>NC_064602.1:68787032-69987032 GCF_943734735.2 Anopheles gambiae | reverse complement strand
TATTGACCAGGAAGTTGTGAAATTTACAGCAATGTTTGACTTTCCTCCTCTTCAGTCATACTTTTGAGCCACGTGTTGTTTGATGAGAGCGTTGCAAACATACACCAAAACACACAACAACAAGCAACGTTACACGATGATGACTATGAGGAAGATGAAAAGCGCCAACAGGCTCGAGGAAATTGTTTTTCTTGTATTTTCTTACTGAGCTCCTTCCAAGAAGCTTTAAATTTAGACCTCGTCGCACACAGCACCATGAATGGAACCGGGTGAACGTGGCTCGTTTCTACCCATTCTGGCGTCAGGCTGCTCAACTCTCCACTGGAGCTAATTTGTAATTTCCCCCCGTTTGTCGCGCTCGGTAATGAATGGCTTGCGCGGGTTGATGCTCGTTAATGTTTACATTGCCCATCCATTCGTCTCAATCGTGCCTGCCGAGCGTCTGCAAATGATCTGCCTGAGAAATGGGCAAACTGTCGTACTGGCCGTGCCCTCGTGCTTCCGTTCCATGAGTCTAGCATAACGCTAACGCTGGCCTCAGTTTGTGGCCCCCTCACTTTTGCCACACTGCTCCGGTGGCACGAGTTTCGCATTACAAGTATAATTTTGCACACAATAAGCTTCCGTTGCTTGTTGGCCTCCTCTATGTCAACTGGCAAGCGGGCAGCTGTTTCAAGTAGGAGGGGATGCAAAATAATACCGCTCAAGTTCATCTATTGATTGTATGTTTGTGTGTGTATGTTTCTGTGAGCGCTCTTCACTGCGGAATGGCGTCAATGATGGGAATGAAGACATCCTCTTCATGGTCTTAAGTGCTGCTTTGCAACCGTTTGTTGGTCCGTGTAACTGAGATGCTTCATATCGTCTTTGGGTGCTGCTCAACACGATACTGGACAAATCGTCACGGTCGTGCCTCCGGGGAAGTGCAGCTGCTTGAAAACGGCGTAGTGTTGTTTAGCGGAAATATTGAAATCAAATGACGTCGGATATTTTCAGGACGATGGGACACTTGAAATAGGAGAAACCATCAGCTGGGGGCAATGATATAATTGTCTGTCTTGAACGTTGCACTGTATAAATGAGACGATGCAGAATAAGTAGTCAAGCTTCTTGCGTAAAACATTTATTGATTTGATTCAAGTGCTTTTTTGTTGCATTTTGTTGCATGCTGGTTGGTTCATAAGATTCAAGATTAATTTTTTACTGAAACATGAAAAACAGAGAACTAATGAACGTAAGCAAAACAAGCTGTTTTTGCCTATCATTTTCTAACATCTTTAAATACCTTTAAAATAAATACTCCTCACTGAAACGATAAATAATGAAACAAAAAAAAAAATTGTCTGTGTATTGCTCTTGATAACAAACTGAACTACAAACTACATTTCTTTATTAAACTATTGATGCTTTATGGCAACGATGTCAAACTCTTTTGATATTGCGGGTCATTGTATTTCTAAAGGACGTTTGTAGGAGATTGTCGTCATATGGTTATAGGCATATGGTTATATTTGGTTGGTTTATTCATGGCAGAATAGTAAATGTTACGTTGAAATTTATGTAATTAAAATTATCAACATTTTTGAGCAAGCATTGACTGTGAACAGCATTAACCTACGCTAAAAACACCCTTCCTGCCAATTTCCATAGAAATACCCTTTTATTATGGTATCTTAAATCATACATATAAGCTCGCCCGCAGTTTAGTCCACACGTCTGTCTAGTGCTGCCTGATGAAAAGGTATAAATCGTTCGTAGCTTCCTATCAAGAGTAACACGTGGTTGTGCTGACAGCTCAGATAATTTTCAACTGCTTGGAAGAAATGAAATGTTCTAAACAGCAACCGTGCGTAAAGAGGGGTTCGATCTGATACTTTTGCCCAAAACATTATGGCAAAAAAGTATCAGAACTTGCGTTTTGTCTTTCCGTTGGTATAATGATTTTGTTAATTTTTCGAAATCTTTTTCTTCCAGAAATTGCTATTTGGGCACCAAGCACTCGAATTGATCGCTTAAATTAAAAAAAAAGGAATCTTTCAAAACTACACATAGCATGTTAATTTTGTACATTTACGATGTTTGATGAGTTTGAAGCTAAAACGTCAGTTGTTTTTTTTTATTTTTCTACAAATATTTTTACTTTAACAACATAATCTATTCATTGGGAGTGAATTATTATGAAATAAAAATAAGTTTCATTATGTTTGTAGCCGTTTTAATAACAAAACAAACACAGAAATCGTTTAATTAAACAAAAACAAAAAATAATTCCGCAAAATACTTATCTTTTTATCTTTTCTTTTTTGTAACGCATCTTATCTTTTTTTGTACACGCATGCATAAAGAGAAGTTAGAGTAAAACACCGACAAAGATTTCTTCGTACTTCAGGCGTCCGGAGTTGACTGGACTGTACTGCAGCAGCGGAAATGCAAAATAAATGTTGGCTCTAACGGTCACGAGCCACACCGAAAGACTTCGCGGGCCATATTTGGTCCGCGGACCAACAGTTAGACATCTCTGCTTTATGGCTATATTATATCACTTCACTGTTGTGAAATCAAAAAAATAATTCTAAAATATTAAAAAAACTTGAAAATAATCCCAAAATTATGCGAAACCCCTGTTATTTGCTTCAGCAATTTCTCAAACGTTAAAAAATTACTTAAAAAAAACGTTTCACAAAACATGCTTTGAAAGTTAAAGATGATGTATGAAACATATATCGCATAAAAATAAATGAAAGCTATCCAACGACATTTGGTTCACTGTCGCAAGGCTTTATACAAAGGGTTGTTAGTCGGATAGAAGGAAAAGATAAAAAAAAATATTTAGACGGAAATTCATCTTTACGTTTGCTGGGAGTCTCTATTATATCTAAAAAAAAACCTCATCTCTTCCTCCAATCATAATGCATCGACGCTTGGTAATGATTTCGCGTTGAATGTCTCGATGATATGCGTTACTGACTGTCATCTTCGTGGAGACGTAATTTAGCTATGTATTTATTATTCATGAGTGACGTAAATACCATGATGCTGCAATCATCGGCAGTTACAATTTTACTCTTTCAGCAAGACTATCACATTAACCACAATTTACTCCAACGCGTAGGACTTACTGATGAGCTACATCAGTTTTGAGGGTCTGGTTAGTCCAACCTACTACCAAAACCCCGTAAACGCATCAAAACAATCATACGCAAGGTTAAACAAATTACCTCGGGAGACTCTTCATCTTACGCCTCGACAGTTTCATGTTGTGCCATCATCATGCTAACCGCATACTTTATTTTAGTGCGAAAGTTAGTCCAGTTGGTCAACAGGAGAGACTGATGCATCAAACGTATAAATCCCCGGCGATAGTTCAAACGTGTCCTTAACCATCATCATCATTACCTCTTCATTGCAGCAATCATGCAGGCAACGGACATTACCGCATATCACACCGCTTACAACTACACCCTCAATCAGTCGGACGTACGGATTGTGTTGGAGGATGGTGAGTCATGCAACGAGGTCCTACCCCATCATCATGTTGGCACACTTCTCCCACTAACTCTCACCCTCTCGTTGCTGTACCACAGAAAATCTGTACAAAGTCCCGATTGGCCTGCTGGTGCTGCTGTCCCTGTTTTACGGCACCATCAGCATACTGGCGGTGATAGGCAACTCGCTCGTCATCTGGATCGTCCTCACCACCAAGCAGATGCAGACGATCACGAACATGTTCATCGCCAATTTGGCGCTGGCCGACGTCACCATTGGCGTGTTTGCCATCCCGTTCCAGTTCCAGGCGGCCCTGCTCCAGCGCTGGAATCTGCCCGAGTTTATGTGCCCGTTCTGCCCGTTCGTGCAGCTGATCAGCGTGAACGTGTCGGTCTTCACGCTGACGGCCATCGCGGTGGATCGGCACCGGGCCATCATTAATCCGCTCAGGTAACCATCCCGAACCTTGTTCTCTTCCCTTGTTGCTATTTTTTGAGATTATTACCTGTTGGCTTGTCCTCTTCGCCAGAGCTCGGACGTCGAAAAACATCTCCAAGTTTGTCATCAGCACCATATGGATGCTGTCCTTTGCGCTGGCCGCACCGATCCTGTTTGCGCTGCGAGTACGCCCAGTGTCCTACATTGCGCTCGGTAGGTCTACCCCACATCGCCTTCCCTGAAGACCGTTTGTTTGAGCCCACTTTCTTTCTGTCTCTTCTGTCTACCCCAACCAGGCGGCATGAACGAAACGTACACAAACATTACCGTCCCGTTCTGTAAGGTGGTCAACTTTGAGCATGGGGAAATTCAGCTCTACCGGTACGTGCTCGTGCTGGTGCAGTACTTTGTGCCGCTGTTCGTCATCAGCTTCGTTTACATACAGATGGCCCTGCGGCTGTGGGGCTCCAAGACGCCCGGCAATGCGCAGGACTCGCGTGACATTACGATGCTGAAGAACAAGAAGAAGGTGAGTGCAGCGGCGCTTGCTCGCCTTCAATACAGCTCGAGAGGATATTATTCACCATTATCGCATCTTATCGTTTGTAGTGGTTTAGCATAACTTTCCTTCATTTTCGCTCCTTCTTTCTTCTCTTTATTTTTTTTTCCCTGTGAGCAGGTTATCAAAATGCTGATTATCGTGGTGGCACTGTTCGGCGTCTGCTGGTTTCCGCTGCAGCTGTACAACATCCTGCACGTGACGTGGCCGGAAATCAATGAGTAAGTAGCGCTGTCACTTCGGTGTTTCGCCCCCTAGCTCTCTTTGGTACCATGCGTAGGAAGTTCCATTAACTGTTGAGCTATTTTTAGATTGTGTTAAAACCGATTTCGAATTCAATACCGCCGTGACGTAGATTTATTCGATCCATTATATTGGGTGCACGCTGCTGGCAGCTGGCCAATGCCGATAAGCTTACCAGCAAGTTTGACAGCAAGTACACGGAACCGCGCAAAGTTTGTGCATATTTTTCAATCAGCTGCGTCAGCTGCGTCTATGAATATAAAGTATTTTGTGGCTAATGCTTTCCGGTGGTTACTGGAAACCATCAGCATCGGGCGTGTAAAAAACTTTGCTGCCCCTGTGTAGTAACTTTTAAATGACTCGTCAATTTTGTCGAAGAATGTGAAGATAATGAAAACGATTCACTTTCTCACTCTCTTTGTTCGATAGCCAAATCGAATTTTGGAATTTGTGTCTTAGAACGCGTTGGAACAGTGGCTTAGAACTTTTCCCTTTTTGCTCTAATAACAAGTACTACTGCTGGTTCGTGGTTTATTATGGTTTGGCGAGAGTAAAAACAATTCATATTAATTGCTACTAACTGCTGTTAAGGAAGCTAGATAATTTTCCTTCTCCTGTGTATTCCTTCGCTGTGAATGTTACGTATTTTATGGATGACCCTTTTGCTCCTTTTAGTTCATGATGGATACGCCTGGTAGTTTTCACCTACATAGGGCGTTAGATTTTGGAACTTTGAATCAAAAGGCTCAAGTTGTATTTATTATATTTTTCCCTATTTGATCATAATACTATAAAAAATATATTTTTAAACCCATGAAAAAGGTACTGTTTAATAAAGCTTTCAATTATCCAGCTGAATATTATTATTTTCTGTAACCCTGAAGTAAGCGCCTGAAGCTTTGCAATATAATTGCATATGAGATGTCGAAACATTATTTTATACGTTTGATTTAAAAGTAGTTGAGTTAGTGATGCAAATGAGTTCAGTTTAAGCAGATTACAAATAATTGCGATCATGCACCATTGGTTACAAAATAATTGTTAAAAATTCCAATCCAAATATTGCCCATCAATTTGCTCACCGTAATTCGCATCGAGTGCATTTCAATTGCATACCTTTCCGGCGCATTCTGTGTTCGAAAGTCCAATCAAAATAACAATCAAAGGCAAATGATTTCCTTTGCACTGTTCAACATCAAAAGCATACAGTGGTTGCGCTACAACGACACCACACGAATCGTACATGGAAGATGAAACGAAACTGCGTTTGTAATTCCGGTCGCACAGATTGCGGCATGATTATCGCTCTGCCCACAAAGCTCCACAAAGCTCTGTCTGACCTAGCCAAATCACGCACTCGGCTCGGCGAATACGTGCGCTGCAATAACGACCCTAATAACGAGCCTCACGCAAAGTACATTAAGTTTCGATTATCTGCTTTCCCGTCCCTGCACAGATATCGCTTTATCAACATCATTTGGTTCGTGTGCGATTGGCTTGCGATGAGCAACAGCTGCTACAATCCGTTTATCTACGGCATTTATAACGTAAGTATACAGCCCAAATCCACCCCAAGGGGCAAATGCAAATGAAATTGAATTCGCATATCTCTTTCGTTCTCCTTTGGTTTTTTCTTTGCTCTTTTTACCACCTCTCCCAACGCTCTCTTGCAGGAAAAGTTTAAGCGCGAGTTCCGCAAACGCTACCCGTTCAAGCGCGACCAAACGTACAACCACAACCACGAGTCGGACAAAACGTCATCGATTTTTACGCGCGTCAGCTCGGTCCGGTCGACGTACGCCACCTCCTCGATACGGAACAAGCTGAGCACGAACCGGTACTCGGGATCGAAGCAGCTGCCGGCACAGTTCAAATTTCCACCCGCTGGGCATCACTTTCCGCACCACCCCGTGGGCGGTGGCCATCTGCACGAGCTGTCCTTCGGCGGGCCAAGGAAAGGTGCCGGTGAGGGTTTGAGCGTCACTAGCGGTACCGTTACGACCAACTTTGGGCAAAACCGGCCCCCCAGCTGGGAGCAACGGATGGAAGAACCACGGCAGAACGAGCACGATAAGCTGATTGTATCTTCCGCTGCCAGCCTAGATCAGCAGCTAGCGTCACGTCAGCTCACCGAAGACAGTGTCGGTCCGTCCGATGGCATCGGAAGCCGGATAGGAGCGGCCAGACGGAACGGGTCCGCGCGAGAATCCACCAGCACCGTCCGGATGGCGCTGAACCATCCCCACCCGGACAGTGGTGGCGAGAGTGGTGGGGACGGTGAGCCTAATCGAGCACATTCGAACGGTACAGCTGACGCCAAGGGTGGTCATTTGTACTGTAATGATTTGGAGCAGCTCGGCCCGTACTTTGACTGAGCGGACTGAGCCAATTGGAGAGAAATAGAGAAAGAGGGAGAAAAAACTTACATTGTAAAATCGATCGTTTTATTGATACTTTAAGTACAAAACGAGCAATGTGTATTAACTGTGAGCTGTTTGCATTTAAACGAGTTTAAATAAAGCTAAGATTCCACACAACTTTTGCTATTTTGCCCTTATTTTTCATTTATTAAAGCATTATTTAATAGTGATGACTTGAAGGTGAAAATCGACGAATAAAACGACCTTCAAACGATACGCAATCAAAAAGCTTTTCACGTCCTTCGGTGTGGTATGACAAAGGTAAGTAAAAAAGGCAGGCCAATAAAAGCCAAGTTCCCTTACGAGTGTCATGATTCAGCGCGTAAACTAATCGTACAATTATTTGCTTTGTTCCGGCCATTACCTGCTGCTGTTGGGGCGGGAAAAGTTTTAATTGGAAACACCAACCGTTTGGCAATGGCAAGCTGCGCACAGCCAGCGCCAGCATGAGTTGGCTGAAATCTTCTAAAGAATAACTTTTTTGGCAAGTTACTAGGCAAAAGAAAATATCAGAAATTGTGATACCTTCCAAGATTGCATGCGTAATTAAATAGCTTTTTTTTGTTACATCAATTTTTTGTCTATTATACACGGAAAATGAATATTTCATGGGTACTACCCCTGAAGATATGCAATATGATGTATTGTTGATGGTTTTAGTTTTCAATTTACGGCCGATTGGCTTCATACGTCACTGACAAAAGTCGTACAGTATTAATATCTGCTATTCCTTTCTTTGCTTGATATTATTTCATTTCTTGGGTATACGCTTAAGTATAACAGTGCTTCCCAAGCATTAATTCTCAATCGTTCTTGATGAACGCCTGAAGCTATGCAAGATAAAGTAAAATCCCACATAGGCTGGCCGTAGTTGGCTTACTGACAAACTAGTCATCACTTTAAAGGGATTTTCAAAAAAAAAAGAATCTTTGATCTTCGCTTCCTCCGCCTGAAGCTCAAGGTGCAGCCAGAATGTCATACCCTCGTTTCGTTCACTTTCATACGATTCATTTTTGCGATTCCACAACAAACCGACTGCAAACTACACCCATGCCAGACAGTAAAATTACTAACTTCTATTGCTTTAACCAGCACAGTAGTTATACCACCCAACAATCCACCCCCCCTCCCACCCGCTCCCGCCAACGAACGAAACGAAACGAAGCGTATGATTGCATGAAACCTGCTTTCACCGTCTCTTTTTATTTTTTATTTATTTATTTTTTTTTTACTCCGAAAATTTGTGACTATCTGTCAAGGTGGGTTCAAAGCCCGTAAATCATCCTCTCCATGATTCGGCAACTCAATCGGAATGAATTGGCTACCCCATTGCTTCGCACGCCGCTCCCTGTGCTGCCTTTAATACCATCAATCGTGCACTCCTCGATCGAGCATTTTCCATTTGATTACACACCGGTTCAGACGGCTCTGGCCATGGAAGGTGAACGGAGGCCGGCTATACCGTGTGTCCTTGAGCTGTAAAAAGTGTCACAAATCATAACAAATATAAAAAAAAAAGATCTATTTCTCTTTCTCTCTTGCTGCATACTATGCGTATCGATATTTCATCAATTTCAATGCTCGTACTGCACGCATTTTGAACCATAAACTTGTTTATTATTCGCAAGTGGAGTCACAAATAAATGAGAGAGATGGTGACGCTTCCAATCGAGGATTGATTGGCCGTTCGATGAACCGTGAGCGCATCGAATGAATCATGGATCATGGTTTAAGAGTTTGTTTATTGGAGTAAATGTCATTTTGATTTGGTTTGGAAATAGGATATAGTTGAACATATTGCTGTGATTTTTTGATTGTTGTAAAACTGACCAGCATTTCAACGATATATATGATTGCATTTTTTTCTAAATAGAAAATTTACAAAAAAGATAATAACACATTACAAAACTTGCATAAGAAAAAATAATGTAAAAGCTAATAATTGACAAAAACAAATAGACATTATTTAAGACAGCTCCCTGAACATCTAAAATAAAAGTCCTTTAGACAGACACATTTATATTCAAATAATATAAAAAAAATATTGATAGACAAATGAACAAAACCGATGTAAAACGAAGATAAAAACTAATAAATATTAAACATTTTTTATTAAACAAATTTCAAATAAATAAAACATTTGAAAAAGAGAAACAGTGGGAAAGGAGATAAACAAAATAATAAAAATAATACAGAGACTGAAGAAAGCAATGAGAAAACTCCCTTTGCCTTGAACCAGCAAACAAGAATAAAGAATAAAACAATATACTTCACTCTTTTCGCAAACCATTTTTAGGAAACAAAAACAATTTTCTGCACCATTTTCTCCATCTATTCATTCTTTTTTTATTTCTAGCAACCGTCCGTATCTTTTCACTCGATGAACAATTTCTGTCCACAGCTTGTACATGTATGTACTCTCTCGACACCGTACAGCATCATCTTCGTCCACACGACGTCCCGAGGTCACGTGTGTCCTCCCGGCCTGACTGGTTGCGTCGTTATGCGATCAAAATCGAAAATAAATTGCGCCGCACGTACAGCCGGTGGCCCAACTTTAAGCAGATCAAAACCCACATCAGCCGGTGCAGCAGTCGGCACAGAAACTGTATCCTTGTAGTGTGTGAACCACACCCAAAATAATAAAAAAGATAAAAAAGGAAAATAAAGATATTTACTACGCGTGCCAAACGAGATCAAATCCACCTCCCCCCATGTACCTCCGATTCCAGGCCAGCGGTTGGGCCGGGTTGATGCGGTCCCGGGCAGCCGGCAGCTCGCCCAAGTAGTAGCGCCGTATGCCGGGTATGTAGGCCTGGAAGTACTCGTCCCAGTCGACGGTGGACAGATCGAACTCGAGCAGGGACGCTTCGGTGGGCGTCAGCAGCGTCCGCAAGCGGACCACGTTTTCGTTCGCTATTTGCCACTCCCGCAGCCCGAAGTAGGCCATCGTTTCGAGGAATCGGTTCGTCTTGGCTGCCATTCGCCGGTAGCTGTGGAATGGTGAAACTGTCAGCGTTCGACTCGATATTCGATTTTGCTTTCTTCTTCTTTTTCTTTCTTTGTGCAAACAAATCGCAAGCATATCTTACAGGGGCCGTTTACCGCGCAGCTGACGGACAAAATCCAGCAGCCAGGCCGGTACGGTATGGCAGCAGAGGGAAAGCACCCGGAACAGGGCCCTGTTCGGGACGATTGTGTACGAATGAGGCCTGCAAAAAAAAGAGAAATATATGAGTAGTGTGTGGGAAACGTGGCAAGTGATGTGCCTTTGCAAGCGACCAAGCTTCTCCATCGGCATGGCGAAAGTGGGCGATTTCGCTGAAAAAGTGGTTGGCAAACCCGTCCCGCGCGCGCTATTTTCCGTTTGCAATGTCGATAGCTGGGCAAATACATGAACCGTCCCACCGTGGGGCGCTCAGAGGGAGGACCAAACAAAGCGGATTGTCAGACGTCTTGTTTGCCGCTTCAACGCTCAGATAATTTCGGTAACGCGATTAACGCTTCCGGTGGCCGTGGAATTGGTGGGTTTCGCTTGAAAATAAACACAAACTGTTGCACAGGACCCATCGTACCCTTGTGTCTGCCGAACTTTACGCTACTATTCATTGGTTTATTGGTGCTTAGCCGATTAAATTCCATCGAAGGGTAATTAATTTTGGACTTCTCTCCGTACGCCCCGTGACCCTGTTGCTGCTTCGTTGTTGCAGCTATTAATAATTAATTTGAACGCAATAAAAACAGCTTTAAATATTCAGCTTATCGGTCTTAGTTTAGATTCAATTTGGTTCTTATCTAGACGCGGCATACGATGTAACACGGGAGATTCCATTTCGCATTTTCTGTCCTTCAGAAACGTCTAAAAGCTACTTAATATTAGTTTTGGGTTTACCGACAGGCGCTGAAGCAAACGTGTTTGTGATTTTATCCACAGCAAGCACGTCCCAACCAAGTTGCTATTCCTTAGACACCCTTTTCAATCTCGACTGTCCGACCGTACCGAGGATTACTGAGAAAGATGAACCATATCCATAGGAGTTCCCAGAACCTGTGGACTGGAACAAATTGAGCTTCAGCGAATGACCAGGCGAAGGTTAACCACGACTGAGCGAAGCAGGACTTCCTAGAAAGCAGGATACAACTTTGCACATTTTAGCATTGATGTCCATTTTCCAGTTTCTGCGAAAGCTGTCCCAAAGTTTAAACCATGCATGGGAAGTTCTGGTGTGTCAACCCAGCGTCAGCTAGTGTAGATTTTGCAATGGAAACTTCCATAGAAGCGTTCACAAGCGTTCACAAGTGAGACGAGTTTTTATGAAGGAAATGATTTAAAGGAAATGAAATGAAAATAAACATATTGTTGAGCTATTTTTAACACCCCGGAAAAGAAGGAGTGTGTGAGGTGTTGCGTTAAAAGGAGTAAAAAAGCCCTATGAATTCTCTGAAATGGATATGAAATGATTTTCTTTTACATGGATTACCCACAAAACTATCTGATTACGTAGAAACATCCTTTTGGATCTGAGGCTATTTATATGATAGTACTTAATGTTTATATTGCATTCCTTGTTTTTAGGTACTATATTGCTTCGAATTACGGACATTTAGGCCTTTTTGGTATTTAATATGTTCTTACTAATTAGCCGCATTCACACACAGCATATCCTGTTAGAGCATATCTGTCAAACACACTTTTTCATTGAGATAGGGGAAGTCTAGCAGCCTGTGGAGAATCTTTTTCGAGCAATCCAAGCTATCCATCGCTCGATGGATAGCAATAATATTATACAGATCGAGAGAAACATCGTGTTTATTCCTGTATTAACATATTTTTTCGATCACTCTCAAGCCCTAAGTGTTCTAACGGTTGTACATTGTGCATTTCTTACAACAAGAACCAATGTTTTACGAATTATTTTGTTAAACTACTATAATTTTATCCTGCTAAGGTTCGTGGTGTTTGAACGCAAAAATATTGGCTAATCTGTTTTGACACTTGTTGCTAGTGGAAGGGAAAAGGTTCGCGAAGAAAGATATGCCGTGTCTGAGTGTACCTATTATATTTTAATAATAACACTTTACTAAAGCAAGCTTTAAAAAACAAAGATTTCCAATAATTTTCAAAAATTCATATTCCGGACAGCCTCCAAATTCCTTTTGTAATCTTCAAATTTACATACACACTACGCTTTTTTAGTTTTTAACTTGTTTCAAGGTCTGGACACTTGATTCTGGATGTCAGTGTCTTCCTAGGCCGACAGAACGACTGTCTTAAATACATTAAGGGTTTGGATGTTGTTTTTTTTCTCTTGTAATCGTAGATGCATAGAACCGAAGAACTGCTACGCGAATTGACGGTCTTTCCCGTACGGCCATCAATGCACTTATCACATACATCTTCAAATATCGTTGTATTCTTGTTATTATAACAGACTAAAAAAATGTTTTTAAGCAACCAGTCACAATTTACTTCGGCTGGCCGGAATTGAAAACAAGATAAAAAGTCTTGCTTCGTTTTCTGGACAGAATTTAATATGTATTTTAATGAATTTCAGAGCACAATATGATAAAACGCTGTTATTTTCGCGTTGATAACTTTTTTCACAATAGATCCGATGCGTGTTTAAATGCACGTGGACGCAATTAAAAGAAATTATCGAAGAAATAACACTGACGTGGGTTTGAAGCAAAACTGCTAGAATGCCTCTGGTGGTGAACTGACCGACAGAAAATATTTATTTACTGCGGCGTCAAGACTTACTAGGGGTCAGACATTCGAGTTATTCTAGCACATCATGGAAAACATCTAAAATTAAAAAGCAGCATGTCCACGGACTGAGTAAGAAGAACTTAAATAAAAATATGCCGAATGTCCGGAATTTGAAACTGCCCGTAATTTGAATCATAACTTTATAAGCTAGATTCAAAGATAGGGATTTTGCAGCTGAAATGTACCTCGATGGCTTGATTACGTTATAAACAGTAAACATATGGATGAGTAAGGATAGACAACAATTAAAAGACTTGGACAATTCCTTACCGCGCGGCTACACGAGGTGAAATATACAGCAAAATGAACTATTTGATAGATGAAATGTCTGTCATATAACGCATCACAGCAACCAGCTAATGTGAAATGTAAACAAATAACGTGTACAAAATTGCAACTAAATCCATTAAATGACTTCAATCAGTCAATAATTCATCATTTCTTCCAATTAGGGAATGTTCTGCTTGAGAAGATGTTCTTTTTAAGTAAATTTCAAAAGTGGATGTTGTATCTTTACCCCCAACCCTATAGCTGTGCCTGTCAGATATTTCACCTGTCAAGTAGTTCATTTTGCTACTTATTTCACCTCGTGGTTAGACCACTTATCGATAAACTTTGTTCACGCACTGTTGGGGACAATTTTTAACTACGCTCCTGCCAAAAATCAGACTGTTATTTAAAAAAAAGTTCGAGAACCACGCATCTATCTTCGTCAAACAAAAATTTACATTTATGAGGTCTACGGAAAGTCATTCCCCGTGTGTACTTCTTAACAAATATTGGCCAAAGTGGAGCTTCAATTATCTACATTTTTATCGTCCAAAGGCTGATATTGGTTAATAGGCTGATATTGGTAATGGTACTTTGCATGTCTATTAAATAACTACGTTTCACAACACTAGTCAGCAACATTAATTAAATAACAATCATTGATTTTTCCTAATTTCCTTTATGAGGATTTCAGTATGTTCCTCCTTTAGTTTATCCTCCTTGATATGTGACAGGCCTATTTTGATAGCCAGTTTAAGCAACTGACCACAATGTAGCAAAACATATTTAAAAACATTTAACCGACTTTGACGGGACCAAAGTGCCACCTCCGTATCCGTAATCAGCTTAGGAAACAGCGACACTCTTAAAACGGCAGTGCTTTGGTGAAGAGGATACGTAAACTCTATGTTCGACAAGACTGATCCTTCTAAGATAGCTTAGTTTAACCTTCTTTCCTGTTGGCCCTAATTTTAGTCTGCTAGTTGATTAATTCTTGACGACAGTTCTTGTTAAGGGTAATAATGGCATGAAGAGAACTGTTTTGAAATTGTTCGAGCTTCTGGCCTATTAAAGCCTGTTAAACCTTTAAACCAGCACCATTTGTTGCAGGTTATAAATTAAATTCTATCATATAAGAAATGGGCTTCCAAACTTTGTCCAGCGAGCTGCATACGGCCATCGAGAGCCTGTTATGCGGCCCGCAATGGCTTTGTAAAGGTAAAAATAAAAAGTTAATTATAAAATATATTTTAGATAATATTAAAAAAAAAACACAGAGCAAAATCCATAACACACGTAAAACCAACTTTCAATCAATCGACCTCCACCAACAACAACGTCCTATTAGTAAACCACAATATTGATTTCCCCCTGCCCACCCAACTTACCAGCAGAGTCGCTTGATCCAGCCGTCAAATCCCATCGAAACCGTGCCCATGTACCGGCCCCACGTAAGGTTGGGCCGGTCGTACAGATAGTTGTACACCGGCACCGGTTGCACCGTTTCCCAGCCCGACCGACTATCCTGCGCTGGGTCCCGCGCCATCGATCGGTCGGCCACATCAAAGCCCGCCACCAGCAGCGCATTCACGCAGTAGTCCACCGGGACGAGATTTGCCTTTTTGCGCCCATTGCCGTGGATGACGCGCACGTAACCCTTCACCGTCCACAGGCACAGTCCGGCCGGGCCGTTCAGATTGTCCGTCCAGCCCGCGATCGGTTCGCGGTACGTTGAGAGGACTTTTGAATTTTGGAATTAACGGAAAATAAAACGAGTGAGAGACATCTGCGGAAAGGAGAGTCGACAATCTCCAGCCCTACTTACCTATTGGAGGCCGAAAAATGCCAACTGGCAAGTCCGAAAAGTGCTGCTGAATTAGCGACTCGGCACACTTTTTGCTGTACGTGTACGTGTTGGGCAGCGAGCCGAGCAGACAGTGTTGCAACCCGTCCATCTCGTCGGCTGACAGCAGCTTCGACAGCTTTAATTAAGAAGGAGAGCTTCAAAGAAAAGGGCCATTTTCCGGTGGAATATTTTCCTCTTACATTTAGTACAGCTTCCGGTCGTAGCAGCGTATCATCGTACACACGCTCGCGGATGTGTGTCCGGTCGCAGTTCGAGTACAGGGTGGACACGTGCACGACCGCTTTTAGCCGTTGCATGCGTCGCGCCAGCTGCAACACTCGACGCGTACCGCCGACATTCGTGTCGACGGCATTCTTAATGCTTTCGTTAAACTTCACCGACGCTAGCACATTGAAGATGACGTCCGTTTGTTGGAGTAGGCGGGTTTCGGTCGTTTCATCCATTCCTAGTCCGAGCCCGTCACCCGCTTCGAGCGAAATTTCGACCGGTTCGACACGTTCGAGCAGCTGCTCGACGGTGGCGTCCTGCCGCAGCCTATCGAACAGCTACACCCACGGACAAAACAAAAGCTGATTAGATTAATACCGGGCTTTGTTGTTCGCCCACGTCATCGCCACGCCGACTTACCGCATCCTTGAGCAGTTCCTGCAATCGTTCGGCCGGCTTGCGACCATCCTTAATCCGCACCGCTAGAAACACTTTCCGCACACCGAGGCAGCGCAGTATCTTCTCGAGCAGCACCTTGCCGAGAAACCCTGTCCCGCCCGTCAGCAGGATAGTGGAATTGCGATAAAAACTCAACACACGGTTCAGCTCGGGTGCGTTCCGGTCGGCGGAATTTCCTTTTGCGGCCATCTTACAACGACCAGCACTGGACGGCGACTGATGCGGCTGGCGAGGCTCGTAATGAATTGCCCCCTGATTATGCTGTGGTCCTTTGTGTGGATTTGGGACGTATGTGTGCACGTAGTTGTGTGTATGCGTGTGGGACAGGCCTACCCCGTGGCAGGAAGTATACATGCAAAGCACGGGCCTATGCAATATTGATAATGACGGATGGGAACTTTCCGCAGCTGCTTAGTAAACCCTTCAAACAGACACTCACGCACACAGAGAAAGCGTTTACCGGTGTACGGGCGGGGGGCTTGAATATGTGTTTGAACTGTGCTTGTTGTCTCACTCCAGGATGTCGCTAGGATACGACGGTGATGGCTACTAGGACCGCATGGAGCGACGCTCTGCCGGATTTACTTCCAATAGTGTTCTACCGAGAAATTCTGCTCCACTCCGGCTTATCGAAACCGTAATCCTCGCGGACGCGAGTACTTTTCAAAAGGTTAATATGGAGCTTAAATTCACCCGATGTACTTTACGCCAAGCTTAACTAAATGGAGTTGAAAAGGACAGCAAAAAAAAAGCATTGGATTTACTACTGCTTACACTGCACTTCTTTGCCGACCATTTCTGGTTCGTGCATTGGTTTGCACGTGAAAAGTGCACTTTCCGCTGGCATGTGCTCCGATTGGAACGCTAATGGAACGCTGGTCGCACGGTAATCGAATAATAACAACTGATTGTGTTTGCTGATAATGCGGTTTGCTGGTCATTTGGTCATTCCTATTAATTGAATCCCGTCCGGGAGGCTTAAAGGTAGAACAAGGGAGTTTAAAATATCACCCTAACGGTGGAAGTAGAACAGGCTGTTTGTTTAACAAACGAGCAGCACAATTAAATCTCGACCCTGATGATATAAACACCAACTGTATGTTGTCTTTGCACTGCAGTACACTTTTTAGTGTTAATGGAAGTTGATGGAAGTTTTCTTTTCAGTTTGTTTTGGATTTGGAAGAGAAATCACTTAGTGAACAAGTTTTTTGCAGCAAGAGTAGCAGTCTCTGCTTACGTCTCAAATGTTCTTACAGGAGTAAACAGTTCTCGTGCTTTTCGATTGATGCTACATTTCGGTGAGGATTTACCAAAGAAGACTCGCAAGTTCGGTAGTTGCAAAGCAAAACTAAATGCTTCAGGGACAGGGCGAGAGACATGGGAAATTTGAGTTGCGAATGAACAGTTTTAGCTTCTGGTAGTGTTAGTCGTTACAATCTTGACTGTATTGAGAGGAAAGTTCTACGCCGAATACGGTAACTGCGGGGAATCCGTTGTTAGTTGGAATGATGCCAAAGACAATGGCAATAACGAAATAAACTCGTTTAAATCAAATTTACCTGCTACGGGAGCTAACGGTATTAGGAGTACTAATAAGTGTGTAGCGTCTAAATTTCAAATGTCGCCATTTGTTAACAAAAAACATTTATGATCAGTCATCTTTAAACATTCATTTCCCAACAGTAATTACAATTAAAACAACATTGTTCCAATAAACCTGTCAGCACCAAAAATAATAACTTCTGCAACATGTGCCGACCTGTGCCGCAAGCCAATACAATGGCGCTGAAACAATTTATCGAAAGTAATTTTCCTGGTGGTAAATGTGCTAATTTTAATTGAGAGGATGAGCAAAGTTCCTGAGCACGACTTGAGCTTGGCCACTGGAGATGCAATGATTACTGCAGATCCTGCACAAACGCATCAGGAGCTCATTAAGACGCTTGGAGTATCCCAGCAAGTTATTTCCCATTGATAAATTATAATGGGAGTGATCCGTATTATGGGAATTTGGGTTACATTCCATCGGTGGTATGCTAACCCAGAAATTATTTGCTTCAATAACTACTACTACTATTCGGTGCTGGTATGATTGATGCATTCATGCAATACAGCTAAAATGCCAGAAAAATAAGGAGGAATAATGGAACATATTTTGAACCATGACTAAATAACCAAATAACCGATTAACTTTCATTATTGTTTAATTTTTTAATTGTATATTTCTCGTTCAATGGATAACAGTGGTTCGTGTGAATGTTTTCAAGTCTAACATTAGTTTTAAATAAGTAGTTTCAACTTAATCACTCGATTCGAAGGCGGTTTTTAAAGGATTGTACTGAGGTTTCGAAATCAAACACATGACGACCTTCATTAAACACCCGAATCATGGAGGTGAGGGGGTCTCTAGAGCCATATCGACAGTTCGACTACGGTTCAGGGCAAGTAACGAACGAGAATGCAGTATAATGCTTTGATGCAGATTGGGTCTTTGAAATCTTTTGTTACCCGAAACAACATGCCAAGCAACTGATTACCTCGAGTAATCAGCTCCTCCTTTTGCTGGACAAATGACAGCTTTGAGTTAAGTATGATACTGAGATTCTTCATAGACATTGATTATAACCACTACTAACGCATTGCTTCTACTATGAATTGGACCTAGTTTTTCATTTGTACAGTCCACTAAATGTCATCTATCAATGCTGATGATTGTTCTTCTGTAGACATACTTTTGAGTAAGGTAAATTATCATGTATTCAACAGATTATGTTATGAGATGCACTTAAAGAACAAAAGATTTAAACATAAGTCGATGTTTAGAAATTAAACCAGTTTTTATTCCCTTCATTTAATTTGTCTTACAAAATTAGGTAGAATTTGGCACAATTTTTCGCTTACTGTTGTGCTTGTTTTTGTGTACATTACAGAATTTTAGGAGCATTTTAAAATGCTTCACACTCCAACACAAGTCCTCGGTTCTGTTTGCACTTCTAAAATACCGGTGGTGCTGTGGGAAAAAATGGAAATCCGAATTAAAAACAAAGAGGCAAGAGCATTAACGAAAGAGTTGATTACTTGAGAAGTTTCATGACGTCGTGAAGAACAGACACAGGTTTGTAACAAGCAAACGACACACATACACACGCACAGAAAGACAATACAACGCACAGAAAAAAAAGACGTATTCTACCCAGCAACCCAAAAGGTTTACAAAGATGTCTTGGCAAAAAACACTATTCACAGAAGCACAACTTTTTTTAAAAGGCTTTTTTACATAGTCAACAAAAAGAGAAACAAACTCAACGAACGATTTAATTCGCCATTTAAATTCGAGTGCAGCGTGTCGCTCCAATGTTCGCCGAACAAAGATGGGACACCCAAAAAGCGAAGCGTCAGTGACAGCGAAAAAGAAGGAAGTGTAACGGTTGAGGAACTTTTGTCTCCATCGCATAGAGAGCTGTTCCGACCGAGAGCGTCCGGTCGATGTGTGTGTGTGTTGCATTCTGCATGTGCAGTCAAGATGCAAACCTGTCGAACCGGCATTCCCGCTGCTGCTACTAGTGCAAAGAAAAAACAGACAATGGGACGAGAAATTCAAATCGACAGCAATTTCTTGTATGTCGAATGCAATTTTCCACCAACAACTTTCCAACTGACAGGTGTGAAAGGGCTTCCAGCAGCTTCTATTACTCTCTGTTTCTCATTTTGTTGAAGGAATTCTAAGCAGCTTACATAATTTTCTCTTTAAAAATCGTTTGATGGGAATGAAAAATTGAAGCAACGAAATGGGTGAAGTGGATGGCGCGAAATTAGCCGGCAAACGAGGTGACAACAGCGACACAGTGAATGGAAAGTGGCAATGCTTTTAACGCTTTTTTATCGTTTTTTGTTACGCGAAATTAGATCTTTGATCGACATCTTTATTTACTCGAGCAAGTACCATGAAGTGGCCCCCGTTTACCCACACGCATGGGATTTGCTGGTGGGCGTGAGATACCATTTCTGTTGCTCCTGATGGCTGAGATGAAGAAAATATAAATATAGCTTTTAGCACGTCACATCGGAACCGCTGGACGGATATTATTATCTACGCACAACAGGACATTCGATTGTGGACTGGACCGACAAATTGTAGCACTGTGGAGATTCGTTTTTTGTGTTTGCCCTTTTTGGTTTCAAACAGCGAGCACAGCATTTATACAAAGCCCACACACTCACAGACGGACAGACAACGGACAGATAACATAGCACAACACGTCACAAAACGTCACAAATAGAGTGGCCTGCAGTGAGTGCGTCAAAGCCACCCGGTCGGTCGTTAGTTGTAGCCACGGAAACCGCTAACAAGGGTGGAGCCTACGTAGCCGGACGGTGAGGTGCCGCTGTAGTAGCCATAGCCCAGGTTGCGGTTGCCGTAGTAGTTGTCGTTGTTGTAACCGTAGTACGACTGCAGCCCACCATTACCTCCGAAGCCGCCGTAGCCGCCATAACCGCCGTAGCTGCCGCCACCGTACGCAGGCGATCCGACGCCCAGCGTGTTCGTGCCCGGGTAGTAGCCCGATCCGCCATAGCCGCCTCCCTTTTGCACGTGAAGCATGTGAAGCAGAGCGTCAAAGAGAGGAAGAGAACATTTGTTAAAAGGAACCATCCATTCCACAGCTCAGCACGGTGGTTAGTGGTTCGAAAAAGTGGTTACATACCGGATAGTAGCCTCCCTGCGGCAGATAACCGCCTTGTGGGTAGTAGCCACCCTGCGGGTAGTACCCACCGGACGGGTAATAGCCCCGATTACCCGAGTAGTATGTGCGGCTTCCCAGCAGCCCGCCCAGATCGAACACTGCCGCCAGAAAACGGAAGATAAAGATGAACGTCAAAAGCGATGCAGCAGTTTCATCTCCTGCTATTGAAACTTACATCTTTCACTCGAGCCACCGCCGTAGTAGCTGCGCTGTGTCCTTGTCGAAGCGGCCGTACTCAACACCTCCCCGGTGGCCGACTGTTTGTCGACAGCTTCACTTACCTCAACCGGCGCATCGGTGGACGACAACGGTGTGTTCGTCGCTTCCCGGCGACTCCGCCCCAGCAACCGCTGACAGTGGACCGCTTGCGACAGTATCGAGGTCACCAGCAGCATCTGCAATGAATGGAGGGCATCACCATCCCGCCGAATCCAAGGGTGAGAAGCTTGTGGTAAGTGTTGGGTAGTCTCTGATGAAAATGGACGATTACTACGCGACCGCGCGCCTCTATTTACATCGCTTTGCACTTATTGTGTGCGTTATATTGTGAGTGCGTATGATTGAAAATGGGATTACTATGAAACCCTCAAGCGTCGTTCAAATTGGAGCAACGACGCTGTACACTGAACAAATCAGCTTGTTGAGATTTACGTGCCTTTTTATCGTAGAAGAATGCAATCCATTTCACATTACAATAACTGCTTGTAACATTCCATTACAAATGTTTTAGTATGTAACAAAGGGAGGTTAAGCGCATCGTTTGTGGAGGAATGTGTAATCGAGCGTAAGCTTTTTCGTGGCTTGGTACGAACATATTTTCACATTTAAATGTTTTTCTGATTGGAAAAATATTTAAGATTTCGAAAACAAATTCCATTATTACTGCAAAGCGTTACAAAAACAAGTATAAGAAATGCTTTATTTAACCGTATTCCTTTATTGATAGTAGTGGTGAAAACTTTAACTTAATTCGCTAAAATTGTAATGCAGCTGATCATTCTTAGTTAATAATAGCAAGTACCACGTACCTTACGGTATTTCGTTTAAAAATAAGTTAAATTACTTATACAACAATGTTTAAAAAAAACAAATAGCCAAACACAGATGAAAACATATTTAATAATTGATTAATAATTCATAATTAATTGATTAAAAATTTATATTTAATAACATTTTAATAATTGAAATAAACATTTCAAAGTAAAATTGCCAAGCTTGTCAAGCAACCATTACGGGTATTATGCAAATTGTTGCACACCACCCAATTGCACTCTGCATATAAATTGTTGTTTTTTTCCATACATTTAAAACCTAAACCTAAGAAAAATAAGAATTGTTTGTGCAAGAGTTTGTGTTAAGAATTGTGCATCACAAAATAAGATTTAATTCGCCCTGTGAACTATTATATTTTATTATTTTGTATCTTATATGTATAATGTTTGATGTATTATTATGCATATATTATGTATATTATATTATGTATTGTAACAAACACTGATTTTAGTCCACTGTTTGATAATTGGAACAAAGAGAGTGTGTCGATCCTATTTAATTGCACAGCTCAAAACCTCGCTTTTTCATCGTGCTTTGCGTTTTGTGTTTTGTTTACTATTGGCGTGTGGCAGCAGTTGCAAATTTGCTAGTTATTTTGCGGCATTCCGACTTGAACTAAGGATAAACGAGTAATCTAATAGCGTTTCGTACTGTTCTTAACACTGTTCGATAGAAAAACATCCATTTCAGGGCTCTTTTTTGTTTATTGCAGTGTATTGGAAATTGTGCAACAATAGAATTTTTAGTTTTGCAAGTGTGCAACAATTGGATTTTTGGACAGGATTAAAAATCAGTATTTCTTGCCATTATTAATCGTTTTTCTGCCTAAATAAAATATACATACTATGTTTTTGACAATAATCATGCATACTAGACACACATAACATATTTTTTTGGTTTTATCCATCTCAAACGTATGATATACGTTGGCTGTTCCCTTGAGTGTGCGACAATTGGCAAATGACCCTACACAACTTAGTTCGGGGAAGGTAATTTGAGCCATGAAAATGTACACTTCTGAAAAACGATTTTTTTCGCAAAACAAAACGGCTAAAAATCGTTCACTATTTAAAGATACTTTTTCAAATTGCACTTAACAGAAATATGTATGTTTAATGTTTTTCCATAATTGTTTTTCGTCTTTCCGATTTATGAGGTTTTTTTTTTTATTTTGGTGACGATATTAATTATACTTTTGTTTTTATTTAAAAGAGCTTCAATTCAACATTTCGAAAATGTAATCTGATTGTATATTATAATTATACCAATGACCATCTTGTAAACATGTTGCCAGAATTTAAAATTACCCCGCGAAAGTGTAAAATTGACAAATTAGGTCATAATGTTGGAACTTTTAACGTTTTAAACTATTATTCAACACTTTCTCGATAAATCATCATCCATATAAACTATGGTAAGCAAATTCCTACTTTGCCGTTCACATATTTGCCTTCGCAAGAGTTTTTTTTGCTGATCATTGCTTTACGTTTTTTACTACATTCTTCAATCGCAGCCCGTGTCACGCTTCATGTCACCAGAATGCAGAGGAAATCGTTTTGCCAGTATCATTTCCAGGTTACTCGGGCAGCGTTAGAAACGATGCAGCTTTACTCAAACCTTTGAACTTTTCATCTTTTCTTACTCGAAACTACTGGAAGATCTTCCTTTTGTGCATACTCTTGAACTAAAAATCTATCTACACTGGCGCACTGAGACACACCCACCGAAAAAAAGACACTTTAAAGACACTCACCTTGAACAGTGTAGTTGCGGCCAACATTTTGCAAAACTTCAGACTCGACCTTTCTTCTCAAAGATGCAAAAATTCACGATGGATAAACTTTCCACTGCCGGATGAGTTGATTAATTGCGGGAAAAAAAGCTAGACGACCCGGAAAAATACACTTTTGACACACTAAACTGCAGCTTTCGCGTTGGCCGGTCAAGTTGAGTTTGACTATTTTCGGAGGGGGAGGTGAACTTGATCTTTGCCGCGGAATTGCCGTTGCTTCAGATGAACTTTTGGGAAATGTAAATGAGAGAGGAAAAAGAGAGGTGAAAAAACCGAAACAATACAATCGATGCTATCCTACAGCTTGTTATTGCCGCTTATAAAGCAACGCGCGATAGAACCGAGGGGCGATCCTCCTTTCACTATCTTTCACTTGGGTGGTGGTGCACTCTTCCGCCCGCTGTTTTATGAATGTCTTGAATTATTTTTCCATCACCGTTTCTCCTGCTCATCCGCTGGCTACACACCAGCAGATAAAAATGGTCACGTTCCGTACTGTTTGGCACACGGGAAAAAACACGCTACGCTATGATTTACATAGCGTCACGCCGATTTTTCTAGCACCAAAACCAGAGTTCCGCACAAACGCACCAAACGCACTATTGCGAAAGAAATTCACGTTTTTCACGCCCGCATCGTACAGCACTGCACTTTACAGCACACACCTTGGTGTTTTTCGATTTTTTATTCTTTTTTTAGGGGAGGGTGGAAACTTACTGATTGGCCCTGCATAGCCTGCACTTTTCGAAGCGCTTTGAAGCTGCTGTTGCCCGCTGAAACGTTTGGCTGGAAGTAATGGTTTTTCCCAGTGCCGGCATGATTTTATAGTGAGTGAGTCGCGTTTGTTTTTTTTTTCTTTCGTTTGGTTTGATGCGTCACCTGCGTACCCGCGGCCAATGATCGTCGCAGCAAGCAGCGCACCCAAAGAAGTTTGCAGCAATGCTGTGCTTTGCAGAGGGGGATGGTACACAATGGTGCTCAATGTGTCCGCCCTACAGACGAAGGGGCAGGTCAGTGAGCATGTTCGAGGGGGTCGATTGCGTTCGAGCATAGTGCGCGGGTGTGTACGAAGATTAGGCCCATCAGTGAAGGTTTTTTTTTTGTCTTTCTGTGGGAAATTTGGCTCCAGTTCCGGTGCGTTAGGGTTCGTACAGTAAGTTTTTGAGGTTTGTACGATCGCCACGGATCGTACTGGATTGCGTACAGAGAGACGCACTGTTTTCTTTCCGCGTGTCTTCGGTGTCCGATGCGATAAGCACGGCCACCCCATCATCGAGCATATCAGGTTTTGGGTGAGGTTAAGGAGTGGCGTGCGTTCGGTTGAACTTGAAGAACGCATTTGTAGTACCATTCCTTGAGTGTGCAAACGACCATTCCCGGTCCCCGTATGTGAAGTGATGCAAATGATCCATGCCAACTTTCAGCACCACTACAAACTTCCTTATGTGTGTACGTGAGTCTGTGAGTTTCTGAAGGGGGTATCAGCAGTTGGACACAATTTGGACACAAGCAGGCAATCCTTTATTTGTCAACCGTAACAACGACAGCTTCCAGTGGCGTGCAGTGTTAAGGTCACTGGAATGGAAAGACACCATGGTCGCACATTATTACGGTGGATGATTAACACTACTTACCTGAAACACCTCCACACATCCAAATTGAAGGTGAACTGTTACACTATTTACATAACGGACTATATTTGCGAACTTGTCTACAAAACCGTGCACATAATATAAATTGGGTAACAGTAGAGGATGTTCTACCTCAGAATAAATCTATAAGCGATATCTTAAGTATGCAAACCATTTCCGACCGTTCAGTGCTAAACCATTTGCCTTTTCTGATATTTGGATGTCCCTCTAGTTACAGTTCTAAATCTTAAATACAATGAGTTATTAAAATTTTATAATACAGGAAATATCTTTTTATGTTGAATACTTTACTTTACTGCTATGAATAATTTATTTATAATGTTATGAAAATCCTTTGCTGTGAATCCTACCGCTCCACATAATTTTAAAGTTAATATTTACGAACAGTTATCACCAATATTGGAACGAACATCGCACAAGGATCTTAAAAAATTGTAACTTTGAGCATATATGATTTTTTCTGTCATAGAGCCTAGAGTTGTTTTTTAGAAAATTGTAAAGGTTCAGTTAAGAATTTGTTAAATTTGGGAATTGTTTTACTGTTACGCTGACAGATTGAAATAACCTCGAATTGAATTATAAAGTTCAAAGTTGAAATTAATCGACATTTCTTCTGTAAATGTCATTTATATCATTAATTCCTTACATTACACTCCAATTTCTCCGAATTTTTTTATTATATTGTAATTTCTCCTCTAGTTTATTTTGGCTACAGGTTTAGTATGTTCAATAAATTAGTATAGGGTAATTTACCCCAATTGTTGCACACTGCGTATAAATTGTTGTTTATCCAAATATTTATAAAACATTCATGAAAGCTAGCATTTTTCCTTGAATATGGAGCAGTTTTTCCACATACAGTCTCTACCCGAGCTACGCGACACTCGAGTTACGTGAATTCGAGTTACGCGATTTTTTTTATTTTTGACAGTTCAGATGTCAAATCAGTACAACTTTGTCCATCAATTATCAAATGAAAAATGATTTGCAGTTTTTTTTAGTTTTAAATCTCAAAAAAAACAGAAATAACTGAATTTTCTACACCAATTCCATTAAATAAATAATAATTTGCATAAATGAATTGAATTTAATCAAAACTCATTATTAATCAAATATATTTTGGCTATAAAACGTGATATTCGACTTACGCGATAATTTGAGTTACGTGAATGTCTCCGGAACGCATTATTCGCGTAACTCGGGGAAATACTGTATTCAACAGTAAAATTTTTTAAATAGCTTTTTTTGATTTTAAAAACACAAATGAAAATATTTCGACGCTTCCGATCAAATAGAATGACTTTTTGACCAAACCGCTCAAAATTGTGCCTCACAAAATTAGGTTAATTTCGCCCTGTGAACAACTTATACTTTATATTTTGGATGTAATCAAACATATAAGGTTAAACCTCACGATTCAGTAGTAAAGTTTTCGATTTTGTGATAAAACATACTTTTTTTAATCCACTGTTTAATAATTGGAGCAAAGAGAGTCCTTCGATCCTATTTATTGTCCAGCTCAAAGCCTCCTGTTTTTACCGTGCTATCATTTTGACAGCATTTTGTTTACAATTGGCGTGCGGTTGCAGGTGCAAGTTCGCTACTTATTTTGCGGAATTCCGGCTGAACAAAGGACAAACATGTAATGTAACAGCGTTTCGTATTATCCTAAGCACTATTCGATAGAAAAACATCAATTTTAGTGTTCGTTTCTTGTTTATATCAGTGTATTGGAAAGTGTGCAATAAAAGAAATTGGAGATTTTGTAAGTGTGCAACAATTGGATTTTTGAACAAGTTTCAAAATCAGTATTTCTTGCCATTATTGATCATTTGTATCCCAAAAATCAAATAAGCATACTATTTTGGAAACAATAATGAAGTAAAACAAAAGGAAACAATAATGAAGCGAATACCATTTTCCTGAGTGATAATATCAAGTGGTCTAATGGCTTAGTATCGGTAAACGCACGATTAAGCAGTTCTGGATTCTCACTGAAAAAAGTCAAATGACATTCATTCTACATTTTTTGCAATCATGTCATCGCAAAAGCATTGCACAAATGCACAAATGATTTTCGTTTTTGGAAAGTCGTTTCATGGTAACCATGAATATCATAATCAAAAAATTATTTTGACACCCGCTTACTGCGAATATCATAAACAATGTCGACAATTAACAACACTGATTGTGGTTTTATTTATCTCAAACATATGAAATACGTTGGCTGTTCCCTTAAGTGTGCAACAATTGGCAAATTACCCTACATCTTATTTTTCTGGAAATGAGCTCAATACAATGTTTCCTCACTCAATCGAAAATTTTATTTTATTTTATTACATTACGTAATATGCTAGTAGTTTTGAGTGTATTGGACTGTATCTTTTTACCTATCTAGCTATATTTATTTCTTGATTTTTAATATTCTGATTAACTTTTGTTCTAACCTGTATTTTTTTGTTATTTTTTCATTCATTATGCAATTTATCATGATCAAACTCTTTACATTTTCCTTTCCCTTTAATCAGTTAGATGGCTACTAACATTTTATGTTTCCCAATGAACACATCACATTTAAGTAAAATAAAATTGAAAAGTACATTGATGCGCATACCACAATGACGACCCTTTTTTCTGATTTTATTTCTGCTCCAACCGGTAGTACTTCCGGTACCGGCGAGAGCTTTGCTTCACCACGTTTCCCTTCAATTGTACAGTGTTTCTTCCTGCGTAATTACCACTTCCTTTCTCAGCTCATTTTCCACCATGCTGCTCCTTTGTTCTTTGATCGGGATACATTAGACGACAAGAAAGGGATTGTAAGTTTTATCGACCCCAAGACCGTTGACATCGTCTAATGTCCCATCACGTTGCAAGAACCTTTTTCTGCAAAAACCCCCGCCTTAGAGCATTAAACGAGCTTTGGCCGACAAGACGAAGGAATCGGCTAATGTGCCCCGGTTGGACGAGAGCAACCTGTTTGATTCGGACATTAGCCAACCTTGGAGCAGCCCCGAAAAGGGTTGCGCCCTCCCAGCCACGATTGTGTAATTAGTGGGTGGGAAGAAGGATAATTTGTGGCTGATGTATATTTAGCTAGGTAAATAACCGCAAACAAGCAACTGAAGCGAGGTGAACCATTTTGGGACCTCCAAACGTGCTGTGCTGTGTGTTTCATCCATTTGAGGAGCATTAAGAACGATTTGTGAATTACCCAATACACCCAACCCACTGCTGGCTTCACTGTTTGCCATTGCTTTATCGCGCTTTGGGACGCCCGATTGGAAGATGGAAGGGTAAACCTTGGCCCAACGTGCTGTGCTGTGGTTTAACTTATCGATAATGGAAAACAAACCAATTCGTTGCCTTCTTAGAATATTGGGAGATAGCAATGTGTGGGACGTTCGTTAATGAATGAAACTGGAATGAAGAGGAGTTTACACTTTCTTACGCTGGCAATAAACGAACAATTTTCTGATCATATTCATCGGAGCTTAGCACGGTTTTTGGTTGCCATTTACTTTAACGCGAACATTTATTCCTTGAAAATATTGGAGTAAATACTTATATTTTAGAAAAAATATTTTAAATATGTTCAAATTACTTGTGCTTTGAGTTTGATGCAATCATTACGAGTAAGTAAGCTTCTCGAATCGATTTATGATTTCAATGCATGAACTATTCCACCTTTCCCATTAACAATTAATAGTTATCGATTTTTTAGAGCTTCTATTACAACCGTACAATAATTTCATCGAAGAGTTTAATGTTCGGATTGCTCCATAATTGCTCTGACCTACCTATACTTGTTCCGGACTTATTACGAATGGCGTTGCGTACCACAATCAATAGTGTTATTAAATTCATATTGTTGTTCCCTGCCCTTTGTTCGCCTGCGCAGTTAAAGCGGGAATTCATATTTAATCAATTTAAAACATTAAAACGATTCATACAACCCACCGTATTAAGCGTGATGCTTTCATCCACTCACGGCAAGCAGTTTTATAGATATTATTTTTTGTACTATACATTATCCTGTTCCTTTATTTTTCGTTGTTCTATGTAGCAAGTGTTCTTATTTGAACGCTTCTGATTCTGGTTGGAGTTTTTTCCCCTAACAACAAGAAATACAGCTGTCAGCTATCCCACAACAACAATTCAACCACCGTGGTCTATGATGCATTTATAAATCGCTCATCATTTTCGATGTCGATGTTTATTGGGTAAGCTTTTTTTTGTTTTCTGCTAGCACATCTAGCAATACTGCACAGCTGGAGTTCACACCCCATGGTTGTTTTTAACATAAAGAATCCAATACCGCTACGCCCAGTACATCCAGCCCAAGTAACAACGTGGGTGGGAAAGCAAACGAGCACGGGGCTTTGTGTGCAAACGTGCCACCATGTTGTACAGATAGCTTCGGCACGATAAGTGCTTCTCTCTGCGAGCTGCATTTGGGAAGTTTGCTAAAGTTTGCCGACCAAAAGCCCATGCATACGACATTCAAACGGACGTAAAGGGCCGTCTTTATGTCGTGCAAATAGGGTGAATAGGGTGGGAAATTGCGTGAGCAAATTGCCGGTTTTCATTAGCCGCTCGATGTGTCGTAGAAGCTTGCTGTGTACTTTAACACATTGAGTTAGGTTTATTCGCCAGTTGTTTTGGTTCGTTCGTTCGTAACAATCTACGAGTGTGTTGTTTTATTCACCCTGATTCAAGAAATCTTATATTCTTGATTATTAAGTTTTCTAGATTGTAATGAATTTTCTTACAGCTATTCTTATCACTTAGCAAACTTGTTAGAGCAAACACCACATACAACCACAACGCCCTTAAAGCGATCAACCAAAGCTTATGACACCTGTCGGCCCTTTGAGCCCGGCGTTACCATGAGCTACAAAGCGATCGTGCGTTATGCAACGCCACCCTATGGTACATACTGGCACAATCACGCACACCTGTCCCTCCTCCGATAACGGCCATGCGACGTTGACGACTGCGGAGACACCTGATAGACACTAATGGGACCCCAGATGCTGGCGGAAAAGCGGCTGCACTAATGCTCTGTCAAAACCGCAAGACCGCATGAGTGCAGCCGAATGAGCCGATGCGCGGTACAACCCCCACCCAATCGGCCACTTGGTGTGAAACGGCCCAATGTCAGGGTTTTGCTCAATTGTTACCATTGTATTACATCTGGGCAGAGGTCACTTTGGCAAGGGAGAAATATATGACCGGTCCCTTTTTGCAGTTCGGACACCGAAAACTAGAGCTAAACAACAATGACACAGTTTCGTGTAACTAACTGGGAGGCCCAGCGTGGAGAACAGATCAACCTCAAACGTGCACATTGTGGGAGTTCTAAGTAGCAGAGGAGGTTGCAAACTTGGACGAGCGCATCATCGAACACAATGCGATAAGTGCTAATCGTTTCAATCAGCAGCCGGGTAGTTTAGTAGAAAGTTGATCCAATGTGTGTTGAGTGAGTTGTTCCAACTTCGAGCACATCAGTCGAGATAAATCCGTTCGCAATTAGGCTTCGTTCTAAATGCTGTAAAAGCAATGGGTGGTTTTGGCATCGTACCACTATTTATCTGTCTTCGTATAGGAAGATATTCTCACCAGCAGAAATTTGAACCACAGGTTGTGCTAACCATTCTCCTGAAACCTTAATAAATTCACAGAACCAGGTAATCTTGCCGACTTACCGATAAGGCTTGTTAAAATACTATGTTTACGTGAGTTGCATTGAATCGCTTATGTGTGTTTGTACGATCTCTCTATGATTGGAAAAGTAGCTTTCTGCGGAATTCTATAGCAATTCTATACCAAGATCGATGCAAACTTCACCTTTTCCCCTTTACAAATTGAGAATCTATAATTCCTTTCTGCACCTTTAGTGCGTCGGTAAAAGGATCTAAGCCTTTTAATGCTGGGGTCGGCAAACTTTTTGAAAAAACATGAATTGTTTAAAAGATATCGAAGAATCTTTGAATCAATATTCTGAACGAAGCATCTATTTTCTTATATTTTAACCTTAATTGTTGCAGTTATAAGGGTATTGCATGTCTAACGGGGCGTTCAAATGATAGTATGTGTTTTAAAAGGTATATAACAATCTCATTTAATTGGTGAACTGCCTCTCAGTAAGGGCAATGGACGCAGTTGGTTGAAATGTTTCGAGATTTTGAAAGCCCAAATCAGACTGCCAAAGAATTAGAATCAACTTTTTTTCTGACCATAATCCATGCTATTTTTTGTTCAAACTCTTTTGTGGTCTAAAACAGTATTACAAGCAGTGAAAATGTGTGCTTTCACGTTGATGCTTTTCCGATCCATACAAATTCCGATAGTTTGCCGACCCCTGGATCTCTTATTGATTTCATGGACATGATTGCAAACACTTGCACAGCTCTGTAAATTATCTATCAAAACAGATGCGATACAAAGTACTGTAGACTAGCTCTTACATTCAATGACTTACCATAGCACCTGCTCTAATCGGAAGCTCGTGCAAAGAATATTGAGTAAGCGCCTTGAAGAAATTTTCAGGGCAACATGGTCGCAAAGAACCTACTGCTCGCATCCAATGCTGGGTCAAGTTGTGAAATGATCCACCTTTAAACTAAAATATGAAAGCATTTAAAACACAAATGAACAAACATGCCTTGACATACCCATTTTGACCCATGCTGTTACCCAACTACGTATAATCGCATTCCACAAACGAAAAATCCAATCTGAAAATGAAAACCAACCCTATGAATGCACTGTGCTTCACCACCGAATGTCTCTCAAATTCCGAAACAGAACTTCAAAATGGAATGAGATAAACCTGCTCCACCGTTTGCATTAGACCGTGTTTTTTATTTATTTTTTTTATTTTAAAACTTAAAAATAGGATCGACAATGTAGGTTTGCTTTGCTGCTCTTTCATCGCCTCCCCACATCGCTAACCACAGGTATTACACCGCGACGGACCGTAACCAAGCGACGGTATGGCAAACTGGCTACCGGCGGGCAGTCCACCGGCTCCCTGCGACACCGCTCCCCGACCACCGGGCAGCGAGTCGACGATGACGAGCGGCAGGAACACCTGCTTCGCGTTGGGATTGACTGCGCCGAGCGAACCGTTATCGTCACAGTCCGCTGGGGCCTTCGACTTTGGAGCGGTGTTGAGCGACGAGAGCAGCATCTGGAGCAGCAGCTTCAGCTCGGAAATATCCTGCCCAACCGCTTGGAGATCCTCTGCAAGTCAAACATGAAGGCAAACAAGAGGATAAAGTAATCCGTTTTCGGTGGAGCAAATCCGCACCGGTACTTACGTGGTGGTTTGAGCGTTTCCGCCTGGTTGGTGGCCGGAGCTCCAATGAAGTTATCCCGGTTGTTGCCGAACTTGTTGCCGCTGGGCTTGGACGAGGGCTGAGCCGGGAAGCTGTTTGGCTTGAGCGTGTTCTTCGGTGCCGTACGAGCCTGGGTCGTTTGTACCGGCGCTGGGACACGCGTTGTCACGGGCGCCTGTGGCTGCTGGCGTGGTGCGGCCGTCGTTGGTCGGGGAGATGGGCGGGTAGTGGTTACTTTTGGCGACGATTTCGGCGTTGGTTTGCGAGTCGTTGGGGCAGGGGCCGCTGCACGCGGTGTGGTCGCTTTGGCAGTGGTCGATGGTGATTGGGCACGCCGGGTTGCGCCCGAAGTCGTGCGTGGCGTGGTACGGGGCGGAGTCGGTCGAGTGGTGCGGGAAGGTGGCGGTGGTGCACGGGTGGCAGCGGGTGACGGTGAGGGTGCCGGCCGCTTGGAGGTCGGTGCCGAAGCCTTTGGTTTCTGGGTCGTTTGAGTGACGCTGCCGTCATCGTTCACCTGGAAGCCTCTCGGAATGGACAGCTCGTTGCGCTCTTCCTTGCTCTTCTGCAGCACCCGACAGACGTCGGGGAAGTAGAGCTTTTCCCAGTCGTACGTTTCACCGACAGCATCGTAAATGTTGGCCCTGACGATTTAAACGAAAGAGACGAGTGATGAATGCATCGAAGCTTTGCCTCTAGTGCGCCTTTAAAGTCTTGATTGAATTTGGGGATATTGCAGTTTCTGTGTGGGAAAATGTCTTTGAACGGCTCAAACCCGATTTAACTTAAGCTGATTGCATCCATTTCTTAAAGAGAAAGGAATTTTAATTGAAAAATATACAACATTGCACATCGCTGCAAACTGAAGGAGTTGCTTTATTATCTAGGAACAGCCTAACAACATTATGCTAACATCCCTCAGAAACACTTTGAATTGAAAGCTGCTCATCATCCCGAACTCAAGGAATGACTTTATTTTCCAGGAATAGCATAACAGCATTGGCCTATCACTCTCCAGGAATGTTTCGAATTGAAAGTTACTCAAATACATGGTCTCGAATTGAAGAAATGGCTTTATGTTCCCCGAACAACCTAACAGCATTGTGCCTAATAACTCTCAGGAACATTCTGAAATTAATTTAAACTGTACTGGGAACTAAAAAATCTCATCCCTAATTGCTGTGTTTGTAGCTCGCACACACTTGAACGAACGAACGTACCTCTCCAAACACTGATGGAACGACCAACCGTCGTCCTCGAAAAACACTGTGCTCGACAAATACAGACACAAAAGCAGAGAACCACCTGACCAGTTGGAGATTCGCTGTGCCACTAGGACAAGTCTGCAAGAAGAATGAGGCGCATCCTACTTCTGTGTTACCAAGAAATCAGAGGAGAGCTCCACAATAGTCTGAGAAACATCAATTTCTTGCTATCATAGCCAACACCCATACTTAAGGGCGTGATATCACCGATCGTGTTAATAACTACAAATTACAAATTATGCATCTTTAAGAAGATGGATGTCTAATTACAGTTCAATACTACAGGGAAGTTTTGTACAAAATATTTACAAGATATTGCTTTTGCTCATGCTTTTGTTAATGGTATGTCCTCAAAATGTGTTTCCAATAATTTTATACAAGGACTTTTGCTCTGAGGTATTCTCAAGCTCAGCTTCTGTATCTAATTTTTGTAGAAAGACATAAAACATGCTCATTCCTTTTTACAAATTCCACGATGCACTTCTCCTTCAGTAAATCAATTTCATCTTTCGATCTTATATCCCAACATCCTCAGTATATACAACCTTTGGGCCGTTCCGTTTTTTACGGCTCCCTTTTCCACACAAAACCTTATCACGTTTCCCGGATCGCGATTTCCGCCCGAGTTCGGATCGGAAATTTCATCAAAGCTCAACGGCCAGCCACTCTACTTACACACTGTTAGCGACCCGGTCGCTGTACACCTTGGTCGGTTGGTTCGGTGGCACCACCCGGTACCCCTTCAGATCGGACACGTAGTGGTAGAGATGGGTACCGTTGGTCGGATCGACAAACCCGTAACATCCGTACGTCACACCGTCCGGGCCCTTCACCTTGTGCTGGTACTGGTTGTAGTTGCGCCGCGGTACATTGTAGCCATAGTTGAACGAGCCTTCCACCGTCCTGCCCTGATGGTACAGCTTCGAGTCCGAGTCGACCTTGATGTCGATATCGATGTTATCGTTCAGTGCAGCACCGAACACGCTGCACACGCCGCACAGGGCAATCTGTTAAGGAATGGAGAGAGAGAACGAGCAAGAGCATGTAAAAGACAACAAACATCGACCAGCAGCATGGAAATGAAGCGCAGATATCGGGTTAGGGATGAGCTAAGCGGCCAAGAATGCCATCAAATAGATTTCAATTTATCGATAGCCAAACGCCCGAATTCGTTACAAATCGATTGGTCGACCCCGAGCCGCAGCAGCGCGATTAATCCCACGCAACTGCCTGGTGACATCTGCCTACGTACGGGTCGCATCTTCAGTTCTACAAGCCACTCCACCTCCTTCTTCTAAAATGCCACGGTTATGATACAGTATCTGCTCGGTCGGTCAGAAAACGCGGCTATGCATAATTCCGGAGCAGTGGAATATTTAATGCCCGCGATGACACCTGGTGACATCAGTTGGTCGCCACACGGTCAGCCTCCCCAAAACTCTGGGCCAACCGGTTGGATCGACCAGAGTGGGATGAAGGGTGGTGGATCCGAAAAACGCAATCCGTCATCAAGGTCGCGCAATGTGTAAAGTAAAGTGTGCCGGACAAATTTCGACCGTTTTTCGGCAGCTGGCTCGATTGTGGCCGGTTCATTAGAGCCGCGCGTGGTGAAAACATGCTAATTCTCCGTCCTCCAGTCGTAAATAAAACAAAATCAAACCTAGGGACAACATCGAGCTTTGCACCACAAACCCCGCTCCACGCACTCACACGAGCGCTATCAAAGACGGAAATGAATCGGTGGGGTGGTGCGTTTCGGTATCGTTTCAGGGCACGGTGCATAAATTAATGCTCATTTACAGCCAGTAATCCGAACGCGGCGATTTGTTACACCGGATGGTGCGTGTAAAGCTGTAGAACATGTTTTTTTTTGTGCTGTGATGCTGTTTAATTCATTTCCTAGTGGAAAATTATGCTATCAACGGTGTAGGACGCTACGGACAAGTTGAATTGATTGATAAAAATTGAGGTCCATTATAACCCCAAGTCCTAAGGTTATTTTAATAACATAAAACAAGGGCAGATTTATGAATGGGATTTTCATCAAATTCACACACATCGTGATATATCCGTAGGCAAGAGAGATTGATTTTGGAATTCGTTGCACTTCAATTCACTCCAATTCTATTCGGTCCAAATTGGCCTCGAGATAGGATTGCAGTTGTAGGGGTCAATTATTTTATGGTATGAAGCAATGAACGGTTTTGCTAGTGCATAGCTCACGAGTATATAGCTCAATTTCATCAAAATGGGAAAGCATTCCAATGCATTTTTCGTGAGTGCTCGTAGCGAGCCAACTCTCAGAGGTTTCGGGACTAATCCGATCAGGAGCAAAAACACAGTCAACTATCGGAAATACTTCACTGCAAAAAGCAGCTTTTCATTGGAAGGATCTGTGTGCATAAAAATAATACTATAGCCGCTGTGGTTATTCTGCAATCATTTCGTGACATTTTTCATTTTTCAATCATTAACGCATTCGTGTTTCAATAGTTGCGATGTGTTCAAAAGGCTTGGCAGCTGTACGCAAATTATTTGCTCAAATTGGAGAGTTTTCTTGACTAAGGATGTATATAATGCTTAAGCAATTTGAAGCTTTTTTGTGGCACATGTTTGTAATTAATTGGCATGAGGTTTAATATATATTTTCATTTTCCAGGTCATGTACTTTAGGTGTGAATGGAGAGAAAATTATATATTAATTAATGTCTGATACGAAAAAGTTTGTCAGGTTAAATTTTATTGCTTCACATGATACACTGCATGAAAGAAGTATTTTTAATTGAGAAGAATTGCAAAACCTGCAGGAGAGATAAAAACTGGTCAGGTTTAATAAGCAAAGTTTTGAGAAGTCGATACTTTTTCCACATTATTCATATGCTCCTAATGCATGGCTACAATGTTGCCTAAAATTTTGCCAAATATGCCATCGAAAGAGATGCTTTCCTATACACCCATCTACGCATCTCATGCTACAAATTAGCAGTTAGACGAAACTATGATTGGTAAAAAATAAATATTGAACTATAAGTCTGGCAATGTTGCTAAGTTTGCTCCAGGTTATAAAACAGTTAAAATATATCAAAAAGTAATAAAATCTCAAAGCCAAGATAACGGACAAAAGCTTACAATTTGACAAATTGGTCTGAATTGTTTCACTAGTTTGGGCAGCTATATCTTGTAGTTTGCCTAACTTAGACAAAATTATCTCAAAATTTTTAACATTGTATAGAGTGCTCAATGACACAACTCAAACCTAGTATCACGTATCAAAGTTCTAAATATAGAGCCCGCGTTACAACCCCAGTGAAATTTAACGTGAAATTTTGGGTGATGATGATGATGATGATTCGTTATCTCAGTATGTTTTACAGTCTAAATAGTTGGGTAGTTAAATATCCTATCTTTTGACCAAAATTTTCAAAAATTCACGTTCATATTCACGCTAGGACTAAATCAACCTGAAATAGAAATTTTGAATGAAATTTAAAAAATTGGTGCATCTTCATGGAACAAACTAATTTTTTAACGCTTTGTTATTAAGATGCTTAAGATTTGTTTTTGGAAATTAGCACATTAATCCCTTGCAAGCTTTAATGTTTTCTCAGAACATTTATACATCGTAGATCTGTCACATATTCTGAAGACCATCAAAAGATAGCTTAAATGTACGTTTGCGGTGATACACAGCATCTGCAAATTTTATTCACGTAGATTATGTTCCACCATTATCCCTATCCCGTTTAACGTTTATGGACAGGCAAATCCTAATTTATTCACCCATTATTCACTTACCACCACGCGAAAGCTCCACATAGTCACTGAGATGGTAGAGCGCTGATAAATTAAGCGCCTCACTTTGGACGGCTCACCAAGCGGCCAGCCAGCAAACGAGAAGTATAAATAATTCTTGCTCCACCAAACAAACAAAAAATCGCGATTCTTCCACTCTACTTAAAGTTGGCCGCGATTCCACGCTAGTGCCAATATTAATGTCCGGCAATTTGCACTGGCAGCACAACAATCGAGTATGGTCTGCAAAATGTCCACTCGGAATCTAAAATACCCTGTGGTCCGGTGAAAAACGACGCTTGTATTATTTATAAGACTGCGTACACACACACGCACAGATAGACACACGCGAAAACAAAAACCCTCCAAAATCTCGCTCGAGGATGCTTGCTCACACACACGCACGCACGATTCGTTTCGTTCAGCACGTTCAGCACAAGTCACCAGCCGGCGTTCGACTAAAGCTTGGCTAACGTTTGAAGCACTTTTAAATAGGTGACAAACAAAAAGGAAAGAAACACATATCCCTCTCCCCCCTACCCACGTTATCGGTGGGAGCATTTGAAGCTAACCAACCGAGAAGGAACACAGTACTGGGTTCATCTTCTGGCAGCATCCTGAGCGGCTGCTACCGCCTTGGTATGGGGCCTGGCGACGGCGCCGGTAGATGGTGGAAACGTAAGATAAAGCTACACGCATCCACACATTCGGGGTCGGCAGTGGCACGTATGGTGCGCCCCAGCGTGGACCGTTTTATATCTTCGTTTTTGCATTTTTGATGAGGAGACCCCAAGCAGAAACCGCGCATCGTCCGCGAGGGGCGCCCCGAGAGTGCGACTTATGGCTTTGGCAGATCATCGAAAAACCAGATCTGAGCCGGGAGGGATAGAGAAGAATGGAGAAGAGCAGTGGTACACACACACGAGCGCTCTGATGGTGGTTTGAACGATGATTTCCAATTATTTTTGAAGCTCATCTGCTAATAGAACTGTCTCTTCCGTCATCTTCCGGGCTCGGGCAGTAGATCATCCCACACGTACCTAAGACGCGGGTTTTCGGTACCACGCTCGGTATTACTAATTTATGAGACAAATTACCAAACCTTCTCCGGCAGCTGATGCCTCGTACTTGTGGTAGTCCTGCCGTCTCTTAACCTGTCGGATGGCTTAAATGTACCGAAAAGGAGGAAGGTTGGAGCGAAAAAGTGAATCCGGAGCAAGATTTACATCCTCCAAATATTTAATTAGCAACGCGCGGGGAATGTAAATTTAGCATATTTGTCTGGGAATTGCCTCCCTAAGCTCTGAAGCACGTTCGAACAACAAGTTTGAACTTGAGATGAATTTTTGGCAAACTTGAAGGTTTCGTGGATTTGATCTATATTGGGGCACATTATTTACCGTAGGCAAATGAACTAAAGCGAACTACAGGTGAAATCAATTATCACAAATAGCGACGTGACGAGGCCGGTACTGTCTCGACGTCTAGCCTGTTAGGAATAAATCTGAATTATAAGATCTCGGAGGAGGTTTTGTTTTACGGCTTCTGCCAAAGTTTACACACGCTGCTGAAAGAATGAGCTTTATGTTTGGGCAAGCTGATCAGTTTAGAATCAGGCGCCATTAGCATTCTTTTATGAACTGTTATCGTTGTAAATCATATTTTTACTATCAATTACACAATTGGAAGGTTTGACTGTGGAAGGTGTATCTGTGCTGTGTATCTAAATACATGAATTTGAATATTATAGTTGAATGCCAAAACACAAAAAACATTGTTGTTTGATGATTCATCGAACAAGATGATACTATGGTATCATCTGTTCCGCTTTTTTGTCATTTGATACAAACTCCTTTTGTTATTTAGAATGTCTGACGTACGATCGACCAGACAATATAAAGGTGTGCAAAGTCGAAACCAGAAGAATGCCGATACCGGTGTCTTTTAACAAATGTCACATGTTAATAATTCAAAAGTTCTTAAAGGTTATGATTTTAGATTTTCGAAACATAACTAGTGTCTTTTAGTGTCTTTGGCTCCTGGAAATATCCTGCATAAAAATAAAGTAACAAGCTTGACAGCCAATTGATGTTATTAACTCAAAGTGCACTCACTGTAGATTGCTACTTACAGACAGATGAGAAGAAACTCGCCAGAGTTATTATTTGAGTGCAAGGGGTAGAAAACAATTAAAATCAGAAAGCTCCAGTAAAACACTAATTAGTGCTAGACTTCAAAGGCTTCAGGGAATAAAATATGAGGAGCTAGAAGAAAAGCTTGGGTATCAGCAAGCCTAGCTTAACTTCCAACGAGTGGTGGTTCTGTCTACATAACGTTATATGTTCTTTTTTCTCCGAATCTTATGCAAAGGTAATGAAAATTTTAGTGATGTAACGCATTCTTTGAAACTGAAAACTCAGAACTGCCCTGATATAAATGAAAAAAAAAATCGTTGAAAAGTGCTCCGAATGCCATTTGATTGATGATTTTCTCATGTTCTTCTTAAGTTAGAAAGCATATTCCAGTATATCTATGACCAGAATTGTCCTTCAAGTTTTTAGTGTCTGGTCGCTGGTTCTGGCGAGAGTTGTAACGGATGGTATTTATACAATTTATTTATATAAAGTATTTATACAAATTAGATACAATATTGAAGACAATTATCTAGTTATCTCAAAACATATTTTTTATTAGCATCATGGATTACCATTAGCAGCAAAAACCATGTCAGAATAATGGTGTACCTTGCAAATAGACCAATAAATATATTAATAAATCTGTCAAAAAACCATAGCATACAATTTAAATACCAATCCCCGGCGTCTTCGCTATTCACTATGGCTTTCAATCGGCACAAGATACTCCTCAAGATACTCCGCGATCGCGCGGAAAACTATCAATGAATTACGCACACTCGTGTTTTCCGCCCGATAACAAAGTCCATCCATCGATTGTTCTACTTCTTAAGATGTACAGTAATTTATGTGCCTCACCTTAAATTCATCTGTATGCTAATGGATGATGCAAAGGCAAAGATCCACCCGCTCTCGATCATCATCATCTACTCCAGTTCGTTGTTGATTATTCTGCAGCCTGGTTCTAGCCTTTCTTTCCAATTCAACTGTTGCTTTATTTGCATAGCGGCGTGCCGGTAACGTAGCTGATGACATTTAGCCATCACGCCGGGCCAGGTTAAGGCCATACGGTCAACCTACGATCTTTTGCAACGTGGTCCTACCCTTTCTCCCCCCGCCACCCCTTCGGCGAACCAACGTTTCTCGGATAATTATTGAGCGAGGAAAGAAAAACGCGGAGACAAAAAACACACACACAAAGTGATCACATTCAGGATCAGAAGATTCTTCCATCCGGATGGAGAAACATTGGACATATCATGGCATGGCATGAGTCATAGCGTTCTTTTGGCAAAGCTTTATTAACCCAGCAGCACATCATAAATTTTAAACGCAATCATTTGATCAAAGAATGATTGGAGTGGAGAGAAGAGCACGATAAGCTTTTGAAGAGGATACGCTGATTGCGAAGAAAAGGTTAAATAAGATGACTTGTTTTATGAAAAGGTTAAGCTTTTATTATGCCTAATTTGCAATAATTGCAATAAAAGTGAGTAATGGCGCTTTGAGGATTAGTTTTATTTTTAAGCATTAAGCTCACAGTTTGATTTAAAATGCTCTACGTTAACTCATTAAAACTCATTCTTTTATCACAGAATTCAGGAGCGCATTCATGTGCAACAAGATACGTGATGAGGGGTAAGGCACATACGGACTCATCAAACAGCTCTCCCAAACATACCTCTGTTCCGGTTTAGTCGGCCCCATATACATCGCGCAGCTTAATTCCTTGCTCACATTTTACCGACAACAACCTTCACCTAGCGACGAGGGCAGCCCTAAGCCCCACACGGCCAATGGCCCGTCCTTGTCCCGCGTGTGTTTGTTATTACGCTTACAAACGCTCTAAATTCCTCTAAAATCTGCTCATTAACACCACCTAAAAACGCTACCAGCCTTTACGCACCAGCTGTACCGTACCGCCCGGAGCTGAATGTTTGTCTCCGGCTTTGGCCGTCTGCTGTTGTGCTTTAGGTGCGCAGCTTGATCTAGCGCATTAGGGACGCTCCGGTGACGAAATAGCAACCCATCGGCAAGCATAGAAACGGATGCTTTGCGTGGGATGAACATGCCAATTGACTCATTGGTCCCGTCACAGCCGCATGCTTAATACAACAACAAAAGTGATCGCATGATCGTACTGGAGACACGCGCACACGGGACGAATCGCTCAGAACATTGAACCGGATCTACTTATGCAGGCCTTCCAATTTCCAGTTCTGATCCGGATTCGCCCAAATAAAGCATGAAACCGCATCCTAACCGCTGGAGCCCGAAGGCGCGAACCCTGGCAAAGCAAGAAGAATCTTTGCCCAATCGAACGCCGGAGCAGTCCGAAATTGGAAAGGTGAAACAAGCCTCCAAAGAGTGAGAGAAAATTAAAAAGATACATAAATAAGGCTTCCAGACCGAAATAAGGTTGCTGGGCGTTTGTTTTGGAGGTTTCTTTCTTTTACACCAAGAACACGAGCGCTGTAGCGGGCCGCGTGCTTACGGAGCGCGAAGAAAAACTCATTTGTGAAAAAGAGGATACGATTCCCGCACTCTGTTTGGTGTGACTGAGGTTCTTGCGATGTTCTTGTTTGGAATGAAGGTTTTTTTCCTATACCGTATGACACTCTGCTCGCAGCATCAGAATCGCATGCGAACAGCGTCGGTCAGTGGGTCTGGAACGGGGAGCGTTATTTAGCCTTCACCCATATCAAGATCAAGCAGCAAGAGAATGCGGTAGTGGATACGGGTTTTAGAATTTCACATAAAAGGCATTGCCTGTTAGCGATGATAAGATACTGGCTGGGCAGTAAAATATTTCCAAAACCTTCATCCCCGAACGATCATATACTAATCATAAGCAATAGAAGAGGACGATCGTAAAAGAATATCGCTGAGGCGGTGTTTGTGGTGAGAGTCAATTCGATTACTACTAGCAACACAGTTCGAATGCAAAAACATTTAATTGTGATTTTAAAAGCTAATTAAACAACATTCTATTCCAGAATATTAAAGGAGAAGGAAAAATGCTTTTTTACATCATATCTTCAGATTGTATTGTCGTCTGTCAATTGCAACTAGTTTTGTTCAGCCTTAAAGGTCTTATTGCATCCCAGGACTGTTTTGCAACAGTATTAATCCATGCTAATTCAAGGTGTCATTCTGTAAGCATCGGTTGAGGAACATTTGTAAACTTCCCGCCGCAGACTTCAATTTTAGGTTTAGAGTGAATTAATTAAGTTGTCTGTTTGAAACCGTGTACCGGAACTTTAGAAACATCAAAGCCGTTTTTGTAGTTATTAACTGTACTGGAGCTCCTTCTGGGAAGTATCTCCTAGACCTGAACAGTTTTCATGTACCAGAACCATTACCTAGTACTTGAAATCTAGAAACAAGAGCAACATCATGCAATATTTACATCCTTGGTGGAATAATTTCACTATTTGGTGTTGGTAGAAGTTGTTTATTATGTTGTTCAGAAGTTATTTGTTAATAGCCTAAAGTATTAGAGTTTAAGAAATAACAAGGTATTATAATTTCCTCGATTAACAAAGTTGAGATCAGACAATAACATGAAGCTACATTCGATCAATGTAAACGTTGAGAAAAGTTTACCAATCGAACTTTGAGAAACATGTAAATCTTAACGTAAAGAGTTGATAGAATTGCTAGTTCCAAACATAAAATGGACATAGCATACTTAGCATTAGACTTGCCGCAAGCATATTCTGCGTAAAGGATGATCTACAGAATCATTTTTTTCATACATTTTGACCAACAATCAATAAAACTGTAGTAAAACTTTGTAGCAATCAGCACACTTTATCATGCGAAGAAATTTAAATTTTAATTACACTAATTTGCTAAACGGTCAGGCAAGGCTTCCTCCCTTCATCAGCACCATCCAAGACCACCGTCCAAGCGGAAGGCCACCGGTTAATGGTCACCACCGTTCTGACCGTATGGCGGGGGACAGATTGGGATCGAAGATTTGCAACGTTCGATACGCGAGCCCGGTTGCTGCGTTCGCGTCCGCACCAGAAACCGGTCACGGTCGTTAGAACTTTTCGTCCGTCGCGGAGGCGCCTCCTCGTAGGCACACGGTACACGCATATCCAGCCCGAAAACAGTGTCGCCATCGGCCGTAAATGTAGCAGTTAAGATGGGAATTATCACCGATATCGCACGGGCCGGGAGGAAAACAAAACAACCAAATCGAACCACAAAAAAAAAAACAATTAATTTGCAGTCACTTTTACACGATTTTTAGCCATTGTGAAGCGTCGGACAGCGCTCTAACGCGCGCCGCCCGGGACACGAGCATTTTTTGGTCGATTAATTTTAAAGCAACCCGCACTATTATAGTTATAATTTAGGATTCTCTTTTGTAGCGTGCCCCTTGAAAACTGTTTCGTAAAAACGAGAATCAAATTAATCCCATCAAAACGCTATTCATGTGTGAAACAAAGGCATGCTTGTGATTAGAACGTGCTTAGAAGGAGGATGAGCGTAGGAAACATATTTGTTAAACCTTAAAGGCAGCCAAAAGGGAAGCATCTGTTCTGTTTTCGCAAACAGGAAACATTAGCGGAATGCTAACTGTACCTACATTTTAGGTCAAGAATATGCTCGCGCGAAAGAACCTTTCTGTTTTGATTTTGGTTTTTGGGGAGGGAACGAGCTGGTGAGGGAATATTTTTTCATCGCTTTATGGTAACATTAGTTATTGGTAAGTTATGTGGCAGATTAACTATCGGATTCTAGCCGCTAAAATACCGCTAACTTGCGAGGATTTTGGAATTGGATGTGTCAGGATAATTACAAACATCGTATATCAATAAAATAATACCGCTGACATAACATGATAATGAAGCCCCCCGAGAGCGAACTTGGGAAAGCTCGTCCCGTTGCCAATTGATACCTAGGCGAAGGAAATAATAAATCCGCCACTTATCAATGGCATCTAGAATGTTTTGGGAAAGATCTTGATTGGGAGTTGGGATTGGAAGAAAAAAATCATAGGAAATTAATAAACATGTTAAGGGACAGCTAATTTTTGTTCTCTTATGAACGTTCTGGGGTCAATGTTCTAACTGGAATTGGGTAAAAAAAAAACTTTGATAACTCCATAAAGAGATATGGAAAATTAGGTTCTTTTACATTCGAACAAAAGACCGTTTCATGGAAAATTAATATCCACGAAACGAGGCGCGCTGTTGGCAATGTTTTTTTCACAAAAAAAAACACGTAAACTTCATAACGAAATGATATGTTTGGAGGCTATTGGAAGTAGTGTTCTTTTTTTTTATTTACTGCATTACCCAGATATTATCAGTTTTCGGTTGGCAATAATCGCAAAACTCACTGCTATAGCTATACCGGCCATCGTTTACTCGGAAGCGGATGCAATCAAAATTCAATAAAAGCCTGCAGGCTTTGTTGAATTGTAGCTGGAGTACAAAGAATTGCAATAGAATAGACGGAACATAGCGATAGCGTCCCTTTCATGAGAACCAACGCGCTAGAATTTTGCTAGACTGTTATGTCTAGACTCCAGACAGTACGGGGTTAATGAATTACTGCCCGGCCCAAAGTTCATCACTAAACGGTGGATCACGAAAGCTCTACTCTAACGCTATCAGAAAACAACACTCCACTCCACTCAAAAACCAATCAAAATATGCAGATTGTGCGGGATGAAAATATCAAGCATGGGAATCGCTACCAACAACGTTGCGTGCGAGCCTTTAAAAACGTTTAACACGTAAATCGACGGCCCGAACGGTTTGACGTATCAGTCACGCTCTTCGTACGAAGCTCTTCGCGCACACAGTGTCATTAGAAGAAAACGTTTTTTATTTGTTAAAGTCAGTTCTTGAAGCATTACGATGCTAATATATCTTCTCAGGGGTTTGTTTTATTTTTATTATTTTTGTTCTGGTGGGGGAGGAAAGACAGAGCTTGTTTCGTTCCCATTTTCAAGGATACCGGCTAATAGGTTGTCAAACATCGGCCCCAAACGATGGCTGGGCCCCGGTCAGAAAGGCTTAGAATGCGACCGAGTTTACCCATCAGGCCGATTGGAAGCTGGCAAAACGTGCCCCATAAAGCAGATAGCGCACGCTGTCCCTCTATCTCTCTCTCTCGCTCCCTCTCTGGTTTAACACGTATCAGAACTCATGCCGCACAGTAGTACAATCGTCCCTGTCAAGCCAAATTAGCCGCAGACGGGCAGGCTTGCGCGAACCCTCACTTCGCTGTGTATGCTGTGGCGTCGCCGTTAGAAATGAATATTAATAAAGGCTTCGCAAGTGAGGACGACTGCTTTCCGGTTCTGCGCTCGAGCGCCCGATCAGCCCCAAAACTTTCCGAACCGGCAATCGAACTAGTTTAAATTGATAACATATCGTAAAGCGAACCGAGGAAGCAGCAAAAAAGCCCCAAGCATATACGACACATTCATTCTGATTTAGAACCGAGAACGAGGCCCCGAGAAAAAAAGGGTACAAACGACATCACAGAGAAGCATCCTTCTTGTTTTTTTGTTTGTGTGGTTGCATGAAATACTGCCTGATCTGTTTCGCACGACTCCTATTGGATACTAGCAAGACTAGCCTCCGGGGCGAGTAAGCTGGTTTTTATGATGTTCGCGGACACAGCTGAAATGGAAATAGAATGGCTGTACGGCAGAGAAAATGTTCTGCTGATGTTGCTGTTGCTCTCGAAACGATCGAGAGAATGCTCATTTGGGAACAAACGAACAGAAAAACTGATTCGCAAACTAGTGCAAAGGCACGGATCCGGTATTTAGAACCGAGCGCCGTGAACACCGTGCAGAATGAAGATGAAATGGACAACATGTGCCTTTTTGCTGGTCATAAAATCGAAAGACCTTGAGCATTAAGTATGCTGGAGGCGACGATGCTACACAAACAGGTCATAAATACATGTTGATAACTGGAATGGGGCATGAATGTCTTGAATGCAAAATCTTTTAATTCTAATCATTAAAAGTTCTTAAAAGACTACTGTTCTTCTAAACCAGGGGTCTCCAAAATTTTAAGTTCGCGGGCCGCATTGCTTCGTAAACAACGTTGTTGAGGATCTTTTTGACGTTATTACCCCTTGGCTAATGGAGGATCATTTAAATCTCGTTTTGATTATAAAATACTTGGTTCATATTTCATAATTCTAAATCTTTTTGTTACTGAGGCTGAATTTCATCGTCAACTAATAAAAAATAAGAGTTTGATGGAAATTGTCCAAATGATATATTATTTACGTTATCCTTTATAAACTCAACGCAAGCCGCATTAAAGGCTCTAGAGGGCCGCATGTGACCCGCTGGCCTTAGTTTGAAGACTCTTTTCCTAAACGTCTAGCAGATTTGTTTCTCTCACACCCTTATTTTAACTTAAACAATCAGTTAACTCGCAAGTATACATATTAATTTTACATATTGATCTCATTGCACAAAATAAAATTGCATGTTCCCAAATCTCAAATTCTTCAAATCCTAAACATAAAATACTGGCAAACATTTGGAGCCAATTTTAGATCAGTTTGAGCAATCATCTAAAACTTTAAAGGTATGCAATCTGCAGCACATACGGCTGGCAAAGTAGCTTTCCTCAAACTTTATTCGTTCGTTAAATTAAACAGGTTTCGTCAAATCAGATAGGGTTGCTCAGCTTTGTGGTGAGAAATTGCTATCGAATTTTAACATTGTTCTCAAAGTGTTAAACACTTTTACCTAACCAATTTCAGACTTTTAATGTACTCTTGATTAGCGGGCTTTCTTCAAGTAACATTTCATATACTGGGGTAAAGAGATCAAGTGAACGAGTTGAAAAAGTATCTATAAGTTCGCATTAAACCTCTCAATAGGAAAGGGTTTAGCAGAACATTTTTCTGTCTTTTCATTCTAATGCACCTACAGCGAAATTCGTTTTTAAATTGATGCCTTGGAACAAAACTCAGGAAAGTCCGTTCCGCGAGCCAAATTCCATTTTACTGAGATGTTCTTGATTCAAGTTAATATGACGTAAAAAAAACAATTCCATTGTAGAGGTTTTTTGCACATGTTTTTCATTTAACTATCATGATATTTACCAATAAGTTACATTATTTATACATCTAATCAAGGCACTCAGCGATTTCTTGCTCGTAGTTCAATAAATCAATTTTGGTGGAAACTGGGTAATGTTGAAACTTTGTATAAGCTTTACGGTTCATAACTATTGGATAAGCAGGAGACGTTAATGTTCTGGCAAATTTTTACTTTTATGGCTATATTAAGAAATAATCAGATTTCATCTATTTATTATGCATTTTTTATATTCCTGTAAGATCATAATCCTGGTTGAGGAAATAATAAGCTATTTTGTAGCGGAAAAGAATTCCTTGTAGAAAAACTTTTTTAAGCCAAAGTCCAAAATTTAATTTGCGAACCACAATAAAAATTATGGTGAACTTTTTTTGTGCAAATATTTGTATATTTGAATATTTTGCAGTTAAAATTTTTCCGCCAATTAGCCTTAACAAATAGTCTTACAATAAATTATTCTAATCAAACCTAACGAGAATATTACAGCCTAACCTCTTACAAGTGAACATAAATGCAAATACGGTCTGGGAATGGAATACAAGGCAAAGAAGTAAAAACATTTAAAGGATGTTGGAATTGCAGATGAGGTTACGAAACTTTACAGATGAAATGTTATAGTCAAACTTATCAGAGACTTCATTAAAGCTTCTAAAAGCTCTCACCAATGGCTCATTTTGACCAAAACTAGCTACGCGTCTTGGAATAGACAAACACGTAGGCGACGTGACGGCACGTCAAAGTTTATATTAGACAAAACATAGGTAGAGATATTATTAGCAATAACGTTTATGATCAATACAACATCGACTAAGAACAAGCCCTTGACTTGAAATATTAGGATAATAACCATAAAAACTTGAACGAAACTTCCTTAACTGAACATTGCTGAGTTAACTGAACTTACGCGATAAATGCTAATCACTAATAAAATAACATACATTTAGAGCCATAAAAATGCATTATAACGCAAAATGTACCTCATGCTTATATACTAAGTAAGATGTATACAAGATGTACGTCATGTAAGCTTTACATAAGTAACAAAAGCATTATCAACTGCGTTATCATCATTAGTATTACTAGAAGTTTTACTTTAATTAAAACTCCATCGCAACATTGAACCAAATTCATTAAAATGAAGGGGTCCCAAAAATCCAAAGGAAGACATTGTAGTAATTTTATGAAACAATAACAATAATCAAAACTATATCCGATTGCAACCAGGCCTTTCAGTGTTCCACATATAACGATATGGTCTTGTGCATGGTAACGTAAATTGATATCGCGAGTTAAGAACACAGAGTTTCTCTACTTCCAGGTAGTCCGCATTCTTGAGTATGAGTATACTGCCTTAACATATTCTAACAAATACAAAGTAGAGTATTAGATAAGACTGGCAGGCGAGGACCGCAAAGCGGTTGTTGCGCCGGATAGGCGATTAGTTAAGAAGAGATCCCAAGATAAAAGTTCCCCAGTTTGATGGACAAGATATCTTCTACGAACTTTAGGACCGAATGGGACGCTGCAATGTATGTGATTTAAGAATGAGCTTTACTTCTTCTTAGCAGTGGACATTCTTAAACCGTACGGGGTCCAGTAACACAACACTCAGAGAGCATGGCGTGCTCGCATGATTGACACTGCGTATCAATAGCTAGGCGCAGCCGGGTAGCTCATCCCTACCGCTCTTCCATGCTCTCCATAGCTGGGCCTGCCCCATCCCGAACAGTACCGTCAGTTTGCAAAACACTTCCGGCTTCATCGCCTACTCCATTAATCACAGACTATCGTGGGCTAGAATAACGATCAGTTGTGCCCTAAAAGGTCGCCCGCTGTCACACAGGGAGCTTCACTGTTTTGTTGTTATGTCATATTCTTGGTGAAACATTTGGCTAACGTAAACATTTCCGTATGGGAGGTTTCTGGGAAGGAGTGGCCCCTCAGTAGGGGCGCATGAAATGTTGTATTTACGTTTGTTGGTTAGTTCGTAAACACAAGAATCATGTTGTCTTGTAAAAAAATCGTATTGCATACTTTTCGGCGTTTAGTAGCAGAAATTGAGTTCATTTGTTGCTAAGTATTAAAAATAATTCTGATACAAAAAAGATTTAACTAATTATTTTAACATGAAAAATATTATAATTAAAAGGCATTATGAATAGAAAATGATTAGTTTTATAAAAAAGTAGTTTTCTCCTCTTTATTCAAACATATCTTACAGAACAGCTTGCTGCCACTAACTTACCCACTAACAGCCCTTAACACATAAGCATATGACTCGATTGCACACAGCTAACTTCTACACCTTACAATGTTTAACAAAAAAACAAAGGCAAACCCTGTCCGGTGGTGTCGCACCCCTTCCCCGCTCCTTCCCCCTCACTGTCGACCGCACTGCTGCGGGACGGCCGGGAACGCAAACTGGGCCGAGCTGGCATCGACACCGTCCGGCAGTCCGTCACTGAGCATCACCGGGAAGTAGGCAAACTTGCCCCCACCATTGCCCGCCCTACCCTTCGGCTTTTCCGCCAGCGTGTCCAGCAGCGTCTTCAGCTTCGCCTTAATGTCCTTCAGCTCGTCCTTCAGCTCACCGCAGACGGAGGAGCAGGCGGGCTGGGCGGCCCGAAGATCGGCCGGCGGTGCCTGCACAACCGACGGGCACAGGTTGCTGGACGCGGTGAACTCGGGCTCGGCTGGCGCCGGTGGCGGTGGGGCCGGAGTCGTACGGCGGGTGGTAGGAGCGGGGCGACGCGTTGTCGAGGGCGTGCGTGGTGGCGTCGGTCGTGGGGTGGTTGGTGGCGCGGCAACCTTCGTCTCGGTGTACAGCTGCTTGCAGGCCGGCGGGAAGAACAGATCCTTCCACTGGACGTTCTTTTCCTGGGACGCTTGGTACACGTTGTTTCTGTTGTGAAAAAGAGGAGCTTTTGGTGAACGAACTTCTTGGAAACACTTTCAGCGGCAGCCGGGGCACAATGCTTACATGCTACGCTCGAGGCGCGAGATGTAGATCTTGGTGGCGGACTCTGGCGGCACGATGCGGTACCCCTTCAGATCGGACACGTAGTGCACCAGATGGGGCTTACCGTCCGGGTCGACGAAGCCGTAGCAGCCGTACGTCACGTCGTCCGGGCCCTTGACTTTGTGCTGGAAATGGTTGTCCTTCTGCTTCACCACGTCCAGTCCGTACTCAAACGAGCCCTGCGGCAGCCGGCCGGTCAGGTAGGAGTTGGAGTTTTTCTCCACATTGATCTTCACGTCGATGCCCTCGTCACCGTAGTGAAGCGCTTGGCCGAGTGCAACAACCGTCCCTAGCTGTGGGAGAGAAAAAAGAGCCATAACAACACCAGTAAGAAAAGATGAATGATAAAATGGCCAGTGAGTCAGTGAGTCGAACACGGGACTGCACAACCTTGATCTTATTCTAACGCATTCCAAATCTAATTTTTGGTGTGCCACAGTGGCCTGTTTTTTTGTTGTTGTTTCTCTCGTGCTTCGTTGCACCAACCTTGACAAGTGACTTTTTCGATATCTTATCTTTCGCCTAACGAGGTCGTTAACGACATGTCCCACACAGTCGCAGATGCATGCCACGGCATTCCGCACCGTGGGTGAACTAATCTCATCTTCAACCGATTGGCGTTAAGTGAAGTGAATTATGTAATCGCTCCGCATCGTGTTCTCTCTTCCTTTCCTAGCCTTCTCGCCCCTTATTGGGAAGCAATAAATAAAGCCATCGACGAAGCGTACGAGTCGCTCCAATGGGAAGGACGAGATGGTTGAGGGGGGGGGGGGGGGGGGGATTATTGTTGCTTTTTTTTTCGTTTCTTTATCGCGTTAGATGATTATTTTCATCCGTAATGTGATTTGCATCTAAATCGGATCATTTGCACCGTTCGGATTGAAGATTTACATCAAGCAAGCAAGCGTGCATGCAATGGTGTTTATTTATCTTCAACAGAGTGTGTGTGTTTGTTGCAGTGTGTTGTAATCGGAGCGTTGGAATAATGGAGAAGCCCAGTAGCTTGTACGGGCAAGCGATTTCTTTATGCAAATTGTTCTTCATTACAATATCCTTGCAGATTTGCTTCCATTTCAAGTTTAATAGAATCAAAACAATGCTTTGAAATGGCAATGAAATGCGTGACAAGGAGATCCATAGCTGATATTAGCTTTGAATTTGAAATAAATCTCCAGTAATAGTATATTTTACGATTTTAACGGTTTTTGTGTACATGCAAGTTGAAATATGATAACCTTAGTAATGACCAAAGACTTCTCGATAAGATTTACATATTTATGATAAACTTCTAGACTGAAGCATATATTGTTTTTTTTTTTTTGAAAATATAAAGTATTTTTTAAGCGCAATCTTGCTAAATCGGTATGATGAATGTTTATAAAAATTTGTAGAGTTTAGAAATTTGAAAAACGAACTTGAGAATGAATTGTGTAGTGGTAAACTTCGGCAAAGATTGAAATTGTAAAATGAAGTAGTCGTAGCAATAAAGAACTCGTTATAGCTCTCCGATAGCTCAACACATTGAAAACTTATCCGGGTCGAAGGACCAATTGTTAAGCGGCAATGTTTTGATAGCTCTTATTCGAAACTGTTCCAAGGACCTAAACTAATAGGCTAGCTTTTTTTTTTAACTGTCACGCAAAAACGACAACGTTTGAGTTTTAGCTGCTCTCCCTACCACTTTACCATTTTCAATTCACTTAGTTTATGTTTTTTTTTTTGTATTTCAGTTGTTTTAATTCAATTAAAATTTAACGTTTGTTCTTATTATTACTTCTATGATTGTTTATACCTCATTATCATTCGATTTGATAAAATTGTTGACAATGCACCACTTCTACTTACCACTAAGAAATATTTCATCATTTTCACTTTTTAAGCACACCCTGACTAGTTAATACAATACAATGTTCTATCACACCTTGGTCAGTCAAACTTGCACCAAAATTCGCGCCTACACTGGCTACAAACAGTTTTTATCAACACAGTTTGTCAATTCTTAACGTTTTCCCGATCAGCTTATTTCACTCTTTCGATCGCTTCGAAGCAGAAAAACAGCTCTTTTTTATCGATTGTCGCTCGTGCACAACTATTTCACACAATCAATGCGTAACAATCAAAACTACGCCCCGTACGGTTTTCGTGTGTCGTTTGTCGTTGGACTGCGCGTTTTGACTTTAAGCCCGCGTTGCTCGACTTCTGGCGCACAACTGTTGCTGATCAACCGACCGTCCGGCGGTCTTATTTAAACGACTCCATGCACGACTCCAGGCCAGCATCCGGTCGGATCGTTTTCGACGCAAAACATATGCATCTTCCCTCCCTTCCTTCGAACCACACATCTTTCGTTTGGTGACGTGTTATCGCGTCGCCAACCAGAAGATGAGATAGATGAGAAGGGAGCAAAAAAACGACAAAAATCCACCTCCAACTCAACTCAGCTAAACAGCACCAGAGAGGCAAACTGAATATCACCGTCGAAGAAGAAGAAGAAGGAAAAAAACACCCAAACCGGAGCGAACATCGAAAAGCATCGAAAGCGAAAAACCTGTTCCACATCTCACCCCAAACTGTTTGCGCGGGCGAAAGAGCTTTCCGCCTTTGCGTGCGTGCGTTTTGTTTTTGTTTACATCTTTCCCTTCGCGCGCACAGGGTTTGTGTTTTTGTTTTTCGCATTTAGCACGCTTCTTCTGCTCTTCTTGTTCTTCGTTTGCTTCTGTGCCCGCGATCGCCGGATCTTCACCGGGCTGCGTCAGCGGCGTCCGAGTGTCGCCAAGTTCTTGGAAACGTTACGAAACGTTAGCAAGTTTTCCTTTTTAAGGTATTTCGTACCCGACGAATGCTTTCCATCTCACCTCACGCGACACCCGCCGGAGTGCCGCAGCGAATGCGCGCAGAATCAAAACAATCTTTGACTTCTTTTTCTTCTTTAAATATCCCATCACCTTTGGTGCCTTCTTGTTGTGCAGTGCCTAAAAATGGACAACAAACAAACGGTGCGAAGTGAAAAGCTGGAAAGTCCCGATTGGACCCGTTCGGCGACACCGGATGTTTCCAATTTCGCACACTAATAAATGTGAGTCGCGTTTGTTTTTTTGTGTGCGTTTTTGTTTCGTTCCGAATCTTTGCATCATTTTGGGTGTGGAGAGGAGGTTTGTTTTCCCTACGCTTTCGAGAACATTTCGGCTTGCTCGTCTGGCTCGTCGTCGGGTTAATGTTGTTTGGAAAGCGCGAGCTCTTTTTGAAGTAAACAAAATTCCAATCCATATCAGTGCCGGATCAGGAGGATGAATCGTCGCTTGGGCTTGGTTTGAAGTGCAGCAAATATTTGAACTAATTCAAACAATTGTGGTGGCACATGCGAATGATGGGAAGGCCATAAATAGAATGATGATATTGCGTGCATGCTTCGTGGCAAATGAAAGGCCGTTGATAGGTTCTTAAGTGATGAAATTCTTTAAATCTTTTTTTAATCGGTTTTTTCCGTTTTTATGAAGATTTGATGCAAAAAATAGTTAAAAATAAGTTATTAGAAGGAAATTAGAACAGTTCTTCAATTGTGTGATTAAGGTACAACACCATTTGCGAAACATCGTATAACAATAAAAATGTTGTCTTAAATGTGTCAAAAACATCGAAAACTCATGTAACTCGTCTAACGTGTCTAACTCACAGAAAAAAAAAATAAAATTCCCGCAAATAGCTTAGCAATTAGAAATATAAAAGAAACATATTTTCAAATAGCTATTACAAAGTAACAAAAACAATCAGCAATTGAACAATAGCAAAAAGAAGCAAAATACTTTTAAAAAATGATTCGAATTTCCAAACAAAACATTACCAAAACATGAAATGGAAAGTAAAGACGTAAAAGTAAGATATGAACAATTGATACCTTGAAGTCTTGGCTAAACAGTGTACAAATTAATGGCAGATATTCATACAGTAGAACGTCGATTATCCGGGTAGCTCGGGACCAAACGGTTGCCGGTTAATCGATTTGCACGGATAATGGTCCAAGAAATGTCAAATTCATATAAAAATTATAAAATTCACCAGTTTTATGATTAATTTACTTTGAATCAATCGATTAATCGTTAGTAGAATATTATTTTAATCAATAACTATGGGTTTGACAACTGTTCATGAACAAAAATGAATTTTGAAAACACCACTAGACACTACAGAGCTGTACAAAAAACTGGTTGCCCACTTGGCTATCGCTGCAAATGTTCGCTGTACGCTTGAACAGCTGTCATATTTATGTGCACGGTTAAACCGCCCGCCGGTTAATCCGCCCCCGGATAATCGACGTTCTACTGTAACTTTGTATAACTTGATGAAAGCAACATGAAAAATCGACGATTGAAAATGTGTATTTAAATCCCACATTACTCAATTTGATATAAACTTATATTAACAAAATTTTGTGATGCCTTTTTTCATGACGGTTTCATCAATTTTTTCTAAAATGTCAATGTGTTTTGTATAAAAAATATAAATATAAAAAATGTTCTATATACTATAATCTATCAAACTATATTTAACGCAATTTTTGCACCAAATTTTCCTAATTACAAAAAAATCAATCATCACACCGCTTACGGAAGCTACTCAATTACGCTTCGCCTCACTGAAAAAGGCATTAATAATCACCACCCACCCTAATAACTGCTAATGATACTACCCCCACCCGAGAACAATACAAATCACCGATCTCGTGACAACCAAACATGGCGCTTTCGCGATTGTGAACCAATAAAATACATTATCATTATGAGGCATCTCGCATTTGGCAGCGGAAGGTTATGGATGCCCGGGGTCTGGGCTTGATTTTATGCCAATAAAGTGTGCGTTTATTAGGTTGTGTGTGTGTGTGATGTTGTTGTTTTGTTTTCCCATTTCACCCCGGGTTCAACCTTGACACCTAGCTGATCGGTATGCGGGCAAGGATGAGCGAATTTTATGACCAAAATTACGAGCTTTTACGAAGATCGTTTAAAAGCTTTGGCGAATCGGTCCGTTGACATTTCGAACAGTTTGGTGATATTTCAAGGAAGATGATTAATTTTTTAACAATTTACACAACATTTTCAGAACCTTTTTTTCTGACCATCAAACCATTTCTTTTATTCATCCACATTTGGTCCGCACTGTCTGAACGATTGGCATTCGAGTGCGTTGGCGTTGTCCACGACTCCCGTGACTCATCCACCCCCTTATACTAATGGGCATCATTTCCTCGCCCAATCATCCAAACTCGTCTCGTAAGCTCATTCTCGATTGCCGGCCAGCTCACCAGGAAGCGGGCGTTCTAAAAGGATTACAAAAGCAGTGACATTTAAGAGCACACTTCCCTCCTGTCCCGCGTGCATGTTTCGTTTTGGCAACTGTATCAAACAGACCACGATATTCCCACTTTATCACCCAAAAAGGGGCACATTAAAGCTGAAGCACCCCACTTTGGCTCTGCATCGTCTGCTTTGATTGAAATCGTTGATGAACCAACGCGTCGGTTTTACGACCCAACGGAGCTTGTAAACCGAGCAGCCGACGGTGTTGAAAGCTCGTCGCTCGAAACGGACATCTAAATCGCATAATCCGTTGTCACAGTTAAGCAGCGGGCCGCGCGTGAGGGTACGTGATGCAGTAAAGAGCTCCTGCTGCTGAGAGTTATCATTTCGACTCCTTCCACCCGGTCGGACGGACCATTAAATGTCAGCACCATTAATCTTCACAGCCCATCGCTCATCAGTACGCTCGCGCTTCGTATCTTGTTTCACTCTCGCGCGCTGATGTCCGCCAGGAAGTGATTACGGTGCGTGTGATACCCGGGTGGCAATAATAATTAAAGTTTTGCATTTTAGCTTAGATGACCATTGCAAAAAAAAAATAATAAAATTCATCGTTCCGTGTAATATCTGTTAACCACTTTCCAAGTCGTACTGCTACGCGTCGGTTCTCGATCGATCGCATCCTGGGGATCGATTCAGTGGGAAAATTTTCGGAAAGCTATAAAATTAACTTGTTTACCCCGTTGCTGTTGTTTTTCTTCTCCTCGTGATTCGTTGCTTTTTTCTGCCCAATTTTTAAAGTGGCGCCACGATAAGACCGACCGGCTACCTTTTAATTTCATTTTGGGCCGATTTTCTGGCGTCACGGGAGCAATAAAAGCGTCCCGCGCCACACACCGGCGCGCTAACGGCTAGTTAATTGGGTTCCCCCAGCGCGAGACGAACGGTAGTTTATGGAGTGGACGGCTTGAAAAGACGGAACTAGCCGAAGAACTTGCCGCTGCCTGGGGGGACGTTAGCACGTTGATAGTCGATTTTTTGGTTTTGTTTCGTCCACGAGAAGGATGATAATTGAAGGAAGCGTTTAGACAGTGCTTTGCATACTGATGAGGCAGCGCTTTCGCTGTTCTAAGGCCCTCGGGGCAAAGGTATTAAGGAAGCGTTCAAGTGTGCTGAAGTGTTAGCTTTTTCGGTTGGTTTCTGCTTCAAAGATTCTTGTCAAACGGTTGAGAGCTTCTAGGAAAATTCTACAAACTACCCCGTGAATACAAATCTCAGCCCGGTTTGGGTGCTATTGTGCCATGCTGCATCGATCGGAGCTATCTTAATGTTTGGTTAAGTGCAAGGCCATCGTTCCCATCGCTTTGAAAAGGCAACTTAAGCAACATAAAGCAGTGACCGCCCTTTAAGTTTTGGGCTCATTCGTTGCACCACGCTTGAACTCCGGTCGGACAGATGGTATGGACATACAGACGCGTGAGCCATGACCATCGCCATCCATCGGCCAGCTTCGGATGCAGTTGCATAACGATCGCATTACATCCAGCGGACCCTTTCAAGGGCAGGCCAGCCAGGCGTATTAGCATAAACTCATCCTACCCGGAGCCCTGTGACGTTTCGCTTTGCATCTCATTTGCAGGCGTTTACTGTGAGATGTGTGAACTTCGTCCAGCTGGTGACTCTGTTTCGTTACGCGTCCGTAACCGGTCCGGGGCCGGCTCCTGACGCGCGCTGCCCGCGTGCGACCTTGCCGACGGCATTTCTCGGTCAATATTCGCTCTGCTACGTGGAGAAAGAGATGGAACGGGGATGAACCGCGTGCTTTAAAATGGAGTCCATCAACCACAAACAGAGCGGGAGAGAGGTGGAGAGACTCACCCAGCCAGCTGTATACCAGGATGCGCTATACACCGCACGACAGTGGATTGTAGCAGCGGTAGAGTTAGATCGTGTTTGGATTGAGCTTTTTTGGACACGGTCAGTTGTTCGCCGTTTTCAACAGGTATGATGCCGCTTGTGAATTTGTATGACTCACGCTGGGGATGAGTATTTCGGTGGTATATGTTCTACTTCTTACTTGAAGAAAGCGCTAGGTAGCGATAAATTAAAAAAAAATCTTTTTTTTTACTTCTAAAACTTAAGCAAACATTGTGAAATAATTAGACCGAGTAAGAACCGAATATGTTAGATAATTCAAACAGAAATACATGCAAAGAAGCTATAAAAAGGAGAATTAACAACAACAAAACAATCAGAATGTTATAAACAAAAGTAACATGATAACACAAATCAAGCTGTATAATATTGTGCAAATAACAAATAAAATAATGTAAAAATAACAAAGAATGCAAATAACAAATACGATCATAAAATACGATACGATCAAGGTGACCAGATATGTAAACCACGAATGGGATTTGGGCACTGATGATAATTGCCGTGATTTCTAAGAAGGTTGCCAGGAAGGTAAACCTTGAATATGAGCTAAAAGTAGAAAAAGTAAATATAATATACAACGAGTACTGATCGTAACAATAATTGCAATATTTTTTAATGATAATAATAATAAAAAATTTAAAAAATATATACTAGATACTATATTAGTTATAAAAATAAAAATAATTATAAAAAATAAAAAAAAAACCTATAAAAGATCATAAACTTAAACATAATTGCAAAAAATATATATATTTGATAATATAACAATCACAACCAAACTTGTATTAACTTTGGTATTAAACTTTTTTTTTTGTAAAAATTGACTAACCCAACAGTTACGAGAAATCGAAATAAAAGGAAAGAAGAAATATTTATACATAGCCAGGTTTGAAATATTATAATTCGATCCGTCCTAACATCACTTTACCCCCTGATTACTGAAAAGCCCTCTGAAAAACTACATTCAAGTCAATTTATTCCTATTTATTTACTCTTTCAAGTCTCATTTGTACTTCGCTTCGTGAACAGCCTTCGTAAGGACATCCGAAAATACCTAGATCAGTTATAAATTCCTCTTCAAGTTCAATTTTACAAACATCCAATCGCAACAATTTCCATCCGTTCGGTCTTACCCTACTCGTATCTTACTCTAGGAACTGGTTTCGCGATATTTTAGATTAATTTTAATTTTATTGCTCGTTGATTAGCCGCAACTATTGTACTGTCCGATTGGCTGTTCGCGTCTCCAAAACGGCCCCAAAACGATTATTGCCCCGTGGCGTCACTGTGCCGACAGCCCGGACGCGAACGCCAAAGGTCTCGCGCTCTGTATCTTCTGCACCATCAAGCAACAGCCGCAACATTCTCACACTGGATCGATCGCATCGGAGTGGAGCCACCACAATTCACCCCACGAAAACGAAACGTGCCAGTAGCAAACGTGCAATAACAACAAATTCCAATGCAAATTCGACAGCCTACAACATTATCGTCGCTGCGTAGCGCATCATCTCCGTGCCCAGCGATGAGATGAGGAGAAGCGACTGACCCCGAGGCTTCGATATATTGACAGCCCGGGCAGGAGAGGACGTGCTATCCTAATGCGCATCGCTACGCCCGCACAATCCGGCCTGACGCGGCTGCCAGCCAGAGAAGGAAATTCAACACACGCCAACAAACTGAATCGGAGTGTGAACCAAAAAACAAACACCACATAGAAAAACCACGACCAAGTTCGAGGACCGCACTGACCGCGAAAGTGCATGGCCCGCCAAGGACGCCGGTTATGCGGGGTGGCGCAGAAATCGTTCAGCTCCAGCATCACGCAACTGGTGTTCGCCATCTTCACGAGGTCATGAAATTGTTGAATAATTTACCAGCCCGAAACCGGAAGATTCCTTCAGGAGGAGACAGAGAGACAGAGACACAAAAATTGCCAAAGCCGGCCGTTTGACGCTTGCCAAAAATCTCTCTTTCGCCACCCTCGCACCGATCAGGGCCGAGATCAGGGTGACGCAGCCGCAGTTTAGCGCCACATCGATTATGGTAACGGCCGCAGCCAAACAATGGCAATGTCAAATGCATTAAAATCGTTAATTTATCAGCTCGGCAACACAGTTTCGGCAACGGTAGCCAGGGTTACATTCCTTTGGGGACTCGTACAGTGTGGTGCTAGCGCTGGACGACTAATCGCATTGCTTTAGAGATGCGCCAGCCTGTCCACTCTGATTGTAAGCTGCATGATGATGGCGGCGGCGGTGCGTGTGTGTGTGTGTTTGATAATGTGGTGGGAGCCTTCGATAATGACATGGGCAACCTTGCACAGCACATCCGGAAACTGGGCAGTTTCGTGCGATTGTGCAAATCGGAGGCAAATGGAAATGTATCAGCTTCTGGTGGATTATTGGTGATAAAGGCATGTTTTTCGCTGTTTTATTGTTAAGAAGAATTGATAGCATAAGAAAAATTGCAGAACGATTAGGATTTCATTTTATTGTGATTATTCATTTACTTATCTTGTCAAATCACTCATTTTTCTTCATTTGATGCTATTATCGTTTATTTTTATAGACGGTATTACTTATTACTTAACCATTACCCATTAACTATTAATCTTTTCATTGCAGTAAATAAATAATTACCTGATTGTATACTACCCAATAGAAAATGATGTTAAGGTCTACATCAATGTCAAATTAAAAGGAAGAAATCCATAATGCGTTCAATAATTAGATCTTGTTACCGTTCAGGAATTATCCGATCTAAATAAAAGGGAATGTTGAAGTCCTTCTCTAGTATTCAAGATATTTTGGACCATAGTCTGTTCCCGTGATACGAAGTTCTTATCTCACACGGATATGGGCACTAAAGTCACCCCTTTTTTTACTTTTTTACTTCATATTTGACAATTTTATAGAACAAAGCGATAAGATTTGCAACATAAATTAAGGAAACCAACATAAATTTGCCATTCACAATAATTGTAAAATCATTGAAAATGGAACAATGTTCTATTACAGCTTCTACTATAATTATATAATGGCAATGCGCTTCACCCTCCGTGATTGGCCGCGTCGTCTCGACTACAGGACTAGGTGTTTGCTACTTGGGATCCCGCCCCTCGCCGAACGTGTTAAGCACGCCAGGCTAGCATTTATCACGGGAATCTTTCGCGGATTCACCTCTATGTTCCTGCCAGAATAATCCGTCACCGTCCAATGCTGGCCCTTTAACCGGACAACTTGGTGGCTCTCGCAACCCTCTTCTTTGTGTGTGCCGTTTACTAAATTCAGCTGACGATCTCTACGAGCCTGGAATGAAGATAGCAGAACTGACTTCACGTTTGAATGTTCGAAATGCGTCCAATCATAACAATATATATATGCTCTGTTTGTTATCATTCGTTAAAAAAAATATAAAAGAAACAAAATTTAAAAACAATTTGACTCGAAAGGGCTTTACAGTCCATCAATTAATAACCACTATACTAAACTATTTATCTGTTGAAGACATATAAAAATATGTAAAACCTCCTTCATCAAATCTTTCATCAAAATTGTCCATATATTAAATGTATTTGACTGAGAATCGCAAGCTTCGACTCAAGCAAAAATTCGAATAACGATGTTGTCATCGATATGCAATAATCGCGTAACTCGAAAACCGGCTGTATTCTTCTATTTACTCCGACATGTTTGGTACATATACTACTAACTTACAAACGAATCGATGTACATCCTAAGACGATCAAAGATTTGGATGAAGATATCAAGCAATTTCATTTCCAGGCTGAACCTTGCTATTCTAGACCTTGCTATTCGTATATCTGCCCGTTTTCCATAAAGCGTATAAGAGTACAAAGATCTAGAAAGCAAAACGTTCAGCGGTCGGCAAACTTTTGAGGCAAAAGGCCAATTTTTGTAAATTATTGAGATTTGCAGGTCGGGAGAATGTAGTTTTTTTTTAACACTTAAATTATTACATTACGAAGTTTTAGAAACAAAATAATTGGTCAATCATATCAAGTAATGCGATTGGCGATATAGCTGTTTTTCTATAATTACCATTATAAATCAAATTACAGACAGAACCAAACTCCGGACACTCACCATGGTTTTATAGAATTTCTCCATATCCAGTACCTGGCAATGCCGTTTTTTTTATTTTACTTGATTGCTTAGTTGAGTATATCATCTACAACCACTTAAAAAGGTCCTGATTTCACAATAAAAAAAAATTTCTCGGTCAATACACCGCGGAATGCTCTCTTACCAGTTTTCTAAGCGAGTTCAAAGTAATTTTGATTACATACATCGTACATCGTTATCTATTGTAGAAAATGCCAGCGTTTTATCATAGTGTGTTCTGAAGGTTATTAAAACAGATATTTAAGTCTGTCCGGAATGCGATGCAAGATTTTTTAAATTGTTTCAAATTCCGGACATCCTAAGTTAAATGTGTTAGAGTTCATAACATGTTTTACAGTGATGATAACAAGAACAACGATACAGTGCTAATAACAAGAACAACGATGCAGTGATAATAATGAAACAACTATATTTGAAGATAGATGCGACAAATATCTTAATGGCTGCATCCAAACTCCGGTGTAAATCCAACATCTTGTCGGTCCAGGATGGCACAGACCCCAAAATTAGGTGTCTAGATCTTAAAATAAGTTATAGTAAAACGTAAAAATAAGTTTAGATGTTGAGAAATTTTGAAATTTTGAGACTGGGTTTGGCAAGGGTTTGGCTGATGAAATGTATATTGGTTACATACCAAAAGATTCTTAAGTATTCGTAATTCGATGAATCACCATTAGTAATGTCTATTTTAAAAAAACTGATTGTAATGTTTTATCATTTAACGATCAGGAACAGAGAGTACGTTATCTAATAGTCTAATAGCTATCTATAAAAAAAGCACTTTGACAATCGTTAATTCGTTGTACTCGTAAAAACAATAAGGTTTTTTGAGTGCGTTTTTGTATTGAAATACGACCGAAGATATTCCTGAACCTGAACCAACTGATTGGCGTTAAATTAAAAAGAACTAGTAGCAGAATAAATTCATCGCAAGAAATAATCATCGAGCTATTTCACTATATCAAAACCTTTGTATTGCATGTATTAAGTTGACGAAATACTCTCTCTCGTCGCAAAGTCACATGCTAAACTTTTAATAAATTTACTGTCACCAGACTTTAGTGAATCTTATCTAAACAAAACTTCGTAAGCATCTTCCTTCATTCCAAAAGTATTACAGTCGTGTTGAAACCGTCATTCCATATAACTTTAATTACAGCTGAAACAGCACGGTGGTATAACATCTCATTCTAAAAAATCATCAGAAATGTATATACGAATAGTTTATTCCCATCTTTCAAAATGAGTCAAATCCTTTCGCAGGCCAGATTGAATGTTGCAGCTGGCCACATTTGGCCCGCGGGCCGGACTTTGGCGACCGCTGATATAGATGAAAGATCTAGATGACTTGCTTTTGAGTAAACAACAATTGAAATTGACAAGATGAACATTGAGCAAACCATAGAAGCATCACTTCTCTTACTGGAATGTGTTCTTCGATAAAAGACGAACACACCGTGGTGACTTGTGAAACATACGAATGATACGTGTTTACAAACTATGTTATACCACTAAGACGGCAAAGATCATACTCTGCTTTGTTCAACTTTTATAGGTTTAAAAGCGATATATTTTGGAATATCATTGTGATGTAGAACAAGTTTTGAATCAAGTGTGTCCTGCTTCATCAAAAGATGAATAAAGTTTCTGGGTGGATCCGTTTTGATTGTGCATCTCTTTTTGATTATGTTCAGCGTGTTCAGGTTTTGTGACGTTGCAGGTCGATTTGCATTCAATCATTTTACAATTTGGAAATCATTACGCTTTCCTTACATCATTCAAACGTCAAGCAACCGACACCTATTAAATTCTCACTATAATTTTAACTGCAAAACTAATGGCGACCGCTAACAATCGAAAGTACACCTCTGGATAGCATTTAAACTCTTTGATTTCTAACGTTGACAATGTGTCAACATCACAAGATCCCGCAAAGTGTTCGATAAGTTCTCGTTACCAGCCATTGTCAAGGGCCTTCAATCGAATATCAGCGACTAATTGCCATTTGTAGCCCAATCAATCCCTTTTCCCTTTCAGTACCTTTTCAGTGGAAAAGTTTTTGTGTAATAGTTTGAATCCTTTTCAAAATTAAAATGATTCGATACTGGGTAAAACCACCGTTCTCCCTCCCCAATAACCCAACCGAATCAGTTTGACATTCCCGGTGAAAGGCGTTTTTCGTGAAACCTCTTCACTCATCCTGCACAGTATTCAGATACAATACCAACGACCAAAACAGCAACCAGTTGCCGGGACGCTAACGGGTTACTTATTTTGCAACACAGAGCATTCCGGATGGAGATTCGTTCCAGGAATGGAGAATAAATGAAACACCCAGTCAGAGTGCTTCCCCTTTAGAACCCTTACACCATCGAAAGCTCGGAGTCCGTTGCGCGCCACAAGGGAAAGGCGACAGACAGAAAGTTTTTTAAGCGTATCGTTTTGAGCATTTTAATGCTGTGTTGATGCTATTTTTAGCATGATCGAGTGTATACACTCTGGTTCTGGTAGTCATTTCGCTTTTTTTTTGCAAAAGCATTGAAACTGTTATCGAGTTTCTGCTTTCCTTTTGCAACTAACTGCGTCTTGGCGTGTTTGGCTGCCAACACAAACGACAAAAAATAAATACAAACAGGCTTTCCTTGACATTGAAGGTACCTTCCCGTTAACAAAAGGAAGGTAAACAAATCGTTAACGAAGGATGGGAAAAGATATACAGCGGATTGACCAGCACAAAAACAAACATGTTTGGGCTCTATTGTTTGGACATTTTTCAGTAATTTTTTTGCTACCTTTGTGTGTGTATTTTTTGTTATCCTTCTTTTTATTGAAACATAACAATGGCTTATCGGTTGTTGAACCAAAGAAGAAGAAGAAGAAGAAGAACAATGGCTTTAAAACAGCATATGGTGCATGCTGATATTCAATTAACTTTGTGGATGTGAAGGAAAACAAAAAGAGTTAATTTGCTCGTTCTGAATTTGCATGTTCTTTGTTATTTCACGGGGCTTTAATAGCACAGCTAATATGTATGTTAAGTATGAAAATGTATGCCTTCATTAAGCAGACTTTAAAATGATGAATGAAAAAGAAAAATAAAACAATAATAGAATATAATAAATAATGAACTCATAAAACAGCACTTTAAATGTATGGTGCAGTAACTCTTTTAAGTTTTCTATCTTAAGTTATGGTTGGTTACGGTGTTATCACATTCGATGTAACGTTATTTGGCTTACCTTGATGTATTTTATTCTTTATTTGTTCTTTACATTTATTAGTTCATCGTTGAGTTTCTTCTTTGGTTTTTGATTATTTTATATATTTCTATGACTAATCTAAAGAATCTTTTTTCACTACAATATAAAAAAATAAGTCACAATCAAAAATTATTTGATTAAATAACACAAAAAAAAGAAATTAAATAACACAAGAGATAAGCGATTAAAAATGAATTATAATAACAAAAAATAATAATGGATTCAAAAATAAACAAACGAAAATCCTCTGTATTCATGCACTTAAAATTATCTATTATTCCTATTGTATAGACTCAGCCTTTAATGGTTTGTTTTTCTGTTTTTATGATGTTCCTTACATTTTTGATACTCTCACATACGAAATTGTCAATCATTATAATACCGCGCTCTTTAGTTCAGATCAGACTTGCATATGTTTTCGCAAAAACTGAAAATGATTCTTTCCTCACAAATTTTACTTAAATCATCATTTTGCATACCTTCAGGCGCTCGACATGGTCAAGAACAATTTATTTATTTTCATAGAGACATTGAGCTTAAAAGCTTTGTTTGCTTCTTTTAAACCTAACTTAATATTTGCTCCTTGCATAGCATTCTCTCTAAAGAATTACTTTTTCCTGGGATTACACGGTTTACGAGCACTGTACTACACAAAAAGGGTGATTTCGAAAAAGGTTTTAGGTCATTACACCAAACTCAGCAACATTTTACCTTTGTTCGTAAAACGTAATCAATCAACTTAAAAAGGTTGTAACACTGGGGTGGTTGCCCCACAAAATACACCGCAAGCCGAACAGATTAAGGACCAGAAACGGCCAAGCGCAAAACCTATGCAAATACACAACCATAGAAAGGAATTACAACTTGTTTTACCACATTATAGCCTAATTAGCAGCGTAACGTTTCAAGGAAAGCAAACTCTAGCCTTCCTTCTCCTTCCCCATTTTCCCAGCATCGAATCAGCACGGCATCATGCAATTTAAAACGTCCACATCAACCATTCTACCGAATCAACTCACGAATGATAAATTGATTTGTCACTGTGTCCCACCGCTGGCCGGTCTCGCCGTCGGCAAAAACCTCACTCTTAATATCTGTCATCTTTACGATGGCCATAAAACATAATTAATTATATAGTTCAACCACGGTGGTGACGCTGCGTCGAGAGCTTCGTGCCGTGAAATTATCGGAAAGTCATCGTCTCCCTCGCTTGGATGAATTTAATTATGCCACTTTGCGGCGCGCACAGACCGCAACTTCATCGCTTTAATCCGGATGCCGGTTCGGCTTTCGGCTAGGGGAGCAAACCCACCGGCCAGCAAATGGCCAGTCAATTTCCGGCGCTCTTCAGTTGGCAATTAAATAAACACAAAACTGGAAATAAATAGGAGCAAACATCAACTTTCCCGGCACGCCGATTAATCAATTTCCAAGCTGTAGTCCTGTGTTTCTGCGTGTGCAGTGAGTCGGAATTACCGGCAAGCCGGAATTTGCTACACTAAACTGTATGCTAATGGTAGATAAGCAGTGTCGGCTCGTGTCAGGCCGTGCGATAAATCAGCCCGGTGAATAAATCTTGCTGAAACAATACACTTCCATCGAAAGAGTGCACGAGCGCACGCCAGGGAAAAACATTTGGTGTGCCTTAGCAAACAAAATGGGCCTGTAAGAAAAGCCTGCGGCTTTCGATGCTCAATTTATACCAGCCACTAGAAGGAGGCGCTTCCGTGTGCAAGTGCTAAATCAATCGAATCGTTTGACATCTCGCGCAAAGACGCACCCGCAAGAGATTTGGCTCTTTTGGCTGCGTGTGCTTACAAGCGGAAGGAAGGTGAACGTACTACGAGTTCGCGATGGTTTGGCGCGATAAACCCATGGGTGCGTAGGAGGACCGCATGATTGGTGGTCCCAAGCATCTCGAACGAAAAATCCCGGATGTGCAATCGGCTGATGTCACCGTGCCGATTGAACTCCCGGTCCCGCGGGCGCTCAGACTTCCAAAGGGTAAACATACACAACACAGGCTCCACAGGCCAACATTCCTTGGCTCTTTCTTCGCGCTGGCGCCATCGAACGACCCGCGACGAACTTTAAATTCTTCAGCCAGCGACAAAAACCGAACCGACTTGAACCGAAATTCTCAACTCTTGTGCAATTCGATCGAATGTGAAAACCTTCGAGCTGGCCTGATTACCCAGTGGTTGCAAAACCACACGGACAAACACCTTGAAGACGGCACACATCATAAACATATTCATTCGAGCGAGCGTCGTAACATCTTCCAGCCAACCCTGAATGACTTTGGTCGGTAATTAAAAGTTAATTTGAAAATGTAAAACACTAGACCGACCGAACGGAGCGACCCAACCAGCCAGATGTCACCGGTTGGAGCATCATAACGTGGAAAGGACGCTTCAAACACCATTCCCACATGGAAGAAGGAACGCTGGGTCGATTCGTGCAAAATGTCGAGGTCACTTTTGCGGTCACCAGGCGACAACTCAGCACCCGCCACAAAAACTGGTTCACTTTGCCGTTCTCACATTTTCGCACACGCAGAGGAACGCGCGAACTACCAAAAACGGCACCCGCTTTCCATCTTTTGCCCTGGTTGGTGGTGAATTATTTGATGCCGGCTGTCCTAACTAAGGGGGGAAATATTTACATAGAACGACAAACCGGAACGCACCACTCGGTGGTGGCAGATCGATGGTTCCCCCCCTTCTGGCACGATGAAAATATGGAGATCGCTGGCGCATAGGTGTTCGTTACGATTAATTTGCCGCATTTGTTTGTGGTGCTGGTGCTGCCCATTGTATGCAAAAACCATTCCTGCCTAATGATGCGATATTTATCGCCAGCCCCATTCGGCAAACCCTTGGCGATTATCGAGTTATCGATGCATACGCTTCGGAGCAGATAGATCGTAGATTGCCGTGCCACATCGTAAGTCACCTCGTTAATCTGATTAATGTATTGGTTGCCCTCAAGCCAGAACCAGATCAGTTCGATTTGTGTGATGCATAAGAGAGCCACAATAGAGGGCACCCATTATGGGTGGTGTGATGTTTGTTTGAACACCCCCGTTGAGGGCATGGAAAATAAGCCCTAATTTGTATGTGGCATATCTTGTCCCATTATTGTCACCTTACTAATTCGCCTCTGTTTTTTTTTTCTTCTTTTTATTGGAGAGCAAAACGTGTTCTGATGTTCACGTTGCCTTACAGCTCTATCGTGATGCGTGAAACATTAAACGAATGGTTTATGCGTGTCTGATTGTGTGGGTATTGTTTTGGGCGGTCACGTGATTCGCTACCTCCTTCATCTGAGCTAAGAAGTCTTGAGCGCCTAAATGTAGGCAACTTGTTTGACAGCACGTGTACTGTCATTGCATGCGATGGTGAGGCATAGTTTTCTTGTAAACAAAAATGTACAACTGACAAGATATACAAGCAAGCTTTAATTACAAAAAAAATAAAAAGATGGTAAAGATGTCAAAAGAACGGCTATATTATAGAACAGACACGTCAAACATACGGCCTACGGGCCACAAACGGCCCGCGAAGACTTTCAATCCGGCCCGCAAAGAACTTTGGCAGTTATTTGAATGAAGCAGAAATATATTGTAGATTATAAGTTAAGAAAAACGGTTGTGTTTATCCACTAAGGAAGAAGGTTTCAACATTCAGTCTTTATAGTTCAATTGACGAAGTGTGAAGTAAATTATATATTGTTGCTTGTTTGGGAACGTATCCGCGAAGATGGCATTTAGCATGTGTTTAGTAGTTGTTTCTTGTTGGCACCCTAAAGTCGGACTCCCCATTTTTCACCCATTATCTGACTTTGAGGCTTTCTGGGAAGTTCGGAAACCATGTATCGGAATACCACTGTTTTCAATTCATTGATGAGGGTAGTCTTTTAGCTATGGCTCTGCAAAAATCAGGCCAATATGTTTAAAAATCGAAAAAACAAGCATTAAAAAACGGCGTGAATTGTATGAGGTGTACTGTAAGTTAGTAGTCTCTTTTCCTTAACAAAATGGCCTCATAGCCAGCCAATATTTGTCGATGTAGTGTTAAAATTTTTAATTATCATTATTAGTCAGTGGCGTTTTGAGAATGCAGCAATTGTAATTCGTGTGTCGTTTTGCGAAGGCGATAAACGAGGTTTGAAGAACTGTCCAGATAGCCTCAAAGAGTGCATGTATCGGAGCATTGAATATGAATTATTAAATTTCCAAGTAAGGGCAACTGTCCGGCAACTTCCGAGAGGAAGATGCTCAGAAGGATACTTGGCCCCGTATGTGTGGAAAGACAATGGAGGAGCCGCTATAATGACGAGCTATACGAGTTGTACGACGACCACACTATCGTGCAGCGTATCAAATTCGCCAGGCTCGCCGGTGAGCTGGCCATGTTGTACGCATGTAAACGAACAACCCAGCCCGTAAAGTCTTTTTAGGCCGTCCACAAGGACAGAGGAGGCGTGGTAGCCCCAAACTGAGGTGGCGAGACTTTCGGTAATATTAACCGATAGAGAATTGATCTCAAGTCACAAGGCTCAGAAGCCTTGTATTTTTTTTTTTGCGAAGTACTGCTCGTTCTTCTGTTCCAACGAACTATAAAGATACATCTCATGTAACATGTACCTAGTGTAAGCGCCAAAACGGTAGGAAACCTAGCGAGGATTTAAAACATCTTGTCTTTCAACAAATTTATATGAATAAATCATAACATCTTTTTGTGCTTAAAAAAAAAAAAAGAGGTGGCGAGATGGCGTGGAGGCGTCCGCCATTAAGACCGGACTGGCAGACGAAGGAGCGATACCGTGAGCGGTTTCGGACACTCTTGAGGCAGGCCAAGACCGCAATGCGGTTGTAGCGCCGGATAAATCGATAAATCGAAGGGCAACTGAAGTTAAGAATTAGTAAATTTCATGATCTGCTTTAGTTATTATAATGTTATATCCATGATTCCTTATTTCTACACAATGAATTATGTATGATAGACAATCTGTTATTAATAGCTTTATTGGAGGCTACTAAAACATATAGGTAAGATTCTAGTCAAAGAATAAGTCCTAAATGATCCCCCACCCCCCTCAACAGTGGCCCGCGAGAGTATTTTTATCCCTTATCCGGCCCGCGATCTAAAACGAGTTGGACATCACTGTGATAGACCTAAATTTCGTCAATTTAAGCGATGTATATTGATAAATTGCTGCTATTTTCTATTACAAGGACAGCATTTATCTAAAAGAAGCACTCATGTAAAAGGTCGTCAATCCTTGCAAAAACCATCAAACTGGGTTAAAAACATTTAACTGCTTCGTCAATAGCTACGAATAATTCGAAATTACTTTCAAACATGATGAAATGAATTAAGTACAAAAATAAGTTACCAACATCTTTTAGAGTTGCGAATTTTCTTAAACATATCAACCGCCATCAGTGAATACTGAATCAGAATTTTTTAGTACACAAAACAAGAAGAAGGTACATGGTAGTAGACCTAGTGCATCATTAATGTTAATAAAAACGAGCGATTGTGTCCAATTTGGACCAAACATGTCTACAATATGGATACTTGGCAATTCCAAGAATTCAACTAATTTATAAGTTAAGTTTTCACAGCTCTTTAATGAATGGTACCGGCCAAAATGTGCAATATAATTTCAAATTTATATTGAACAAAATTGACACTTTTTAAACAATTCTTTAACTACACAAGTTTGCTAACATCTTCCTATACTATTCATTGATTTGGTTCATTGTATTGGACAATTGTCTTCGTAACAATGGTTCGTTCGTCACGATGAACCATTAACATGCACAAACCAAGTGCCTTTTAACATAAAGTAAACTTTGTGAGTGAGTGATATTTTATCATAAACAACTCCTAAAATTAATTATTTGTCAAAAAAAAAACAATCAGAACATTTGCTTTGGCAAGGCATGGCTGCTTCACTTTCATTAAACTGTGGCACAAGTTTCACAAAATGTGTAGAAAAACGACTGCAACAAACTAAACTTCGTCATATGCTGATCCGGACGATTGACCACATCGTATTACATGGCAATCAAAAATCACTTAGCAAAACACGATATCAACGAGCAATGGTATTACAACACTTTTCACTCTTCTCGTCACATTCTTAGCTCAGTATTGCAACGAAAAGCATGTCCAAAATTGAAAAATTGGCATGAGTTTGCTTGTGTAAGTAATACAGTTTCTGCCACGTATCATACATAGCTTCATACCGGGCTATTGTCCTTTGTATTCAACTGTACTCCAACAGCTTAATCACCTTACTATTGGTGCTTTCGACGCATGCATACGAGTTCACCTGCTCCTACACTGCGTGCACCGTGTCCAATATACACATTACCTACGACGGACTGTACGCCTTCAGCTTCATTCCCAACGGAACGGATGCGCTATTTTTGAAAGGTGCTAAAGGGAAACTGGCGGACTTTTCCTTCCTCGAAAGTGCTCCCTATCTCGTGCAGTTTGTACTGGAAAGGTGTATTTTTGGTGAGTTGGTTATACCCGCCTTTAAAACCCCTTCAACGGTGATATTAAAACACGTGTCGGTGAAAACTATTCGATTCAATTCCGGTGGTCAAATGCTCCGTGACGTCAGATTATGTGGCACAACGTTCAAGAACATTCCTGACACAGTTCTGCAACTGTCGGGAGTTGTAAATCTAGAGCAAAGCCATTCACCAATGCGACTCTTGCAGCTAAGTGTACTTAGGCGCATGAACAGTCTCGTCAATCTAAACCTGTCCTACAACAAGATACAAACCATAACGGCCGACTCGGAGGGTGTTTGCTGTGAGAAGCTGGAGTCTTTAAACTTGATTGGTAATTCGCTGAAGCAGTTCGATTTTGCAGTTGTGATGTACATGCCGCAATTTCAGCGCCTTTTTCTCGGCAACAATCAAATCGCAACGATAAGTGTAGAGGCAAATAAGCCCTACACAGGTAAGCAGCGCTTCTGCTCTTGGAAATCTTACTACCTTAAGCGGATTGAAGTAGGTGTGGAGATTCCCAAACCACCGTGCGCGGATTATTTTGCCAAGCTCAACGGAATTACGCTAAACCACAACAAACTGACAACGATCGATATAAGCCTGTTTGAACGGATGAACATGCTGGATTATCTAGATTTAGCGTACAATCCTTTAAAATCTGTGAAGATAGTGAAGGAAAAAGTGCCAATCTCAATCAACTTTAGCCTGCTGAAAGGTGAAGCTGGATATTTATACGACTTACCGCCGGAAGTGTTCACGAGGGTTTAATAAAGAAGCGTTTTGATAGGTACTTAACGTAAATAGGTTTTTTTTATAGGAAAAGGGTAAATTAAAGCAACAAAAATTCGATCGAAGCCAATGGAAGTATTCGTTCAGTTTACTCAGTCCGCATGAAGTTTTCGTTCATTTTACTGTCTGACCAAACAGAACTCATTTTTCAATTGTTTTTTTTTTCTATTTTTCCACCATGTTTTATTTCTTATGATTGTCATATAGAAACATGCATTGAACTGTATGTCAAGTCTTTTTAACGAACATTCCACTCCAAACCAGTCTTTATTCAACCTCGTCGGCCCATCGCTAAAAATCTATCCGGAATACGACGCTGGCTTTGAGCGCTTTTCTCCTCCCGGTCCGCTTTTGCCATCTTTTCATCCACACCACCTACCCGTGATCGAGCAGTATCAACCTTGGGCAGGTAAGCATTAACGCTGTCTCCAGGCACTCGTTGGCTGGGGCCCGAATTGCTTGGCTTCGGTACCAGCTCGTCGTAGTTGAATGCCTTGCCGAGGTTGTTGGGTGTTTGCGGTTCTTCATCGATTGCATATTTGTCATACCTTTCAAACACCACCTTGTCAAACTTGGCCAACTGCACATCGTACACACCAGGCGCAATCTTATTGACAAGCTCATTCAACGGTGCACCTTCCTGCGTTTTAAACTGAGGATGCTCCGTACGCACGATAACATGCCTGGCATCGGTCGGTACCTTCAGTATGATCTCAATACAGCTGCCCATATCCGACGGTGGTGGTGGTGTGGAATGACTCGGTTTTCCCGGATCATTTTGCTTCGCTGGTGCAACTGCATCAACTGTATCAGTGTCCTCGTCATCATCGACCTCATCGTACACGTCACCGTTGAACGAGGCGGATGTTTTCGGAGCCATCGATGGTTTCACTATTTCCGGCGAACCCGTAGTAACGAACGGTGGTCCGATATCACGAATCACTGGTAAAACTCTACTGATGGCAGCTAGCACGTCGTTTGAATCGCTCGGAAGACCAAGTCGAGATGGAAACGGATCTGCTTCAAATGGTGGAGTCGGGAAGACATCGGTGAGGGGAGAATCTGCCGGTTGTGTTCTGGCAGCAAGTTTGATATCAGGCCTATCAGATCCCTTCTTGGACTGTGACATGCTCGGTTCTTTGCCTGATTTGGGCGACTGCTTGGGGTCATCAGACTCTTCGGCTGCCTCGTCCTCAGGTTTCTCTGAGCTCACATCGTCTTGTTGATTTTCAGGATCCTCCGATGACTTGGAGTCCTCGCTGGGCCTCTTGTTCTTGCTGTCAGGCTTTTCAGATCCCTTCTTGGGCTGTGACTTGCTCGGTTCCTTTGCTGATTTGGATGATTGCTTGGGGTCATCAGACTCTTCGGCTGCCTCGTCCTCAAGTTTCTCTGAGCTCACATCGTCTTGTTGATTTTCAGGATCCTCCGATGATTTGGAGTCCGTGCTGGGATTCTTGTTCTTGATGTCAGGCTTTTCAGATCCCTTTTTCGGCTGCGACTTGCTTGGTTCCTTTCCTGACTTGGGTGATTGCTTGGGGTCATCAGATTCTTCGGCTGCTTCTTCCTCAGGTTTCTCGGAGCTCACATCGTCTTGTTGATTTTCATAATCCTCCGATGACTTGGAGTCCTTACTGGGCTTCTTGTTCTTGATGTCAGGCTTTTCAGATACCTTCTTGGGCTGCGACTTGCTCGATTCCTTCGCTGATTTGGGCGATTGCTTGGGGTCATCAGACTCTTTGGCTGCCTCGTCCTCAGGTTTCTCTGAGCTCACATCGTCTTGTTGATTTTCAGGATCCTCCGTTGACTTGGAGTCCTGGCTGGGCTTCTTGTTCTTGCTCTCAGGCTTTTGAGATCCTTTCTTGGGCTGCGACTTGCTCGGTTCCTTAGCTGATTTGGATGATTGCTTGGGGTCATCAGACTCTTCGGCTACCTTGTCCTCAGGATTCTCTGAGCTCACATCGTCTTGTTCAATCTCAGGATCCTCCGATGACTTGGAGTCCTCGCTGGGCTTCTTGTTCTTGCTGTCAGGCTTATCAGATACCTTCTTGGGCTGTGACTTGCTCGATTCCTTTCCTGACTTTTGTGATTGCTTGGGGTCATCAGACTCTTCGGCTGCCTCGTCCTCAGGTTTCTCGGAGCTCACATCGTCTTGTTGATTTTCAGAATCCTCCGATGACTTGGAGTTCTCGCTGGGCTTCTTGTTCTTGCTCTCAGGTTTTTCAGATCCCTTCTTGGGATGCGACTTGCTCGGTTCCTTCGCTGATTTGAGTGATTGCTTGGGGTCATCAGACTCTTCGGCTGCCTCGTCCTCAGGTTTCTCTGAGATCACATCGTCTTGTTGATTTTCAGGATCCTCCGATGACTTGGAGTCCTCGCTGGGCTTCTTGTTCTTGCTGTCAGGCTTTTCAGATCCCTTTTTCGGCTGCGACTTGCTTGGTTCCTTTCCTGACTTGGGTGATTGCTTGGGGTCATCAGATTCTTCGGCTGCTTCGTCCTCAGGTTTCTCGGAGCTCACATCGTCTTGTTGATTTTCAGGATCCTCCGATGACATGGAGTCCTCGCTGGGCTTCTTGTTCTTGCTGTCAGGCTTTTCAGATCCCTTCTTGGGCTGCGACTTGCTCGGTTTCTTCCCTGACTTGGGTAATTGCTTGGGGTCATCAGACTCTTGAGCTGTTTCGTCTTCAGCATTACCTGAGCTCACATCGTCTTGTTGCTCATCATAATCCTCCAAAGACTTCGATTCCTCGCTGGGCTCCTTTATCTTACTGTCAAGTTCTTCCACATCAGACTCTCCGGAAGCCTCGTCTTCAGGTTTAATTGAGCTTTCACCGTTTAGTTGATCTTCATAATCCTCCAACGACACTGAGTCATCGCTAGGCGTCTTGTTCTTGCTGTTCGGCTTTTCAGATCCCTTCTTGGGTTGCGACTTGCTTGGTTCTTTTCCTGACTTGGGTGATTGCTTAGGGTCATCAGATTCTTCGGCTGCCTCGTCCTCAGGTTTCTCTGAGCTCACATCGTCTTGTTGATTTTCAGGATCCTCCGACGACTTGGAGTCCTCACTGGGTTTCTTGTTCTTACTGTCAGGCTTATCAGATCCCTTCTTGGGCTGTGACTTGCTCGGTTCCTTCGCTGATTTGGATGATTGCTTGGGGTCATCAGATTCTTCGGCTACCTTGTCCTCAGGATTCTCGGAGCTCACATCGTCTTGTTGATTTTCAGGATCCTCCGACGACTTGGAGTCCTCACTGGGCTTCTTGTTCTTGCTGTCAGGCTTATCAGATCCTTTCTTGGGCTGTGACTTGCCCGGTTCCTTTCCTGACTTGGGTGATTGCTTGGGGTCATCAGACTCTTCGGCTGCCTCGTCCTCAGGTTTCTCGGAGCTCACATCGTCTTGTTGATTTTCAGGATCCTCCGATGACTTGGAGTCCTCGCTGGGCTTCTTGTTCTTGCTGTCAGGCTTATCAGATCCTTTCTTGGGCTGTGACTTACTCGGTTCCTTCGCTGATTTGGATGATTGCTTGGGGTCATCAGACTCTTCGGCTGCCTCGTCCTCAGGTTTCTCTGAGCTCACATCGTCTTGTTGATTTTCAGGATCCTCCGATGACTTGGAGTCCTCGCTGGGCTTCTTGTTCTTGCTGTCAGGCTTATCAGATCCCTTCTTGGGCTGTGACTTGCTCGGTTCCTTCGCTGATTTGGGTGATTGCTTGGGGTCATCAGACTCTTCGGCTGCCTTGTCCTCAGGTTTCTCTGAGCTCAGATCGTCTTGTTGATTTTCAGGATCCTCTGACGACTTGGAGTTCTCGCTGGGCTTCTTGTGCTTGCCGTCAGGCTTTTGAGATGCTTTCTTGGCTTGTACCTCGGGTTGGACTTGCTGGGGTGTCAGGTTCAGTTCTTTGTTAGGTTTAATCGCTTCTGAATCAACGGAGTTACTTTTCGGAATATTATCTGGTTGCGGTCTTCTATTTGGCTTGGCTAACGTACTTGGTTTCTTGTCTGTTGGTTTCTCCACTTTATTTTTCGGCTGTGGTTCATCAACTTGGTTTGACTGCTTTTCAGAGCTTGGTACTTGCTTCGGCTTAGATGCCGGTACTGACATTACATCACTGGATGGTTGTGGGAACGGTTCTTGAGCAATTGGAGACTTTGCGCTTCCTGCAGGTTTCTTTACTGGCCTTCTAAAGGAACTTGGATCCCTCACATTAATCAGACGATTACCCGTTTTATTAGGAGCATCAGCTGGCACCGCCTGTGCAGATTCTTTTTTCGGTTGAATCGCATCATCTCTTATGTCGCTGCTTTCCATAGGTTTGTCGCTTTCTTTCGGCCTGCTCGCCCTTTCCTTCCCATCATAAGAAGGCGCATTCCTCTGCGGTTCATCCTCACCATTGCTACTCTCGAAATCCTTCTTTATCTTTTCGGCCATATTCTTCAAACGTCCCAGATCGCCTTCCTCCGTGCAGTCGACGGGAAATAATTCAGCAGCTGGGCCATCCTCACCGTTCCTAAAATGGTAAAAGTTTCGTTGATTGTTATTGATTTTTCGCTTGGAAGCTGGCCGAAACGTAACGCTTGCCTAAATTGTTGCAATTTGCGCTCTTACCTCAACAGCTTCAACCGTTCCCGTGTCATTTTATCCGGAGCAGATAAACTCACACTTCGGTACCCAGACCCATCGGCCAAATAGTGTGTGACAAACATTTTTCCCTGCCCATCGACGTAACCGTAACATCCCAGCACCGCTCCGTCAATAGTTTTCTGATGCTGAAACTGTGTTTCTCCCTTGCGATCTGCTTTCCTGTAATCAGCTTTCCCTGGAAAATAGCAATGCGAAAAGCATTATACCATTCTACTGATGCTTTTATCACGATTTTCCTGTTCATTTAATTACCTCCACGGTATGCCCGTTCATCTCTCGCTTCGGCGAAAAGTGCCAGCAGCGATAGCAGCAGCTGTAACAGAATGAAGAGTGATAATTGATAATTAATTAGATTTGTTTGGCTTTCAGTTTATCTTCATGGTTTGTTTAATTTAAACTAGCTTGCTTGGCACAATGAACCAAAGACTATTTGCCCAATTAGTGTGAATAACTCATTGAAACCCAATGTCAATATCTACCTATAAACAAGTTCTGTCAATAAGTCAATAAGTCAATAGTAAAAAAAATCGTGTAAATGAAAATATTTTCACAACTATTACTCCCAAACATGTAAATACATTATTAGAGCATCATCAAAGTATAAGATCCTAATCATTCTTAATGAAGGATCGCATAATACATAATAACTTATTTATTTATTTATTTATTATTTTTTAATTAATGCATATACAACAAGATCCAATAGGACATTACCCACATTACCCGTGATTCAAATATTAATACGATCATTAAGAATTACTCACTACATTGGGCTTCTCTTGTTAAACATCGTTTAATTTTATATCAACATTCTTCTTTCAATTTGAGACTATGCTATATTCTAAAAAAAACCTTTCAAAACATGGCGTTTAAATACGCAAATCGAAAAGCTTATCGCCTTTTATTCATGCCCACTTCCGATTCGCTTAACTCTGATGAAAGCCCCTAATAAGTTTATGCACCCAAATTTTAAAGAAGTATCATTAGTATGTCAAATATTTAAATCATTTCTACAACATTGTATTAATTATTCTGTGCAGTGTTGAATGACCCGAAAATCCATAATCGATTGTAGCAATGGTCAAGCTAAGAGGCTTTAAATAAACAAGATTATATTATAAAAAAAAATTACAACGAAAATAGAGCCAAATCAAGTCGAAATTACCTTGAGAACCTTTTCTTTTTAGAACTTAATTACTTAAAAAATACAAAGATTTACGACTGGAACAAAATATAGATAATTCCGCAATAAATCAAGCCAAACTTATATTGCATAGATAACTATTAATTTTAATGTGTTTTGTTTGTTTTTGAAGTCGTTAAGAACCCCAACATAAAAGATGCAATGGGAAGCGATTCACATATCCTTCTTCTTTGCTCCCGGTTGAGCACGTCGTGGCTTACATGGCCACGGATGATGCAATTCCTACTAATGGTAATACAATAAAGAGCTGCTCAAAAGGACTCACAGTGCAATAAATAATCCACGTCTACTCATCTTGGAATACACTCGCTAGCTCATCAATCTACAGCTTACAATTTGCCTCGCCTTGAGCCATACGTTGTTTAGAATATAAACATAAAACCAAAACCTGTAGTAATTCCTGTCATAAAAGAAGACGAAACAGGATGTCCTGCTGGAAAGGTCACGCTACAGAAGATGTTCGACCAAAGAGTCAAATTGTTAAATGGCTGGCAAGAATACACCACGAAACTAATGGGACAGTGCTGTTTTCCATTTTTTTATGCAAGCTCACGTTGTGAAAGATGCGCAGAACTATTATTTCGAGAATGTGATGATGATAAAAAAATTCAAATACCATGCTTGTTATCTGAGAGAAGAATTCATCCTCTGACATCATCATGATGATATCTTGGGAATTAAAAGATAGTTATACTATTGGAGATCATCGTGAGTGTCCTACAAACACATATTCCTTTCCCAAAAAAACATCATTTCTGCTAAAGTTCATCTTTATCACGTCTGGTTTGAACTCTCCGAAAGACATCACCATTTCACAATGCACACGTCTCGGGGTTTTTGAGTGCGCTAAATCACTATCGCGTAAATTAATACACCGTCCAGCGCGCGGGCGATCGTTGGATTTGCATTCCGCACAAACTTACCCATCTGCAGTTCAGCCGCATCTTGATCTTGACTCGTGGAACGACGTAGACGTTCCTATTATAGCACTGAGCTCACACTTAACACGGGCACACACTCACAGTAGCAAACAAAAAAAAACTTGCCCCAAATCCTCCTGGCCCCAAACCGAACACTGCACCGGTTTCAACTTCTCACCCAACTTGTTCACAAAACGCTCCCCGAGAGCGTTGTTCCGCCACTGCTCCAGGAGTTGCTTATCGTTCGAGCGCTTCTGCCGAACTGACTGCCGGCCGGCAGGATCACCATCGTTTTGATAACTTTCAAACACACTGTGCATGCAGTTCTGCTCCCCTCCACTCCCCAAATCAAGTCGATCAGGTTTTTACAATATCTTCTTCAGTATAATAAAAAAATACACAACAAAATAGCATAATTTAGAGCCAGAACAACCCAAGAGCGCAGGTTTTTCCAATTTTTATGTATCCTTTTTCCTGCCACGATCACGCGTCGTGACGTTTCTCCACCGACTTGAAAGCGCAATTTATTCTAACGACCTTACCCTTGCCGACCCTGAACCCTGGCACGTACAGACGCTGGGAGGTAACCGAAAGTAAGACGAAAGCAAAATTCTCCAAAATTCTCTACCTTCCTATGGTTCGCACTAATACCCGATCGGTGCGGCAACAACCGAAACACGCCACGCCGTGTATCTGCCCGGTACGATCACACGACGTATGGACACCGGGGCCCCTGATGCTGTGCCTGCAACGCCGAGTCAACCCGACCGATCACACCGTATGGATGGACCAGTTTTTCCACCCCATGCCTGGCATGTGTGTTTCACCCTTTCCCCTAGGAGGCCATTCATCCGATGGGTCTTCTTCTGGCCCCAACAAATCCAAAGCACCACTCTGAAGAGTTTATGGTACAGTAATTTATGAACGGTCATTTACCGCGAGTTCGCTTTTCGATACCAACGCCAAGAAATTAGGAAGATAGCGCACGGAGGATTAAATTCACGCAAAAAAGATCTCTACCCCTTTTTCGCCTACTTTGACCTGCGCTTAGAAACGGTCGATCAATAATCGCTCGTGTTCTATATAATGTTTTCAGCAACTCTTCCTTCTTGCTAGACAACTTTACTACACTGACATCACCTTACCAAGCAGGAGTGAAAGGAAGAAGATTTATTAGCATTATTCATAAAGCACCTGTTTTATTAAATTTTTGGCTGGATGTATCGATGGCACCAGGTAGAGTGTCCTGTTACACACGCTGTGCTTTAGTTTGTTGCTTTTGGTCGCGGATAGGGAGCTGCCCAGCGCCTGCCGTGATGGTAGTGGCAGCGGTGCAACAGCTGGTTTCTTCGCTGGGCGATCGTGCCTTATCACATCGTCGCATTGCGTGATCGCATTTCGTTGGAACTGAATCGTTTGCAGAAACAGGGTGATCCTCGTGTTTACTCTGAATCTTGTTAGTGACAATAATGAAATAAACTGATAAAAGAAGAATAAATCATATATAAGTTAGTAAAAACTAAAGCATAAATAAATAAAGAGTTGTAACAAGATGGACAAGACATGGAGAAGACATGAATGAAGATAGACATATCAAGAGATTAGCTAAATTAACCGTTATTAGGTTCTGCTTTTAAATGAAGATTCTTTGTTTTATAATCACTATTGCTTCGAAAACACATAAAACTTCATTTTCAATATCTTCTTCATTTACTTAATCTTTATCTAGTGTTTATTTATTCAAAACATATTTTACCTTCTTCGTTTGCCCGCAAACAAATTGCTTTTGTTTCAACCATACTTACCGTTATTCGCGTAAACTATGCTACCTTGCTCGCTGAAAATGGGCAGACATAATTTATTACTGCCGAGAAAAGTTCTCGCCCGATCAATATTTGCTCCTTTGCCCCTTTTTTCACGTTTTACGCCTCCAAACTTTGTCTACCTCCCGCCTCAAAAGATCAAAAAACTTTGCTCCGGTTTGCCACTCGCGTTTGCCACCCTGTGCCATCGATCGAACCTTTATTGTTCTTTTTTCTCTCCCTTTTTTGCATATAAAGTTTCGCTTTTTTGCTTTGGCTCTTTCGCTTTTATCGTTTCGCTTTCTGCTCATTATGCATTCGAGCATTTTTCTTCGGCCACCCCCTCGTCCCGTGCAACGAATTCTGATCTTCTCTCCTTTCGCGCGCGTTTATGTGCGGTGCGCAGGGGTAAGCAGTAAGAAAGAACCGAAACCAAACTTTTCTCGACATCTCTCCAAACTGCATTAGCATATTGCCTTCGTTTTGTGGTTGTTTTTGTTTTTGTTTTTTCGCTTCCCGCTTTCACGCGCCGACTATGCGTGTGTAAGAACTTTCAGAGACATCTTCCACGCCGCGCTGAGGGTTGTGTCGTTCTTCATTTTATTGGCGATACAGCATTAGTGCGGCGAGCTTCGTTTCACTTAACACGCTGGCTGGCTGGTAATTCGATCGTATAACCCCGTTGTCGATATATTTCTGCTCGGTTTGGTTTGGTTGGTTCGTTCATTTGACCTGATCCTTTGACATTTCATCTTCGCTGAGCTGAGATGTTACTCAAACTGGTTGGTAAAGTGTATACTCCTTATCATACTATCAGACAACATTTGCACACCACGCTGGTTGCTTATGCATCCTGAGAGCAAAGTGGATTGGAAAAATCAAAGAACAACACAAAAAGTGGTTTTGTGTTTGTTGAAATCAAGGACCTAATCTCAAACTACAAACCGTAAGAGAACGGAATACGGTTTAGTTCGTTTTCGCGTTCTTCTTGCCTTGCTTTCATTTCGCATGAAAATGGTTATTAATTAGAGGCCATTAGCTATGTAGAGCAATATAAATTACTTTGACTAATTTGCATTTTTCCAAAGAAACGGCCCGATGTTGTTAGCTTGTTTGTTTACTTCATACACCAATTTATTCCGTTTTATTTGAGATAATCAGATGAATAGTTGTTTCAGAGCATCCCACATACTCATATATAACCAACAATAAATAGTAAAGCAGTAAAAAAAAACATAAGTTACAGATAAAATAAATATTGAATAATAAATATTCATATTTTATCCCTTTTTCAAAGAGTTAATTACAGGGTTTTCCAATTGAGTATAGACTAGCAGCATACTTTTTTTGAATAGTCGCAATAGATTCTTGACTAGCATCCTCTATTTTTGATTACGAGCAGTGGATTATTGACTAGGAGCAATTGATTTCAGCAGACCGGTTGCTGGCGCGGAGTGTTCAGATTGTTTTTAGAGGTTATCGGTAGGAAATCTAAAGCAAATTCGGTAATTTTCATTAAAAACAACTTTTTATTCACTCATAAATTTTATTAAATTCCAATTTTATGGTTGAACAGTCAATACTTAGAAAAATATTTGATTTTTGGTTAGAAAAACTGAGTTTTAGTGTGTTCAATTGTAAACCGATATTCGATCGAAAATCGATAGAACTACATCTGGTCACTCTGGAAAACTTGCTTAATCTAGCTTTTGGTTAGGTTATGCCTGTGGGTTAACTACTGCATATTTCAATTCAGCCGTTAAGTGCTTTTGTGTTGTATTGTGCATTCATAAAATCAAAACAATAGCACCAAAAACCTATCAGATAAAATATATCTTATTTTGTGGATGATATATAGCAGTAAAACAATCGCTTTTAGCTAATGAGCGGATGATATTAAATATGATCCACAGATTATTATTCAAGTCGATCTGTCACACCGGGTATTATAAACACGACGCTCTTAGGCTGTCATGCAGGGACCTGCTGAAATCAATTGCTCCTAGTCAATAATCCACTGCTCGTAATCAAAAATAGAGGATGCTAGTCAAGAATCTATTGCGACTATTCAAAAAAAGTATGCGGCTAGTCTAAACTCAATTGGAAAACCCTGTAAGTAGACAGTTGTCCCCATTATCTGATCTAACTCGGAAAGACAATCACGATATCACGGTTCTAATTAAGTTGCTCCGTCTTTTAACTCTCTTCTTTTACTTCCTGTTGCTTATTCGTTCTTGCGGCAGACGCTTCCACATCCAATGTTGATTGAATTTATGTTGAGCAATATTGTGCAAACTCAATTACCAATCTGCCCATTTGACCGATCGTTGTCGTAGCGCCGATAGGATATTCAGCAACATTCTGTAGAGAAATCTTGATCGATACAAAAAACTATACATACAGTATAGAAAAACATCCTCGATTTTTTTTTATTTCATCCGAGAACTTTTCCAAGTTTAAGTTAGCAGATAAAAGTAAAAGAAAATCAGAAATGTAATGCAATGACGATTTCCTTCTCCTGCCCTGAATCCAAGATCTCCTGCAGCATTACATAGTAGATTTTTCATCATAAAAACTTTCTAATAAAAACGAGTTTCTAATTTTCAATAAATATATTACTCTATTTATTAATACACAACAACTATTTTCTCAAAACCGTTCGGCATCTGAAAGTACAGAAACGCAATAAACGCAGCATGTCGGTAAAACGCCTTAAAGTATGCAATTTGCGCATCAACACAGTGAGCCACAGAAAAGTCGCATAAACAGAACACAGAGACGCTCGCTTTACTTACAAAAAACCTCTAAAAATGATGTTAAAAAAGACACACGGGAAAACATGGGAGATTTGATTTGAGATTGAGAGTTGATAAAAATAGAAAAATGTAATAAAAAAACCATCCAGCTATACATTTATGCATCAAAACACTTTTATTCAATTTGTGCTCAAACTTTTTTTCTCGTGCTATCTTAAATAAGTTACGATTAACTAGCGTAGACGAGAGGGATGTGCTTTTACTGTGCGTTAAACACACGGCACACATACACTCTTGCATTTGCTGTCTTTTGCCGTTTTCGTCCTCCACGGCAACCCTTTTCCTATGGAACACGGAAGGCAGGCAGCTACTTCCTTCCCACATCCTACTCGAATACACACGGGAAGCTCTCCATTTCGCAATAGCGATGCTTTCGCAGTATACTTTGCGCGTTCGTTTGATGAATAAATCTAATCACAGTGGCAAGAGGAAAATGAATGCATCCTTAAACATCGAAAACACACTGTCTTTTGCTTCCATAAATATCGCTTTTTTTCTCGAACCCAATTGCGGGACCGGGTTGCTTGTGTTGGGGAACGAATGAATGAGTGTAGTATACTAAAGGGCAGATGAAACTTAATATAAAATGAGTATTTTTTTCTCTTCCATGCAAACTGCTGCGTCTTTTCCTCAATCTACTCTACTTCTTCGCTGGATATTCCTGGTCGGTTATAATTCGTCGGGCAGCGGGACGTCGGGCACGCAGCCGGCGAGAGCGGTTGCGGGCCCGCTGCAGCACCCAGCTACCGTCCGGTTTCTGAAAGAGTCGCTGGGCCGGCAGCTCGTCCAGTGACTGGCCGAACCCTTCCGGTGGTGGCGGTGCCGGCCAGTTGAAGTTGGCCGGCAGTCCACTCTTCTGGGCGTGACAGTTCGGGATGTACAGGACGGGAATGAAGCCGAGGTAGCCGGCCGGCTGGTTTGGCTGTTGGCCACCCTGCTGGTTCTGCTGATCGGCTGGGCAGTTGCATGGTGCCTGCGGCACGTTCGGAGGTGCGTACGGATAGGGCACAAAGAAATACGGATATTGCGATACCGCTATCTGATAGTTTGGAGGTGGAGCATAGTTGTCCCCACCGGAAGACGACGGTGGCCCCGAGGGTGGCATCGATGGGGGCGGAGATGAGGAGGAGGAGGATGACGAGCCAGGCGGTGAGCTGGTATCGATGGGTTTTGTCGGTGGATACACACCAATTGCGGTTCCAGGCGATCCAGGGATTGGTGTACTCGGTGAAGACTCGACTGGAGGTTGTTCCGTCGTAGGTCCTGCGGGAAGTTCAAAAACAGCATCAGTACACCATCCCACAGTTTGCTGACATCCGTACAAAAAATCTACAAATAATCATGCACTACATCCTACATCCCCTACGTCCCTTCAAAAGAGTACCAGCCTCCCAACACCCTTGATCTCCGTCAGCGTATCCGTATCTGGATGCGCTGTGTAAGTTTACGGTGGAGCATACTACCTGGAGCGACGGTTGGAATCGATATACTGGCGTTGTGCGTTAGCTGTGCCACTCCGCCGATCGTCGTGTGATTTGCCACGATTCCTGCGCCAACCGCCGTGGCGCTACTTACGTCGATACTACCGACCGAAACGTGCCCGGTATGATTAAGGGAGCTATCTATCAAACCTGCTTCGACGCCAACGGCCACACCGACCGTGCCTGCCACGGTGACCTGCTGGCTGTCGATCGTATTTTGGCCACCGTGTGACACCTGCACACCTTCCCCGGTCACCGTCACGTTGGACGTGTGCGTATGATCGACGGTCACGCCGAGCCCGGTGGCCGATGCGTTCACTCCGGCGCTTGTCTGCACGCCTGTGGACGACCCAATGGAACCACCGATCGTGCCAATCACGTTGTGGTTCGGGCCGGTGTGCGAGGTGCTTGCTGTGCCGCTAATGCCGGCCGTAGACACACCCGCGCCTAGAGATATACCACCTGGGCCACCAACCGGTTGGTCGGTTGTGGCAGTCCAACAAGGGAAGATCATTCGTTAGTAGTTGGTAGTAAGGCGCACAACATGAAGTTTGCGTGCGTGATGCGCAGTATACTCATCGGCAGGTGTATTTACCGTGCGGTCCACCCAGGCCCAGCGATGCCTGCAGTCCACCATTTCCCGGCTTAAACCCGATCCCAATGTGTACTGGAGTGTGGCCATGTGTGTATGTGTATTGATGCGTTCGTGTGCGTATCGTGAGTATGCGTGATGTTGACGTGTGGCGAACGTGTTGTGGTGAGAAAAACGTGTAAAATGTTTGTGTACGATTAGTAACAATATTGTTAGAAATAAGATAGACGCGCGTTATTTCACAAGTTACACAAGTTACCACAACCACTCTCTCACCAGATGTTATAAAATATTTTTGAATTTCAATCTTCTTGCTAAAAAACAGCTTATTAACGGCGGAAGATTAACCTTCCGATAGTTCCATACGTTACCTCCTTGCGGTGGACGATGTGTCTGTCCCTGGGATTGGCCTTGAGACTGTCCCTGTTGTCCCTGGGATTGGCCTTGAGACTGCCCCTGGGATTGAGACTGGCCTTGAAACTGTCCTTGGGATTGTCCTTGAGATTGGCCTTGCTGTCCCTGTCCCTGCTGTCCCTGTCCCCAGGACACTTGAACCTGTAGGTTATGCTCCTCCTTGTTGCCGCTGATCGGCTTCTGGTGCTGCCCCTGATGTTGACCCTGGAACTCTCCCTGCGACAGGCCCTGGTGGCTTCCTTGATGGCTAGTCTGATGTTGCCCTTCTCCAACTGGTCCCTGGTGCTGATGTTGATGCTCCCCCTAAAAGGTACCACTCGTTAGCAGCGTAAAATCCTGCATTCTTCCTCAGGAATCTCACATACCTGATGCTGTCCGCTGTGTATTCCTTGATGACTGCCCTGATGCTGTCCCTGGTGCTGACCCGAGCTGATGGGACCTTCGTGTGAGCCCTGGTGTTGTCCCTGATGTTCACCGCTAGCACCCTGATGGCTGCCCTGATGCTGTCCCTGGTGCTGGCCCGAGCTGATCGGACCCTGATGGGAGCCCTGGTGTTGTCCTTGATGCTCTCCACTATTAATTCCTTGATGATTGCCCTGGTGCTGTCCTTGATGCTGTCCGGAACTAATAGGACCTTGATGGGAACCTTGATGCTGTCCTTGGTGTTCACCGCTCGAGCCTTGATTACTTCCCTGGTGTTGTCCCTGATGCTGTCCCGAGCTTATTGGCCCCTGATGTGACCCTTGATGTTGTCCTTGATGCTCTCCACCGTGAATACCTTGATGGCTACCCTGATGTTGTCCCTGATGTTGGCCGGAACTGATCGGGCCCTGATGTGACCCTTGATGCTGTCCTTGATGCCCATGCCCTTGGCCTTGCTGTTGTTGTTGACCCTGTCCCTGTCCCTGCCCTTGCTGTTGCTGTTGTTGTCCTTGACCTTGCTGCTGTTGCTGTCCTTGGCCTTGGCCTTGTTGCTGTTGTTGTCCTTGGCCTTGGCCTGGACGTTGGCCTTGACCTTGTTGCTGTTGTTGTCCTTGGCCTGGACGTTGGCCTTGTCCTTGTCCTTGACCTTGTACTTGTCCTTGATTTTGTCCAGGACGCTGCCCCTGACCTTGCCCTTGAACTTGACCCTGACCTTGACCTTGGCCTGGACGTTGGCCTTGTCCTTGCCACTGGCCTTGCCCTTGAGCTTGACCTTGCCCAGGGCGTTGACCTTGTCCCTGGCCTTGTCCTTGTCCTTGTACCTGACCTTGCCCTTGTCCTGGATGTTGACCCTGTCCTTGCCCTTGAGCTTGGCCTTGACCCGGACGTTGCCCTTGTCCTTGACCTTGCCATTGTCCTTGCCCTTGTCCTTGACCTTGCCATTGTCCTTGCCCTTGTCCTTGACCTTGTCCTTGTCCATGCCCTTGTCCCTGTCCCTGCCCTTGTGCCTGTCCCTGTCCTTGTCCTTGTCCTTGACCTTGTCCTTGCCATTGTCCTTGACCCTGACCCTGCCCTTGACCCTGTCCTTGCCCTTGACCCTGTCCCTGCCCTTGGCCCTGACCTTGCCCTTGCCCTTGCCATTGGGCTTGCCCCTGTCCCTGGCCATGTCCTTGTCCCTGTTCTTGGCCATGTCCTTGTCCTTGACCTTGTCCTTGACCTTGTCCTTGACCTTGTCCTTGACCTTGTCCTTGACCTTGTCCTTGTCCTTGACCTTGTCCTTGTCCTTGTCCTTGTCCTTGACCTTGACCTTGCCCTTGTCCTTGACCTTGTCCTTGCCCTTGCCATTGTCCCTGCCCCTGTCCCTGGCCATGTCCTTGTCCCTGTCCCTGTCCTTGGCCTTGTCCTTGTCCTTGACCTTGTCCTTGACCTTGTCCTTGACCTTGTCCTTGACCTTGTCCTTGACCTTGTCCTTGACCTTGTCCTTGTCCTTGACCTTGTCCTTGACCTTGTCCTTGACCTTGTCCTTGCCACTGTCCCTGTCCTTGATTTTGACCTTGCCCTTGGCCCTGTCCTTGTGATTGTCCTTGATTCTGACCTTGACCTTGTCCTTGATTTTGGCCTTGTCCTTGCCATTGTCCCTGTCCCTGTCCCTGTCCCTGTCCCTGTCCTTGCCCCTGTCCATGTCCCTGTCCCTGTCCCTGTCCCTGGCCCTGACCCTGCCCTTGCCCCTGCCCTTGCCCTTGCCCCTGCCCTTGTCCTTGCCCTTGCCCTTGCCCCTGACCTTGTCCCTGGCCCTGCCCCTGTCCCTGGTTCGATGGTTTATTTCCTACAAAATGTTCAAATTATATGAAAACCCTAGAAACGTAATGTGACACGTAAAAGTTATTTTTCAATGTATTCTACCTTGTGTACTGCCGCTTCCACCGGTGCTTGGGTATGAAGGTGCTACAGAGATGTGTGCAAAATAACAACAAAAGAACAACAAATGTGCCATAACTAAATGTGCCTACGCCCATTGGTGCTGCTAAGCCTGCCGTTGGTTCATTGCATCAAATCGTCCAACACACACACGCACACACAAACACAAAAACCCACTGGTCCCACGTACTTACCCGTCGGTGGACTAGCGCCACCTGAGCCACCGTCCGGCCGCATACCACCCGGAAACATGCCACATCCCTTCGGCAGGTACAGCTCCGTCCACGGCCGTAGCTCACCCCGTCGTCGCTCCTGTGGTTCCTCTTCCGCAATGGAGCTGCCGTGTCGAGTGGGGAATCAAACGGGAAACATTAGAACCATTTCGTCCGTGTTCGCACACACGCCAGCCCCGTCACCAGGTTCACACTTACTTGCTGTACTGTGTAGGAGCATCGACAAAAATTTCGACCGGCCGGTTCGGCTCTACCACCCGGTACCCGTGCGTATCGGCCACGTAGTGCGTCACGCGCAGCTGTCCATTCGGGTCGATATATCCGTAGCAACCGTAAGTGACACCATCGGGGCCACGTGTTTCGTGATGGAACTGTCCGTTCGGTCCCACCTCGTACCCGTACTGGTATGAACCTGGAAATTGGGGATGAAATGTGATAGCCGTACCTTTCGATGATTTCAAAGCAAAGTCTGTACTAACTGGTGTTAAAGTTTGCCTCATGGTATTGGGTTTTGCCGGGTTCATCAATCGCCACGATAACTTCCTGCTCGGCACGAACGATACGCGCAAGTATCGTGAAAATCTGCAAACAGAAAGGGTATGGTAGAATCGGTTAAAAGTGTCCTGAAATGTGTTGACGTCAATAAACCGAACGTTAGCATCATTGGACGTTTTCCACATTGAACGCCCTCCAGTAACTGCATACTTTTTGTAGCGCAAAAAAACGGCTTAACAACATTCTGCACTATCGCGTCCAAATTCCAAGCATTTGCAGCAAGCTTTTTCAATATCTCCACCGTCTACAGTAACATCCACTTTTGCTCCATTAAACAGCAAGCAAGAAATGCGATTGAAAGTTCATTATTCTAGTATCATCCTTTACGAACGGTAGATGTTCAGAGTTATGGGGTGATGGTGAGATATGCCAAACTTGTTTGTTGGTATATATGCTGTCATTTAATATCATAGTCCAAAGGTTATGAAAGAAAACAGGTCGATGCGTTTAGAGTAAATTGACAGAAAGCCATGGGAAGATTTTCGGCCGTATCGGGGAACTCGTTCATTTCATAGCCCTCTAAATAAAAAATTAGAAAATCTACTAGATTTTGTACTGCCCAACCTAGTGATACAACCCTGTCCACTCATGAGCGACGAATGGTTTTCGACGAACGAGTTCATGGATCTCATTTTTCATTCGTCACCGAGTAAAGCAAACAACGGTATGCATATGGAGAGCGAAATTAAACATCGAATTTATTCATTTATTTATTCAGTTTAATTGGACTCCATGAGTGAAGACAATTTAAGCATTAGTATCTTACTAACAGTAAATTAGCCTGCTTTTCCGTTACAGCCCGTTATTACCCGTTCCTTTGTTAACCCTTTTTCATCAAACTGTCAAAAGCAAGCTGACTATGGCTATCTAACAACGAGCTTTGTATCGACCTGTTCTTTTTAAAATACCTTGATCCTAGCCAATGAATTGGAACTTTGATTGACAATATCCCACATTTGATTCTACGCAAGAACCTCAACATTCTCTCACACTTTTCCTGTCAGTTTGGCTCTGTGAACTGTTTCCAAGCAGCACAGACATCAATGCTTCTCTGTTAGAAACAGCATGCTTAACTAGAACGACCTTTTCTAAAAGCGCAATCAACAACGTCACCTTGTCTCGTGAAGATGTCCTCCACTGCACATTCCATTGCGCGACAGTCTCTATAAATTCCTGCCTGCCATCATATGCATCACTAGTCCCCAGTTGTGCTCGCTTACAACCTGACATTTTCCGACTTTCGGAAGTGACAGTGTGCTGCCCCACCGTTGACATACAATTGTTTGCAATCGGTTCGAGCCCGTTACGAACGGTAACGTTTGTTCCTGCCAGATCAATGTGCGTCGAGGCGCACGCCGTTCCAGCAATAGGGTCCATTCCAGTCGCATCGTATCAAGAAACGCAACCGCAGAAACGCAAAAAATCAATGCCATTGTTTTGCTGTCGGTTGTGTAGTTTGCACCGGGCAGATCTGTCATCAGTAAGCATTCACCCGCGACTCGTCGCTATCGACGATTTCGACAAATATCTGCCAACCATTAGACGCACACGGACTGGAAAAGTGGATTTTTGTCTGATGATCGATAGCGAATGCAACAGGCTGGGTCTGATTTCGAAGGGAATCAGATTTAATTCGACGCTATAGGGCAATGATGCGATGGAGAACGAAAGATAAAGGAAACCTACATATTTTGCAGTCAATGGGTTATTTTCTGCTTTTAGAAATTTGACGTTGGCTTGGTAATAAGCTTGAGATTAGGGTACATATAAATTTGAAGTATTTTTTTATTAACTAAAAATCATGCTTCAAAACTGGCAGTCTGTCTAGAACGGCAAAAATATTTACCATGTATATTGAACCTTTTAAACAATTCTTAAATAAATAATCATCCTTTATTTATCATTTAAATAGCTGAGCAAAGAACCAAACTACTCAATTAGCGAACAAATTACAAGAAAGTCTTCCGAAACATTTGTGTTATCTTATGAATCATTAAATTACACCAATATCTATAATCGATCGCTTTGAAACGGTGATGAATATTTTGTACGTATTTTTGTCGAAATATTTGTTATTTATGCGTCTTCACTGCCTATCTTTCAAGGGTCAAATTTATTCCAGATGATAATATGACTACGGAATCACACTGAAACCGTATTGTGTCACAGAATTTCTCACGAAATCCATTTTCAACCAATCAAAACAGCCAATTGGCAGTCTTTCATCCGTTCCTATTGGAACCCTTTTTTCCAGGGAAACGTATAAATCGTTGTATTATGTTTTCGCTTACTTGCAAACAGTGACGGCACTTGCCTTAACGACTTATATGTCTCCAAAGCCAGCTGGGGTTTGGTGAGCCAACATTCAAGTGCTTGCGTTTGTTCCATCCAAACCTGCTCCGTACGCTCAAGGACTCGTCCTGCGGTAAAGCGCTCCCATCAAAACCCGGCCACTTTTCCTGGCACCGGCACAATAAAGGAACACGAACGATGGCCCCAAGTGGGCGTGCTGGCAATCCGTCAAAACTGTACCTTCCCTTTCCAAGAACGTCCCTTTCAAAGCTTGGGATTGTCTTACCGATGTTTTGGTTTCGCTTCCCAATTTCAAAAAATTACGCTGCCAACCGACTTCGGCGCCCGTTTCAACACACACAGTTTTAACACTTCACCAAAAACCCACATCACAGGGGGTCGCCAAAAAAAAACAACACCCAACACAAATGCACACGCAGACAAATTGTGTTCACTCTAAAGCTCGGTCCCTTGTTTGCCTTAATCGGAACTCATCGTGACAACCAACGCCCAACGTTTTGGTCGTGAACAAACACCAAAACAAAAAGTGCTTCATGCCAGGCTAATCCTTACCGGATGATGCTAACCACTCTCGACTATTCCGACTTTACCACCCGGAACATAATCAAACGGAGTCTAGAGTAAAGGATGCGTCCGCTTTTTCATGGTGCGCCATTTCTATGATGCGGTCGTTCTATTTACAGCCACCAACGCACAAATAGCCCCATTCGTGCGGTGCCAATCCACACCCTCGGGGGGACGAAGGCAGAGCGGATCTCGTTTAAAGTAGCTTGGCAAGATAATCCTTGGTTTCAAATTTGATTGCAATGAAAGGTAGGCGCCATTGTTTCGTCGCTCGAATTGGTCGGTGTCGCGTTTCAATGGTGCTTGCCAGTACCGGTGCGGGTTTTGAAGAGTGTAAAAATTGTAATGGAAGCTTTTAGGCGTAAGGATCAGCAGCAGTAGCAGTGCTAAAATGAGGACCTGTTTCCATGCAAATAAAGTCGTATTAAGTTTAATGGTTTTGTGAGAATTTAGGTTTATGCCATGCTATTACACCAAATGAAGACTATTAAAGAGACAATTTTCATAACAGATTTATGTTTCATATTTAAAAAACGCGCTTCATTGCATGATTAAACTATTTTAATCATAAAATTACTAGCAAACCATAACGTTGGCTCCACACCAACGTTTATGTCAACATCTCAATTATAGGAAAACATGAAGCAATGCAATCATTTATTACTGAAAATAATGTTTTTTTTTCTGTGGCGGCCTTATGCTAGCTGACGAGCTGACGACCGACATGAAGAATGTTTCATCTGGTTCCTTTATTTATTTTAATTATTGCTACTACTAAAACCTGTACGTCTGGTTAATACATAAAAAGACAAAAATCAGCATATATAACCATATTTAAAGTACTTCGAAACAAGTAAGCTATCTAAGTTTTTGCAGCTTTTAATCGTTAATGTAATAATCCGAAAAAAAGATACTTGATTGAACAATTTACAACTTTAATCACTGGAATATCTTGTGCTCTAGGGAATATGTTCTACCGGAATATCTTTGTGTAAGGGCTTCTAAAGCTAAAAATAATAGGGCTCTTCACGATGCTAGTCAATTTTTTGTATGAAGGTTGACAGTTAGAGGCTGAAATCATGTAAACACTCCATACAAAACCACACATAAAACTAGCTTGCAATTTTCAGTCTAGATTATTCTAGCCTCAAAGGTCGAGTACCTGCTTGTTTACACGGTGGTGTTTTCATTTATCCCAAGATGCATCAAAGAGATCAGGTGGTGGAATCTAGAATCAAAGTGTATGTAGTCCAGGTGGTCTCATAGCATGTTTTTATAATCAAATTTTAACGTCACTTTTTGTCAGGACGGGTGAAAACTTTTTAATAAACATTTGTCTGGTGGTTTGAAGAATACACAAAACATTCTTAGAATCTTCATTCAGAAGCAAAATCAATAAAAATCAGTTTTCTAAATTCATACACCTTGGGATAAGCCCATCTGTATATTATACCGACTTAGATAGCTGCTCGAAAACTAAACTAACCATCGTTCTGGCGAACTCTTTCGTCACTAAGTGTTGATGTATCGCAGCTATACCATCGGTTGACATCACTACTACAGGTATAAAAATACAAAAATAAAAGATTAAAAATAAGTTTTAATGTACTACAAAAATGCCTCAAAAACGTAAGGTTAATTTCATAACTCCTTTCATTCAAATTTTAATAATAATGGTAGATATGAGTAATGAAACAAAATTCGGGAGGTTAAGACATTTTTAGTGCATTAAAAACCGTGTTTTTAATTTTTTTATTTTTTTTTTGTATTTCTTGTCTTACGTGGAGAGAGAAAGGTAAATAGCAATAGAGAAAGAAGACACGTTCATCTTAGCAACGAATAAAAACAGGGGAGAGCGCAATCTAGACCGGAAGGTATATTTCAGAGAGTTGGTGCGAATAATGCTCGTAAAACATGGCGATGTGACGAGCATTACATTTTCATAGCCAAAAGTAAGCGACTTCGATAAAAAAAGTGTAATAATAATAAAAACGTGTAAAATGAAACATAAATAATCTCAATTTTCATACAACTCCCTTCGTTTGATGGAAAGCTAGATAGATATTCATACTGAAAGCCATCTGCAACGATCTACAGAATGATATAGACGCTAAAAAAATAAAATATATACTTTTAAGAAGAGTTTATTTACCAAACCATCGCACCGATTGGGCCTGCAAAGAGTACCGTCGCCCATATAACAGTGCACAGATCAAATTTTATTTTCACAGCTAGCTTTTAATTACATTACCCAACGGCATACCCTACAGAGTTGTTTATGTAAAGCTTGGACATCTGATCTATTTGAGCAGCAAATGTAACGACATTCATGCATTAGTTATTTACAGCAAGACCTAACCTTTACATCGTACTTCAGTATCAGTAAAACATCACACATTGTGCACAAAAATAATCATCTCAAAATCACATTTACTCGAACCAACACAACCGACCATCCACACAAGTAAAGCAAACATTATTTACCAAACCATGTTTGCTACAGTTTGCTCGTACCCAGACGGCATAGAGTGCGACACTGAAACCAGTGCATACCGTTCATCTTGTGTTTTGCGTTTATTCAATTACAATTATTTCCCCAACCAAGATAAAAACAAAAAAATAGAAGAAAAAATGCGAACGGGTTCGCTCCGTACGGCTTTTGTATCCTTCCCGGTACAAACAACGAGGCACACTGTACATTTTAATTCAATTAATGTCTTGCACTTATCTTGTTCCACTCTGCCCTTGCCTGCCAGGCCAGTGAGCATCCTTAGTGCTGCCATTGATCTCCGTGCAATCGCACGTTGCCCCTTTTTGGAGGCTTTGGAGGCGGTGCCATTGCCCGGGATAGAATATTCTACTCGGCTCGAAGCACCGTGCTGTTGGCGGTAACATGATTATGTTGCCCCATTCTTTATCTGCAGCCGGTCCCGCCGCATACGCATACCTCTCTTGGTTGGGCAAATAGCAATCGATTCACTTTCAGCACCTCCAAACCACCAGGTCATGTCGGATGAATAAAAGACCGACACCGAAGCAAGCGCATACATTACTTTTATTCTAAGTGGTAAATAGCAGCAGTCCGGGTTGCCGTGTTGTCCGAAGCATACCTATCGGAGTGTGTGTGCGTTGCATAGATTCCAACACTGGTTGCATGTAAACTATTTCGGATGCTTACCTAGTGTCGCTTAATTTGCTGCATTTTCCTTTGTTCCGGCACTTCTGGCCACACAGAGTAGACTCTTCTATTCTTCCCCCTAAACTCATCTTTAACACCAAGAGTGATGAAAATTCCTCCACTGAAACCAGCTAGTGCTACTGCACAGCGAAAACGTTTGTTTGTGGCACTTGCTTGCCACACCGAGCACACTTCCCGGGTGATTTTTTGCTGCAGCCTTATTGCTAGTTGAAGTAATTGGCTCGGCTGTGCATTGCCCTGGAGACTTGGGCACTTGAACGTTAGTGTCATGGTTGTCACCGAGGTAGCATTCCGGGAATTGAAACTTCAGACAATTCAGAGTCAAGCTCTGCGAGACGATAGATTGGAATACTCAACAATCCGAAACAATTTCTAGTACGTTTTGCTACTCAAAATAGTTGCAGAGAAGGAATTTTCCATTCTTTTCCAGTGAGCATGAGTAAGAAGACAATGAGGAATAAAATAAAAAAGAAGCTTGAAACGAACATTCAGCTCCTCATCCTTGGCATTGTTAGTGGAAGCTTTTCTTCAACATGTTTCATCGATTTGGCAGAAAGTTACACTTCATTCAACATGGATTGTTTGTAGGATGATATATAAATATTTCCAGATTTTAGCAATTTAAATAGCAATGATGTTATGAATCAGGGGCCTCCAAACTTTTCAGCTCGCGGGCCACATTGCTTCAAAAATAATTATGTTGAGGGCCATTTGACGCTACCTTTAACTGATGAGTGAACGTTTAAATCTCGTTTTTATAATAAAATACCAACGATACTGGTACAGTTTCGTGTTACTAAAGCTTGATTTTTGTCTAAGAAAAGTAAAAAATACATTTTAATTTTAAAAATTCATAATAACGAAATATTTATATTAACTCTGGCAAAGTCATCGTGGGCCGCATTATAAGCTCTTGAGGGCCGCATGCGGCCCGCGGGCCGTAGTTTGGAGACCCCTGTTATTAATAATGCGTTATGAATGATGCGTATAGACTAGTGAATTTGCTCTAGATAGTTCAGTAGTTCCGCTGCCTTGAGATATGAAGGATAAAAATGGTGTAAACAAATTTTACTCGAGAAACTCGAGAAACGAGAAAGGTTGGCATTCAACACAAATTATTTGAGGTGCTAATCCTACTAAACCAGACACAACCAGACAGGCCCTGCTGTAGATTCAATGGTTAATATGCTTAGTTTATTTTTATTTTGTCGTCTCTTGTTAGATTTATTCAACGGAAATGATTTAAATTTAAAAAAAATCTTACAAAATATTATTCAACATCTGTTCTTACCAAAATCTTCATAGCTATAAAAATTGATAAAAACCAAAAAATAGAAGATTAATGATGGAAAGAAAGAACGGCATGGAGTGGCACATGGTTCATATTTGTGGTATTTTTTCGAAAAATAATTTTTAAACTACTGGTTTTTGTTGTGCATTCAATTGTTCGGTTTTTCATATGATTGGTTTTATAATTCTTTGCATAAACTAAACAGGGTAAGTGTTGTGGCTAAAGCACCAATTATGGCTATAACGAAAACTATTTTTGCTCTTAAAAAAGCAATTTGCGTTTTGAAACTACGAATGCATCTTTTATTTCAAATATGATAATTATAAAACATTTGTGCTTCATTAGTTCCGTGCTGGCCACTTCTGTTTGTTAAATATCACCCTTTAAAAGTGTGTTGTCAAGATGTTTAGCATCTCTTACCATTTAGCTAAGAACAGCGCTGTAACAAATTAAAGATTTTGAAGTAACTACCCATAGTTTTTCTCTTAAAATCACCATTTTGATGCAAAATTAATTATTGTTATTGTTATTTAACGACTTCACACCGAAATTTATTACTTCATCGAAAAGATTTCATCGAAAATGTGCCTTTTTGTTTGTCCATAATAGGTACAACTGAACATCTATGTACCAAAGTGTGAATATGTGTTTTAAGAATCATTTATTTGTAAAGTGTTATAAAATCGAATCATCAACATAATGCAGGCTTGAATGACTTTCATACAAAAAAAGCGAAATCTGAAGCCGCTCGTGTCGCCATGTTACCAAATGCGCTCTTGTTCTTCCCTGATCGATAGTTGTAGCTAATCGTGGCCAGAAGTACGTTGGCCAGAAGATAGTTGAATATTGGCTACGATTATTCATTTAAGCAAATTCAAACAGACCACCCTGATTTGTGCTCCTCTGCGTATCGCGCTGAAATGGTTGCTGGCTTCGGTATAGCTTCGGGAGCATGTGATATGAAGGATTATCAGGTGACATGAAGTGTCGTCAAACGCGATGTTTGAAAGTTGTAAGAAAGTCAAATTTTTTAAGGATTAGTCCCATCTATTTAGCGATTAATTGAGCGTGGCTATCAATAAAACCAGTGATTTAAAACGGATATGTGAAACTATTTCTATTACGTTTTAATGGTGTTTACATACTTATAGTGGCGAAGTGAACGTATAATTACTTGATTTGAGTTAAAACAATGGTACAAAATCATTTTTGGTGTAAATATCCAAGAGTTTTGGCCTACAGCCACAATTGGTAAAGCTATGGTGAATTACTAGGAAAACCATAGCTATAATTGGTACCTTGCGAAGCAAAGTTTAAATGAATTTTTAACCATTTTAATAAAAAATAAGTCAAAACTAAAAAAATACCCTTATGTTCTACACATTTTACGCTATAACAAAACATATACACTTTTAAAATTTTACTTTATACTAATTTTTATAGGAGTAAAATCGGTATCTTGATGACGTAATATATATAATTGGTACACTTACCTCAGATCAATATCGCAAAAAGACGATTGAAAATCTTTCTTTCTGGTATATTGCATGTCATACGTACATGGGAATGAGACAAAAGCTCCCACAAAATCGACGTTTACAAATTGTAATTGTGTGGCAGCGTAAAGCAATCATCTTGTAAGTCTTCTATTAAGCAAACATACACCCAATAATACATGCAAAGCAACTTAATTGACCTACTAAATACGACGCCCAGGGGACAATATTTCACCATCGTAAGCAAAGCTCGCTGACTTAGTAGTAAATTAAATGAAGGTAATTAGCTTCGCCCTGGATGAAGGTATCAATTTTTTTGTTCCACCACTCTGAAGGTAAATAAACAATAATCATTTCACATAAAAAATGAGTGTGTGTGTGTGTGTGTTTTGCAACGGTTACTTTTATTTACCAACTACACTCACTACACCGTTTGTTTCACTCAACTCGTGGATAAGGATAAAAGCTCGACATTACTGTCGCCCGCGACGGCCATTACCACCGTGCAAACCGGGTCAAACCCACGGCAGACGATGGTGATACAAATTTTATCACCCTCTAAACGGGCCTCCCGGGCCAACTGCCGGAGATGGTATTAGGCAACGGGATCGCAAACGACCGAATGGCCAAAAAATGTATAAAACCTCTCACTCCACCCCGTCGACTCCACCGAATGATTAATCCAACGGAGGACCGATCGCCTCCAACCGCTCCGGGACCGTTTCCGTTTCGTTTCCGTCGAGTGGTGTGGTGGTGGACTTTTTTAAGGGAACCACCTCATATGACGTAATGTCCAGCGGGGCGAAATAAAAAGAGCGACGAAAAATAAAAATAAAAAGACGCTTCGCCCACTGACGACAGCGTATGCAAAGCGTCTTTTCGGATTAGAAGACGAGTTTGAAGATTGAAGGGGGAGGGGAGGGGTGTGCCGAGTTGACTGTACACCCGTGATTTATTGGGCTATTTATTTGCTCTGAGATTTGGCAGTGCACGGCGTACATTATGATTGATGTCGAGAATGAATCGCAACATAAGGTTGCCGTTGAGTAAGGGAATGGCATTGCAAGTGTTTGTAGTTCACGTTTGGGGTTTACATTTTAATTTAAAGTAGCCATTTCTGGAGAATGCTTTAGTTTACTTCCGTTGTTTTCCGTGCGCTACTACTTTTATCGCTAAGCTCGACGACTTCATAGAATCCTAGCGAAGGTTAGAGCCTAATCTTATTAACCATCAGTCGACAAACATTTCTCTGTCCCAAAAACCAAAAACAAAACGAACCACCAACACGGTATGGCACCTTCGCTATTGTTCTATCGATTTTCGACTCGTAAATCAATTACCTTGTCTTGCTTGTCAATTTCGCAACGGGAAAGCAGTCCGGACTCCGAATTGTTGTGGTACAGCGACAGTCAATCAGCCCGGACGTGTCCGGAACGACCGAGATCAAATGGATGTGGAGTATGGCCAAAAACAAAAAGTGCCAACACACAAAAGAAAGACATCAAAGGTGTGCAGCAGCACAACCTTTGGGGCAGATTTGAGATGTGTTTCAAGGATTACCGCCCTCGGTATCGTTTCGATTCCGGCAAGGATATGCCATAGCAACACAACCACTTATCGACAGCCTTGCTGGAGCGTTAAAAAGGACGATTGACATGAAGATTTAAGAAGTGTATGTGGCTCGCTATTGGACAGCTAGTGAAACATCCATTTCCCAACACTGGGTGTCAGTGTAGCATGCATGGCATGGCACAATATACTTTTCTGACACCACAAAAAAGGGATCAACGGGAAACAACACCACTATGAAAAGTTCCTTTGTACAACGTATCATGAATCAAAACGAGAAACATCTGACAAATCTTTTATACCTGTTTTCATCACCTAACTGTAAGCTCTTGCTCTAAGTATGCCAGCGTCATTTTTTGAAAGAAAGCAATCAGAACTATCTTTCTGAAAACTTAGTGTTTCTTTGATGTAATTGATGAAGTGAACCGATGTACTAATGAATTGTTGAATTTGTTTAATAATTAAATATTATGATTGTTTGGTAAATTGGTAAATTATATTGCATATCTTATACAATCAGACTTCTGCTATTCAATTACTGTGAAAATAATTTCCGGTCACGTTTTATTAACACTTAGGCCCGGGAGTATGAAAATGTTGCCGGAACATATGTTGCCAAATCGTATGGACGAACTGTCAAAATCATGTTGCGGGAACATTTTTGTTGCAAGAGAAACAAATCGATTTGTTTCATGTTTATTTGTTGCAGTAACATTTTTGGACTTGTTTGCACACCAAAATTTTTGGACTTATTTTTTTAAATAAATAGGAAAATCCAGAAATGTTGCCATTGAACAAATGTTGCCGCAACATGTTCATAGACCAAGGCCTTACTTTCTGGCTTTTGTTTGTATGCTTTTGTTTATGTTTCTTGTACATATTATTACGCTTTTAATCATTGTTACCTGTTGAAATTGTTACCTGTTTAAGTTTAAATCTCAAGCAAACGATTTTATTTTTGCAATATTTAACAAAAATAGTTACTATTCATTTATGTTGCTTTTTACTTGCTTTGTTTATGGTTCATATTTCATATTCTAGCATTTCTACAGTACCTTTTCGTATAATGATGTAATTGATGAAGCAAAGCGGTTCATTAAAAAAATATTCGTATACTTTTCTTGTTATTCTTCTTCTTCTCCTTCTTCTTCTTTGTCTTAATTTTCTATTTACTTCCTCTTCTTTTTATTCTTCTCATTCTTTCTTTTTCTCTTTTTTCTTCTGCATCTTCTTCTTTTGCTTCTTCTTCTTCTTTTTCCTCTCCTCTTTCTTCTTCTTCTTCTATTTACATAGAAATAACTATTTTTATCAATGTTCTAAATGATTCTTTGTATATTTTTCGTATTTTGAATTTAAACATGTTGCAATACTTATATTAGCATGATGTAGTAACGAAACATGTTCACTTTTGTCACACGGCACCAACATCTCACACCTAATAATTGATATTCTGAAGATATTGACAGCTCCAAACAACAAAATAATGCGTTAACATTCCCTTCGGATCACTTCTTATATCCCTTCAATCATGCTTTTGAGAAGCTAACAGCGAAAAAAAAACACGCTATGATACTTCCCACTTCCCTTTCGCAAATGCCACTCGCCGCTAACAAACATAACGCAACGCGAACGATGCGCCCCATTCGCCCGCTCGACGACGATATCCTTCACATTTATCTATATCACGGTGACTCCATCTCCTAACACCACCACCACCACGCTGTCACGCGGTTCGAGTGGTCCCGATGTGTCGTTGGACCCACCACAGCAACAAACAGCATCATAGCGCGAGCGTGCGCACACACAATGACTAAGGCCCGTACAATGTCCGCCAAGCGGCTCGAGCGCCGCTAAGCCCATCTCTTGTGTGTTTGGCCGCAAAATCATGCTCTCTCGGTGTGCTTATTTTTATTATAATTCGCGTAAACACACTCCTTACATGGGGTGGATACGTCTGATTTGTAATAACCACTGGAGGAGGTTAACGTACAAGTACAAGTCATCTGCTCGATGTTTGCTTACCCTCGACAAAGTAAAGTTTTATCATTGCATTAGATTTCCCGTCCCGCGTGCCGGACCTTGAATCACCGTCGTTGAAGACGACCAACCAACCAAACTGAAAAAAACACTATCATAATTTTTTACGCGCAAAAAAAAACTCCTAACAACATTCAACAGATGACGCTCACGAGCGTTTTACGGGGCAACAGCATTTGGCAAAAGTGAAATGAAAACTTTAAACACATCTCAAGCTCCCTCAACGCGCGCCGGTGGATGATCACACCGTAAAACACCTTCCGATGGCCTGCGAGGCATCACCATGGACGCGATCATTGTTAGACCAAAGCGTGGTAACGATCTTGATTAAGCATCATATAAATTTGAGTAATTTGTCGTAAACAAAAAAAAAGGTGACCGGGTGGTTGGCGATGGTCACCCGGTGCCCCCAGAGCATGCTAAGTTTGGTGTTTGGAGAGTCCTCAGCTATACTCAATTACGATCCGAGCCGCCACCGTCACTTGAGCAATTATACTTCTGGGACGATTTATTCCTTTTATGCTGCCTAAAAGCTTTTGCCCGACTGCTGTACCCCTTTTTGGGCTCAGGGTTGTGCTTTTTTGCATTCCCAGCAGTAACCTCAAATTGGAATCAGTTGAGTTGATAAAATTAATAAGAACGGTGCGAAACTTTTGGATTGCGGCACGTTTTGTCTACTGTAGTCGTGCGCGCCATCTAGTGGAAAAATTGTCCATCAAATTAGTGTCCCAAGTGACTAGTAGTGACGTTGCATTGTGAGGAATTCTTTCTTTGCTGGAGCTTATCGTCCCTCCCCCCTCGCTGATTGAACGACGCAAAGGTTGAGTGCGATCGTAAAACAAAACACACTCCATCAACATAAACCGGCTCTCTTCTAAGGCCGGCAGCAGTGGTTCGATGGTTCTAGTCGAAGCGCACCAGCATAGGCGGAAGTACGCTCCACCCCCACCCATCAAATTTGAAGAAAAAAACAATGCGTGAAATGTGCGTAAATGCGCACGACGAAACGATGTGAATTTGACACCGATGCTGTCAAACATGGACGTGGTGGTGTGGCTGTTGTTTCCCTCCTCTACCTTCTCTTCTACCTCCTTTTTCGTTCCTAAAAATGGTGACTGCTAATTACAAGCACCGCGGTGTGTGCACGGCCAACTCGAGTCAATAATTTAAATAATTTTCAATCACCGCCCCCCGCAGTAGGTAGGCTACAAACCTCAGTTACAAATCAGTTAACAAAAGATTGCAAACGGTAAGTGACCCCCAGGCCCGCGCGGTGCAGCGATGGGGTGGAATTTGTTCGCACCCCTCCCGGAGCTGTGTGTGTATGTGTTTATGTGTGCTTTGTTTGTTTCCACAAGCAGCCGTTTTTTCCCATCGGGTGCCTTTGTGCAGATCTGCGACGCTCGCCACTTGCCGGTTCCAACCACACAAACACACAATCAGCTGATGCAGCCGAGAAAAGCACGTGGAGCACGCCGAGTATGACGATGGGGTCTCTGCTGTTTCACGGATGCCAATGTCAATGGGTCATTATTGGCTGATAGCAGCAAACAACAAGCAAACCATTCGATTTCAATGCCAAACAGAAAATGGGGAAAACGACACCGTTAGGAAAGAGGTGACGTAGGTAGCGGAATTTCTGCACGTGTGAAATTTTAAATAAATTGTTGGAAAATTACAATAATTTACAAAAAGAAACCAACTCCAGGTGTGGATTGAAATTTGATAGCTACCTAGAGGTAACATATCGCCACCAAATATGGCCCCAAATGCCATCATTGCGAGAGATCGGTTTAATGTCAAATCAATCCATAACATATGAATCGGCAACTTTGGCTTTTAAATGCTGGTACAACAGATGATGGTAACTTTTCCGCGTTCTGTATCAAATGACGGCGGGTCCCTGTGGCCAAGCCTTAGTTTTTACGCGTGTGATGATTAACTGTTCTAAAAGCCATCTTATGTTTCAGTGTCTCATTTGCGGGATTTATATCGATGATTATGATATTTAAGCGGATTATAGTCGGTGCCTATGAGTCAGAACAACTGCTGCCATTTTATTTCATTTTTTCATTTTTGGTACAGTATGTCTGCAGGATGAGATTAAAAACTGCAACAAACATATATTATTTCAGACTATTTCTCAACCGCTCGTCTGAAAGATGTCAGATTTATTCCAGAAAAAGCTCATTATATTGTTTACAAGTACAATAGTTTCAGTGTGACTTTTTTTAGGAAAAAAATACTTTCATCGCCAAGAATGTGCCAAGATATCGCAGAATCACTTTCGTGCAGCATGCAGATGAAGTCAACCATCGACTACCGGAAGGCCATAATTTGTACAAACATAAATTTATTCTAACATTTGATCACATTTCCAACAGTATTTTTCATTTACTTAATGAAATTTTTAAAAAATAAGATTTTCTTTTTTTAGCTATTTCATCTCACCCTGTACAGTTGGAATAGACTATGTGAAAGTTATGACCAATTAAAAATCGCAAATTTGATAGTTATAGAAATAATTCAGATAGTAAAATCAGCTTTAAAATTTGAAATCAATTAGGCTTAAGAAAGGCGATTAATGTTCTTGCTATAGTTAATACATCTCCATAGCCTATTTAAATTTAAAGCATTTTTGCAACCAAATCTTTAAGTGGAATTATTTTCTTATCATTAATATTTTCTTATTCTTTTCTTTTTTTTCCATTAAACACTCAATTTGATTGTAAAAATTGGACCTTCTCTTTTGATTGTTTAGCTAAAACCATCAATACATTTATGTATTGATGGTTTACCATAATACAATATGTAATTGCAATAAAAATTTCATATGTTAACAATCTTTCTAATATTGTGACTTCTTCTACTTGGCATAGAAGAGAAATAATAGAAAAGAATTAATAAAATTTAAAATTTGAAATCAATTAGGCTTATGAAACATAATTAACGTTCTTGCTATAGTTAATACATCTCCATAGCTTATTTAAATTTAAAGCATTTTTGCAACCAAATCTTTAAGTGGAATTATTTTCTTATCATTAATATTTTCTTATTCGTTTCTTTCCAATGGAAAAGAAGGAAACAATTGTTTCGCGTTCTTAAACACTCAATTTGATTGTAAAAATTGGACCATCTCTTTTGATTGTTTAGCTAAAACCATAATACAATAATTTAGCTGATGGTTTACCATAATACAATATGTAATTGCAATAAAAATTTCATATGTTAACAATCTTTCTAATATTGTCACACTAAGCAGACACATGCCGGCCTATACAGGCTTACGAGACTTAATTCATTGCCAAGCAGTCGGAAGGTCAATCCTTGCTACGGGGGGACGATCCATTCTAGGCTTGAACCCATGACGGGCATGTTATTGAGTCGTTCGAGTTGACGACTGTACCTCTGGACCGCCCCCGAAATATTGTGACATATTGTGAAATAATGGTTATTTGCCAATTGTTGCACACTTAAGCCAACTTATTTCATTTCAACGTTGCAGCCAACGTATTTCATATGTTTGAGATGGATAAAATCACAATATGCATGTTATGCGTGCCTAGTATGCATCATTATTGTTAAAAACTATTATGTTTAATTTATTAAGGCAGAAAAACGATTGGTAATGGCAAGACAACTGTTTTTTAACCTATTCAAAAATCCAATTGTTGCGCATGTAAAAAACTCAAAATTATATTGCTGCACACACATTAAATAGAAATAATAAAAAAATAAAGATAAATATAATAGCATTAACTACCAAAAAAGGCTATTTTGGTGACTTTTTACAAAAAATTGATGATGAGTATTTAAAGGTAATCTTTTTTTTTTAAGTAGCCACTGGTATAAATCAATCTTGTTGGCTATTTTTATGCGAAGAAAGTTATACACATTGTTTATCATGAGCTAAATTAAGGTGCAAATAAAATCATTCAAAATACATAAAAAGTTGCGCATGCAAATACAATCCAATAGAAGAAAACCCTCCACCAAGATTGAGTCATAACAATAATGTTATGAAGCTTCAGGTGTATCGAATTCGGCAAACCCAAACTGCACAAACGCTAATTAGAGAACGCAAAACGCCATCTACTAATACACCCGTCTCGGCACACCAGGTTCTCACGCGCGGCATTGCGCGGCATGACTTCATCCAATCAAACAGACAACGAATGCGACATCCTTTCTAAAATATTAGCAAACAACAGATTTCGGGGAAGATGCTGCAAAAAGCAAGGCACAGTGCGTTCCGGCACCGTTGAGTTCGATCCATCCTATGACATCCGCCGATGCACCCATAAAGCTCAACCGCACACAAACTCGCACCGACTGCGCTAAAATTTATCCATTCCGATAGGCAGCTCACCCGCGCGATGCCGCGCTTTCGGTGCTGTGCGACAGTGGTGTGTGTTTATATATATTTGTTCGATTGCATAATTGATTGTCGCGAGCGGGCGCGCGCACGCGCTCGCCTTCGCCACCAAACACTCCAAGCACAAACGGGGTAAAAGTCCCGCTAGCAGATACGATCGTTTGACAGGGGGACGAGAGACCGCGCGATCGAGTGAGTGAGAGTGGGTTGTCTCAATCCCAAAAACCAACCCAAAAAAGAAGACTACTCCTCTAACGCACGGACCCTACCTGTGCGACACCTTTGCCCGCGTGTTTATCGAACGCAAACTCGCCGAAAAATTTGAATCTGACCTCGGTCGCATCTTCAGGCGCTGGCACGAGTGTCATCCTAACGTGGTTAGCGTCTACTGTCGAAACAAAACGCCCCAGGGAGAGGGAGAGATGGTTGAGACCTACCACAAGGAAGGTCTAGCGAGAGCTAAAATGTCGTACACTAAACCCTCCACCGAATGTTCGAAGCATTTCGGCCTTTGCCCGTTAGTTTGTCACTTCTCTTCCCCTCCTTCGACGATGGTGCTTGGATGGCGTAACGATGTGCGGATGGCACACGCGATCGCTTATCGAATAATTCCACCTCCACACCTCCTTTCCAACAAAAAAAAAACACTTCCGACACCCGGCCCGGTCCCCCGAAAGCAAAACGTGATGTTTTATTACCGCGCCGGTGCCGGTGGTGCTCAGCTAATATGTGTTGACCTTTCTCTGTGTTTTTGTTGTTGTTGTACTACGAAATAATCACCAAATCATCATCATTCGCCGCATCAAACGCAGCATGCGGCGTTATCACCTTTCTGTACTATTCCCTCTTTCATATAGACACACTAATTAGTTTTTGTTTGCAAAGATCAGATCCACCGATAAACTCGTGGGGGTTCGTCGCCTATTAACAGAGAAGAAAGAGAAAAAAAAGATCACTTACCAGTAATGACGCTAAACAGCGCCATCTACCACCACCCAGCGGTGACATATTGACAGTCATCAATCAGCGCGTAATAGTGCAGAGTGTCAACACGCGGGTGCACACAGCGTACAAACAGCGCCAGCGATGAGCGAACCTGCTGGCAAGTGCACTACTTTGCGTGAGCAGAAGCTACCCCGGATCTTGCTTTGGGAGTTACGAGCTTTGAACGGCTTTGAACACGCGCTCGTCACTTTTTCCACGAACCCGTACTCTTTTCCCACACGAAATGTGTATCCAAACACACACACAAATCACACACAAATCATGCACAAACACTTAAAAACACACCAACACCCACTGTTGTGTTGATCTAGCGGTTAGACCGTTTGTGGGTGAGGCTTTCCAAACACGCCGACTGGAAGTTGGAGCTGTTGTGTGCGGGCAGCCCACGGATTGCTTAGATTGAAGATTCGCACATTCTTTTGCCACGCTCACTGTAAGGTCCGGGATGTACGAGCTCACTCGTCGTACACTGCTAGCGCACACACCTCGATTCTGCTTCGGACTGTCGCCGCACACACCTTTATGTCGGTTCGATTGATTCGCGCAAACACCTCAACAGCTCCCTTGCTTGGCGCCCTTGGTCTGAGGGATGATCTTTCCTCACACACAAAAATAACCACTGTAAGAACGATGGACCGCGCTTCTTAACCGGTGGAAAACGACTGCATCCTCCGTGACCGGTAGCGGTGCTTTTTATATCATCCTACAGGAACGAACGCACTCCCGGTTCGTATCCCGCTGATCCTGATCTCTCCCCCTGCTGAAGCACTCACGCGAAGAAAATTTGCACTCCAAACGGGAAACAGCAGAACGGAAGCAGGGAAATGTGTGAGCGCCACCGTTTTCGTTCTCTCAACTCGCTCTTCTTTTCTCTTTTCAGCGCAAGATTCGCGAACTGCACGGTACGACCATTACACCGTTACTGGCGGGCACCGGGGCAACGTTTCCATTTTAAACCGCGGGCTAAACCTGTGCGGCTCCCACATGCGTTCGCGTTGTAAATGTAACGCACCACTCAGCTGGCTTTGAAGCACTCACGCACCCGATCGGGGTGGGGTTGAAGCGTTTCTTCTTTGGTCGGTTCGGCGATTGGAAGCGTTATGCTGTTGCAAGAGCGCTGTTCGTTCCTGCACCGGTCACTCATGATCGGTTTGCAGAAGAAGGAAGGTCAAGCTTTGCGCGAGCTTTCAATTGCTGATGCGGTTGATTATGCTTGAGTGATCGTGAGTGTTGCACTTCGTGTTGGATCATGTTGAACAAGCGTTTGCAAATTGGTGATGATTATCTTGTGCTGTTATTTAATTTGGGGTGTTAATTTGGTCAGGTACAAACACAAGTAACAGTAGAACGTCCAGGATTATCCAGGAGCGGATTAACTGGTGGGCGACTTAACCATGCGCATGAATTTGACAAGAATAGCTGACAATTGAATAACAGTTTTTTTGTGCATCTATCTAGTTAGTAATGATTAGAGCTTCATTTTTGTTCAAGAACAGTTATAATAAACAGAACAGAACAATAAAACATATTATTCATTAATCAATTGGTTGAGAGAAAATTGTAAGTATAACCATCTTATTTTATATTTCTTCACATATTTGACATTTCTTGAAACGTAATCCGTTGTATTATATTCTTATTGTAAAATTAATCAATTTATGTATTCTTTGTGCGTATTTTTTTTTTTTTTTTTGTTCAGTCCTTATAATTCTATGGAGTATAAATAAAGCCATATCATGTTCAATCGATTAGAACTGACAATAATCCAAAGCATCAATGTCTAGATTACACAGCGGTGGATTAAAACTTCCATTGTCAGTGTTGTGATAGTTGATAGTGTACTTTTTAAGGATGCCGTAGGAGCATGAAAGTAAAAAAAGTGAAGTAACGGGGTTCGTCGCTTGTTCACCAATTTCCATATTAGACCGTGTTTGAATATACTTGAAGGGTGTCAAATAGGCCCCTTCGGAATGTTTCTCCATATTTCCAATAGTCTATCACAACTCCCTGCAAGAACACAATTTTCGTTGCAAAAGTTATTATGTTTGTAGCTTACAGTTACAATGTTACACCCACCGTAGCGAAATTATTGGTAGTGGAAAAGAAAGCCTAAAGATAATCCTTTAAAATCACTGTTTTTGTTTCGTCCATCAAAGTGAAATAAATTATTTACGACACCTATGCTAAATGTGCACAAGCTTTTTACAGTCCTAATATGATAAAATGTTCGTTCGTCTTTCTTTTATGCACGATTTATAAGATTTTATTTTTTACGCTTCATTCCAGTTTAATATTTGAATGCATTTTTTAGTGTAAATCTTTTTTTATATTCAGGAGTATTGGTACATTTAATTATTATTAAGCTAAAAATGCAGTTCAAATGATGAATTTTTATTAATATTTTTAATTATTTCATGTTGTAAGGTTTTGCATTTGCTGCATTTATTAATTTCTTCATTCATCAATTCATTAAACACATGAATAAAATTTGGTAAACTTTAATGGCTCATTACATTAAAAGCGAACGAGACTTTCTCACATATTTTAAATTGTTTGTTGAACATTATTGCTTATATTTTAGTCGTTCTTATTTCATGTGGTAATGATACCGTTAAAAGTATTTTAATAAAATTTCTGCTGACTTTTGTATACACTTCTTTTTATTTATAATGTAGTTTGGCATGCTGCATAAATTTCTGGAATATTTTCTTGCTTTTTTGTTCGTTTCCTGTCTTTTCAGAACAGACATCTGCAATACTAGAATATGCTAAAAGTTAATCAATTTAAAGCAAATGATATAGGAGTTCGATTCTCACACATTTCACCAAATACACAAACAAATTATTGCATTTTTTACAGTTGTTATCTGCCTCTTTTAATTAATTTACTTTACACTACAATATTTCAAATAGCTTCAAGTTGTAAAACGCCAATTACGATTTTAGCATGATTTCATATAACACAATTTGACATCTTCCTTGTCTGACGAAATCCGCTCTAGTTCAACTCTCAACCCTAACTCATCACATCCATCAACCTTCGTGGATTTCCTTTTACGGATTTTCTTCCGCTGTAAGCAAATCAGCATCTCCCCCTTGTGAAGCAATCATGTCAACCCCATTGACGAGAGAGGCACACCGTTTAATAGGTAGGCGCTATTCATACTGTCCAAATTACAGTCACTCAAAGCTGATTAGCTACAATCCTCGCCTCAGCCCGCGGACGTTTAGCATGAAGCACGCGTTCACTACCGAGCTGCCACTCAGCAAGCCATGGAAGCATCCCTCTAGAAATCTCACCCCCTTCGGCTGGGTGTGTTTGTGTATTAGAGCAAGCGTAGCGCCCCGGCAGACACCCGTGGACCCGTGGTTAGCCAGCCGGCGGCGTCTCGTTTGCTCGCACTTTTATTACGGATTTTCGGGGATGAGCGATTTTGTGGGAGGCCGTGTGGGAGGCTACGGTAAGGTCAGCGAACAAATAAAATCGCCAAAGACGTTCGAAAACCCGGGTTGGATTTGGAAGGGATCTGTATATGCAACAGGGATGTAAGCTGCAGAATCAGCCGCAAACACACCGCACAACCGCACGCTTCGTGGCGAATTTCGTAACCGGAAAGTCAATAAAATATCGGTCGGGTTGGAATGTGTGTGTGTTAGTTTTTAAGAGGCAAAAAGCAACAGTAAACGAAGCTGTTTCCTGGAAGCTTCGATAATCGGGAGTTAAGTAAGTGTTACAAAATAAACAGATGCTCGTGTTCTTGCTCACCATGCTGAATGCTTTCGGTTTTGATTGAAATTTGAGTTTCTGTTGCTTTGTGATGTTCGTTTCAAGTTTGAAAAATTTGCTTGAAATTGCTTATTTTATTAGTATTAACGAAATTTTTCAACATGGTTAAATAGGTACAATTATTATAATTAGTACAATTACTATAAATAGGTTAATTATAGTACAAAACAATTAAAACTGGTTTGTGGAATTTCACCATAGCGCTATGGTAAGGATATACTATATAATTCAAATTAAATCTAATTATTTCTATCTAAGAAATTGTTTAAGAAAGCTTTTTCGACGGGGACTGTATGTTAGAAGTGGCTATTTATTTTTCATTTATTTCATTCTTTTCTAACGTTCAATTCAAAGTTGTCTGTGAAAGCTTTGTTGAGGTTTCGGGGTTTTTTTAGTTCTAAGAATGGTTTAGTAATGATTTATGGAGGCAATATTTGCTACATAACTTACGAAGTGTATACCATGTAAAGTGTAATAATAATAATAATAATAATAATAATAATAATAATAATAATAATAATAATAATAATAATAATAATAATAATAATAATAATAATAATAATAATAATAATAATAATAATAATAATAATAATAATAATAATAATAATAATAATAATAATAATAATAATAATAATAATAATAAAAATAATAATAATAATAATAAAAATAATAATAATAATAATAAAAATAATAATAATAATAATAATAATAATAATAATAATAAATATTAATAATAATTAAAAAATATTAATAATAACAATAAATAAAAATAATTAATATTATTATTATAATAAAAACTATGATATTAGAATTGAAAATGTCATAAAAAGAAGTCATACAAGAAAACAATTAAAGTTAGTACAATGGTTTGATTATAAGACAAAAAACTGAAAACAACAAAAATAAGATTGACTAAGGACAAAATAACAGATAACAGAACAATAAAATGCTACATGAAATAAAATAACTTGAAGAGACCAAAAACATTGAAATAATGAAAACAAAATGGTAAAAACAACCTTAAAAACAACATGCACATAACACATTAAAATTGAGGAAAAATCTATTCAACTTGATAACAAAAGAACTCTAAAACATTATTGTTGAGTAAAAACTATTCGATAAGACATTCAAATACACATAAAAGACCAAATAATCCAATAGCTAAAGCTCGAAGACTTTAATAAATAATATTCCCATTCATCGTAGGCTATTAATTCAATACTTCAAAAGAACTCTTAATTACATTATTAACTACCTTTCTGGAGTTTCCCATATCGATCTTTATTCCAATGACCCCTCCGCAAAGACTATGAGTGGGTGGCCGAGCGCCAAAATGGCTATTTTCCCACACCGAACGCAACGCGTGCACGCCAATATCCATGACGCAATGAGTCACACCGCCAAGTGCCTCGTGTGGACGCAGTGTGGAGAAGATTTGGAATTCGTAGCAAACATGGCAAACCATTTGACGACGTTCTATCGGCTGCATTAATTCACAGCAGCAGCAGCAGCGCCCACTCCGTTGGGATGATACGGCCAATCGAATCGGGACGCGCGTTGGCGTCCTCCGTTCCGGTGTTGGAACGGTCATTAAAAAAAAGCTTTTTGCTCGGGACTGCACACGCGCAAGCACACACCGGCTCAGTTCGCCGTTCTAGCGTGCCTGGATCTACTTTTGCCACGGATGTTGTCGTTCGCTCCCTGATCGCACGCTAACTATGCAATCTACGTCAATTAATATCAAACCACGAAGCACGGATGATGGAAGCGGCGCACCATTCCCGCAGGACTCGTAGGATGATTGGGACGGAAGGTGGCGAAAAGCACGGGGATTAAAATGGTTGTAGCTCGCTGTTTAAATCCACATCCCGAGGGCGTGTAATTATTCCTCTAAATTACCCCATTTAAAATCATATCGTCCTCGGCAGGTGCGCAACAGTGCTGCGTGTAATAGAAAAACGTTGTAATAAAAACACACTCTTTGCGATAAGTAGCTGCGTACCAACCGGTACGTTCCAGTTGCACCGTGAAGTTAAGCGACAACAGGGTATTAATTAAATAATGTCTACAACAGTGTTAGCCAACCTTCCAAGCGAAGCTCTATGCAACTCCTTCCTGTTGGCCACAAAACGGATGAGCTTCCCGATAGTCAGAATGCACGACAATTCATTCACTTTTTGGACAGGTTTTTCCCTCGCTATGCCAGCATTTTGTTATTTATATATTTATTTATTTTTACTCATCTATGGTGCGATGCCCTCGCACACGCCAGGCTCTAGATGGTGGCAAATCTATAAATCAAGTCCAACATTAGCGCTGACAAACACACACACACCGCAGCCTACCGAGCCAGCCGAACAAGAACCAGATCGGATTATCCGCTCAATTAAACCACGCTCGAAGAGGCTTGCGATGGGACCGATGCATCGCATCTTTTCGGACCTTCCGCCCTTCTCAATCAGCCGAATGAGGGGGAAAAGCTGGGCCCTGCATTACAGATTGAGCTGATTGGTAACGGGACGGACAGATGGCAGCTGTTGCTGTGGTAGTAGAAGAGGACTCGCCCCGAACCAGATCGGATAGCACGATAAGCGGGCATCTGATTGACACTGCCGTGCAGTTCCGTGCACAAGCGGGCGTGCAAAAGCATCCTCAGATGCACCAACAAAACAGTATGCCAATCAAACGCTGACTACGAGATGGCTACAGAACGAGCGCGATCGCAGAACCGGCGATCGTGCAGATGATTGGCCTAAGAATGGTTACTTCCGTTACGAAATCGTTTTAGAATCAAACAAATAATAATAATAATGAAATATTCTTACTGATGCGTCACTCACCCGATTCCTTGCCTTCACCTTTGCCGGCCAACAGGCTCAGGGACAAACTCACGGCTAAGATGTTTGAAACCTTCGACCTCCGCGTGATTAATGCTCCTCTTGTGAGCTAACAAAACACTCCACACATACACACGTACATATTGCCAAATTGGGGAAACAGATTTTGGGAGTTTGTGTGGATCCACACATTCACTTTTTAGCGTGTGCTGTTTATGCGAGTGCAAATAGAACCATTCGGTAACCTTCCCGGTACCGGGCCGGTAAGCAAACTTGGATAAGATCGAGCTTTTTGTTAGATGGTTAGAAGTGTGCTCTACCAGCTGTTTGCCTGTGCTCACTTAAAAGGAATCCTTCTGCAAAAGGAGATCATATCTGCCGCGTGCCGGTTTTTGCGGCATCTTCAAAGTTTTGGGTTGGTTTGCCTTTTAGACGAAAGAGTTAACTCTGAGAGATGCGCGCTGACGATACAATTTTGGCATCAGTAAATAAGTTTCTACACCAGCCTACAAGGTAAAAAGGACTTTAGATTTATCTGTACTGTAAACAATCAACATTCAAATGTTTGATAAAGTCTTCAAACTACTCAATTACAACGAGTGAAGGCTCATTTTGCTCTTTAATAACACAAGGCTATACGCACACGTTCATTAAATTCCTTTAAAGCCTTTTCTCGACTTGAACCAATCAAAACAAACCTCAATCTTTGTATCGTATCATGTTACCTGCTTCATCGCTTGCTCTACAGACTGAAAACATTCCATCTATTCTGGATCAATCGCTCCAGGCAGTGATTCTTGGTATTGAAGATGCACTGAATGGAATTTATTTAAGTTAGGCATCCAAGACACCCTCCTTATGCCTGACACGTGAAGCCATAAACAAACTTGCAATGTGTACATTGAGTGGAATGAATGAAAATCACGGAATCAATTAACGGAAGTGGAATTAATGGAAACCTCATAACTACCCCACAAAATGCAGCTTGCAGGATTTTGCCTAGCTCCATACTCGCTCGAATCGATCGATGAGTTTTGAACCATAATAACAACTATTGTTTCATCGTTTTACTTTCTACTTGGATTGTTTCTATCTGAACTAAGCTTTAATGGAGTAAAAAGATTGAAGATGAGCAAGTTCAAAGCGATTCTAAATATTCCGTACCTTTGAAACGCCTTAAAATTCGTTTTTGTTCTCAAAGTATTGTTTACAGTTAGGTCTTACAAAAATTACGTGCTGAAGCTCTCTGTTTACTTTTTCATTCACGTTTTTGCACTATAGTAAATCCATGAAGACACTTGCACCTGGACAATGCACAGCTAAATACACCAGTACCATAGAGAAGCTTTATATTATTCGTTCAACACAAATTCTGAAATTCTCTAATTTGATTAGCCTTTTTCCAGTTTTTGAATCCACTCTCTCATAGCTCGTTAAAAAAATCTGCTAACACATACAACTGCTCGGAAAGAAAAGGCAATAAAAATGCTTCACTCACTTTTAAATGGTACAGCGTTCTGAGTCGTAGAACGCAGCGCACCAAACGGTCTGAATGCATCCGCAAAATGCAGCGCACAATTTTAATGACCATCCCATTACCGCGCTATGAAAAGAGAGCTGGGACGAACCTTTCGGACCAACACCCAACCACTACTGGACTACCTTCTGCCACAGGCAAAACGGGCTCCAAAAGGATGAGTGGAGCGTGTAGAAATAAAAGCCCAAACTTAGCACGTCATTGCCGCGAGACAGCCGTCATGGGTCAGCTTCCTCAGCTGTTTTCCATTTTTTTGGTGTGACGATGTTTGCCCTGGGAACCTTTTTAACGCGAAGGCTCTGAATGAAGGCTTCACCACGGTGCGGGTTTTGCATCCGAACCTGGCTCATCCAAAACCAATCAATAATGATGTGTTTACACTGTCCGGACAGTGATCTTTTCACCCCGTCTCTGGCTCTCTGGCCCGGCGTTACTTCACTTGTGCGAACGGACGAACTTTGTGCCGATGTGCCGGGGAGTTTCCAAAAATCCAACGAAACAATCACGCTTCGCAACGTTACCACACGGGATCGATGAATCGAAGAATGATTCCGTGCAACTTTTCCTACCCCGAACGTGTATGATTGCCTGTTCGCGAGAAGTTGTTATCCCCGCGTGTGGCCCACAGTTCCAGTTCCCTGCCCGTGCAGCCCTGCTCGGGCCCTTGGTCACATTCATCCTGGCGTGCCAGGGCGTAACTGTTGTACAGTTACGTTAATAGACCGAAACAGTAATCGATGGCGGGTCGCCAAAATTACATATAATGAATATTTATGATCCCTTCCGTTTGCCGTCCTTCGCAAAGGGGGAGGAGAGGGCTAAAAAGGGGTCTCGTTGGAATAGTATCGCAACCGGTGTGTCCCCTTTTTGGGGGGAACCGAGCGAAGAGTGAAGTCCGCGGCACAGTGGCACATTCTTCGTCCGGTATCCAGGCCCAGTAGTCGAATCACTGCCCATCGTGATGAATATGGTCAAAGAATGAAGATTTGTTGCGGTGGTAAAGAATCTGGGGTTGTTCTTTTTGGTTTGCTTTTTCTCTCTCTTTCTGTCTCTCTCTCTCGCTCTGATCGTTGCCCTACATGTGTTTGCACGTTGCACGGTTGACGAACCATGGCGAAATCCTTGATGGATGGATGTTTTGGCAGTGCACGGGCGCAAAACACGAGAGAAGGGAACAGGTTGATTGGTTTGTCGTAAATTTTTTCACACCACTTGCGATTGTGTGATCGTGTGTTTTATGTGTCGTAGTATGGTCGGGCTTCCTTTATCGAACATATTTATTTGTTATTGCTTTTGGTAATTCAATAAATATCCACTTACATTTTTATCCATCTATTAGCCTTTATTGATTTTTTTGTTTTATTATGTCTTTAAAGTAACGTTTTGAATTGACATTATTTAATACGTTATCTATTTTTTATTTGGAATACAGTACTTGAATATAAATAATTTAATACATTGTCTATTTTTTATCTGGAATACATTTACACAATCTTTAACAGTATTTAAATATTAGTTTTAATTATTAACATGATAAAACAAAATGGATTTATTACTTAGTGTATTGTAATAAACGCATTTCCTCTGTATGGTATCAATTATTGTTGTTTAATTCATTTGTTATCGGTTCTAATGAGGTTGTTGATGTTTTATGTAATAACTGTTCCAATAACTTAGCGTAGCTTTAATAACTTAGCTCCAATATTTAACCAACTTCCCTACCTTCGTTACAAAAGGATCTTCTAACCATTCAAGATTGACAAAAGTAACATACAATTCTGATTTTCTTTTATATTATGAGGACATTATTGCCATGCTGTACATACCATTATCCAGGGCTTTCTTATTATAAGTAAGAGCAATCGTTTTGTCTTTTCCCGATTGCTTTTTGATGATTTACGCGGATTTCGAAATTAGACAAATTCAATGTCAAATCAGCACAATTTGCTTCAAGTTCAGTATAAATTGCATTTTTTTTTCTTATGAATTTAAACAGCTTAACAGCCCGAAATATAATCATTGTCTGCACGAATTATATTTATTTGATGATAAAGTGTATTAAAGCAGTAAATATTACAAAAATACCGAGTAATCAATTGTATTTTGGGCAAAAAACGCAAATATTCGTTTTACGCGGATTCATCGGGAACGCATAAAGTGCATATCTCGCATAACAGACTGTAATGATGCGAGTACAACAAGAAATTAATGCAATGCTGCAAGTAAATGAAAGTCAATCAGTCACTTTCCCAAACTAGATCGAATTCGGTATCGATCGTAGCGATTGTCAAAATGACATAAACTGGCGTGTTTCCTTGGATGTTTGTTTTTAAACATTGTGCCATATTGTATGCATAAATGAGCAGGATAGTCATGAAATAAATTGAAGCATTCATTGTATCTAGGCAACAGCAAATATCGTTCCTCTTCGATAGAGTTTGGGAAAGTGGCTGAATAATAATCAAGAAATTATTGTCACCGTGTGTTTACAAAAGCTCTTTCGAACCCATCGAACCCTTCTAACTCCAATCCCGAAAGTGACGGAAAGCTCTTCCATCGAATCCATCGTACTGTCACCTCCATACTCCAATTTTCAAGAAACAAAAAAAACTTAAAAGAGCTCTAAATCAAATCTTGCGATAGAGCTTATTAAAAACGCACCATACTTCAAAAGCTCCCGTTCCTGGAAATTGAACCAACTTGTCGCTTTTAAACCCGAACCAACCACATGGATCATTCATTTTCACAGCAAACCAGAACACTCTACTTCTTTCACGAACGAAAGGGTTGTGGTGGTGACTCTTGCTACCAAGCTCACACATAATTCTATCCGCCTTTTTTGTCACTTTCCTATCGTAAACCTTCTCAGAAATGTGTTTGCTCGCGTACACTCGTGTCCGTAGCGGCACTACTAATCTCGGTTTTTGATTCAACCACATGCACAAAACCGCGCCACGCCGACAGGCAAAAGTTCAATTCAAGGGCCGTACGATGCACCGCACATATCTGTCGGGCTTAATTAAAGGGCGCATCCGGACGGTGTGACAGCTCCGTGCTGGTGGTGATGATGGTGGGACCGCTTTTCGGAAGGATTAATTTCCGTCATCCAGGGCAGGCACATAACGCATCGCAGATGGAGACGTGCGATAGCCTGCGGTGCAAACGCATGCATATCCCGTGAGATTAGTTCGTATGTTCAACCAAATGCAAAAGCCTTTCCTTCCTTCAGCAGCCTTGCAGTGCGTTCTAGCAGTCTAGACTACTATTTCTGGGTACCGAATGAATACATTCTAGATTAATGGGAATATCATCACGTCATAACGCGGCAGCGTGCCTTCGTGCCGTGTCAGACGTCAATGCTTACCGTGCACATGATGATGTTGCTAGCCCATGTGAGTCTATTATTTCGCAACGCAACATTACGGGGGCTTTGGACGAGACATTGTATGGCAAGATAACGAGAGGCTCACTGCAGATCATCTGCAACATCAGTTTCGCCTCTCTGCTCGTTGTGATAAACATGGATTATCTGGACGGTAGATTTCGAAAACAATGTAAGTAAATAATGTTGCTGATTACATCTCGCATCACTGTAGGTCCAACCCGACCTCCCATCCTGAAGAACACCAACTGACCAGAACAGCTAACACACGCTGTGCTGCCCCGTCACACTGGGTAACTCCAGATGCGCTGGAATGCGGACACCTACCGGGGCTAGGTCTGCGTTTCTGCAGCAGAAGATTCGAGTGCAGGAAATGAAGCTCGTTTTACTTACGCTCAAATAATGTACTCCTGCCCTCAAAATCAACCCCAGATACAGGCCTTCGGGCCCTACAGAACTTTCCAACCATCCATCGATATGGACGTTCGTCCAGAATTTCAGCCAGAAGGTACGTATTAAAAAATTAACCCAAATATTGCCCAAATCGCTACAAGCAAAAACTGCCGAATGAATCTACTTTCTCCAATCAGCAGTGCATCATGTTCTACCGTTTTTGCTCCGCTTCCACTCAAATAAACAGACCATCCATAAGGCTGAAAGCTCAGTCGAGGATTTTCGTAAATTACCCACACATTACCTCACCCGGGTTTAATTTGGCTGTTTGGGGTCTTTGCTTCGGTCTGGCTTTATTTTGGGCTCGTTATTGTTATTGCTTTTGCGAAAGGTTATTATTCGCGGAAGAGTTTTCATCAGGTTAATTGATTCACCCAACTCCCCAAGTGACCGATTGGCTGGAGGGCTTCTGTGTCGTTTTCCCACGTGGAATGGATTGGTGTGATGAGGGACAAATGTTGCTCATTCGCCCGAAAAACAAATGCAGCATTACTCACAACTCATCAACCCGCGGGTAGTTCACGGTGCCAGCGAGGGGTCAATTTATCACCTGTCCTTTACGTTGTCTTTTGTGCCCTTGTGGGCCCTGTGCGTGCTGAACTTTCCTGTTTGCCGTTTTGCAGAAGCAGCAACAGAACGAATGCGAGAAATAACGAGCAAAAATGCAATTATGCTCACGACCATTGCACATGATAACTGGTAGACAGCAGCATTCACATCAGGTACCATTGTTTGGGGATTTTTTTGGGGGTGGGGGTGGAATGGAAGTCAATCTCCAGTGGACAGTTGGATTGTTGTCGCTCACAAATATTCCCCTGATTGGGCTGATTGTATTTCGGCAAACTCTTCCGCATTCCGTTCAATGCCATTGAAGCGAAATAGCATACAATCGGTCGGAATTTTCACCTAGATCAAATTGATAAAGCCAATTTATTAATATGAAATCGATCAGAATTTTCGCCCCGATGAAATTGATATAGCCAATTAATCGATGCATTTCATCCCGATTGGGTGCACATATTTGATATTTCACAAATTGCCATGATGTACTGCATGGGTCATGAAAAATAGAGAATGTACTATGACCCATTAATTTGTGAATGGAGTTGATTTTAGACTACGATTTGAGGCTATTCCAATGAAAACGATAATTTGTAAGGTTATATTTACATCCACGTTTAGCACAAAAATTCTCCAAAAATATGTTATACCGAATATCATCCCGAAAGGCTGCACTTTGGTCCTTATTCAAATTCAAACTACATTTCAATGGCAATGGTTGGAGAGAGTAAGCGAAGATGATAAGTATGGGATAGGTTGTCTCGTATGGGTCCAATCGTTTTAGTATATGTCCAATTTTAGTACATGTCCTGCCGAAGCAAGGACATATATGGGTCCAATAATAGTTCAGCAGGATATCGCAATCTTTTTGTTTGGATGGTATCAGCGGCGGATCTAACGGTAGGCGGACTAGGCGGTCGCCTGGGGCCCCGCCGATTTAGGGGCCCCGTAGATCGCCATTCTATAGTATGCCGTATGGACAGAGTACTAGCGACAAGGGCCCTCGGAAGGATAGCCGTGAGGACGCCGAGGCTGGCGAATCATTTGTACCCCCCCGGTCAGCAAAAATTTTAGAACCTGTGACTGATGATCGAAGGGGCCCTCAGGGGACGGCATTTCAAGTTTACTGTTCAATATCCCAACAGCTAGTTTAGTGCCGCTACCCCCCCCCCCCCCCCCCCCCCTCCACAACATTTACCATTTACAGGGGGCCTCAACTCGTCTTTCCGCCTAGGGCCCCCGATACCCTTAATCTGCCACTGGATGGTATTGCGCCTAAAAGTAGGCTCAAGTATGTTCATTACAATTAAAGCAATTGAATCCGGTTCGAAGGACCATTAATGTGAATGCCGTCTTTTGTGCCGAATTTAGTGCCGTAAATTCAGTCGGAATTCGACAGTTTAACTCTTTTTAGTTGGTATAATTTATATGTTCAATATTTTTCTGAAAACTTAATTCAAAAGCACACGTTTGTATGGAAAACCGGTTTCGTAAAACTCACCTAAATTTCATAGTCTTTTAAGGCCAGTTATTTTGCATGGAAAAACGTGACAGACAGACAAACCTAACTCGCAGAATACGCACTGTAGCTAGACTCAAAAAAAAACAAAAATTCATTTCGTTTCGAATTTTTAACTATGCATTTTTGTTTATTTCTAAAGCTAAAAAATATTCATTCTACCTTCCCGGCGGTTCCATGCATTACAATCAAAGCAACACACTTGCAAGCAGCTGTCGAAAACCATCGGCTCCCTTCTGCTCCCAACGGTACACACAATAATGTCGCAAACATCAATCCCAGCCGAAGCGGATGAACAACGCTCCAGCTCAGCCATTTCGCTCCAGAACGAAGCCCTCGTATGGTCACTGGCACCGACCGAAGCGTACCAACCCGCACCCATCGACATTGCCGTGTGCCGTGCGGTAGAACTCGAACTGGAGCCACTCCGGTGGAACAACTACGAATTGCTTCCGGCTAGCGTGAAGCTAACCAACACCGGCGAAACTGTCATTCTGAGTGCCCGTTGGGATAGTGAGCAATGTCCTTCACTGGAGGGTGGCCCACTGGAAGGGCGCTATCTTTTCTCGCAGCTTCATTTCCACTGGGGCCTAAGTGCGCTGGACGGTAGCGAGCATACCATCGATGGCTATCGGTTACCGCTCGAGCTGCACGTGATCCATTTTGCCGAACGGTTCGGTGACCAGGACACGGCCCAGGCCAGTCCGGGCGGTGTGCTGTGTTTGGTGTACTTCTTCAATTTGAAATCTAATCCAAATCGATTTGTTGAACCCGTCGTCGAAGCGTTGGAACGTATTCTGCTGCCCGAATCGTACACGAAGCTCGAACCATTCCCACTGATTGACCTGTTCCACGCGTTCACGGACGAATACTTCCTTTATTGGGGCTGCACACGGAACGGACCGCAGGTAACGCCGCTGCTGTGGCTACTGTCACGCACCCAAGAGCCACTTGACTTTCGGCAGCTGAAACAGTTCAATCGCTTGCTCGATCGTCGCATGCGGCCCCGCTGCAGCCTGCAGCCGTCGGATACGGCCCGCCCGTCGAAGGGAAGACATCTGTTCCACGTGAACCCGCGCACACCAATGTCGGTCAGCACGCTCCGGATAGAGCCGCCGGAAAAGTTTGCCCAAACGCGGTGGCTTGTGGACCGGCAGCCGATTGATTGGAGCTCGCCGGACGCATGCCGCCAGTATGTACGACTGGTACGTGAGGAGTTGGCAAAGAAAAAGCAACCCCCGGTCGAGGAGGACGAAAAGCAGTGTCTGGAAGCTGGGTCGAACAGGAGCAGTGAGTATTAGATTACAAGTGCTAGAGCACACTCGAAATTAATCAAAGCCAGGAACGTCGACCATCACGGGGCTCGAAATGTATGCCTTGGGGTGATGTTTGATAAGCGCATACGAGATTCGCCAAGATAAATTGCAATATGTGCGGTGTGTTTTTGTGCCAATCCCTTCAACTAGTTGCCGAAAAGCTTTTAATGGTGCATCAATGCATTACTGGTTAAATACTAGCTACCAGTAAAGTGCTAGCAGTGCGGAGATGTTTGCCTATCATCAGTAATTAAACGCCAAATGGGTAACTCTTGAGATCTTCACAACTGCTCTCCGGAATAGTGCGCTTGCTCGCAAAATCAACTGATATTAACTATCTTATCCACTGGAACTACTTATCTTATCCAATAAATTAATAAAATGCAGAGTACTTGGGATGATCAAATTCATTGCAGGGTTTTAATTAAGTTGCTTAGTTCTGTCCATACTCAATATCCAATAACCGAAGGTGAGGTATTGGTAGGTACGTAGATGATAAAACGATTTTGTTGAATCTAAATGACTTGCATTTGTAAAATTCTAGTCTTATATTGCAGGCAGACCTCGATTTAGATAGAGCATTTAGCAAAGATCTTGATGGCTTTTTACTGTTGTTAAACACATTGAAGAATATTTGCTTTTGAATCATTGTTTGGCAGTTTATATATGTTAATAACATTTGGCTGTTATGTTTTATTCAGTGTTATCATGTGCGTAAACATCATTATTCTTTCATGTTATGAACTTTCATGTTTATCTTGCAATTTTGTCATTTAAAATATATTTGGTGTTTATAATTTGTTCAATATTTCAATTTTGTCGTTTCCTACGATTTATTGGTTGGATCCCATCAATTTTTGGTGGATTCACATATTTTTGTGGTGCATTCCCACGATTTTTTGGCCGTTTCCCAGAATTGCTTGGTCCAATTGTATTGATATTCAATCGGAAAATACCAATAAATTATGGGAACGAAACAAAAATCTATGGGAACCCACCAAAAATTGATGGGAACCCACCAAAAATCATGGGAAACCCTGTATATCTTTCTTATCTAATCTAATCTATTATAAGATCATAATTAGTTTTGATTAAAAAAAGGAAATTTTGTATAATTTGTGTAATATAGACTAATTATATAAAATTTCCTTTTTTACTGTCATAACGCCGAGTCTATTTTTAGGCTTTTAATTCATTATTTTATTTCATTTTATTAATTTTAGGCTTTACAATCTGATACGTTAAGCTTCTCCTTTTAATTATTATTGTTGGAAACTGTTATAAGGTTCCAACGGACTGTCAGCCAAGGCGATGTTTTGGGCGCGCGAAAAGAGATAAAAAGGCAAATCACATAAACGAGGACAATAACAAGAAAATATCCAAAAGTGAATAAGCAATAGCAAGAATAAAAGTAAACTAATTTTTTGGTGCACCTGTAGTGCCAACCTAAGAAATTCATTTTATTCAATTTTTCCGAGTTAGAACGGCAGTTTCTAACAATTATAATTGAAATACTGTAAAAAAATACACTAATGAATAGATTACAATTTCACGTGTTAAGCTTCTTCTTAATTCGTTCATTTAAAATACTATAAAACATACTAGGATTACAATTTGATATGTTAAGCTTTCCCTATTAATTCATTGTTTTTTAAATAATGTAAAAAATAAACTAATGAGTAGAATAATTATTTATGAGAACGCAAGAGATGTTTTTTTTTCTTGCTTTCTTTATTATTTTATTTTAGACAATTTTAGATTGAAACGGTAGTAACTTTGTTATTTGTCTGTATAACTTTATCTTTTTAATATAAGCCAAATTTTTTCAATCAATGTGCAGTTAAGATCATATGTTTTTTGTTTAAGCCTTTTTCACCTTAGTCTGTTTTATATAATGATTTATTTAATATTTAAGAACTACTACAATACTTTATTTTTCCACATGACACTACAGCAGACCATTGAAGGAACTGGTCTGCCTCATATGTTTTCTTATTAACCTTTATTACTATAATCACCTTCCCGGGTATGTAATACATACAATAAAAGATTTTGGTTTCGGTTTAGTTGTAAATTTTATAATGATATGTATAGCAATACACGTACTTATATTTATATAATCTATTCCAAATGTTTTCTAGCTCAAAATATTCTAATAGATTCGAAAAAGTCATATAGATTGAAATGACTGCCCCGTCGGGACGGGGACAGTTGGGACGATATGACGGTCTATTAGTGTCAGTTGAACTATTTACTGGCCATTAAATTCATTTAAATAAAAGCCAGATATTTTTCAATCTATAACACAAAAAGAAGCATTGTTATTATTTTTCGCCAATAAAAATACAAATTCACTTATAAAATGTATTACCTACCTGGGAAGGTGATCATACAGATGAGGGTACATTTTTTGGTCAAAGAAACGAAGTTTAATACAAATAAGCAACATTTTTATTAATACTTCACGTTCCTCTGCTATTTAATTAGAATAAACCAATTCAAATGGTGTTGATCAGATTGCCCTAAAAAGACATTTAAAAATGTAATTAAAATCCATCTGATAAGCCATTTTTGAACACATAATATCTCAATCGCTTATGTAAGACTCTTACATAGCCAACGGGCATAATCAATGTTAAGGTTGGAAAAGCACTCTCACTCACCACACCACAAGCTAACCTTGCCCCATTGAATTATCGGTGGCATAATGCATGTGCGTGTGTGTGTTACCATTTCATTCCAACATCACGAATTCCGGCCAAGGTGGTCCTTACTTACTTACCCTTTTCCTTCACATTTCTTTAGAACTTTTCTCCCAACCTGTCTCACACACGCACACGTCACCTTCGATCAGCGTTTCGCGTCCCGTTTTTATTTTCTTCGCTAATCCCGATAACAGGCCCTTGAATGGTTGAAAATCGAGCAAATCCCCTTCACCAAGGAGCAGGAGGAGGTTTTTGCTAAAAGGTGAAATAAATTCCAAATCTGACATTTCAGCTTCATTTGGCGTTGCGGCGTTCCGATACGGAATTTATAAAGCATCCCGAACGATCGCTCCTATTACGCTGCAAACACGGCGTAATACGCTTGCCTTGCGTTCCCTTTTCATCCATCTCAGGTGCGTGTGATTAGGGCGAGGAAGACGATGAGGGTAAAGAAAAAGAAGAACAAGAACGGAATCCCTTTCATAGCGAACCCCACAAACCAAAACCAAAACCAAGCAGAAGAACGTGTTGGCAAAAGTGCATCTCGCCACTCTTTGGCGGAGTGTTTTGCGCCCGGATTTGAAGCAACCGGCTGAAGTTCAAGGTAATGGATTAAGATATCGTTACACGCGCGGCCACGATGCCTTCAGCTTTTCGCATGTTTCACTCGGGCTGCTGTCGCTTCCAATGAATGGCAGATGTTTGGACGGTGGATGAATGCAATCCGAAGCTGCTGCTGCTGCTGCAGCTGGTGCAACGGTGCACGCGGGGTTGCATCAATCTGTCTTTCCGACTCGTTCCCGGCCGGCAATGGACTACTTTTTGGCCCTTGCCGCGAGCACACCTTTAATAGCGAGCAAATGTGAACGATTAAAAGCTACAAATCCACTGTTAAGTTCAATGCTCTTATGCTGGCCGACCGAAGGGAACGACGGCTGGTCAAGGCACTCGCGCTCTCGATTGCGGAAAAGGTTCGGCGTGCCATCGGGAGACGCATAATTTGTTCAAATTGATTGATTTTTAATGAAATGAGACATCCAAAATATACAGACAGTCGTTTGAAACATTCGCAACGATGGAAGATCGCAGCTATAATCGAATTGAAGGGCTTTTCCACAGTTCGTTGGTTGCTTTGGAAGCTCTTCCGCTTCATTAGCGATTCGAGTGAATTTAATTACCATAAATTGTATTGATGGATCTGATATCCTTTTACAGTTCTGTTTTATTTAATTTTTATTATGCGTAACAAAGTTGCATAATTGCAAATGCGTTTATGCATGGTCAATTTCAGTCGAAAATAGCACAAAGAGCGGTTTAATTTTGATGAAGATTTTTTTTTAAATCTAATACACAAATTGCACACATTTGATTCACCGATTCTCCTTTTAATCTCCTTTTTTGTAAGGTATGCAATCGGCATTACAAAACGGGCTTAAGTTTAACAATAAAAGAGATACATATTCCTTTTTTCTTCTCTTGTTAGTTACTCCACACATCACAACAAAAGGTTTTACGCTCAAATTAGCTCAAATAGTTTCTTGAGCGTAGATGTCAGCTTCGATTCACTCTTTTTGGCATTTGGATTTCAAACATTTGCCAAGTTAAGATATATTCGCCTCGATGTATGCAATACGTACAACAAAATACTATTAGTGATTTTATACCTACAAAAAGGCCTCTATTGTTGTATAACTTTTTGGTAGCCTTAGTTTTTATTTCACATATTGATGTTTTTGCTATCACATACAACTTAAGGCGTACACAAAAAATAAGCTCTTCTGGATTCTACTTTACCACCCTAAAGCCAGCCAAATTAATTTCCTAATCCACCGGCTCATAAACATCCTTTTTGAATGAGCTCCCTGCTAAGCTATAGACGACTACAGCCCGTTTTATTACATACCGGGCACATGGCAAAACTTGGCTCGGACACAACAGAGAACAACCACATTCATACACAAAACACAAAGAAAAGGCTTATCGCATGCGCTAGAAGCAAGGAGCTTTACTTTCGGTAAGCATTCTTTCATCTTTCAGCACGAGCCCAAACTCGTGTGGCTGTGGTTTTGTGCAGCTCCGAGCTAGCACCAGCACACAATGGAAGCAAGACACAACACCGCAGCACTTTTGCATAGTTGTTTGAAAGATGCTGGTGTGATGAAGCAAAACGAAAGCTCGCTTTTCTTATCGCCAGACGCACGGCACGTCGCGTCGGTTGTTGTGTACATGTGAATTTAATTCCACAAAAGCGTCCATTCAACAAGATGCATCGTTTCGGGTAAGCGAGCTACTGTGAAGATAAATTTAGAAGACATAAAAAGGGTATTTACAAACCCTTCATTATTTTATTATTATTTAAAAACACAGCCAGGAACCAACGGGAACCGACAATCCGTTACCATGGGAAAGGTTTCTTAGGTTCTCCTTAAATCCAGCTCACTGAAAACAAAGTAAATAGCAGCAAAGCCGCTAGGTTCTGTAACAGTATCTCTATAAAAAAATGGCCGCCCAAGGAAGGAAAACTCCTCCATTTCCTCCGTTAACCGGGTATCTGTATCTAAATCCAGACGCGTCAATTCTAGATGATAAGAAAAAAAGGATGCCTTATGCTGTCCCCGTACCCGTTGCCAGCAAATGCCGTAAGAAGATAAGCATCACATTTAAATGATGGGGGAGCCTCCTCTTCCTCCTCTTGCTGCGATTCGGATCGGGGCGACCATTATTTACACAAGCGCGTGTGTCCACGGGCGGACCTTTTATCAGATCGTGCCACAAACTCCCCGTTTCCGAAGCCGATTATCAATGTACAGTTTGAGCGACGACGTAACGGATTGATCTCGATTCTTGGCCACGATTTGCGCTTATCTCCCTTGCCCTTGCAGGACCGGATAAGGGGAATATCCCCACCCCCGAAGGGAGCCTCGAGGTTCTCGTTCAGCGCTCCTAATTATTGATATTAAATTTCACTGAAAGTAGTGCTGGATGGTACTTAAACATAGGCTTTACACAGTACTAAAACACAGTTTTCCTCCCGGGGAAGATCCGCAACTGCTACTCAACGCACAGGATGAAATTGGACCTCAAAAAGCCATCGCTAAGCGTGGAGGGGCACCTTTCTCGGATTTCTCGAACCGGCCTTACAGCCTTACAACATAAGCATAAGAACAAACAGGCCAATTAGTAGCTCGATAATGGTGCCACCATTCAGGCCGGTTCCGCACACGCGCTCACGCTAACCGCTGATTAATAATTTCGAACCAATGTTATCAATTCAATCATGTCAATAGCGATTATCAGCAGCGTGGCGTCGATTGGGCCATTAAAAATTAAACACACACACACACACGCTCGCTATGTACTACCGGTTTCTTCATGGTGGGGAGAGGGTAGGACAGGTTTTCCCTTCCCGATTACTTAAGCTAAAGGACGATTGGCTCCCAGCAATGGTTGAGAGGTGTTGAGCTGAGCGAAGAGTTCTTAGCCACGGTGTAACCTTGACGGTGTAACCACCGGCCAGCACAAATCGCAAGGGATGTACTTTTCAATCGATGTTAACGATCGTTCGATTGGATGATGATTTAATTTGTATTTGCCGGTGCAGACCGGTGCATGATTACTACCCGGACCGTTCAGGCCGGAACGGGGCTGGAGCGATGAAAGTCCGATCGTGTGCGCATTTAATTCGCGCTGGGATACGATCGATTGAGTCATTGGAGGTAATTATGATAGGCCCATCAATGCGCTGGCTAAGAGTTCCCAGCAAGAAAGCAAACCCATTCATCAATCGTTTGATCCTTGCGAGTTTGATTATGATTGAGGAGTTTGATTCTGATGGAAGAAGGACACTTCCTTCGGCAGGCAGGCGAAACGAAACCGAACGACCAACATCGATTCGTATTACCAACCGCAAGGGGTAATAACCATATAACGAGCCAATTGTTTGGCTGTCGATGAATGTGTTATTGCATTTTAATGATATAGCCATCCGCGTGACCCGGCATGGGATGATCTACTACACTACACACTACTGCCCGTGCAACGGGAGTGCTACGAAGCTGCCCACCCGCGTGAGAGCGACCTGGTGAAGATCACCCGATCTTGCATATTCCGTGTGGCAAGCGAGTGGAACCCGATAATAGTAATAACACCCAATGGGAGTTACAGTTCGGTTCAGAATCAACCCCACAGTGAGTAATGCTTCAGCATCTTCCCCCATTCTGCTTGCCAACATAATGTCAAGGTTTCGCATAGCGTCGCATACACGTTCTCATCTACCGCCACAGGATGGCATCTACAAAATCTATTGCCGTGGCGAAAGGTGACGACCATTTGTTCGTTTCTCTCTTGCTGTCGGGGGGGCCTTTGGACCGTTTGGAGCATCGCATCAATCATAACGATATTGTTATGTTTGCTACAATATACTGCTGTTCTGGCCGGAGGTGCGGAATCGTACGGAATATGTTGCCAAAGCCGATCGATCGAAAGCAGTTAGACTTAACCTTCGCATGCAGTACGTTCTTGAGGAATTGAACACATATTAATCCTCTTTTTGCATGCTGCTGCTGCTGATTAGATGTTTCTTTACCTCATCCCCTGAGGGCTTGTAATGAGAAACTGGGCTGGCTCAAGCTAATGGTAAAATATATTTCACTTAGTGAAGGTGTTAACGGCTTGAGAGATATCGATCATGTCAGGGTTGTTCTCTTGCTGTGCTAACTGATTATTTCACACATTTTGTATCATTTTGTATTGAAAGTTCTATCGTACTGGTGAAAGAATTATCTAGATTTTCTTTGAACATGGAACTCGTCCATTGTTCTGTGTGATCTATTAACTTCGTTTTCCGCTATCTAGATGAACTATTATGTAGCAGATCCCATGCAGTGACGTCACTAGTAACATTCTTTGAAGCGATGAATTACATCATTACTAAGTTTTCATCCGCAATCAAACCACACCAACTATTCATGAGTTCGTATGAGCCTTGCGGCAATCATTTGTTTGTCTTTAATATAATAGCTTCCTTATAAAAAAGCACGTTATCATTTCACGTAATACAACGTGTGAATCAAATCAAAACATTCTGAAACGAAACACACAGAGAATCAAACCATTCTGAAACGGCAATGGTATTTTAATACAGAACTATGCAATAATATTATTATCTTTGCTCGTAAATATCTAGTGCTATCGAGTGTAATTAAAATTTCAAATAAATTTACTCATCAAAGTTATAAAAAATCACTAAGAACAAAATGTACATACTTTCTCGGGTTCACACTACAGGTCTATCTAATGTGATGATAAGATCAGTAAAACGAGAAGACATGTTGATTTTGTTTCCAGAGTTTTAATAATCGTAAGTAACATCTGGTTGAAACACCTTTACTTAACAAAATCACCCAGTTTGTAGAAAAATATATATTAACATTAATGGGGAAATACTCAAACGAAGGAATTACATTACGTTTTATATCATCCACGTTAGATCTTTCAAGTTGTTCTACATCGTGATGTTTCGTGTGCTTTAGTTATTGATTTTCAAAAACTAAACACATTAAGTAATTCATTGGGTCCACTGGTCTATCCCACCCAGCCAAGATATGTGATAGGCTTGAATCGATCATACCAATTAAATGACATGTAAGAAAACAGAGAAACATCACTAAAATAGAATTATAAAGAGACTTTGTGGATTTGATCACTTGATCATGTCAGCTCTAGAGCCTAGTAAGATCATTATAAAGCTTCCGCAGTTTGGTATGGCACCATCTGGAAGGTCCTCTCAGACTAACGACATCCAAATTTCTGTAGTGCATCTTTTGCTAGAACCTTGATTTCTTAGGTTCGGATCCTTACGTTTGACAATAGATGAATGCATTCATGATATTTCAAGTCTTCATAAATAAACTAACTAGCTAACAGCTAACTAACAGCCGGGGTCGGTCTTGTGGTACGTCAACATGAACGAATCAATGACATGCCCGTCATGGGTTAAAGCCCCGAATAGATCGTGCCCCCATACATAGAACTGACTATCCTGCTATGGGTAAATCCACAAGTCACTGAAAGGGAAGCCCACTTGTGGAACAGGCAGGATTTGACCGATGACGGATGTCTTACCAAAGAATAATAATAATAATAATAATAATAATAATAATAATAATAATAATAATAATAAGAAGAAGAAGAAGAAGAAGAAGAAGAAGAAGAAGAAGAAGAAGAAGAAGAAGAAGAAGAAGAAGAAGAAGAAGAACTAGCAGTCATTGATGCTTAATTAAGCAGACCGTACTGATATGCTGGAGATATCAATTGTTTATCATAGTCCCACGATGTATGGTTTAACCTTCCGGAAAACACATTAAACAGTGCATTTTATATGGCTTCCAGTGGTACAGTCGTCAAATGGTACGACTTACTAACGTGGCCGTCATGGGTTCAAGCCTCAAATGGACCGTCCCCCTGTCCCCCGACTATCCGGCTGCGTGGTGCTGAAATAGTCTCGAAAGCCTATATAGGCCGGGCATGTCTGCGACCAACAAGTAGAACTGCGTTTATTTTACACTTTTACTGCACTGCAAACGCCTGTTTCAAACCCATGTTCGAAAATCATCACGTGGAAACCGCGAACAGACAACACCCGATCATCGGTGCAACACTTCAACCCACCGGTAATAAACAGGCCCACCTGAACTGTCATCGCTAGCCATCAAATGTTTACGAACTTCCCCCACTCTCTTTCTCTCGCTCTGTCTCACTCGGGCAGTAGATTTTGCTCACCCATCAGTGCAACCAGAAGAATAATAAAGTTTCCGAATTTTCTAATCTAATCACCATTCGTATCCCCGTGTTCCGTGTGTGAAGCGACGGCCGCTGCTCATTTGTGTGTCTTCGTACCCGTACCCGTGACACAATCAAACACCAACAGTGCTCTAGTATGCTCGTGCACCGTGCGAGGAAAAAACACTTTGTCAAGGGAACCTAATATACAAGGCCTGCGTTTTTTCGTCCAAGAAGGAGAGAGGTTCTGGTGGTCTTTTGTGTCCTCTCCCCCCACCTCTTTGTGTCACCCACTCTTATGTGTTTTTGTGTTACGCGAAAATCGTGTGGTGAGCGCGTGCTGGTACGGCCGCTTTGTAAGTGCATTTAATGTGTGCGGGCTGAATCATCGTTTCGATAACCATTCCAAAGCCGCCAACACTGGCCACCGCTAAAGCCGGGCAGCAAACGTGAGCACGGTGAAGCAAAAGTGTTTTTCCTTCACCAACTCACCCCGCCTCCCACCGTCTTCGGCGCACATCTTACACGCACCACCAGCGGGGTTCTTATTCAATCGAAAGCTGTTACCCGCAAGAATCGTTGCGTCTCCCTGTCTCCGCCACCTGTGATTTGCAAGCGAGCGTGCGTGCGTGCGAGCCAACGGGAGTGAGTGAGACAGAGACAGGCAGCAGTGAAACCCCCCGTAAGAGAAAAAGAGAAGCATCACGAGCCTTTAAAGCAAAAAAGAAGGAAAGGGAAATTTGTTCTCTTGTGTTTTTTTTAATCACAGCACCACGAAGAATACGTCCATTACCGAGAAAAAAAAATTGTACCGCAAAACAAAAGGGTCAAACCACACACACACGCCTTTTGCTGCTGGACATTTTAGCCTTAAAAAGTGTAACGCAACGGAAAACAGCGAACAAAACACACAAAAACACGCAGGCAGAAAACAACAACACCGCATCAAAATGATTCCCAATAAAACGAACTGATATACGGCTGCTTGCAGCTCGTGCGGAAGAGGGAGTGTGTGAGAAGGGTGAGGTGTAGTCGAGCAGGAGAAGAGTGCTAAAGAGGAGGAGGAGAGCGAAAGAGAGAGAGAGAGAGCAAGCGGGCGGTGTGTGTTTTTGGTGTGTTTTGTTTTGATCGTTCGACGGGGTGCGTGTGTGTGTCTGTGGAGCGGTTTTTTCCCCTTCTTCGTTTTGTTCGGTGTGTTTGGTGTGACTGCTGTCCCCCCGAAAATACCGGTGTCTCTTCTACTGCTGCTGCTGCTGTTGTGCGGTCAAATTCCAGTTTTGTGGCGTACGCTGCATCATCATCGACTTCCCTTCCCCCCGCCATTTGAACCTGTATTTTCTTGACGCGGCCGGAGGAGAGTCGCTGCCTATTTGGGTGACCGTGAAAAAGGGCTGATCCAAGCGTGCCGGCCCATCAGAAACGCACACACATACTTCCGCGAATTTGCTGCGTATTTGAAAGCGAGTGAGCGAGAGCGAGCGATTCTGTGTGCGTTTCCAGACAGAGGCAAGGAGCGAAAGAGCGCGAGAGAGAAATACACGGGAAAACGTGTGCATCCGGCATCCGATACATGGCTAGTTCTATGAACAGCAGGAACCGCATTCGTCGTCGACTGGCTGCGATATCCTTTCTGTCCAACATCTCGCTGGACGGTACCCACCGGGACACGAAACTCGGCCCGCTGCACGGAGGCGGACTGGGAGGAGGAGGCGGAGGAGGAGGTGCTGGCACTTCACTGGCAGGAGGCAGAGCGGTACCAACGGCGGTCGGCGGTTGCCATACCAGTGCGGCACTAGCGCTGAACAACAATGATCTGGACGGGGGCGGCGGCGTCGGCGGCGTCAACGAGGAGCCGGGCGACGACGGGCTCGATGGGCCCGGGATGGGCCCGGGTACTGTGGCCGGCGTGAGCGGACCGGCGCAGCGGGCACGGGCCAGAACCGGAACGTTTAGCAAAAGCCCCGAACGGTACGCCGGCAAGCGGATCGACAGCGAGGGCAACATGGTGGTGAGCAACGGGTCCTCCGCCAAGGGGACGCCGCTCAAGGATCGGTAAGCAATCTTGATGTGGGGAGCTGGGTGAGGAGGAGGGGAGGGGGAATAATTTCCTGTGAAAAGGATTATTTTTCACACATTTAGCTCAAAACTCAAAACAATGGTTTTTTGGACTCATCTCTTCAACCATTTTCATCTTTTGGTGCCGTGACAGGGATCACTACTTTATATTGCTATCGTCATCACTAACATAACAACTTTGGAATCGATTTTAATGGAATGGTTTATTCATAAAACCGATTTTAACTCCATTTCTGGTGGTATTTTGAATCATATTTTGAATTTCTCCTTCGTTTTTTAATGGTTTTAAAATGAAAAGAGTCCCAAAAGAAGGAACGTAATCTAATATTATTTTCTAATAGAGCAAGAAAATATTCACAGTGATTGGCAATTGGCCATCTGTTTGGAATATAAACTCCTTAAACACTAGTTTTCATACTTCTATCAAATTTCGTGCAACCGTTTATGTTAAGCAAAGCCACATTGACCTTTTCAAGCACTTTATAATATTTAATTTGGACGCTAAATCGAGTCACTGGAAGGAAATAGTGCAAAAGAAAGTTTTCTATGAACTAGAGGCTAATTTCTCCTTTGCAAGGCAGAGGAAAATCAATACAAATTAGCACTCCAGAAGTTTTCGAACTCAATGGGGAGCTCTTGTCAATCAAAGAATGAGAGCAACACGATCGATCACTTTCCAAACACTTCGAAAATGCTACTACAGTCGTTGCCATCAAATGTTGGCTCTTAGGCATCAATTTTTAATTCTAATGCACATATTTTTGTATATCATAAATTTTTGTCTCTTTTAGGAATCATGACAATTTTACAAGGAATTTAATTTGACAATTTTAATTTTACATCACATGAACAATACAAAAATCGTGTAATTTTATTGTTTGTTTGACAAAAAATAATGATTATTTTTCATTCTAAAGCCATTCTTTACACCTGAAAATACAAGCCAGTATTTTTTTACTCCTTCAAAACTTCCAAAATAGTCATAACAAATGTTATATTTTAAATTCTATCAATGGTATTATTCATTAGTTAATTAGTTAATTTCGGAATACACATTTTCAGAAATAATGTTAAATATTTTAAATAAAGCGATTAACTCACAGTTCAAAATTGATGCCTTGGAGATAAACATTGATGCCTTTGAGACAAAAATAGGTGATTTAGGTGCAAAATTTAGCTGCAACGACTGTAAAATCAGAATTTCAAAAATCAAAATGACTCATAAAAGTATATTGAAAAAAAAAACAGTAGCCCAATCACTATAGCGGGATTATTGTTTTAGAAAATGTTATCTAAAGAGTTTTTAGCTTTATTTCAGTCAACTCCGAGGAAAGAATTTGACATTCTTAGTATAATTGCCTCCCCCCAAAACGATTACATCACACAATCTTGACGACAACAACAAAAAACCGGCGAAGGAACGTGAACCATCCACGCTCTAGTCACGTGAAGATCGTACGCCTCAAAATGCCGCCTCGCGGCTAACAACCGGGGAGAATCATGTTTCCCGTTCAAATAGAAACAGAAGCAGAGTAGCATTTTATGCTTGCTAATATTAAACTCGCCCATCGCGATCATTATTTAACCTTGAAGCACTATTTATATCGCGCGATATGGAAAAGAACGAACGGAAGGGAAAGATATAGAAACGCACACACATATATAGAACACTCCCTTCGCTTTCGTCTTAGGCTGACTTGTCATCATCATCATCATCATTATTTTCTTCTTCTGATCGATAGCAGGCGACTTAGAATATTCCCGTTGCACTGCAAAAGTTAAAGACTTTTTGCCGTTTATTAGATTAACATAGGGCCATTGGGCCAAGAAAAACAGCCTCTGTCTCCTTATGTTTTGTTCGCTAATCTCTTGACCCTATTGCAAAATACCTGCGTGTATGTGTGTGTACCGAACACGAACAAAGAACATTGCGAAACAGGCACACAGAGGAAGGGAAGAAAAAACAAAAACAAATCCTACCAAGCCCAACAAAAAACGCACACCATCTGCCGTTGGATGCGAACTTGCTGCCTTCGTTCGTTTCGTGTTGGCAATTCTACACCGAAACCCGCTTGTCCACACAAACACACCCGACGAGTGCATCGGCGGCGGTTCTGGTGTGTTGTTATTGCTGGAAAAGGAAATGGAATGCGCTTTTGCTCCGGCCTCAGACGTAATACCGGCAAACCCAGCACCACCACCCATTGGGCAAGCCTTTTTCTCTTGTGGCGTTTGGGTTCTTGCCGAGGGGAAGATAGGATTACATGATCCGATTGCGCATATGATGGTGGTGGTGGTTGTGTGTGGTGCGTTTCTTTTGCACAAGACGCACTCAGAGCAGCCAACCTGTTCCGCGTTCGCAAAGAAGCTAAAAATAGACTCCTCTTCCAAGCGCGGGTCCAATGCTGGAATGGGAATAAGTTTAAAGTATGTTTATCCGGTTTGTGGCCTTGGAAATGGGTATTATTTTAAAGGGTTTTTGTATTAATGATGTAACGCAAAAGGCGCTTAACGCTACAAGTTTGCATTATTTGAGGCGTAATTTGCAAGAATTTCAATTATAATGTTGCTAAGATGAATACAGAAATACCAAAAAGATCGAACAAAACAACCTTGACAACTCGCTTACAGGCGAAATGTCTTCTCCTCCAAAAACGCATTACACCCAATTGATTACGTGACCTACAGCATGTCGTTTCCAGTCTACAAAGCACTAATCCCTGGTTTGTTTTCATCCTCTCTCTCTTTCTTTCTCTAATGCAGTGAAAATTGGAATCCAAACGATGGCCGGCTGAATCACACCGCGGACAAGCGATCGCGGGCCAACTCCGCTACGCAGCGGCCGACGGGCGCCAAGCGATCGCTGCTGATGAACACGAGTGCGGGCGCAATCGTGACCGGCGGAAACGGCACAACCGGTTGTGGTGGTGGATCGGACGATCCCAACCACCGTCCCGTCGGCTGGCACACGAACAGCAGCACGGAAAGCTTGATCCAGGGCCGGCCGACCAAAACCGTCGTCATTAACGACCAGCAGCAGCTGCCGCACGGTGGTGGTGCTGGCGCCGGTGGCGTTGGTGCGTATCAGCGCGAGGTGCGCTACTACAACCAAATGGATCTGCGGCGCCACCCGGGCGGCTTTCAGGAGGACCGGATCGTACTGCTGGCAAAGAAGGCACCGTGCCACATCTTCTCGGTCCTGCCGTACTGCAAGGGCAAAGCGTCCCGCTCGGAGCTGCGCCGTGAGCGCCGGCGCCATCCTTCCGGGGCGCGCCCACTATCCTCCATCAACGATGCACCGTTCGATGCGTTCCGGCTGCTCGGGATCGAGCGGGGCGGCGAGGTCGGGCAGGAGGTATCGTACGGGTATCTGCTGATCCCGTCGCGGGCCTACCACCGGGAGAAGAAGCACGCCAGCGCGGAAAAGTCGAACAAAAGTGCGTTCGAGATCACGAACTTTGCGTCGCTGGAGAATCATGCCGCGGCGCGGTACTATGACACGCTGAACCGGAACAGCGCGGCCAGCCCTTCGCAGGGCGGTGGTGGTGTTGCTGTCGCCTCGACCGGTACTGGGGCGGGCAGTGGTCCGTCCTCCGGGCTGCTGGACATCTCGAAGGAGTACGAGGATGGCTTCGCATCCATTACGGGGGTAAGGGAAAGGTGACGAAACAGAATGAATGGACAAATGGAAGGTTAACTCCCGCCTCTTCTTTCGCAGATCCAGTACTCGGCCAACATACTGGACGATCCGGAGCTGATCGCGGGCAAGCATCGGACGCTGCTGACGTTCACCTCGTACGTCACGTCCGTCATCGATTACGTGCGCCCGTCCGAGCTGAAGAAGGAGCTGAACGATCAGTTCCGCGAGCGGTTCCCACAGATACAGCTGACGCTCAGCAAACTCCGCAGGTACGATAACAACAACAATAACAACTCATCCATTACAAAAAGAGGAGCTATTTGTGCTGATCCCACAGCACACTGTGCTTGTGTGCCCAATGGACGATGGGGTGGAATGAGAGAGAGATAAGAAATGGTGCTTCCTTGATGGACGCCATCATCTCATGCCACCCCGCAGTTGTTGGTGCTTGGGTGGTGTGTGTGTATGTGTGTTTGAGTTGCTGTTTGTTTTGGTATTAGCTATCACAAAACAAACGGTATAGCTGGTGCTGATGGGTGCTGCTTCTGTTGCTTGTTGACAGACGACACCACACCCTCCCGTTGCCTTTGATTCGCGCCCTGAGGGTGACATTTCCTGTGAGTGTCCGATTGCCAGTGATCCCTCTCAGCTGCAATCCGGATGCTATGCCCTGTTTCGTTGGGGGAGGGAAAAAGGGGGGGGGAGCAAATGATCCCTCTTAAATCTGCCCTTATCAGCACATTCTTTACAGGCCTTCCTCTGTTTCAAGTGGTAAGCCAGTCAGGGGAACAGCAACAGTTTTGAGATGTAAAATCGATTGTTTTATGAATTTCCTTACCAATTATTCAATTACGAAGCAATTTTGAGCAGCAGCAATTTAAAAAGATTAATTTCATTAATTTTCTTATTACTGCATTGCGCAAGCCACACAAAAGCGCCTGAAGACGGACGTTTTATTGCTATAAGTTATTCATCCCTAACACCGGGTGCCATGCACACGTAAGATACAGTGGTAGTAGTACCGCCTTTTGCCTATCGTACGATGCTGTCGATATCTTATCGTGATGATGACGGCTAAGCAGACATAATGGAGCAGTTTGCTTGTTTCATCGCTCCTCCGCAACCCTATGGCCCGTCACGTGTGCAATCAAAACCGTTATTTAAAATACATTTGCAAAACTCTTTTTTTTGTTGTCCTGTCCGTATTATGACGACATTTGATGAACGGTTTCCTTGCCCTTCCCCGGGCCATCTGGCTGTGATGGGTTGTAGCTTATCAGCCACCACCAGGCTCAGCACAAGATGCCTTTTGCTTGGCCTTTTAAATGGGGCTTTGTGTTTGTTTCACGATTGTATTGTTGTAGTCGTCTTGTGTGTGTTTGTGGTTACACCTTAATCTTCTCTTATCAGCCGGAGCAGGGTAGGAGTAGGAGAAAGGTACACTTCTCGTCATCCAGACTGGTTTGCGAACGGGGTGAACAAGGCCATCGTTACCGTTTTGATTTGCTGCTGCTTTAATTACCCTTTGGGAGATGGATGTGGACAGAAGAAGATGATGGGGTGTAAATCATTTGATAATCCCACTTTCTTCGTTAATCTTTTGTCTTCCTAGCAAGTGGCCCTTGTTGGGTGTCCGGGTGTTTTTGTACTCATTCATTTGTATGATTAAATTAAAATGTAAGAAAAAAACAGGAAAAAACAGGCTTTAAATTAGATTTTCAAGGGCAATCCGGGATGTTTTCGTTGTGGATTTGTTGTTTAATTTAAAAAGACGCAGAAAAAAACAATCTCCCTCCGACCAGCCGGCTGTTGTGGCTGTGTCCGTTCAACGAACCGCCCCGAAAAAGGGAACCAGTTGTAACCGGTGATAAGAAACGAAAAACCGAAACATGCAAATTTCTCGCGATAGACGCTGCACGCGAAGACCAGTGACCGTCCTTGAAATAGTTACGAATTTACGAAGCACAACGCCTGTGCTGAAATCGCCTTCAATGCCGGTCATCGACACACCGGCACATAATCAGCATAAAGATTAATCGAATTGCTGTCTGTCCTCCTCCTCCCTTTTCTACTGGCAGCATTAAACGCGAGATGAAGCGCATCAACAAGCTGGACAACCGTATCGACTTCCTGACCATCTCGCAGGCGTACGTGTACTTCGAGAAGCTGATCCTATCGAAGCTGGTGAACAAGGAAAATCGGAAACTGTGCGCCGGCGCCTGTCTGCTGCTGAGCGCGAAGCTGAACGACATCAAGGGAGAGGCGCTGAAGAGTTTGATTGAGGTAAGGGTGGCTTAAATCCCTCATTTTTCCATACCTTTTATTTAATTTTTTTTATCTTTCTCTATAAACACACACACTCTGGTAGAAAACGGAGAGCGTGTTTCGTCTGAACCGCAAGGAGCTGATCGCGTCGGAGTTTGCCGTGCTCGTCGCGCTCGAGTTCAGCCTGCACGTGTCGACGCAGGAGATCCATCCGCACTACCAGCGCCTGATCTACGAGTCCTAGGGGCCACGGGGGGCGAGGGCGGGGGGAGTGCGAGCGCCCCGCAACAACCCGGACCAGCCGCCGAACCATGTAACGCTGTGTCATATGCTGCAGGAGGCATTTATTGGGTGATTTTCTGTTTTTCCTTTTTCTTTCGTTTTGTTAAAGGGTTTTAATTTTGTTTTAGTTATTTTAAAGAGGTGTATGTGTGTGTGGTGTCATCGTTTAAGGAGAGCGAGAAAAGAGCAAGAGAAGAGGAAAGGTGTTACAAATTTTACGTTTTTATTAAACACACCAAAAGGCTGTTTATTACACAAGGGAGCGCGTTTCAATGGTGAAATAGTAGTATAGGAACGTTTTCGAAATTACAAAAAGAAAAACACACACACATACATAATACAAAACGTATTAAATGCAGTTTCTAGCGCGTTAGAGTACGATACATTTAGTGGTGTGAATTAAAAACTCCTCCAAACAGCAGCAAGCAAATGTACTTTAAAAGTAATAATTTCACTGCAGATTATGATAAGAGTCATTAACACAGAAACAAAAAAAAAACAAACTTAACAGGTCTCTCCCTCGCTTCTCGCTCTCGTTCGTTCCTTTCTCCTCCTAGAAGTAGCGTAACTACTCGTAGCTTAACCAGAGGGAATTACTGTACTTACGGCTAAGTGATCTTTCCACCGATGTACTTTAATCTCGATTTTTCAATTTTAACGATTTTTATCCATTATTTGCTCTTCCATCTTCACTTTTTTGGGAGAAAAAAAAAAATACACTTTTTTGTTTGTTTCCACCCCTCGAAATGTCCTATAAAAGGCATACACACTCTCTCTCTCTCCCTCTTACTCTCCTCTTTATACCATATTAGGCGGGGCAATTATTAGCCTTCTTAAAGATGCTACCGGTACTGTGTAAAAAGCACCATTATCAAAAAAACAACACAAAAACAAGGTGATGGAAATCGGTTTATAAAACCTGGCTATAACTATTATTACTAAAAAAAGAAACAATTGATGTATGTATGGATACGATCTACACGCTCAAGTACTTCAGAAGGAATTACGTTACTTTTGTGTTAGTTTTTTTTGCGTCTCGCAGTGTCTATTTTATTTTATTGCTTCGTTACACACATATTATAATCACTTATTTTATAAGTAATTTCGTTACGTTGAGTTTGAGTTTAAACAAAAAAAAACAAAACAAGGAACCGACGGTTGGGAAGGGAGACACGCGTAGAAAATAGGACATCAAAGTAGGCGCGCAGGAGCGTGTTTTTGTGCTGTTCATTTTTTCTATCTTCTTGTTGTCGTCAGCTCTGATAGTGAATAGTGTGATTGGGTATAAAAAAACTTGCAAACCAAAAAAAAAGAACATTTCTGCACCACCATCCTTTTCCTATATATATTACATTAATAAACGTGGTCTTGAACTTTAAACCGCTTCCCCGATTTCGCTTCCCCGGCTCAACTTTTACATCCCGAACTGCCGGCACCCTTTGGCGTCATCACCTTCCCGAGATCCTTCAGCGAAACCGTGCCCGATCCGCGCTCTGCCGGCTGCGGCTGACTAGCGCACGGTTTCCACCCGACGAAGAAAATGATCTGGAACGTGGCCGACACGCCCTCCTCCTTGCGGGCGTACATGTCCCGGTAAATGGCGGCCGCCGCCATCAGCGTATCCCGCCCCACGTGCAGCGGTCGGTTGAACGCCGCATTACTCTCCGCCATCCCCTGCAGGTCGAACATCAGCTCGTACATGGACGGATACCCGATCACCAGCTCGTCCGTGTCGATCGTCAGCATGGTGAAGCCGCCCCGGTTCAGCAGCATGCCCACGTCCCGGATCTGCGTGAAGGGGGAAACGTGCGGCGCGAGGCCACCCCTTCGCTCCTGCTCCGCCAGCTGCAGGGCCGACCGCAGCTCGTACAGCGTGTCCCCGCCGAACATGGCCCCGATAAACACGCCGTCCGGTTTGAGGGCACGATTCACCGCCCGAAAGCAGGCCGGCAGATCGTTGATCCAGTGCATGCTCAGGCTGGACACGACCAGATCGAGCGAATCCGGCTCGAACGCGAACCGCTCCTCGTCCATCTCGCGCACGCTAAAGTCCAGCCCGGGCGAACCCTTGATTTGGGCCAGCATTGCCGGGCTGAGGTCGATGGCGGTTAGCTTCTGGACCGTTTCGCCCAGCACGTGGTTGGTGACGTACCCACGGCCGGCACCGAGATCGACCGCATTCGTAAACTGGCGCTTGATGTCGAAGATACGGTCGGCCAGCCGGTAGCCCACCTCCTCCTTGATGTAATCGTACAGCTCCACATCGTCACTGCGAGGTAAGGAAAAGGTTATTAACCGTTTCTATTGTGTCGGTTCTTACTCGTACCGTTTGGCAGCTCGTTCCCGTTGCAGACGTTTCACATTGCGATCGAAAATATTTACAACCGGCGTGCAGTAGGATCGATGGTGCAATGTCGCAGAACCGGCATTCCGGACCACATTCCCAACCAGTGGGAACATTTTACATAACCGCATACTAACACCAGGCGGTCGCATGGCGTGCCGGTTGCTTCGAGCAGTGAACTGTTTTACTTAAACACAAGCCCTGAAGGTAAGGTAACAATTATTACACTATTTTATCTCATTTTACTTAACAATAAAAAGCGAAAAATTGGAAAAGGAGGTAGAATTAAGGGGCCCTCCTTTCCGCGGTGATGTGTTGTTTGTGTTGCACAATTGTCAACAATCTAAATCCGCATGCACTGCGTGTCGTATAATGTCAAATTAAATGGACACCACAGGAGTAATATTTTTGGTAAAATTTAAAATTATAGTATGAATAACTTTACTTCATATTTTAATATTTTTTAAAGTTCTTAAAAATTACCATTAACCAGGAAGTTATTCTCTCTTCATTAACAAACCAATAGGAACATTCCACTATGCAGTGCTAGCAAATCAAGCACTTTCGATCAGTTTTTAGATTCTAGTTTGTTAAGAAAATGGGAAAGAAACGGCATTAAAGAAGTAATAATCATTTTTAATGAACGAATAGGCATTTCACTATAAGAAAGGGAATGAACTGAGCTTAAGTTGTAAATAATGTTGGTCGATTTGTCGCTAAGATCGAACTGCTCGATTATTCGCGAAAGCGGCCCAACTGTCATTTGGGACCGTCAAAATGCCAATAGTGAGACAATTCAAACGCGTGAGAAAATGTTGTCTCACTATCAAATAGAACAAATCGATTTAAATTTAACGAAAAACAGATATTAATGGGGAAAATGGTGTTCAAACCATAAAATAAGTGTTTTTATTGCAAAAAGTACAGAACATGTATAAATAACATATATTAAAATACATTTACAAATTCTAGTGAGAAAGCGATGTAAGTGATCAACTCACTAACGCGGGCGAAAAAATCCGCCAATAACCGTAGCAAGGGAAAATCACGTTTTTACTAGTTTGAGCATTTAAAAAACGAATATAACAATTCTTTCGAGGTGAATTATTTTGTTTAAAAATAAACAAAAATGATATCTTTAAATCATGATAAAAAAACATTAGCAAAAGCGCCCATATTTGCCCATATTAAAATTTGCTAACCTTCGCACCATAACGGTTTTTCGTGCAGATCGTGCCAAATCATTGCGCTTGTACCCAGCAGCTCCTAAACCGGTTTAGAAGCAAAAAGAGGCATCATAATGTCTGGCCAATGTCGCATACGATGGAGAACCGATCACCACTATCAGTCGCGGGTAGCAGTTCGGCCCCGAAGGCAGACCGCGTGCGTCGTGTGATCGATCCCGTGTGAACCGTGGGTGGCAAAAAAATGGCATTTCACCTTTTTTTAAGGCTACTTTCATTCATCTTTTGGTGTGGCTTAATTACGGTTCGCCCGGCCAGTGCACTGCCGGCAGGACCCGGAATCGAAATTCTGCCGGCCCAGTTCTCAAAGAACGGCCAGCTAGACTACGTGGTGGTGAATGAGAATGAAGGTAACCATGTGGTAGTGTATGCAGTGTTGTGCGTTTGGCTAAACAGTTTGTGTGACTATTTGCAGAAACGAACTTTCTGGAACAGCAGCCAGTCCCGGTGCGAGAGCCTCAGCGGCAAGCTGAGTACGTGGTACCCCAGCTACAAGAGCGGCCGTTACAAATCCAGCAGCGGGTGCAATCGGTACCGCAGGTTCAATATCAGCAACCAGTTACACAGCCCCCTCAGGTTCAGTATCAGCAACCTCAGGTCCAATACCAGCAACCACAGGTGCAATATCAGCAACCCGCTGTCCAACAGCCTCAGGTTCAGTATCAGCAACCCGCTGCTGCCCAACAACCGCAGTACCAGTACTACCAGCAGCCGCAATATACGTACCAACAACCTCAGTCGCAACCTTACTACCAATCCGCATACCAGCAGCAGCAGCAACCTTCCTACGCCCAATACCAACAACCGTCGTACTATTACTCCGGAGCGCCCCAAAGCTCCGGCCAATACTATTCGACCCCACCGGAAAGAGGTACGTTAACGAGGGAGAGGGAGGTGACATCACGTACTACAGGAGTGCTAGAGATTTCTACCGTAAGAGGCCCGTCTACAAGAAACAAAAAAAACCGGTTTTTGAATTTCGAAAAACTACGCATACTGCAAACTCATTAATTTTGCCAATGAGATTCGATAAATTATTCATTTCCTCCTTGTCCGTGGCCGGTTGTTCGCAGTTTTTGCATGAAATTTCTGTCCAATTCCAAGGTCTTTTTGCTAAATATAAACATTCCTTCGTGTGTGTTGCTTGTGCCACGCTTTCAGGTGGAAGCCGATATTCTGACCCTCTATCTAGCCTGCTCGGATTGTCAGGATTGTCACGAACTTCGATGACACTGGCTGCGGCCGGCTCATCCTTGCTGCGTGCAACGTCGCAGCTGTAAGTAGTGGATCTTTTCTGATCTGCCCCTGCGCATCTAAGTAGCACATGGGAGAGTATCAGCTTTTGTCACTTTTGGTTCCATTTTCCTTCCGCAGGTTCGGATGAGGGCAGCATACATCCGGTGCAGTCGTAGGCACACCAAAATAAAGAAGAAGGAACGGGTTTTCAGCTTTTGCAAACTTTTCCAAACCAAAATGCGCTACAAAAGAAAAGCAAACAGAAATTATTATTTAAAGCAAAGAAAGAAAAGTGCGGGCGGTACAGTGCTATAAAGTACAAAATTAATTAACTAATTACCTCATTTATTTTTACTCTCTTTTTTCTGTGTGTTGTGATGGCAAAATATGTCCGCGCTTGTGTTGTGTACTTTAATCAATTAATGTAAAATTAATTTAAAATAAATTAATCATACTTTCACATCATTATCCTTTGAAGTAACGTAGAGGAAAGCGGGACAAAATGGGTATGTTAAGCAGTTTTTTACATTATTACATGCCTCTGCCTATCCTTAAAAAAAATAAAAAAAATAGAACACTTTATACACGTTTCAATCGACGAAATCGAATTTGAAGTGATGCCTGTTAGCATTAGGGTAACTGTACCAATATTCGGCAGTGTGCCTATTTTTGGCAGGGTAACTTAAAAGTGAAATCCAGCAAAAACGCATTAACAATTTTCTCAACGCATATTTTTTAAATAGAGATATGCTCATTTGTTATTCATATACGAAGTTTCACATCATTTCCTTGCATATTTTTCAAAATATTAAACAAAATGTACAGAGTTCAAAATTTTTCGGCAGATTTGCTGTCACCCAATAGATCGGCAGGTTTCATAAACAGGCAAGGCAGGCAACATAACATTATTCATGTAAGTGATTTTCAACACCAATTTTAGGCAAGTGAGAGTGTGAAACTATTTTGAACATTTTTGTTTACCTATTTTCATTGATTAAGACATTTTCTGACCCGTATTCGCGTATTCGCCGAAAATAGTAGGAGCACAACCTGCCGAAAGTAGGAACAAACTGGCGAAAGTAGGAACATAACAGCGATTTCACGAATATCTCCAAAAAATCCAGAAAACGATAGTTTTTCATCTAAAATAACCTCACTTTCATGAAAGCTAATAAAAGTTGTAAGTGTACGAGCAGTCTTTGTAAGACTGCTGCACTAGCCCGCCCAATACTGGTACACAGTTACCCTGTTATGTGGGCAAATACAAACACCAAGCGTAATATGTCAAAAGCATCAGCCCATTTTGTCCCTCGTGAAGCATTTTTATATATTTGGTTATTTTAATAAAAATATGCATTCAATTGCCTTACTTTCTACAGACAAATTGTATAGATTTTTTTTCAAAATTACCATGAAAAACTTTCATACATCCCTGTGGCATTACTTAAAGTTTAGTTTCGAAGTGGTAAAAAACATCAATTGGCTACTAAATCTTATTTTGTATTTTTCTTGGTTATTTGTTGATTGCGGATTATAAAACTTAATGGTGTTCGTAGGACACTAACATAAATATACAGTAGAACGTCGATTATCCGGGGGCGGATTAACCGGCGGGCGGCTTAACCGTGCGCATAACTGTGTCAGCTGTTTAAACGTATAGCGAACATTTGCAGCGATAGTCAACCAGTTTTTTGTGCAGCTCTGTAGTATCTAGTGGTATTTTCGAAATTCATTTTTGTTCATGAACAGTTGTTAAACCCATAGCTATTAATGAAAATAATATTCTACCACCGATTAATCGATTAATTTAAGGTGAATTAATCATAAAACTAGTAAAATTTATAATTTTTATATGAATTTGACATCTTTTGGACGATTATCCTTGCAAATCGATTAACCGGCAAACGTCCGGTCCCGAGCAGCCCGGATAATCGACGTTCTACTGTATATTGTGAGCCTTGGAATGTTTCCTTGCTGTGAAATAATGCTTAAATAAAGGGTATCCATCCATTACGTAAGATTTTGTCGTTAGTAACCGTTCGATCATAGCTCCTCCTTCCCACCCCTTACCAGCGTTACGTAGTTGATGGATGAAGCCTTACGGGTATTATTTTTGCTGTAGTTTCCGGAGTAATGATTGGTAAAGTTGGTAGAAATCCGGAGTCAACTCCGATCCGACTCCGATAAATTCGGAATCGACTCCGGAAGGTAGGTCTGCGCTGCAATATCCGGAGTCGTCCGGAGTCGTCCGGAATCGCCCGAAGTCGCCCGGAGTCGGAGTCGTCCGGAATCGCCCGGAGTTGTCCGGAGTCGTCCGGAGTCGTTCGGAGTCGTTCGAAGTCGTTCGGAGTCGTTCGAAGTCGTTCGAAGTCGTTCGGAGTCGTCCGGAGTCGCCCGGAGTCGTCCGAAGTCGCCCGGAGTCGGAGTCAGTCGGAGTCGTTCGGAGTCGTCCGGAGTCGTCCGGAGTTTTCCAGAATCGTCCGGAGTCGTCCGGAGTCGTTCGACTTCAGACGACTCCGGACGACTCCGACTCCGGCGACTCCGTGCTACTCCGAGCGACTTCGGACGACTCCGAACGACTCCGGACGACTCCGGACGATTCCGGAAGACTTCGGACGACTCCGGACGACTCCGAACGACTCCGACTGACTCCGACTCCGGGCGAATCTAGTGGTTCCATTTTACCGGAGTCGGAATCGAACTAACAATAGTCGGAGTCGATTCGGAGTCGTGGATGAGCTACATACAGCACATCACTATTCCGGAGCGACTGGGATGACTTTACATGATTGCGGAACTTTTCAAACAGCTGCTGTCAGTGTCATGTACTGGATCGGCAAGTTCACGATTCGTGTGTGGGTTAGATAGGTTCGGGTATAATTATTGAATTGAAAGAAGTTCAGTATCAGTTCTAAGGCCAAAATGGCTTGGGGATTAATTCCAGGACCGGAATAAAGGTTTGTTACCCGTTCCAGGAACGGCTGGAGTAACAGCTAGTTCCAGGCTCTGTTCGAGGCCAATTCTCCGATGGATTGCAGTTGCGTAGCCTTGTAACTGTGCAAAATTAGTAACAATAATTTAAAAGCTTTTTATTAATTAAAATTATATAAATATTAATAAAACACACACTCCCGTGTTTTGTTAATTCTCTTTACATACTTTTATTATTATTTTCATGCTGAGAAAGGAGTTTGGGAGAGCGAGAGGCGTTCTTACGTGTTATTTTCCTTCCTTCTTTTCTTCCTTCTTGCATTTGCTCTGGGTTACTCCCGCTTTTACTTCTTTGAGGCGATCTTTTTTTTATTGATTATTATGTATCCACCGTATAGCCTGTGTTTTGTTTTTTCATTTTTTTCCCTCCATTTTTTATTTTGGTTTGCTCTCTTATCTCTTCCCTTTGCTAGTAACATTTGTATTTCTTTTGCTATCTTACAGTTACGGCAGATCTCACTTTATAGCAGCAACACAGCAGCAACACCGCAGTATGGTACTACTTTCGTTCCGTGTTTGTGTTATGTTATAGAACTTTACTGTTCCACTGTTTCACGTAACTGAAGCATATTATCGGCTGTGGTGTCCCACACTATGTGTCAGCATGTGTTCCACACTATATTGAATTGACTGCATAAACAACGGAATTAGGACACAAAATTATGAACAAAAAAAAAAAAAACAAAAATGCAATCATCTGTGCGCGGTGCATGAAGTGCCTTAGTGTAGTGTAATGTAGAATTAGTATTTGTGATTCGGAATAGGCTGATATGGTGTGTATGTAGATCTGTAGATGTGCAGCAATTTAATTGCTTTCCTTATGTTTTACATTCTTTTTTTAAAGTTTTCATATCTTGTTTCTTACAACTTCCCATTCGTTTTGCTTACTTTTTTGTTTAGTTTATTTTACAAAAAAAAAGAAACTTATTTACAGGTTAAACACATTGGTTATCATTTTTTTAGATAATGTCTGCCATTTTAGAGTGAAATTAAAAATTAAATTTAATCGTTTGCGGCATGTTTTGAACCATTTCTATTACCACACAAAAGTTGGTTAAAAGTTCTATAAACTTTACTTTCTTTTGACCTCTGTTACCAACACATCGTTAAACTGTGTGCTTTCTGAACGAATAAAAACCCAAAACACACACACACACATACTGAGTAAGGACGCAATAGACAACACTTTCTTCTAAAGGCCACTTTTGTCAATCAGCCTAAAGGTATGCAACGTTGCAGCTGTATGTTTTGCTTTGCTGTTTAGCTTTTCAAATTCTTTCTCGCCTTTTTGCTTGTGATTTTTTTTCTATTCTATTTCCTTCATGCTTTACTGTCGCTTCCACTACTTCTACTCGCTTACTCAACATTTAAAACACAAAACACAAATAGCTATGCTTTTTAGTTGTGTTTTTTGTTAGTTTTTTGAATAAAGAAGTTTACAGTGTTTTCTCGTTTGCTTATTTTGCTGTTCTTTTTATTATAATTTCGGCAAATAGAACGCTTTTATTGCTAGTTTCTGAACTTGGTTCAGCAGCATCTTATAGCTCTTTTTTTACACTTTACTCTTTTTAACTCATCTACGGAATCAACAAACTTTTCTAAACCGATAGTTTATGCTCACTGGATATTTTACTTTTTTATTTATCTTCTCTTTTTCCTCTCCTTTCTGTGCTTTTGCACTACTCTTTTTTATAGCTTTTCTTTTCTTTTCTTTTTCTTCCGAACTACCCCGAACAACTATTACCGAACGAAAAGCTAGACGAAACAGTCTACACTAATAAACTTAGTTAGTTTTACGTGCCTGTTCTGTGTTGCTTTATTGTTTTTTTTTTATGTGTTTTTCTTCTTTTCATTTACTTTTTGGTTTTTCAAAGCAAATCTAATCTATTTCATAAATTTTATTTTTCATTTTGCTGTTTTTCTCTCACCATCATTTGCGCAAGTGGGCAAATTTAACATGTTTCTGTGTACATGTATGATCACTCGTTACACTATCACAATGTGTGGTTTTTCTTGTTTCTTGTTAAACATCGATTACAACAACGAAACACATACACACACATCAAAGATGGGAGAACGAAGCAACTTAAAGGTGATTTGCTGGTGGAATTTGGCTTTTTCCACAATTCAAATTTCCAAATGCACGGGCATTTTTTACAGCCATTTAGATGTGACGATGGTGATGATGATGATGATGGGAATGATGAAGCGTCCGGGGAGATGGAGTGCAAAACTAAAATTAAATCAAAACACACAATTAAACACTGTTTAGCAGCAATTCCATGAAAAAAAGAAGAATTAAAAAATAAGTATACATTTTTAATACCTTTTTTTGTTTTTTTTTTCTGGCCTTTTTCTATTCATTTTCCACTTCTTTCTAGGCTTGTTGTGAAACGTCCCGCAGGAGGAAATTTTGGATCACATTTTTCACTCAAAACTCAACTTACAGCAACACACCATATACACTTGTCCCCAGCATAAACATCATCTCCCTTTTTTTCTTTCCACCCGTTCCCCCTTCACCCACCCACACACATACGTACACACACACGGTCAAATAACAACAATTTGCAGGATTATGTATTTGCATTAATGTTTTTTTTTTTGCTTCTTTAAACTTTTTTTGTTCTTTTCTTTTTCTCTTCTCTCTTTTCTCTTCTGTAACTCTTATCTCTGCCTCGTGCTCCGTACATGCTCCACACTCTACTAAACTATCTTCATTTATTTTTCCTAATGGGAGGGGGGAGGGGAGGTTGGTTTGATTGGATGTTTTGCATGAATAAGGGAGCGTATGTGTGTGTTTGTGAGTTTTGCTTTTACTTGTGTATTATTATACTTGTGTATTCTTTGTAAACTAGAGCAAAATGTGTTTATCTGTGTCTGTGAAAGTGAAAGTGGGTGATTCTTATCGCGCACCCACACACTGCTGCTTTCTCTTACAGCTACTACAACTAACCTCTTACACATTTGCTCACATTTTTACGTTTTATAACACATTCCTACCCCTCTCTCGTTTACTCACACACACACACGCTCATTCTCCTATCACGTTCTATTAACACATTTCTTTCTTTTTAACACATTCCTTTTTAGAGGGGTTTTTTCCCATTTTCTTTGCCTGTTCTCTCTCACTCTCTCTTTCTATAAGTTGACTCTCTTTCTCTATATCTCTGTATTAAATATATATATATGTACTTCTATATAGACCTAATGTTCTGTCCCACTTTCTTGTTAATTTTTACGCACATTTCTCTTTATTCGTTATCTTATGTTTTGCGTGTGTTTTGTTTTCTTTGTGTTTGTGTGTTTTTACTCACACAACTTGTGTTTAGCTTTATGTTGATTAGGTTCAGCTGTGTTTTTTTTGTTGCATTTTGCTATGTTTTTAGTAGCATGTTTCCCTTTTATTTATCGACTTCGATAACGATCTCTATTCTTTCCCTTGCAACAACACTACACCCTCTCTAAAGAGTTTGCTGTCATGCTACTGGTGTGAAACTATAATTCTTTTTTTTGTTTGCTTTCATCTTGACCCTTTTAGTGCGGCTTACGGGTCTGTAAAGGGTTTAATTATTTTATCTGCTTTGCTGCTGCACCAGCTGCCCAAACTAAAGTGATCGGACGCATAAACGCATCTCGATCGCTAATGCGTTTTTCATAATATGCGTCGCTCTAGTTAACAGTTATATTATTCTTCCTCTAACAAGGTGCAAATTATAAGTAGTTTAAGGTTATTGTGTTGGTTGGTTGGTTGGTTGGGGGATGGATCCATTGGAAGTGGTGACTACTACCCTTCGACTTCAGCTCACTATCACCACAAAAACACACGACGCACAACATGGGCAGTCGATCGAGCAAAACCAAAACAAAAGCAGAAAAGTACACTAAAATAGTAACTAACAGTATGTAATAATTAAACAACCTAAAGAGCGCGCGAAATAGCACACATACACACACAAAACAGAGAAATGGAAAAGGAAACAAATGAGAGGGGAAAACCAAGTGCGAAATCATTTGCACAAAGCCACGGAAAACACGAATTAGTTAAAAAAAAAGAGACAAAAAGAAGAAAATAGCACAGAAAAATGCTGTTTTTGCTCGTTACGAACGCTACGAAAGAAGATACATAAACGCAGATATATATCACCTTTTCTTGTATAAACCTTAGCCTTGGTTTAACACTTTGACCGCCGGCCTGACGTCACAGTTTTTGAGTGAGCACGTAGCGCATGGCAAGAGAGCGATGAGAGCGACAGTTTCTCGTGCAATTGTTATCACTCTTTTGTTTCATTGCGATAAGCGGCGTAGCACATGTCGTTCTCGTTCTCTCTTTCCTACCTCTTTCGTTCTCAAGAGATTTACTGAGCGTCAGATGCGAAGCTGAACGGCGAGCAAAACCGTCATGCGAATTTATATGACACGGCGCTTAACGTGTTAATGTACGAATTGATCTTTGCACCTCACTCACTGCAACAGGAGACGGAGTGAATGAAAACAACATCAACGCGCTTTTCATAATTTGACCGGATGTGTTATGTTTCTCTCTGCTTTTTTTCGGTAATCAATTTCATTCTATTTTCTTTTCACAGCTGCTGTTTTTTTGTTTTTGTTTTTTTGTTTTTGTTTATTGTAACCTTTTTCTAACAGCGGTAAAAAAGGATGCTCCAGCTATCTCTCTCTCTCTCTCTCTCTCTCTTTCGCTTTACAAAGTGTGTTCGTTTGAGGCAAAACCGAAAAGGGAAAAATAAACAAGTAAAAAGAAAGAAGAACCAACAATCATGATCACAGTAGAGTAAAAAAAAACGAAACGAAACGTGTGCGTGTACGAAGCAAAGACAAATACAAAACATAAAACAAAACAATTGCTTTCTTACAAAAAGGGAGGGAAAAGGGCCGAATAGATCGCACTAGAATTAGATAACAGAAGAACACAGCAAAACGAATTACTCCTTGGAAATGTGATTGTAACTAGGAAAGAAGTTTACCAAAAATAATTTACAATATTATGTGTTCGATATTGAAAAAAAACAGGAACAGAGAGATAACTAAACAGTTCAAAAATTAGTTATGACCGCATAACTGCCATTTGCCATCGCTTTCCCCACTGTCTAGCAGCAGCAACAGCTGACGGTTCCAGTAAGTGTCCCCAAACGAACAGTTAAAAATCCGTCCCTCCCTTCGTTTTTACAGGGACCGCTTGTTTCGTTTCCTTTTTTTCTTATTTTTGCTTATTATTCAGGCTACCTTGAAGGATGGTTTCAATCATAATGGGTTACAATACATACACAAATATATTATCCTTTCTTGGGAGAGGGTGTTGTTTCGTGTAACAGAGCACACACACACTTTTCACGCTTACTAAAAATGGTTCCTAGCTTCATTAAAAAATAAAAAAAAGTAAGATTGACGCAACGCCTCCTCTGCTGTCCTCTGCGCGTGATGCGATGCTGATTGGTTGTTTTGGAGTGGGGGAGCGTTGCTAGGGGCGCGTGTCGTGTATGTGTGTTTCGTGCAAAAGGCAAAATGAAAGCAGGGACAACGAGCCAACACACATACACACACACACACATACACCCGAATGGCAACATCCCTCCCTCCATCATCACACTCCTGTTCTCCAAGGATGTGTACACACGCGCTTGTGTGTGTGTGTTTGCCACCTTTCGCTTCACATCCTTTTTCCGCGTATGCTTGTGTGTGTTTTTTTTTTGTTTTGTTTTTTGTTTTTTTTTTTAAGATCACATTTTGGTCAGATTTGGGTGGGCACCTGGAGGGCCCCACAGCACGCCGCCCCGCCCAGCAGGAACATGGTTCCGGCGCCGGCCCCAACACTCGCAGTCCAGCGTATCCACTATGCCGTTGTCTGCGTGTTGGACGACTGCTGCGAACTGGCCCCGCCCGAATGTCCACCGCCACCTCCACCGCCGCCTCCCCCTCCAACGACGCTGTAACCGACGCCGCATCCGCTCACCCCAACGCTGCCGGTGCTGCTGCCACTGCCGCCGCCACCACCACCGGTCGCACAGGACGATTCCATCTTACCCGGATGATGGTGATGATGGTGATGGGGATGGTTGTGGTGATGGTGCGGGTGATGATTATGACTATTACTATTTACAACGACGCTGCCCGATTCGAGCGGCTGCTTGCAGATCGGCTGGGCCGTCGCGTCCCCATCGATGAGCGCGTGGTGGTTCGCGTGGCCGGCGGCACCACTATCACTACTGCTGTTGCTATTATTGTTGTCCGCACCACTGCAGCTGCTGTTCGGCGTGGCGGTGGTAGAGGTGGAGGAGGGAGGCAGGATCGTACCGTTGTTCGGGTGCGGCGACGACGACGGCGGCGGCACGGTAGAGGAGGCGGCGGCTGCAGCGGCGGTTAGGAGTAGCGGCGGCGAGCAGGAAGCGGTCGAGGACGTGGACGAGGACGAGCACGTGTTGGTCGTGCCGGTCGAGGCCGAGGTCGTGGACGCGATCGAGGCACTACTGTCCGCCTTGCCGTCGGCGCCGGTGGTGACCGCGGGCGCCGTCGGATCGTCCGTCAGGCGGAGCGCAATCTCCAGATCGCGCAGCACTTCTGTCTCTTTGGGTTCTATCAGATTAAATCGCCTAAAAGATGGAACAGAGGGAACGAATGATTTAATGGCATTGAAGAACTCAACAAAACACACTTTCACTCCACTTACCTATGGAACGCGGTGAGATGCGCGAAGGTGAGGTTAAGATGCGCGTGCAGCCCGAGCATGGTGACCTCGCGGAAGTGGGCCGCGTACAGGTGCGCGATCACATGGAACAGCAGGCGGACGATTTTGCGCGCGATGCTCTCGAACGAACTAGGGAACTCATTGGCATATTTGGTGGGAAAGATCGACTCGTCGCTGACCGTCTTCTGCGTGAACGTCATCACGTAGTCGATGTACTGTGGGGCGGCCACCCGCGTCTTCTTGCCCTTCTCGTCGAACCAGAGGTACATCCTGGAGCGGTTAGGAGGAGAGCGAGAAAGAGAGAAAAAATACACTCATTAGTTTATTGGGTTTGAAAGAGCGATGATGTCAATTGTCAAAAGTGACAGCTGTCACGTGCGGAACCGTGTAGAACGTTTAGTAGATGAAAAGTGGATGTGGTAAAGCAGTCTTTTTTGCCGGTCAAGCCGGTAATGACACGGAAGATGTGCGTACGCGATCAATGATTCATCGTGAGGCAAGAAAATCAAAATATGACCCTTAATGTTTGGTTAGGAATAATAAAACACCAACAGAAAAAGAAAAAAAAATATATATATACAGGCGGTCCCCGAGATACACGGTACCTCTTATACGCGGATTCGGAGATACGCGGTTTTCTAAATTTGACAATTCTTTGAGCAAATTGTACTGATTTGACACATCAATTTCAAATAGCCAAATAATTTCCGTTTTGACCGAATGTTAAAAACTATTTCAAAAGGTTTAAAACAGTTATATTCAGTCAGAATCATATCAAATAATTCATAAAGTGACTAAAACCGCCTCCTACTTGCAAAATTACACGAAAATTAGTGATATTTTAGCTGGAAATCACGAGATTCGACTTACGCGGAAATTCGAGATACGCGGTATTTTGCGGTCGTTTTCGGTCCCCATTAACCGTGTATCTCGGGGACCGCCTGTATATACAACATCATGCTTCGATCGATCGATGAGGTAATAGAAGAACCACGTACATTATGAGTGTGCAGCGATCACAAGGAATGTGCGCCGTCATTCCTTACAAGCAAGCGAGCGCAGCACTTTAAAGCACCTTACAAACGTAGCGTGTGCCTTCTTCTTTTTAGAATCTCCATGGGCGGTCGAATTTTGGAACAAAGAGAGAGAGAGAGAGGGCACCGAAAGATAGGAATGGTTCTTCCTCCTGCGGGTCGGGCGCGGTGATCAAAGAAGCGACAGCGCAAAGCGTCTACGATGGGTCGATCGTCTTCGATTCCCCTCGGTTTGCTTTATCATTTGTGAGAGATTTGTATCGTGTCTCATGTTTCGGCGATACAGAGAGGAGTTTAAAAGGGGTCAAATCTCACAACTATTAAGAGGGCCGATACTTCTTGTGCATACAAAATTATGATAAGCGAGTGAGAGAATGGATATAAAAACTTCAATCTATTGTGTGGTCAAGGGGTGCACCCCGTTTCAAGTAATTCCAAAGAACTTTCTTCAAAGTTGGTTAGTGCGGCACACGGAGTTCGAGCGCGTTTGCTTTCACTGTCTTTTCACGTGAGAGTGCCCTCCCGATCTCCTTTAATTTATTTTCATTTCTAGTCGTAAAATCGTAAAATAAATTAACGCAAAAAGTGTTCCTCTTCGCCGTCAGTGCGCGTGTTTTCGTCCACTGTTTATTTGTCGTTGCCGGGTTTGATTCGCGCACAGGAAGAAAGTTTGAACTGCTGGCGAGCGTGTGATTTATTATTTCAGAACGTTCCGGCCACTGCTGCTTCGTGCACAAATAAATTACGATATTGAGGTCTTTTCGATGCATTAAAGCAGTCCGTCAAACAAGAGCGAGGGGTTCATTTGGACCGTCGCAGACCGTGCAGACGCTTTTGGCGACACACATGAAAACCCCGATCGATCGATCATATATATCGTGATAAATCCATTCGAACCGGAGCCCCGACCGGGACAGCTCAAAATGCAGACACAGTTCTAGGGAGCTGAGTGCACGTGTGCTGTGCCGACGACGACAACGACAACGGGGTCGTGTCGGTTTCATCGCCCGATCGTGCACTGACTTCGTAATAATGATGGAACATCAAACAGGGTTCAGGTTGAGAAACGTGACCTAAGCGGCTGCCCGTCATTCGGGTGGTAGTGAAGAAAGTTTCTTCAGCAACCTCCCCCCTCCCCCCCCCCCTCCGTTCAATACGTTTTTCCCCACAACTTTTAGACTACCCTTTGAGGGTCCCATCACAAGCGTTACAGTGTGCGTGCAATGATCATTACAGTGGCGGCTTCGACCACACACATATCCACACACTCACCTAGTTCCTGGGCCGGTCATGTCTGGACAGCCGGATGTAGTGCAGAATTCACTGATGGTACCGTACACGAGGTTGACGTGCTCGAACAGCGCAAGGGCTAGAAGAGGAGAGAGACAGAGACAAAAAAAAGGGAAAATATGATTATAACGTGCTGATTAGTGTGTCTGGCTGGGTTGCTTGCTTACGATACAAAGAAGTGTGGGCTAGAAGTGTACAACAAGAAAGAATAAAACACCTAACTAGAAAAAAAGCAAACATATTTCGCTGATATAATGGTGGTTGCTGTTTCGGCAGCATTTGCATAGCATACAAAATTGCAAAAAAAAAAACGAACGCGACGACCTTCGCCATCATTTATCATATCAGAGAAAACGAGTTCGAAACGGGGCGGCTCATGGCTCAGGAACCGGCCCCCAAAAACCAAACTTTCGGCTCTTTTTTGTCTGTGTGTAAGCAGTGTGTTTCAGGCATTTGTTTTTGCTTTACACGATCGGTTTTCGTTTGGCATCGAACCAACATCGGACGGAGAGGAGAAGACGGCAGACAGGTCTCGTTGAGTCTGACAGGTTTGTCCGAACAGTGAAGAGTAGGATATATCCTTCACACAGAAAAAGAATCAAGCCGAAACGAGAGAGCGATTCAAGATACTTTTCAGACATTCGACATTTGAAATCAGCTGTCTGGGTTAAAAAAGCAGCAAACGAAACACAAAGAATGTACACTTTTTGGACAGATATTGGAGTTTTTGAGCAAAAAAAGGAATCTGTATGATGTATGAAACACTCACACACACATAAAGACGGGAACTCTCTAGATGCACGGCATCTTACCAGACGGTGAAAGAAACAAAAAAACAACCGGAACACCCACTTGTGATTGATGACAATCGAGCCCCCGGAGACAATAGAGTTCCCTCAGCGCGAATGGCGAATGCTCAGTACTCCAAGAGAGTATTATGAGGTTATTATTGCAGCTGTTCCACACACACACAGCTGGAATTATCGCACGAAGCTTTATCGGATGCATTCTCGTTTGATGATTAGATTTGAAACCGAATGAGCCCCCACCAATAGGCGACGATGGCCTCGTCTTATTTGCTGAAGTACAACGATCTCGCGTACCTACGACCTGTAGTGGGCGCGCATCTAGACCATTCCTGAAGCGCGAACAACTGTCAATCAAGCTGTGGCGGTAAAAGAGGGCAACAAAGATACCCCAAAACCGATGTGACAGAATCAAACGGTTGACAAGCCACTAGTGGTGGCGGTCATCCCCTCTGTCCTGTATGCGCAATATTAGGTCCCCAAGACATCGCTTGGAACATCTAACCGATGAATCACATTATCTCGGGCGCTACTCGCTCATTGAGAGACTTAAAAGATACAAAAAAGGCACACAACAACATCTCCCAGCCGTCTAATCGAAAAGTGTACAAAAAGGAGAGTGAAAGATGACACCGCTGGGTGTCACAACAGTTTGCGCATCTCATCATGGATGAGGAAGAAGAGAAGGGGACTTTTTTGGAAGAAGATAGACAGAACAGTGTCAACGGCATCATCATCATCGGCCGTGTATATACAACATTTGAGAGGTGGGCGACACCGCGTCTGGCGATTGTGTGTTAACCTGACGTGGGTAGAAAGAGTGTATAGTGTTATGGTGTATGATTAATGCTCATCCCGACAAGGGTGGGCATCGCTCCTTTTTTTCTATAGTTCTAGTTAGGCAATATCCATATCGAGAAAACGGTTCGCTTGTGCCAAATGGCAAACTTTTAAAAATGATGATGATCTCCCGGTAAAAGCTTTCGTTTAGCCGAGGTGTTATTGGGTTTGTACGGGTCGTTGTCTGCTTCTGATGATGACATGATGAGCTAATAAAATAGGGGAGATGATACTGACGAGGGCGCTTTTAAACTTTGTGTTACTTCAGGAGATCGCTGCTGCATGACTAAGAGATGTCTAAATGTCCCTCATATATACTTACTGTGCGATGCTAGCCATTCGTTGTAGTCCAAGCCTGCCGGTAGATCCACTAGTAATCGCAGGTCCGCATCCGGTAACTTCCGCTCTAGCAGCCCTTCCTCGAGGTAAAGCTTTGTGTCGCCCTGATTCGAATCTCCGTCTCGTTCCTTGCGTCGGGCTTTTCTGTAAAGAGAAAAAAGCAAATAAAAACCATTAAAATTATGCCTCTTTACTGCTTCACCTACAAAGCCGCATGACATCTGTCACACGACAAAAACACACGGAGACGCAGCCGCCGCCGGTTGCTTTGATTAACATTTCAAACCGTCGTAGATTGAGTGCGACACTGCAAAGAACGAAACCGTTCATTTCATCGCGTTGCATCATGGGAGATGCCAAATAACGGGAGATGCCACCCTCCCATTTAAGATTACACCATTAATTCCATACACATCAACCTCCTCCCCTTTTGGTAGCCAGTTTTTGTTGCTTAATTATGACGTTCTTAAGACGCGCACACACTCGGAAGTTTGAGAAATGGAAAGTCGTGAGAAATGGGAATTTGATTTTGATTAGACGCCTCCGTTTCGAAATGCATTGCTTCCCGGGTTGCTGATGCAACGTGCAAGGCCATGAAGAGCTGCATAAGAAGGGGAGGATGTTTTGGTGTGAGGGATTGGTTATGTGTGTCTGTTGAAGCGATCGTAACTTATCGTCTTCTTTTGCCGGTCGTGCATGAAGCGGATGCGTAGATCAAGAACCCTATCCAACGGTTACGGAACTAGCGGCAATAGATGAGGAAAGGTAATGAACTGTGAATATGTTCCACTTCTTTTTGTTTTATATCCCCTACCGCTTATCTTGGTTGCAACTTCCTCCATACGCTAACTCTTTCTTTCTCTTTCTCTTGCTCTCATGCAACGATCAAGTTCTTTGATCTAGTCGAGATCCGACTTTTCTTTGCCTTTTTGGCGGCTCGTGCGAACCAGATGTTTCCCGACCCCGAGCATCAGCACAGCATATTTGGGTCATCTTTGCCAACCGAACCGAAACGACGGAGGACTGCGGTGTTTCATCGGCCAAGGACCGATGGCAAAGGAGCAACGGCGGTTGAATTTTAATTCACACCACACATTTTACATCAGATTCATTTTACGCACGACGAAAATAATCATAAAAGGGCGGTTGTTTGTGATTTAACCGCACACATCTGGGTTGCCATTTTCATATCCAAAAGGCACAAAAACACGAGGACAAAGCAGTAGAAAAAAAGAGAAGTGTAGACCTAAACATTATCACGAGACTCTTCCCGGTTCGATAACAAGCATAAAAAAGCGACCGAGCGTTGGCCAAATCAACTGATAAAGGTTTTCTATCGCGAACACTGCTCCCCCTCAGTTAGGCAGTGGTGTCACGAGGCACTTAACCAGTGTGTCTGGGTATGTGTATCTTTTTAATTAAAAAAATTAAATACATCATCATGACAAGCAGCAATACTCCCTTCACCACTTGAGCGTTGTGAACCACGTGATTCTTGTCACGTGGTGTGCCCTCTTTTGGTCCTTCGAACCGGATTTTTGCAATTTATGAGAGTTTTTCGTGCTGAAATCAAATTACATAAAGGTATTAATGATGCAGCGATCTTTTTTTGCTCATGACACCTTCCCCATATTAACATGGAAGTGAAAGAAGTAAAAAAGGAACGATAAAAAAAAACTAGGACATCTCGCGCATCATCGCGCTAATGACCGCCCATCAAAGGCGCACACTACCTCCTTTCAATTAGTTACACCATCGCCACTATCGTGGAAGAGAGAGAGGGAGAGAGGGAGAGAGATCCCCACCATTATGCGCTACAACACTTTGACCGGAAACACAGCGGGTGGTACGGTAAAACGGTATCACCGCAATGTACGCAGTGTGTGTGTGAGATGGATGTGATGATCATCAAACAACACGCCAGTTCGCCTCACAACAACACGTGGGGATACATACCACACTCATAAAACAGAGTGCCAGCTCTATGCTTCTAATATCTCCCCTTTACTTTAGATATCAGGTGATACTTCCCTTCGTAGTGTGTAGGAAAAAATGTGGAATGGAAGTACGCCAAAAGAGTTTGCGTGGGTGTGTACATCACTCCCCCTTTCTATCTCTTTTCGCTCACTACTTAATCACATCATTCATCAATGCTTGTATGTGTGTGTGTCCGTGTTGGAGAGGGAGAGAAACACGGGCATGGCATAACATACTACACCATCGCGCACAAAAACACGCCAAATTATAACGGCACGTAATAGCTGGCGTGATACTGGCGTACTACTGCTGCTGCTGGTGCTACTTGGTCTTTATCGCTCCGCGCACCGGTTCCGTGTCTTGCGTATTTACTCACGCGTATCATCATCACGGTTATGAGCGCGCGAGGTGACCAAGTAAACCACGACACATCACAACACACGGTTTCCCCCCCAGAGGTCAATTGAGTCTAAGTGATCTAATGTCTTTGGAAGGGAAAGAGAATGGGGAGAGTGTGAGGTTTTGAGACACCCGTTTGAGACGATCGTACGATCCCTCGCGTGAAAGTCATCCGACACAACACCACTCGGCCTCCATCATCGTCATCATCATCATCAGCTAGTGTAAACAACAGCGCAAAATGCGAAAAAATATTAGTTCATTTTCTCCGGAGACCGCTTCTCGTCTTCCCAGTTTTGTGATTGTTTTGATGACGCTGTAGCCACTGATGATGATGATGAGCAGTCGCCGCGGAGGGAGCAATAATAGAGACAAACAAGAAGCTCTTCTCAATTGATTAAGGAAATGCGTCGTGGGCACGTCGTCGTCCATATTTCAGGGATTCGCTCTCTCTCTTTCCCTCTTTCCTATGCGCAATGCGTACGCACTGACAAATAATGATCTTTTACGGTCACCGATGTAAATAACAACTTCTTCCAGGCGAAGGTGTAGAAGGATTGTTTGCGTAGTAAAACCGCAGAGCACTCACGTGCTCCAACCTCCGGTCTCGCGTAGGAGATACGAAAACAGGGCCGACGACATGGAGCATCGGAACCTGAATCGCAGACATTACAGAAGATGTATTTAAAGTGCAGAAGGCAAGTTTACTTTACAAACTCGGACCGGACTCTTCAAGTTCATGGTCATTGATGGTGGCAGCATTTTCCTTTAAATGTCAATATCATGTTGGCCCCGCGCAAAATGTAGATCCACACCACACTGTTGCCAACTGCTTTTTTTTTTGCTTCCTTTTATGCACTCCCTTCCCGCTTTATGATGATTTCCCCTCCCCAGTTTTATTACCATTCTTAGCCACACGGTGGTTAATTATTGCCCTGCGGGTTGGGAAGTGCCGATTTCGGCAAGCAGATACCAGACCACATGACCGCAGGATCCGTACGGTTTATTTCATACCGGTTATTGGCATTAAACTTCCTGTGCTTTTCTCTTCTGGCAGTGTTCAAATGGAGGGGTACTAAAAGTGTGATACAATTTTACTCTCCCACCCCTCCCAGGTTTGTGACCAGCAATTAAGATGTCGTTGACGTTCCGTTGTTCTACCTTTGTCGAATAAGAGTAGGGGGAACCGCCACAGCTGACAACTGAGATCAGCAATTTTAACTATAATATTTTAATGAAACGAACGACCCCTAAAGAAGGAATTGGTACGGTCCCAATATTCCTAGGTGCTCTTGTTGGATATTAAACGTAAAAAATGGGAAGCAAGAGCCCAACATGCGCCATAAGGTTCACACGAGTTTTGCATAGTGATGTGCACATACTGAGTCAGATTGAGGTTATTCAGTGAAATCTTCTTCTTTAATAACTTGAATTAATTCATCACGAAGGGGTTTAATAACGTTTTTGCTCTTGGTAGCAAACAGCAACTCAGGTAGAGTGCATTAGTGAGCTAAACAATTCCTTCATAATTCACTTTCTTCACTCAGAGTGAGTGAAATAACTCTTAGCAAGATTGAATCAACGATGCTCTATGCCTATTGGTAACTCACTCACAATGAGTCAATTCAATCTTGAGCAGAAAAACTCTTCCAAGAACTATAACTTGAGCAGTGATTTTTACTCTCTGCAACTCGCTCACAACTAATGATATCATAACTCTTCCGAGTGTAATACGAAAACGATGATTGGCTCAATTCTTAACTATCAGTAGTAACTCATTAAGACATTTGCGAGTTCAATAGCTCTTCTACAAATTTATTCTCAAAGAGAGATTACACTTCACATTACAAAATACCTCCCCTTTTCACTCATAGTGAGTCAAATCGTTCGTGATTCAAATCCAACATGATTCAGATGATTCAAATAACTCACTTACTACACTAAAAGTGAATTGAAATAACTATTTAGATAATGAAATACGATCATTGGTTTATTTTTTTGGTTTGCGGTGACTAATAACTCACTTCCAGGTAATAACTTGTGAATCAAATATTTTTTACAACGAGTCAAATAATTCGCCACTCCCTGTGAAATCCAACTCACTCACAGTAAATCAAACCATTTGAGAGTATATTCTAGATGAGTGTTATGATTCTTTAGAAGAATTCGCTCAAAGTAACTTTCCATGACTTTTAGCATGTAACAAGTTCCTTACTAAACTTTCAAACTCTTTAATTCTGGATTAACTCACGCTACAAAGTGTTGACTGCCATAACTAATTATTCATGTATGAAATGTCATCTAAAGTCCTAATTTTTGTATAAAACCTCTACTCCGAATGTTACGTAGATCACTTACGTCGGGCAGAAGAAGATGTTGAGAGATTCCTGAGCATAGCGCACGAGCGACCCGAGTGCGTCAGTCAGCTTTGCCGGTACGATGCCAACCTGCCACATAGGCTTCCGCAGGTACAGTATACACTCGATCAGGCCCAGCTTGGATGGTGACGCACGCTCGTACACACTTTTCATTTGGGCCGCACCGCTTTTCGGGTATTCGGGCGACGACGACCGAAACTGATTGCGTTTCGATCCGTGCGCCGGGGGACTAGATGTGACCGAAACCGTTGTCTCGAGAAGGACGAGTAGCAGTTGTAGTATCTAGGAACCGTTTTCGGAAAATACTACCACGGCACGGGGGAGTTTTTTTTTTATATCACAGATGACGTGAGGGGGGAATACCGCGTAATAAGGCCTCAATAAGGCCTAAGTTTAAGAGCACTGATTTGTTGTTGTTTTTTTTCTTCTTCTCGCTCTATCTCTCTCTTTCGCTTTTTTGGTGTTACTTCACTTTTAATAATTCACAGCACGGTATCAACACGGGCCCAACCCGTTTTGCGATGTTATCGCTGAATGTACTTGCGCCGCCTGGACGACTTGAACGCCGATGACGTCCGGCGTAGAATGCACTCGCAGTGGAAGAAATGGAACGGGCGCTGCGTCCACATCGGATGGATCATACTGCTATACTGCTCGCTACTTCCTACCGGAACAAACAAATCAACCGTGCACAAGCAACGGCATGGTCACCTTTGCGCATTAGCTTTCGATGGTCACCTCACCACCCAACATGTGTGCACGCACGCAATGCAATTCTGCTTCCCGGAGGAAATCTTCTGGACAGAACGACACCTCAATCACGACAAAGATCAACAAATTAAGCCTCACTAAACAGAATCCTTATTGTTCTCTCCCTTTCTCGCTTTCTAGACAAAATTAAACAATTTTCGCGTGTCAGGAGAGATGTTCCACTGTGGATCCTTCACTCACGGTATCAAACCGTCAACTGATAACGGAGTGATGGGCGCGCGAGACCCCAATCTGTTCTGGCGAGCGCTCGCGCACACCTATCGCACAGCTGTGTTTGTCGCGGCTGTTGCGCGAATGTTGCCCTGTCACGTTGCGATAAGCATCGACACAGGGCACCAACGGGAGGGAGAATCTCGGCGCACCCAGCGCGCCGGATGTATCCCGGCCCCAATCCGAACCCCCGAACGAGTCGGGAAGGAAACATTGATGTTGTTTTGGTATTGGTGTGCCTTTGCTTGGCTCACGAGTCGTTCGATCCTTTAATTGAACCTACTCCTCCTCCTACCATGTACGGATCAGGTGACTCGACCACACTACCTCAGGAAAGAAACACGGACATCGCAAAAACCACCTCACCTGAGGTACGCTTATCTTTTGAGGGGGGCGGGGGGGGGGGGGTGGAAGCGATCGACTAGAAAGGGAATTTAGATTGCGCGACTTCTGGAGGATCCCCAACCCTGCCGCCGTTATCAGCAAACCTGGGGGGGATAACAGTGGCTCACGAAAGGGTTTACCAGTGTCAAAAGCCGATGACATTTTCTGCGCGATTTCGTAAAGCCACATCCGTATGTTTACACTGGAGGCCAGTGTCGATAAGAGCCACCGAAGCATATGCGTGATTCAAAGCGCAAACAGAAACTGGGTGCGCTACCAGGCGTCAAGGGGCGACAAAGACAAGTTGTTTACAGATCTTGTGCAAACACAAAACTTCCCAATATTGCTCCAAATTGAACCTGAACAAACAGCATGTTAAGATTAGGCTTATTTTGCGTCAATATTATTGGCAAACTACTAAATTCAAAGGAACTCCTAAAGAGAAACATCACACCTTTTGCAACTACAAAAAGAACATAAGGAATTCCAGATTAACTACAACCTCTACCCATATGCAGATGGCAAGATAAAGAGAGTTGCTTCACCGCCTTTTTTTATCGTTGTGCTGACGTTAGCACATTCCAAGAACCGTGCCAGCTGTGACACGCGGTCATCGTGGTATTTGCAGCAAAATAAGGCCAACCCACCCGGGAGTGCACGTGCACCAACCAGTGCCTGGACGATGCGGAGGACCAAACGATCCATTCCCACGCCACGAAGGCTGTCGCCTGGCCGCTAGCCAACCAGTGGCCCGCGACCTTGTGGCCATGTGGTATCCACTAGATGTAGAGAAATGGATGGCTTTAGTAAACAAAAAAAAACGACACCTTGGTGCAAATATTTCCACAAAATTCCCACGAGTGTCTTCCAGATGAGGGGGATGAGCAGCAGCGGCTATTGCTAGACTTCAATAATTCATATCCTTCCCTACCGGAATGCAGCGGGTGGGTGCAATTACCCATCGCGCACTATCGAATGTGGTGAGAAGAGAACTTGTGAAAAACAAGAACAAGGTCAGGTCGAGTTTTTAGCCCTGATTTTGAACTGTGGATTGCTCTCATTCGTCTCGCTGATGTTATCTAACAGAGACCTGGTGGTGGTGTTCATGATACGGAATTGATTTCTTCCACTGCAGGTCTAACTTTGTACAACAATCTAAACGAGTGTTTGATCGCTATCATAACTCATAAGAAGCTATTTTATCGCCCCAAAAACCGGAACAAATAGGAGGTTTTCGAGAACGAAGGCTTTGCGGCAAGGAAGTAATCAAACAACTCTGGAGAGCTTATCTTTCGCTGCTTATCGGACAAAAATCCCCCGCGCTCAATACAAAAACATGCTGCTCTGTTATGACCATGACTGTCCAATATACATTGTGCTTTATATATCGCTTATCGATCGTGTCCCAGGGTATTGCAAGCCGCAAAATTGTAACCTTCTACACTTCTATGAGCGAAAAAGCATAAAGATTGGAAACGATTACTTAATAGACGGCTCAATATTTGCTCAGATCAATGAGTCGCTGAGGAACGCGGTAGCCGACATTCACTCAGATCAGTCTGTCTGTCCAATTTGTGATAAATTATCCCCCGCGCGCGCGCCCAATGAAGCAGTAAATTTCCCTTTCTCAACAGATTAGTACCGGCTCATTAGCTCCCATCGAGGCTGGTGAAGCTCGGTGTCACAAACGATGCCGTGGGATGGGGACGCGCATGCCAAAGACAAACATTTGCAGCTGACGGCACCTCGGCAATCAACAGGATCAATTATCCTTCAACCGTTTGGGCGCACGTGTACGGCATCTTTTCGGCGGCGGACGGACACAGGGTAAGAGAGCACAGCAAGTAGAACATTCTCGACGGCAGTATCGACGACCCGGAGACCCGGCCCTTAATCCTCCGTGGTTTTGCTGCCGTGTGGCTATAAAGCTTTGGCTGTGTGAGCTTAGATACTACAGTGAGCTTTCTTGTCGTCGTCACGAAAGGACTTCAATTGTGACTGTGTTTTTCTCTCGCTCTTTTTCAACTTCTTCGTTTATGCTTGTTTTGTTGTTTTATTCGAAGCTTTTTTTTGGCACTGCAGATAAACACAACAACACGCTTACACATACACAAGGGGTTTTTTCCCCTTCGCTTTTTTTTGCTGGCCAAAAATATAGACTCTGTGCTGCGTTCCAGAACAATCCGACACGAAATGGGAGGAGAAGGAAAAGAGCATTGTGTGCCAAGAAGAAATGCCAAAGCAAAGGAAAATAATGTTTTATGTTCTGAGGCCGGGTGGAGCGGCAAACGGATCGTTACCGAACGCGCAACGCCGAACACAACACAACTACTACACTACCACCACCATCAACCGACAAAATACACTAATGACCTTGGATTCTTTCGGCATAGAGCTTTATCGTTTTTCCACCGTTTCCGTTGCCTGCTTTTTATCTCCCCTCTTTTTCCCCTCCTTCATGTCGCTCGAAATATGCCTACCAGGGCGACGGCGGGCCACGGGAAAAAGTTCATGCGGCAAAACCCATTCCACCTTCCCTGTTCCCTGCTGCTCCCTGCGCGACGGCGGAACAATTTGTGACTTTGGCTCACAATAGCAACACAATAGTAGTGTACATGGGAGAGGGCGCGCGAGAAGGAAAGGGGCACAGGACACAAATGCTGCCGTTGTTTGTGGAAAATTCACACCCAACCACCCCAAAACCATATGCTGCTGTGTGTGTGTGTCTGTGTGCCTCTGTGTGTCTGAAGGCCAGCTGTTTTCGAAGAGGTTGGGAAAGCGTGCCAAAATGAGCTTGTTGTTTGGTTCGGTTACTAATTCGCGTCATCATTTTTGTACGGCCCGCTTTGAAAAGGTTAACACTGAGATGTGCTAGAACGTGTCGAAAATAAATACATGTTATGCTTCAAAATCACATTAAAAACTCTTCGAAAAGAGATGAATGACCGCACCATGATGTGCTTTTGCAGCTGTACTTTTCTCATTAGAAATTCGTTCAGCTACACGAAAAACGATCCCGCAATACTTCCGATTGCAGTTAAAAGCAAATAAAAACGACCCTACCTATCTGTTCTATATGATGGAAAGCTACACACAAACACACACACACACATCCAAACCCCAGTCGAAGCTTTCGCATTAATGACAGCCAATAAATGGTGGAAAATCTGTCCGTTTCGGTGATTTATTACGCCCGAGCGCTTCATGAAAGTCAGCCAAAAGGGGGGGAGGGAGGGTTTCTTTTTCTTTCGGCCACAGAACCCGTTCCACACATCATCAAAAGCACGACGAAAGCAAACGCATAATCCCCCACCGTCTGGAGGAAAAACTGCTCCAACTACTACCGTTATCCCGTGGTGGAACAAACGGTACCTCTCGGAGGAGTTTGTGGGTGGGGAGGGAGGAAGGTGCAGTAATAATAAAAAAGAAAATTTTACTCCCTACTCGCAAAGGTTAAAGAACCTTTTGGCCCTCCCTCCTCACCCCCCTCTATGGAAACCCATTCTCAGCCGCCACGGTTCCGGACCGACTGCTGGCAAAACCCGTGTGTGGAGTAGTAGTGGACAAAATAAAAGAAAAGCGTGTAAAAGCGCGTCTGCTCCAAGGTTTCCGCATTTCAGCGCATCTTTTACTTGCCTCTTCTCGGCATGCTGGAAGGGGCGGGGACACAGGAAGTCGAAAGAAATTGCAGACAGTAAGAACTTTCCTCCAACCACACACACACACACTTACACAGGTTTACGATGCCACACGGGAGGGAGGAAAAACGCGAGTCAAGGCTGTATCAGTGGCACAGGCAACACAAAAGAAAAAGCGATTATAGTCCTCTCCCAAAAAAAACCCCTCTAATTGGACGTGATTTAAGCCCACTTTTGGCTCTTTTTCCTCCTCAGTTTTTCGTCGCAAAAATATTAATATTATTATTGTACACCGCGGACCCAGCAGCGGAGCATAAGCACCACCACCAGCACTACTACCGAATTGTTTTTTTCTTCTAGCTCGAGTTGTTGGGTTGTGCTTGAGTGCTTTTACTGATTTTTTCTTTTACGCAAGATTCGACAGACATTCGAGACTGAAGAGAGAGACAGAGAGAGATTCTTAAATGCAAAACGAGGCGGAAAATACAATTGCCAAGACAGCAGTTTTCACAGCCCAAAACGCTTGAAATATGGTTGCTTTCTTTGGAAAAGGACACAGATTGTGTCCTTTGTCCTTTGCCTGTCCGCAAAAAAAGGCCCGGATAATATCTTTATCGTTTTATTCCGTTCCGGTGCGATTATTGGAAATTGGGAGAGGATAAAAACCAACACAAAAGAAAAGGTAAATTTATCGGCAAAAATCGGAAACAACAATCAAAAAGGGCTCTTGTTCTCGGTGAGTTGGAATTCCAGATGGAGTAAAATGATACACCATTTGGGGTCGCGTAAATTAAACCTAAACGAGATAATGATGAGATTTTCTCATACGACTTTGAGAGCAAAACGACTAAAAAAAGCGAGCAAACACCAACACATGCTGGGGGGGGGGGGTCCGATGGGAAGCAAAACGAGTTCAAAGGTTAAGCCTAATTCATATGCCACCAGAGGGCACCACACCACTAAGTGAGTGCCACTAAGAATTGTTCTTTCGTGTGACCAAAGCCCATTCAGGGTAGTGTTTTTGTGCGTGGCGAGTCCGAATTTCGTCACTTGCTTTACACAATTACACTTGTGTGCATGACTCATTTCGGTTGGCGAACGCACAGGCGAATTGCGTGCAAAAAAGATCTTATGCCTTGCTTGCTTATGTGCTCGGTGAAGGTTAAACCGATTTAATTATATGCAAAAGCGCTCCGGCCAATGAGGCAATCGACCAGGGCAAGACGTCATATTTTAGGCTCTGTAAATGTTAATGAAAAAAAGGTTAAGCAAACAGATGACATCAATCGCATCATAAATCATCCTATCGAGAGCTTGAGCGTTTGGCACCTTCTTCCGCCATCGCAAGTCTCATCTTAAAGGTCACTTTTGCGTGAAGAAGAACGATAAAAAAACAATACACACGCGTGCAGGCACAAACTACACTTGACGAACTACTTTCTCTGGTGGCCAAGGGGAAGAGTACCCCCCTCCATCCACTTAATATTCATTGAGCATTCATGAGTCACAATACAGCCGCATCCCTCCCACCGCCTGGATAATCCAAAAGATGGGGGGATTCCCCCCGCTCAAAAGTGATGTCTTTTTTGGATTGGGGAGGGTTAGTTTGGATGACAAGCCTCCGGATGACTCATACACTACACCTCAAGTGCGAATCAAACACGCTCCACAAGTGAAGCTCAATGCAAACCCGGTGAAGTTCAAGTCACCAAAATGAGACACTTTTTGCACCGGCATCAGCACCCAACACAGCACCTCCTCCTTTCCTCCAATCCTTTGCTAAAGTGCTCACACACTTCACCTTACTTTCACGACGCCGTGCGGTTTGTGCGCCATTTAGCTGGCTTTCACACGCGCCTCCCTCGTGTAATGTGTGTGTGCAAACCATCAAACTGCTTGTTGTTTGCTGCTACTGTGGCTTACTTTCGCCTTTTTTTTACACCCCAACAGGATGATGGTGGTGAATGATTGTTGCGCAAAGAAAAAAGCGGCAGCGACACATACGCACGCATTGCTGGCCAAAATCCGGGTTCCTAACTGAGGGAGGCCACAGTCCCATATCAAATGAGTCACCCACTATATTATAAACGAGGGCCCAAGACACAATAATGCTGCAGAAGACCGTTATAAGCGCTACGAAAAAATACGAACGACACAATCGACACATTCATCCGGGAAGCAGAATCACAATAAAATCCGTCAAACACACACACACACACTTGTCTGTTGATGTGGGAAGTGCTTTTCTTTTTAATTAATCCGTTTAATTTGCACTGCTTTTTGCAAATAGTTAATTCACAGACACGCTGATGATGATGAAAGGGGCTCCCCAACGCAAACACTCCATCATTTTCACACTTGTTTTCACCCTTGGGGGCAGAGGGGAGGCCGGATAAAACAAACTTTCTCAATGATTCATCAATAAATAGGAGTGTTTTTCTCCCCTTCACTGCTGCTTTTGTGTATGGTTTATCCAATTTTCCGCCTTTAGCAAATAAATTTAAGAAAAATGCACCCGCTTTTCTCGCTACGGGGGGATGTGGAAAATTGGGAAAAAACCTCCACAGCACACCAACTTTTACATACACACACAGTCGTTGTGGGACCACACGACTTTCTCGACGCCGTAAAAACTAATAATTCGTCGCTTTACCACTGCAATGCAGTGGCAAGGGGGAAACACAAACACACACGCACACACATACACCAAATGTGACACAAATTGATCCCCTCCTGCATAGAGAGGTCCCCTTTTTTTGGCCAACCTTTTGAACTTCCTGATCGGGGTGTTTTTATTGAAAACGATGCTACTTATAAAGAACAAAACCACATACACACACACTCGGTCAGCTGTTCCACGTGTAACCCACTGGTGTGCACTCACTGTGAAACCGAACCCGGACAACCGACCACAACACATCCGTCCGCGAAGTGTGCTGCGCGGCACCTAGCTAGTACAATCACCACCCGGGGGAAGTATTCATTCGTGACTGAGTGAGACTTGGACGGAGCGCCCGCGCTAAGCGAACCCGCGACAACACAGAGGGTGGCTCAATTATCAAGCCAGCGGCCAGGGCAAGTGAACGCGCGCGTGCATTTGTATGAGTGTGTGTGTATAGTGTGGGGTGGTTTGTTTTGTTTTTGTATGTGGCAGCCGTTTGAAAGAAATCGAACGGGGTGGTGAACTACTTCACCACGGTCATGTTCATTCACGTTCCACTGCTCACTGGCGTGGGTTGTGAGAAGATTCGAAACGGGAGAGCATGTTTTGGGAGAGAAAGAGAGCGAATGCAGAGCTTTTAAAAACATTGAGATGAAATTAAACAAAAGCTCCATCGCTTTGTGAAAGGGGTTGATTATTTTCTCTCTCTCATTTTTGCAAACGGTTCGTGTGTTCTCAGCAGACTCAACGCTCACTGCTCACGCGAGCGGAATTCAACTGCAGTGAAAGATTTGAGGAAAAAAAAACCGTTTGTTTTGATGTTTTTTTCTAATGCCCTGTTCTAAATCGTAGCGGAATTTCGCAACGAAACAGGAACGAGTATTTGTTTTTGCAGAATAATGTTCAATCGATGGAGACGCTTGGTGCTCCAAACGATTGAAAGGAAAGCTTCTGTACGTCAATTTTTAAACCATATTATTTCTTAAATTTCTCTTTTTTTCTTTGACTCATCAACCGATGTCGGTCAAGGCCTGCCTGTACCCACTTGTGGGCTTTGGCTTTTAGTGACTAATTGATTCCCCCCCATAGCAGAATAGTCAGTCCTACGTATGGCGGCGCGGTCTTTTTGGGGATTGAACCCATGACGGGCATGTTGTTAAGTCGTACGAGTTGACGACTGTACTACGAGACCGGCTCAGACCTTTCTCTAGAAAGGTTAAAACTTAAGGCTTACATTTTCCATTCGTTATTTTACATTCGATTGCTACTACATTTTGCCTCATATCTATCAGTTTCAGTGTTTGTCCACTGTGTTTGTCCTTTAGACATTTTTTTGTTTTGCTTTTAAGTAAATATCTTTGTTTTAGATTGCTTCACTAAGTAATAGTAGCAGGGGGCGGTTCCGTAGTACAGTCTAGAGTTGTGCCTCAAGAACCAGAACTGTAAGATTCATTAAATTCATCCTAAATAACGAACGACCTACGTTCATCTAAGTAACGTTCATCTATTCTTTATAAATCATAATGCACTGAGATGGTCATGAAAATAACGTCCTACCCGTCGAATTAAAGAACGTTTTAGTACGCCAGGTCGTTAATTTCCCCCATACAAATGTGAACGTGAACCGTATAACCAGATCGTTCACAAAAAGAACATCCTACCCGTCGAAATAATGATTGTCCTGGTGTAATGAAAACATTTTCCATATTTTCATAAACTGAAATGAAAGAATGAATCGCGATTCACGTTCAGTTCATCTAAATAAAAGAACTAGTACGTTCACGTTCATGGCCCGGATTGCTCAAGCCTAGTACAGTCGTTAACTAGTACGACTTAATAACATGCCCGTCATGGGTTCATACCTCATGTGTTCATGTAGCCCCGTAGTAAGGATTGACTATCCAACTGCGTGGCACTGAATAAGTTTCGAAAGCATGATAGGCCGGCATGTTCGCGTAGACCTAACGCCAAATAAAACGTTATATTCGAAAATTCATTAATTTAAGACCCAATGTTATCATTTTCGTGAAAAGTAGATGTATCATTTGGAACTTTACGTACAATTAATTGTTTTGCGAAGGTTTATTGTTCTACTTGCTGGTAAGATGAGATGATACGCATTAGTGCATCTCGATCGCCGTTTGCAATAATAGAATGTAGTTTGCAATAATAGAACGCAGTTCGCAAAGCAAATTAAACTTAAACAGCTCGAATAAGAATTAAATTTAAATAATTTCTTCTGAAAGCAATACATATAAGACAAATCGGGAAATTGGAGGATGTCCTCTGTAGAAAATTGGTGATTTAGTGGCCAAATTGAATAGCAACGACCAAAACTTAAACCATTGAACTGATTTAAGATGACAAAATAACATCAGTACAGTATAAATACTTAGGCTACTGCTCTCGCGATGAATATTTATCTCCATCCATCGCATGTTGTTCCCCACTTCCGGAATCAAAACGACACTTACCTAAAAGTAGAGAAAGAAAAAAAACGAACAACATTAACACATTGTAGCCCACCTTTCGAAGACCTACGACTAACGATTAGCAGTGAAAAACAATGTCGTACAGTTTAAGCTCAATAAAACTTTATCGCAATACTTGTCTCCAATTCGGCGAACCAATCACCCAACCCCTCTGCTGTCGGTTGGCCGTTTTCGGTTAGCACACTTCGAACCGCCTAACGGGATCGAACACCGATAGACACGTACAAAACATATTTCCCAATTTGTAGAGAGTAACGCGCCACCCGCCACCGCCGATCGTCAATTACTGCTCCAAACTGCTCTCTCGGTCAAGCATTGGTCGGCCGGCATGGGCATGCGACTGAAATTAAACCGACAATGTTGTACACACAACAACAACAACAACAACAGCAACACGGGAGGAGGAAGGAAAATGACGACCAACGCCGTCACCAGGGTCGGGAGGTAACATTGTCGTGTTTCAGGCCCGTTTCGCCGGTTTGCAAAGGGAAGTGGTGGGTGGCCATGTTCGTTAACTGCGCTCGATTGGAAGTAATGTGCCGCAGTGACACTTTTACCTCCCACCACCACCACCACCATCTTTCCCGGTATTTTCCGAATTTTCCTAGGAAAAACATTCGCAACATGCTGTCAAGGGCAGAGGAATTAATCCACGAAGCGAATCGAAAGCAGCAAAAAGAAAAGCGATTAGTCAAACGCAAAACTGTCACTTCTTTCCTCGTTCTATGAAATCCATTTCAATGTAGACAACCGTGGATGCCCACACACACCCAAACAATACTCTCTTAATGCTAACACACAAGCGGAAAGCTTCCAGTTTATTCTATTCTGAAGGTTTCTTTCTTCAGTGTCAAAGTTGTTGTGGTTTTTTTTTAAACTGTGAGTTCAAGAACTTTAGGACAAATAACTTTCACTTGAAACGCTGGAAAGGTTAAGTTGGAAAGAACCAAACGATTATTACACGGAAAATATACCACCACTAGGAGGAGACACAAAAGGTCGCTGTGAGGAAAAAGAAGAAGAGGGCGGAGGAACAGTTGTGCAAAAATGTCAACCCAGCAAGCGAAGCTTTTTTGTTTTGCTGCTGATGCGACAAGGAAAGAAGCTTTTACCTTGCACACGAGCGGGGTAGTAAATGTCGAACTGTCAACGAAGCGTGTCATGGTTGGGGTCTAACTTGTCAAACGCATTTGACAGTTTTATTTCAGAGCAGATGCCGAACATGATTAATTATTGTTGCCGTAATTGTTTTAGTGTATTAAAAGAAGTAACCATATAAACCATTTATTAAGCGCGCTTACAAACACACACACACATACACTTATGACTGTGTGTCGCTTCATCATCACTCATTTCCCAAACCCCGCTCGGAGAACGCTCGATACACGGTCAGGCGACAGTCACAGTAATTGTACTTCGATGTTACCACGGGTTTTGCGCGCTTGATTTGCATAATGCCGACATGAACCATGACCGACGATGGACGGCCACCAGTAGGCCATATAGGAGCGTGTGCGCTTCTCACTATCCATTTCCTAATGCTGTGTTCTTCTCCCTTCGAGTGGCACACTGGCGTTTCGTGACTGGCGCGCTGTGGGTGAAGGGAACATAGAACCTCAACTGAAAGGGAACTGTAATGGAATTTACCACGTAACTACCGCAAAAGTGGTAGCCAAGGGGGTATTGGGAAAGGAAGAGACAGAGAAGTAAAGGTGCAATTAAACTTTCAAATCGGACCAATCGAAATAAAAGGAAAAAACAAATGCCACTAGTAGAGGCAACTACAACTGCTAGTTGCTACACTCGATGACCACTTCCATGCAACCGCTTTCTAGAACTGCTTGGCTGTTCTAAATAAACGATCCAGGGCGCACCGGTGGTGGTCTCTGCACTAAGCATACACACCTGACCTACCCGGTTCGGATCGGAGGGTGGGTTTGGAGGCAAATTGGGGCACTGTTTACATGTGATTAGATTTTGGGAAAAGTTCTACACCGTAGCGGTGTAATAAGCAGAGTTTACAGCCGAGAATCGGGGCACTGTTCTTACAAAGAAGAGAGTGCAGTACGCAAGAGGCTGACCATCACCCCATATAGGAAACTGGGTTTCTGGGGCGAATCGAAGTCGGTGAAAGGACGCGTCCCGCCCTGTAGGCCGTAGAATTAGGTACACAAAGTGGTAGAGTAAATATACCGCATTGGTTACCAACTGATTAGTTTGCAAACGACCCGATAGGATGGAAAGATTAAGACACGTTTTAAAGGGCCTACACAGTTGGTACACACCGACTATGCGTCACTGTTCGAACACAGTATTGATATTATATTCAAATATTGATGTAAAACTTCAACAATGATGTACATTGATGTACTCCCAAAAACCAGAAACAGCTACACACAGAGATATGCGAAAACCTTTTGCACATCCATATTCTTCCTCGCTGACTGGTGGTCACTGAGTGCTCTGAACAATCAAAGAAAGCCTAAGATCTATCAACTCACCAGCAACAAATAGAACAAACAAAACTCTTCAAAAACTGCGTCAGAACGGCAAACTTCACAGCGCAAGTACACGATCGAGGTTATGCAAACGCATCATACAGCAAACCTCCGAAAAGTGTGATGGTAGTTGCTGTTTTGGAAGTGGCCAAGAAAGGCGCGAGAATGTAGAGGTGTTAGAGGTGAGAGGTTGGGAAGTGATGTTTTCCGAGCGATGACGTGCCCCAACAGCTACACCGAACAACACACGGCGGTGGTGGTCGTGTTGTTGCATTGCATCACCGTCCCTTAAAAGACATGGTTGTTCAGAGTCAGAGAATGGCTTCGTCTACTCTGCTGGCAACCTAGGGGAGTTCTTCTTAATCAAACAAACGCCGTCCCCCCTTTGAGCGTGATGGATATGCTATACTTGTGGCGGGAAGCAGAGTTTCCGAAACTGTATATTGTGAGGTTTTCTGCATTTTCAAGGGCACCGTCTGTGAATTCTGTGAGGAGTGTATTGGATTTGGGAAGATCCTGTCCTATCTCTAACACAGAAGTGTGAACAGTTGCGGAAAACAAACACGAGTGAACAAGAGAAGTGCACATACAGTGTTGCACGCAACCCGTCCACACAAAATGATGTCAGCGTTTAGTCCAAACCCGCTACCAGCTACTGACTCTGTACAGAAGAACACGCTTTTCCTTCTTACCCAGGTGGACCGAAAAGCCGCTTAGCTCCCCACTGTTCTTCTCCTGTTTGTTCCCCTCTTTCCGCTGTCCATCAGGTTTTCAGTGCGTCGCCGTCATCCGAAAAAGGGAACGTCAATGTCGTCTAATTGACTTCTGGTTTGGCCCGGCTGAGACAATACGGGCCACGGGGGCTTGAGGTGAGATCAGGTTCAACGAAATGCAAATGAAGCAACACAACACTCTGGGGTGATGATGAGCAGCAGTAGCGACACCTCGGAACACACTTACCAAAGTGACACACATAACGAGAGTACAGCCAACACCGTTTAAATGTAAATCAAACGGAAAAGCCTTTGGTCGCGGAGTGTGCTCCGTGCCATAGCAGCGGCTTACGGAACGTTTGATCTTGAAAAATTAGTGTCGCCATTATTGCGGCCACCACCATATACTGCTGAAGGTTAGGATACGTGGAAGGTGTTAAGTAAATGGCAGGGTCTTTTTGCTGGTTGCAATTAGCATGCGTATGATGTAAGAAGGGCGCAAGATGAAAGCGTTACTTCCGACAGAAAGAGTCACTTTGTTTAGTGACTGACTAACCCAGAAATCTTTGACAACTTGCATTTTGTTTTGAAAATGTCAAACAGTATGAGGTTAAAGGTGTATCGAACTCAACAACTGAAGCAAATCGAACGCAAATATCAACGTCAAGCTGCTAGAGCGAAGCATGCAGAGAACACTGCGGGGCTTGGTTCTCGGTTACGCTACGACACGCAACGCTAGCCAGGCCAGCTTTGAATGCCCACCCCGCCTGCAGGCAATATAAGCGATCGATGTTGAAGCCACTTCGGCAGCATATGCGCCACCAGGCATAACCAGGCACAATGTGAAGGGGGTACGGCTGAAAAGTATGACATTTATGAGCAACTCCAGCCGCATTGAAATCGAAACAATATTGGCGAAAGTGCTCTGTGTTCGGGGTTTGGAAATGGAAACTCCGCTTTGGGAAATTCAGCAGTTCAGAACGGCTGAACCTACCTACTTGAGAATGGTTGGCTAACAAATTCTATGGCATATGCAATGGTTTTACTGCTTCCAGGAAAAAAAAACCCAACACCAGATGCACCCAGATTCCATCTAGATGGTTCGGATATATGTGCGCGTTGGCTTTTTTCCTGTGGATTGATGTCCACAACCACTACCAGACGGAGGGGATGCAATAAAACTCGCTTCAAAAATTTCCACTCACAAACACACACGCACACACTACGGTTGGAGTCGGCAAAGTCTTCGCATCGAAAAACAGGCCCAAAATCAAGGGATAGGTGATGTTGTAAAATCTCGATCCAACAATCAATAAACAACCGCAGAGCACCACGGAGGGAGCATGTGCACAGTAAAATGCCGAGAAAAGAAGGGTGTGGTGGTGGTGGTGCGAGTTGTTGGTCGCTATTCTTTTACTCCTACCAGATGTCGTCCAACCAGACACGGAATCGGAGATCCGAACTGCAATCGGGGGCAAGTTCGATCAGATGGAACTCGCGCTGGGCTGGAAATTGGATCACCACTGTGTGCCCATGTCATGATGTTTGTGTATTTTCGTTGTTGGGCAAAATACGAAACTCCCTCTGTTTTATTGACATATCGCATGGTTTGGGGCGCCGCCTTTGAAAGTTTGAAACAACACAACAAGCAGCGTACGTGTGTAATAACACCCTTTCGCGAGGGTTTTAAGATGTTCCGGGTGGTGGTGGTTGTGGTGGGACGCTTTAGACCGAAGCGCCAGTACGCCTTCCAAACAGTACTTCAAAGCACAGCGCGAGATGTGCCTGCTAGCCGGAAGTTCCACGGAAGAAAGGAAAAGCACATATAGACTCTGTTTGTGTGTGTGTGTGTGTGTGTGTGTGTGTGTGTGTGTGTGTGTGTGTGTGTGTGTGTGTGTGTGTGTGTGTGTGTGTGTGTTCTCGTTTTTGGGCACATCCGGAGTTTCGCTACCGGAAGTTTGAAGCAAGAGATAGAGAGCACTGTTTGGTCGGCAGTAAAAGGCTAGACGACGCTTTATGGCGCGCACAACCCCATCCTCTCCGGTGTGTCCGGTGTGATTCGGGCGTTTTTCTTTAATGGAAAGTTGTCGGCCAGATGTATACACCCGCGGGGCCCTACGACTTTTGGGGTGTGATGATTTCTGCTGAGTTGTTCTATTTCCTTCGGGTCTGTGTGAGGCTGGGTGAGGTGCATTGCTTTCTTAGAGAGCAAATAAAGCAAATAAATGTAGGCTCAACAGATACAGTGACGGCCATTGAACGAACCGAAGAGTGATTGCAATATCTAGAGCGCGACGAAATGGTGCCTTATATTTGATGATCTGTAAACAGTCAGACGTACCACGGTACTTCAAAATCGTATGTACATTCGACAGTAGGACAGATTTTGAACTTCAAAAGATGCTTTTCAAATTAACTTCATCAATCTCCTTTTGTCATTTCAATGGTAAAAGTCGTTCTATATATGAAATACTTCAAGACGACAACTATCGGGGGCCGGTCTGGTAGTACAGTCGTCAACTCGTACGACTAAACAACATACACGTCATAGGTTCAAGCCCAGAATGGACCGTGCCCCCATACGTAGGACTGACTATCCTGCTATGTGTAATGAATCAAATCACTGTAAGCCAAGCCTATTAGTGTTATAGGCAGGTCTTGACCGAATACGGTTGTTGTTGTGTCAAAAAAGAAGAAGAAGACACATCGTGAATACTCTAGATCGACATATTTTGTTCGATTCAGACATTTAGGGAAGGTTATTTAAGTATTGGATATAAGATATAGTAACGCATTTGACACACAGAAGAGCTAACGTAACAGCAGATTACTTTATATATAAATTCCGACCATAACAAAAAGCTTTTATAACCTTCATATGAAACAACGATGCTAATAATTTTAAAGATTCAAAATTTTCTCGACGTATTTTTGAAGTAAAGAAGCAATTTTACTGACCATTTCTAAATAGTGCACTATAAATTGAAAAACTGGCCAGGATTTTCTTTAATTTTATCCTTTTTTGTAAGCATGGTAAATCGGATTTGTATAAAGTTTGGATATTTCTATTAAAAATTTACATGTATAGACATACGAGTCCACCAACTACTGTACTGTACCTGGCCGTCAAAGTTTAAAAAAAAACTACACACATCAGCCTTCATCACGTATTTCACAAATCTATCACAGTTTTCGTTTGGTGTGATATTAATAACAATTTAAACCTCTGACTAATGCTTATTACCACCCACCCTTCAGGTGAGAGGCTGATAACCGTAATGTGGAAATAAAAGGGCTCATTTTTAGCCTGTTCAAATTACCCATTGTCAATGGGGTCGTGGTGTCTCGCTCCCCACACACACACACACACACGAGATCACGAGATAATCGGAGTGCTTTGAGAGGAGGGAGGTGGATAAAGAACGCTCACAAATTGCTACTGTTGCGATGATCGTCGGCTTGCACAACCGATCGGCCGGCACCAGACATATGCACATATACGCGCGCGCGACGCGGATTATGCAACTCCGCGAATAAAGCACGCTGATCTCACTTACCACATCGCCGACCTAGAGACTGATGCCGCCACCATCGCTACCAGATTGCTTCGGACACACACACACACACACATCTCATCAGCCGACAATGCGACCTATTCATCATCGCGCGCGCACACAGTACAGCGATTTGCTGCAGTTTGTCGACTGTTTTGGGAGATGGGGGAGATGCATTTGTTCATTTGATCACAATGTGTGGTTGCAGAGGGAGATTTGCATAGATCGGACGGCCTCATGTGCAACCGGGCGCAAATACACCTACATATCTAGCCACTCCAATGTGTGTAAAGGTCCAGCGTAAATGGAATTATTAGTACGGAAAACTATGACCTGTAAAGTGTCTGGGAGAGTTGGAAGAGAGGAGATGCTTTCGACTGGAACACCACGCTAGCCCCTATCATTACTGTTCACCGCCCTCTATCACACCTCTCGAGTGGAGGTGGGTGGGTGTTCCTTTCCTCCCCCCACAAGCCAACTCCCTTTTTATGACGCATACACACCCGCAGCGAGACCATCAGGACGGCGATTTGTATCAAACGAAATCGAAAAGGCGATGGTTGTGGTTTGCCCATTATCGAGACAAACCCCGAGACAGGCTCTCTTATCGAAGATTGTTACGAAGTAGTGGCGCCACCACACCACATTCGTCTAGCTGGAGCTTTTTGCTGCTGCGTTCGTTTCTCCTCTTCCTGGCTATCCGTTTGGCCGTGTGGTACACATTTTGTTCAGCTAACACATTCCATTTCAGTGTTTCTTCTGTACGTGTGTGTGTGTTTCTCTCTTTCTCTTCATCCACACACGTCAGAGATCTCGAACACGCTCGCCAGATGGCGTGCCGTTTGATAAGCATCATCCGAGCGATTAAGTAACGCGAGCGAGAGCAAGTAATGATCGGGCTTCTGCTGGGCTCCAAAAAAAATCCCTCCCTCAACACGCAACAAACGAAGAAGTTTTGGTTCCGTAACTCCGTTAGACGGCATCCCTCGTCTCATCCGGTGGTTGCGCTGTTTTGTTTTCTTTCCGCTTACCGAACATCTTCTCCACGTCAGCCCAGAAGACGACTTGAGAAGAAAGGACCGCTTTTTACGAAAACGTTGAGAGCGCGTTTTGTTTCCACTTGTAGCCTCTTCCGCCGCCTAGACGTCGTCTAGTTATGGTTTAACTAGAACCACCATAATTACGACAGACGGCCGTCCGAGTAGAGCGAACAACGTCCATCAGACAGCAGTTTACAAAGCGCCATCTCTGTCAGCTGAGGCGCGACACGAGTATTAAAAAAGAACTAGAGCAGATTAATATGCACGTCATTCTGCGCTAAGAATAATCTAAAATCACTGACCAACCATTTATAATAGAATCATCCATAGAGAAATCATCCATACAGATTTATTAGCCTACCCCACCAGGCGGCATGCGTGCTTGACGATCTTGATTGGAGCTGATCAAGGGCTATGCGCGTATCTGTCGGTAGCTGTCGGGAGACGCTATCTGCCTAGAGGGCGCCATCTATTTAGCACGCAGCCAAGCGGAACCGAGGATGGATGTGATTTTCTCCTTCGCTACCGGAACGTACGGCGACATGTCAATCGAATGCCGAATGGCGATAAGGATCAGTTTCTTTTTTATGTCTTCCCGTGGCGCCTGTTAATTATGGATGAAGTATTGAAAGATGAAGGTTTCTGTTCGTTTGCTTTAAAGTCGCCGGAGTTGATGATCTCCACGCGGTAAGCGGATATTATAAAGCATACGATTATGTATTCTAGTATCTAAATTGGCATTTTAGTTAACTTACTATTTATTTACTATATGGACCTATTACTTTTCTTGCAATCATGTCGACCTGACTAATCTTACGAAAATCGTTCATTTTTGAAGAACTTGAACGACCCAGAGCTGGTTTGTTGTTAACAACTGAAAGTGATCATCTTTTATGTTTTGATATTTTCTGTCCTATTCAGCGTATTTTCTCTTTTTTTCTTCTCAGATGATCGTTCAATTGTTTGTTCAGAAGATCTCTAATACGTCACATCATTGATTGTTTTTCGTTCATATAAAAGTAACCGTCAAGACTATGAGAGATCACTAATGCCAAATGATACTCTTATCGAACCGTTACCACTTCCTCTAATAATCAATCTGCTAATAATTTAACGCCCTCTTTCGCCATTAAATCGAACTACCTACCATAATGCGTACACCTATAGCAACTTAGGCGTTGACTGCCAAAAGCGCAAATTGCAAAGAACACTATGTACTAAAACTCGGTTTACCATTTACCACAAAAAGCACACACCACATGAGCACACACAATTTGCATTATCATCATCCACACTTCAAAATGGCATGAGTTGCACAAACACATCGAGAACGCAGCGGTACACCGTGGTGCACTACTTATCGATTTACACACGAAAAGTTTAAAGGTGAAGGTGTGCAAAAGCACTCAAAAACGACCCCATTGGCACACTTATATACACACACACACAGCCACCCACTTTACAACTCGTTGGTCCTTATAAACATAGAACGGGATTATCATAAACATTAATAGCAGCAATATGCGGGAGCAAGTTATCCACACACACACACGTAGCCGACCCGTATTTTACGTGGGAAGGTCAACCAAACCCATTTACAATTGTGGCACAAAGCGTGGTGCAGGGGTCCACACCACCATTTTGCACATGTGCGGACGGAACGCTGCTGCTGCTGCACTCATATTGCAGGGAAAATGGACCAAAACCGACCAACGCTCTGTGTGTGTGTGCTGTGTATCAACCATTATGCGGAAGCGCGCAATACGAAACCCCATTATCGTGTGCTGCTGCAGATCAGGTCCCTGGGTTGGTTATTGTGCGGTAAAGGGGACGACACGAAAAAGGGGAATGAAGAGACGATGCACCATACACAGAGTCATCGACAATGATTAAGAGAGTTCGATGGAAGTTGTGTGTCCTTTTTGTCGCTTTCTATGTAAAAAAATAACGGAACAACATGTTACCCACCTCAGCGAACTAACACAGGGAAGTTGATTGAGGATGCAGATAAAAAAATAGAACCAACTGTTAAAGAAAGGACAAAACACTATCATATGTGTGGCGGCTGTGTGTCCTTTGCTGAAGTTGTAGCGTACGCCCGGAAGCAGGATGCATTAAAAGTGCACTGTTGTTCCATTTCCCTTTTCATGCTTTCCAGAGGGGCGCTTTTGTAATGGGAAACGACACCTTTAACGGGTCCCTAAAGGAACACTGCACGCAATGAGCGGAAGAAGAAAGTGCAACTGTGGAACCTGCAGAAATACAATACTAACAAGCAAAAGGTAAAAAAGGTACAAAATACCTTACAAGAGCATATACGAGAGAAAAGAAAATAGCAATAAAAAATATAAAATAAACCGCATCAAGGAGTATTCTACACATTCTAGACAACAAAGTAAATACAAAAAACAAGAAGATGCTTCCCAACATTGATCTACAACATGGATAGGAGAGAAGGAAAGCATGAACAAATGTATGAATTGTTTGACAGTTTTTGCTAGCGATTCTTTTTAACTTGCTTGTTCGATTTGACAGAAAATTAAAATTTTGAAATCGTGATATTTTTGTACAGTAAAATTTAAATTAAAATAAAAAATTATTTACACAGTATACATATAATTCATTTAATTTATTATGATATTTCTTAAAAGAAAATAAGTTATTTGACAAATGAAGAAAATCAACAAAACAAGCAAATGAGCATAAAACACAACGAAGAGTGTATAAATATAAAAATGCATTGAAACATTCAAGTTTTTTTAAACACCATAAGTGTTTTATTTGTTTTATAATTTGTAGGACGTTTTTAATAGAAAAATTATCAACTTTGTTATTTTGTTTTTGGATTTGAATGGCATTTTGGTTCGAAAAGCTATCTATATTCTAATCCTAATTTTACCAAAAAAACATGCATCTTTTAATTTGTTTACTGTTGCATATGTCACGTGTTTTGAAGGGGAAAACATAACATCTGCCTGAAACAATGCATTAACCAAGCCCGCTTCTTTTTTTTCTGTTTTTGTTCGTTAACAACTTCCGCACGAGAGAAATGCCATCAAACGCACTTACGCGTGTTTCCGGGTTTGGGAAAGAAAGTTTCCACTCGAAATGCCTACCTACACCCTTTGACCGTAGCACCGTACCTGGCGTACTCTATTGACCTCGTAATTGAAGGTCTGTTGAGAAGTGTACTTTGGATTTTGGGGTGAACCGCGTCCGCACAACCCGAAACTAAGACCGGGAAAGCTTCACTTTCGTCCATTAAAATGGCACAAAACCAAGGATTGTGTTGTTTTGTGTTTTCACCCACCTCTCTCACTGCAAAGCTGCTCCACTACAAAGTTGAACGATCGATTTTCAAGTGCAGTCGAAATAACAAGAAACGGTAAAAAGTGAAAACCAAAGGACTCCACCCCCTCTGTCGAAAAGGTCATCTCTAACGCCATCACTCCCACTGGGAGAAGTTGAGCGCTTAAGCAAAAAAAACAGTGCTACCGCCCAAAAGGGTTCGACGATGCTTTTAAGATTGACCTATTTGAATGGTAAACGGCGGCGGACCTTTCACAGTCGAGGTACGCCCTATATTTACCCTTAAAAAGTGTTGCTGCAACTACAATCACAAACAACCGCTAGGACGGGGCGGTGAGGTGCGGGGCATAAAAACAAACAACCAGGAATTGGACAGCGCACAGTACAGTGCGCAAAAACGGTACCGCCTTACACTCCTCTCTCCTCTGCCTTTTTGTTGTTGATGTAAGCCGATAAATTTGCATTTTAAATTAATGCTCGCACGCACTTTTTTCCCTGGTTGGTGGTACAGCTGCTGCTGCTACTACTGCCGTTTACTTTACTGTTCTACGTTCAACCGTCGCGCGATCGTGTTTGAAAATGCGATAGAAACTGCGGTGCCCCCAATGCGTTTATTTCCCGCTGAGCGTAAACAAACAAATTGAACAAACGTTGCCCACCCCGTTTAAGATTAATCGGCAGCAACGTCACCGCAACGACAGACGCACTCCAAAAAACGATCGCGATCGACGAAGGGAGACTTGGCTGGTTTGGGAGACTAGTAGTTATTTTGATATAAATATAATATTATTTAAATATAAATAGGAAACATTTTGCTTGAATGACACAAAAGCATTAACTTCGAAATGGACGCTAAAGATACTGCTTAGAGCCCTCTGACCGTTTAAGTAACGAATGCTCGCCGCTAAAACCAGGTTAAGGTCTTCCCGGATTACACAGCTTGCAGCTTGCATCTCCTCTATAAACAGGTCCAGCAGCACCTCACCACACGTTGAGCAATGGACGACCCTTCAAAGAAAGCCTACGCGCTAAACAACACAAACCAACTCTTTCAGGCCCTGCTCGTGGCGGCTACTTTCTGGTTCACCGGCATTTATCAGCGGCTCGCGCGTCAGTGGGCCAGAAATATTGATCCTCATTTGCATACGACGACATTGGCTCACTCTGCACACTCGGTTTGGATCTCGGTTGTTACATGTGAAACCGACCACTCCGGCTCGACCTACCACCACCCTTCGATCACCTTTCATCCTGCAAGCGCGCTTGTGCCCTTTTTATCGGTCAGTTCACGCGATTAGTCAATGTTTACAGCACTCCTGCGTGTGATGGGGCAAGCGCGATGATAATGACGGGTTATGCGGAAAAGAAGAAGCTTCTACTAAAATTCGTACAAATTGCCCGTTCTCATGGGTGGTCGTGATTTTAGCACATTTGGGCCAATTCCGAATGATAGGCCGAAACGCCACACGCGATGACACCTAGTAAGGTCGTTTATTTATGATGTTCTTGCGTTTGGAAATTACCACCAATATCAAGGTTTGCGGCTCCATGAAAAGGGTGAGAACTAGTGATGTGTAATCCGAAATGGAACCGTATATCCATTTTAACTTTGGCTTTGAAAATCCGAATTAAATTTCAAATCAAAACCATCTCAACGAAGTATGAGTGATTTTGAAAGAATGTGGATGACCCTGGATGACTCTGGGTGACTAGTCCGGACGACTCTGGATGACTTCGGACGACTCTGGACGACTCCCGATTACTCTGAACGGTTCTCAATTACTCCGGATGACTCCAGATGACTCCGGATGACTCCGGAGGCGATTGACTCTAACCCTGATTAATTTCATATGGATCCGAACGGATTCGGGTTGAATTCAAATGAGTCCAGACGACTTTGGTTGAGCCCAGAAGAATCCGAATTGAGTCCGGACTTCGGATGAGTCCGAATGAATTTGAACAAGTCTGAATAATTTTGGTTCAATTTAAAGGAGTTTATGTTAAAGTCTTTTTTTTTTTAAAGCGTTTAAGATAAAATCTAAAAAAATACTTAAGTTAAGCATCGACTTGTAACGGAATCGAATCGTTCCGACTCCGACAAAAATGTTCAATTTACCCATCACTAGTGAAAACACACATGACCGTGAAGTCGGAATTGGTTTTGTTGATTTTTCGCCTCCTTAAACACACACCATAATTGTGGTAATTTAGGCACTTTAAGTCGTGCTTTGCATAGTAACCAGTAACCACCATCGAGAAGCGTCTATTTTTCTAATGATCCACTAGATGGAGCCACCAAGAGCGCACCAGCAGCAGCAGACAGCGCAGAGTACGACGCTCCATCATCTCCATAACGACACTACCGCTGTGTGTTGTTGATTGGTTTGACATTCAAAGCACTTTTCCACACAACGAGTGATGATGATGGTGGTGATGGTACAAGATCGCACTTTAATCAATGCTGATCGACAAGGGTGATACAAGCAAACGACCCAGCAGCGCAACTACCCCCCTGGGACGGAGGTTGCAAATAATCTGCGCGGAAACAACGCTGATTGATGGACACGAAAAGAAAAGTTCATGGTTTTGCTTCGGCTGCAATTTTGCCCCGATTTTCACTCACGAAATGTCAAACGATTTCTAAATGTGCGTTCGTCGTTTAGTGTTATTGACATCATTTCAACCGCTTTACTTTCTCATATGGCCACTACCATCGATCTGTCATATTCGATAGTCGATACTTCGATACGGTACACACATTACACGCTAGATGTCGCTTGCATGAACCTTCCATGGTAATTTCGCTTGAACATGGAAAGGGCGTCGTCGTCTTTTCGATCGTCGTGGTGCTCTTTTTGTGTGTCTTATTTATAACAGATTTGGCATTTACATGGCCAAAAACCTAGACCTAGACATTCGCAATAGCGTAACAAAAATATCGCGTCTTTACTCGTTTCCCTGCCACACGCTCCTCGCAATTGATGACCTTTTGAATGAACCATTCGTGGTGGTGGTTTCGATTCAAAAACTTTTTTTCAATGTGACGAAGAAAACACTCGCGCAGCTCCAATGTCCGTAATGCTTCGCACGGGCAAGGTGGATGACATTTGGTACAGAGCGCATCGGGCATGGGTGTGTCTATGGTTTATAGCTGGCGCGCGTTCGCTTCAGACACTGAATTTGATGATCGTTTGGCATATGATTAATTTGTTTACCCGCGTACTGACCGATGCGGTGTGCCAAGTTGGACCCACAGAGAGATAGAGAGGCAGAGAGTGAGAGGCAGGTAAATGCACTTTCAATTCTCTCAACCACCAACGGGCCCCGAGAGTTCTACTGAAATTCCGTAACGCAAACACAAACCCGCTGCTGCTCGGATATATGAGTTGCTAACGAGACTGTCCGACGACTGTCGGGTGTGTCTGTGATGGCGTTTCCCCCCGTGTTTTTTTAAGTGATCTGAATTTAGAAGGTTTCATGGGCGAAATCAAAACCCCCAACACTGCCGTGTGATTCGTGTGCCGAAAAATGGCACCGATGAAGGTCAAAATAGGCCTGCTGGCAAAAGCTTGTTGAGGTTTCTCTTCATTTTGTTACACCGGTTTATTTATTACTGTTTTTTTTAGCAACAGCAACAAAAACAGACGAACAACACACAAGTTGCAGAATTTAATTCCTGATTTTTTTTTACACAAAACAGAGGCTCTTGAATTGGCCGGCTCACATTTCGACACTGCCGGAGGAATGTGGTTAATTAAAATCATAATTAAACGAGCGCAACAACTGGCGCTGCTGCTGCTGCTGCTGGTGGTGCTGAGCTAAGTTTTTCGTGTCCCAATCGTTTTGTAATCTTAATTAGCGCATTTGCCAGTAATGCCAGTGAAAGCATTACATAAAGTTAGCTCATACTTTTACCTTCTTCACTGCCACAATGGCGTTCTAATGTGGATATTGCTCTTTGATTGGTTCTAATGGTTTCTAAACGTTCATTCTGGTTTGATTACTTTTATTCCCCAGTGCCAATCATCTAACTAAACGTTTCACAACCTTCTCAAAGCAATAGATCGTTCCCTTATTTTATGGTCTCTATCATTCAAAGGAAAGGAATATATAAAAAAAACACAACCGTCAAGTTTTATCACGCCAACCGAATCTCAGTGACGTTGTTGTGGGGCGATAAAATCAAACGAAACACTCTCGCGCTCTCTTTGCCACCTTTGCCACACAGTTTTCCGCCACCGTCAGCAATCAAAATGGTAAGTTTCATGTTTTATGACATTATCAAACGTCTCGATGGATCGCCCCAAAACACGGTAAACATAGTGACAGTGAACTTTGCAGCCACTGGGAATCAGCGTCACTTGCAGACACTCACACAGTAGCTCGATGAAACTGACAGCAGCAGCAGCAGCAGTAGGCCCAATCGACAGCAATCAGTGCAGACGCAATCAGATCTTCGATAATTTGCTTCAATTGGAATTTATTGTCATTCGGCAGCGCACTCGGGGAGCCTTGGTGGTGTGCTGCTGGCTGTGAATTCCACCAGGTTGCAGCAGCAGTAGGAGCAGCAGCAGTAAAACAATCGCAAACGACGAACTGACACCGAAATCGGGCCGAAACGTTGAACTCCCAAAGCGTTAGAGGAAGGTCACCGTCGGGCGTTTGTTTTTTTTTTGGGAGTTAGGATTGAAAAAGATTTTGTTTCCCAAGGCCTAAGCAGCGAGAGAGTAATTTGCATCAATTTTAGGATGTGTGCGTGCTGTGAAAACCCACAATCATACGAGTGGCCAAGCTACAAGACTACATTGTCAGCGCAAACTCGATCATGCAAACGTCAAGATCGTCGCCCCCAAATGATTGTTTAAATATTTTTACGACCTTTTTGTCACTAATCCGACCCATTAATAGGCTCAAAACATGATTATGCAACACTTGTACCATAGATAGATAGAGAGAAACAGGCAGAAGGTAAGCTACATCTATCATGATGGTGTTGCTTTGTCTGTGCGTGTGCTGTGGCTGGTTTTTCTCGTTTTTCCTACTCTCGTGTGTGTACTGCTGTTGCTGCTGCTGCTGTCATCGATACTGTGTCACCTTTCCACGCAGACAGACCCAAGGTAAGCACCGTTGTTGGAAGAAGGTGAAGACAAGAGAAAAAGCTGACCCACCACCGGGGCTAAACAGACACAACCGGGGAGGAAAATGGGTCACTATCTTAGGGGGCCAAAAAACCGGCCCTCAGACCCCCTTGTATGGATCTCGTATGATTTTCCACCACCGTATTTTCGCATGCTTGTTGTCCGCAAAAAGGGAACAAAACACACCACCCTAGCAGCAGCAGCAGCAGCAGCACACAGCCAACAACGAAAAAACGTATAGGGAAACCGTTAAGCTTCTCCCTCTTCTCTCTCTAGTCCCATCGAGACGAGACTGATGAGATGTGGAACGAGTTGTTCCACCTTTGCTTATGCATCTTTCGTGCGTTCGCGTGTTGTTACGCGGCGACTAACTCGTGCAAAAAAAACGGTACGCAAAGAAAAAAAAGAGGCGAAAGGAAAAACTGGGAGAGCAGCGCATACATGGACAGGACAAGTTCAACCACCAAAAGGGGGAGGATGTGTGGAGGGTTTACGTTTGTTATAAAGAGAAGATCGGCGGTGCAAAACAGTATTTATTGTACATTCAAACCAGTACTTGTTACTAAAGTGCCATTATATTTACAAAGCATTCCTAATGTATGTAAAGCATCTTTGTTTCTACCAACACATAAACTCTTTAAGCAGTGTAACCTTAAAGCAATTAATCGATCAAAACGACCCCCTTTTCTGTGCGCAGACGTCCAGACGACAAGTAATGGTACCGCTAAAGTGTGCACACTCTTATCAAAGTTGACCATCAAACACGGGAGAGAATGAATTTCGCCCATTTCTTTCACCTGATACACACATCCACACGCATGCACACATTTGCCCTGGTAAAAACATGCAAACCCATCACAACCATTACTGTTGTGGCGGATAGTGAGGCAACGAGCGAGCGAGCTGCTGGTGTTGCTGCACATGTGCTGCTGTGTCGGTGTTTGAAGATGAAAGACACATAGCCGTTGCATAATCAATGGGAGACTTGTTTTGCTTTTAACTTGCGAAAAAGACGAAACAGATGGAAAAAAGAGAAAAACTACAAGTACATCGGAGGTATGGAAGTTGTTTTCCCTGTTCTTGTCGGACCGACCATTGGCAGAACGAGGTAACTACGTCGGTTTCGCAACCGTTGCGCATCCGCTTCCACTTCATCCTCGTGGAATGTATTCTCTCTTGGGAGTGATCCCACTTTCCGACCACCCGTTAATTGCTGTGGAAAGACTGTAGCATGTTTTGTTAAAAATGTAATAAGTTTGTTATAGTGGTGTGAGAACTGAGTAAGAATCACGTAAGAAAGGATTATTTGAATCATATAAGTGAATATCCATGAATACACAGGAGAGTAGAATATTCACTCATCTTTGCGAGCGGAATCAGAGTAAAAGAGTGATTGTAACGAGTTGACTCTTCAACCCAAAATAAATCCTTTTACTGCTCCCGTGTAATTGCACTCACTCTCTACACTGTCTAGCGATTCACTTTTTGCGACTCAGCGGTCAATGAGTCACTCTTGTGGGATTCAACTCACTCACTCTTCGCGCCGGGTAGCGAATCATTATTTTTATGATTTCGTTTATTTTGAGTGAATCACATGTTGCAACAAAGAGTTAGTGAGATGAGTTATGAATTTAAAAAATCATGACAACTCGTTGGAACCTAGTTGGATCCATAAATTCATTTTCGGCCCTCAATTAACTAACACCAACTCAGTGCACATATTGGTAATAAATTTAACTTTATACACAAAGTTTATATGATTCCAAATGATGCATGATTCACGAAAGTGATTATTTACAATCTGAGAAAAGAAATTCACTATTCGATGCAGGTTATTAAAGATTTGGGGATTTGTTTAGTGTACTATTTTGTTCTCTTTCTTCAAAGAATGAGTTGAAGCTTCCCTAAAGCTACTCTTCGTGTTTGAAAAGATTGAAAAGATTGAGTTACTCTCATTTCAAATTTGGTATACTTCAGGACCCGTAAGTTACACAATGAATATAAAACAAAAGAGCTAACAAGGAGCAGCTTCTTTTAAATAAAGCCATTCTAAACTCGACTCCTTCACTTCACTCAAATCTCCTGCATTCGCGATACACAAAAACAACAAAGACTATTGAACGTCAAACGCGTTTTACCGGCACACCTCTGTAACACCCCGTACCTCATCGTTTTGCCTACGTAAGGCCCAAACGCCTTTGGCCAGAATTTAAAACAGGTTCCGGTGTCACGAGATTCGCAACATCAGACAAACAACAAGCACGTCTCACTTCTTCTCTCTTCTCGTGATTAAGCTCCCAGATGGTTTTCTGCAGACACAATTCCGCGTCAAAACTGCAAGGACAACTTTTAGAGGTCCTCTTGGTCCAGCGTCTTGGCGGTGGTGGTGTTCGCACAGAACAAGCAGCAATCAAACCGAACCAATAAACTTGTCTACGGTTCTCGCGCCAGAGCTAGAGAACTATAAAAAAAAACAAACCCATTACATTTAATTTAATAACGCAAAGTCCCGGCTCTAGTAAGACCACCACCGGAGACACTCCCGCCAATCAAGAACACACCCAGTTGGAGGTAAAAGTTTTAAGCTTGCCTTCCTGTTTCTTGGTCGCCGACCAGCGATGTTTGGTAAAGTCAATTTTAAGAAATAGAGAAACAAAATATTGAACAGCAGCTACAAAACATTTGGGATCGATTTGCCAGTTCCGAGATGCAAAAGAGGAACATGCACAGGCGATGGAAAGAGAGTGTGTCGTAAAATACCGTTTCCATAAATTGTTCACCTCGTGGAACCGTCCCCTTGGGGAAAAACGAAACTCTTTAACGATGTTGCCAGGTTGCCCGCTTCTCTTTCCTCCCATCACCTTTCCCTTTGTAGGCAATGAGGAACGGGACCACTGCGAGTTTGTTCTTTGCACCTGAGAGAACGGAACGCGCAGCGCTTGGCAACATTTGTTCGATCCATCCGCATATTGTACGGTGTTGTGAGTGGTGCACTGTTGTTGCTGACTGGTGTGCTACTCGCTGCTGCTTAACCGGAATAATTATTGCCAACTTTGTGCAGATGCTATTTATTGCAGTGCGCAACGAAACAAAACCATCTTGCACCAGGGGCGGGATCGGTAGAGTAAAATAAATAAAATAATGCTAACACCCCAATGCCATGCCCTGGTGTACCACTAGACGTCACATAATTTTGTTCAGACAGGAGGAGGATATTGGAGAAGAGATAAAGAGCGACCCGTCGATATGTTGATGTATATGGAAATTGTGTTACACCCAGCCTCTCCCTCGGTATAATGGTTCTTCCCACGGGATGGGTTAATGAGTGAACAAGTTTTATCAATTTTTAACATGCTTCAGGTTGAATGCTACAACAACTTCATACATATTCAATCACAAATTGTATTTCGCAAAGCAAAAATTATTTTAAACACACAAAATTAGTTTCATCCTCCTTCCTTCCTTATTATTCTTGAAATTTCTAAAAAAAGGCAACAATATACGCATGCTGGTTGCTCAGGTGCATAATAAAACCCATACCGTTTGCTACAAGCCCGCACAAAAAACCATGTCACTCAAGGCAACAAGAGGCAACATTACACACCCATTTGTCCCTCGGAACACTTCCACGACGACCGATGCGGGCTTAGAAGTGCACTCAGAACGGTAAAGGCAACAAACAACCAACCAGCGACCAATAGCAGCATCAACAAAAACATCCTTACCCGGAATGTGTTCCGGTAATTATGGCGGTGTGTGTCCTGTGCATAAAATTAAATCTTCGTTCCACCCCGTTCGCACTGTTTTGGCACGCAATACAACAACAGCAACATAAAAAACAAGACCCTGATGCCCTGTACCTTCGCTCAATCGATAAGGGCCCACACATAAGGGGTGGTCTCGTTACGTTACGGGGTCCATCCATATCATCTTTTGTCGTCATACATCATTTCTTTTTCCTTCCTTTTGGCGACATGGAACATGGTTGAAAAGCGACCGCGAGGAAATGGGCAATCAATCACGCGGCCATTTTCCGCCAACCGGATGGAAAAACTGAAACGCGATCATCAACAGTAATGGGTAACTTTCGTTGCTGTCGTTCATATGTTTATTACATGCTTCATTCTAATGGAAACAGTGGAAATTTAGGAAACATTTTTTAAAATAATAATTAGAGCTACATCGAAGAGAAATTTTAAAATATGCTGCTAGTAACCATTCTGATATATTTTTTAAACACAAAAATGGCAATTTATGAAAAGCTTTTAAATTGTTTGCCTCATCATCTATTCTGTCATTTTATACGGTCCGAATGTGCACCGGTTGTGTTGTATAATGAAACTGTCCAAATGATTGAACGAAGGAAAAAAGAGACTGATCGAGCACAATACCACACGTTCTTTCATTCGTTTGTTCGTTCATGAATATTCACAGCTCAACTTTTTTTCCATAAACATACAAAAACCACTCACAAAAAGGTAACAGTAACCACAGATAAGGTGGTAACAGCAGTCACTGGTGAGCGAGTACTGTACCATGCGAAAAAATATTGTTGTTGGCACTGTGTGAGAGAAGAGCTACATTGCTGCAGTGGCATGTTCCGCGGACGGGAGTGTGGAAAACTACCATCCATCATACTCCTCTCAAAAGCCATTTTACACCCGCAATTTTTGAACAATAAGTAGCAGTGGAAAATTGAACGCAAAACCAACGCCATTTTCACCTATTTTTTTCTTGCTTTCTAAATGCTTCTGAAGGGTGAAAGATTTCATATTTCCAAACCGTAATAGGAAACGCCATTTTCCGTTTATTTTTCTTCACAAAAAAAAAACAAGCACACACTACAGTAAAACACCAAACAAATATCGATCGTATGATCGAGCTACAATAACAAAAAAAAAAACAACTAAACCATTTTAAAATTCATTAGTCAAGTGTCACATGTCGAGCAGTCTCCGCGAGCCGCGCACAACACCACAACACATGATGAATGAATTTCACTTCATGTCAACCACCTCCCCTTTTTGACCTTCACCCTCAACCGGCGATCGGTTCTGTCCCTTTCTGTTGCGTATTATTTGATGTTAAATGAGACTTATTTTTACTTCTTCCCGAATAACGATCATCATCATCGTTACTTACGAAAAGGGCAAAACTGACAATGAACTGACGCCGCAGGTGTGATACACCATGAAGCAAATTTGGCGCGTTTTTGTTCATTCAAAAATTAAACCCAATACAATCATCTCATCGTCATCATCATCGGTTCCATTCTTTTTTTCCCCCGCCTCGTTGCCTACCGATAGTGTGGAGTGGTGGTAATGGGCATTGTGTTTTTGGCGCTTCCCAAAAGACATAATTGAAAAAGTCACGTCAGCCACCACCACGATGGGGCTTTCACTTTTTGACACTTTATTTTAGTCAGGCACACAACAGCACACACGTTAGCGCAAAATGCTAAAAATGCTGCTGTCCCGAATGACCATCGCCGCGGGTGCTTTTACACCATTGTGAATGCGCGTGTAAAAGGAGGTCGCGCGTAAGTATTAAAAAGTAACAAAGGATGAGAATAGAATAGGGTGAGAAACAATGGCCGATGAGATAGGAGAAAGAGAGCCCCATTTAGATCTATTCGCTTTTTACCGGGTAGAGAGCTCGGGTTTTGATGTTATTTACGAGCATTAGAAGACCATGGCTCTTCTAATCACTTTTCTTTGGAAAATAAGGATGGTTTTTGGTGGTGAAATCAGCTATTAAGAAGATTGCTGCTTTCATTGTGCTTTTCTTCTGAGTGAGCTTTTGTTGTTGTCCGAGTTTGATAGTTCTTTTCAGAGCTGCCACCGTCATACCCAGATAAGACAAATCGTGCTCCAATAAAACAGGTTCCAGAACTGCCATTCGGTGACACTTACCTAAAAAGAAAAGAAAAGAAAAAACAAAGCTTTAGAAAACATGTCAACTGTAAAATCAAAAATACAATCCAATTCCTCTCCCCTGTGATATTTGATATGTGTGTTTGAGCTTTTCAATAAAATGTTTATAGAACCAGACATTTCCGCCAACCACCAGAGTGCTTAATTCCGTTATGAGGCCTGCGGATAAAAAAATCCCGCAACATTAAACAGGAACTGGTTCGGCATGGAAATGGACAGGAAAAGGTAACACACCACAGGCACACAAAATAGGGGCGGAAATTGTAAAACGATCCATTTCCCAGGCACAGAACCACGCCACCACACCGCCACCACGTGATCCCGTGATTCGAGCTGATCATGGCAGGCAGGAGAGTAGCATTAAGAGCGGCGACATAAACGATCATCCTCATGCCTCATCCAATCATCACCACCACACCACTCCACAACACCATTTTTTCTCGCTCTCAATAAAGGGAGATGAAGCAGAAAAAGGCAACAAAATCGCGCACCAGACATACCGTCAACATCAGCTGATCGGGCGCCCAGCTCTCTACGTGGGGTTGTGTCGATTGTGTTGTGTGACGCGCAAATCATCAAACAATTACCAACCGATCGATAATTGGTGCAATCAACGTCGCACTCACACATAGAGGAACGTGCACTGTAATACTAAACACACCACACTAACCCTTCGAGAGGCAGTGGAAAAATTACTGTTACTGGTTTTTGAACAAATTGTGATACATTTTGTTACAGCTTGCCATTAACTGAACGAATTTTCTCCCTTTTTTGCTTCGCATAGCGTATTCCTTCCATCAAGTGTAGCAAAAGGAACCCCCAGAAGCGGGGCTTGATGGGTGGGATTCACGGTCAAAATGGAATCGATTACTAACGAGAACGTACACGACCCATCCGATAAGGGATGGGAGGTGCAATGATCGGGAGAGAATGATTTCAAAACATACTTCATCACAACATACTCTCCCCCGTTTTACCGCTCACACACACTGCTGTGGCGGACCCTTCAAAATACAACAGGGAACGAACGGACTGACACACACACACACACCCTTTGCTTAATTCATCTAACCCAGTTACGGGCACTGGGCACGGGCAAACGCAGGAAGAGGAGCGCCACGAAAGGGCACGCGGGGAGAGTATAAATTGCAGCTTCATTAAATTTACAGTTAGCATGTAATTACGCCAATTAAGCGCAGGCCAATACTCAATGCTTACTTCTTTTTTTTTTCGACATTTGTGTACCATAATTTAGCGTTGGCAAATGGCAGGGCGAAGTGGGTGGGTGAGTGGATGGTGGTGGGGATAAGACTGATTAAAGGTGGGTTAACGCAAAAAATGAAGGGAAGATTAATAAAATTAAGCCAAAACAGAAGAGTTTGCTGGTGAAACACAACGATGTTGTGTATTGATTATGTTTCGATGCAATTTAATATGTTTATACTAGGTAATTGAGGTTGAAGTTTATTGGATGTACGTGAGCGAGTAGAAATCGTTCAAGTATGACGTCATATGACGTCATGTTTACGGATAATTTTTATCTGACTGTCTGTTTATCCATCCTGTTGACAGCTGACGTGTTAGAAATGACAGTTCAAAAAGAAGGATTCAGTTCTTCCACATGATTTTCAACAGGTCTCAAGCTAGATTGAGTTTGACAGTTGTTTGAAGTGTGTGGAAAAACATTCATACGCACTGCAATTTTAAAATGATGCCTATGCACCATTTGGCAGCTGTTGAAAAACATCTTTCTAGAGGTGAATACACTGTTTTCCGGTTCAGTTTCAAATGTGAACGACATTATTCAACAATCGCGCGAACCCTGACTTGGCTTGGCAAACTCTGTATTAATTTTTAATTTCTTCAGTATGATTTTCAACACTTCAATGGTCTTTTCCTATCGTTTTTTCATCGGGGTTTGAAGCCGGATCTCATCTCCCTTTGACAGTTGAAGTGTTGAAAACCATGCTGAAGAAGTTAAAAATCATTTTGATGAAAATGAAACATCACAGTGATGTGGAATAACTTCTCGCACGCAGTGAAAAACAATGTTTACATTCGGAAGTAACTAGTAAAACCCTGTAAGTCCAAATCAATTCCCGTTGGCTACGTTCGTCTGTACTGAAGAAAGGTTGAGTTGCACGTCGAATGAATCAACATTTATTCAATTACATTTTATTTTATATTAACTTGTACAGATCGGAGGTGCTTGTGTATAAGTTCTTAAACCTTTAAACAAAGGTATTCCATGTCTTTTCCAATGGACTTTCCTTTTTTAGACATCCCTTTAAAAGCCACTCAACTCCTAATACACCTAACTACATAAACAGTAAATAAACCGCTCGTGTTTGCATTACGTTTAATTAGGCACCCATTTGTGCTGTTGCAACCAGTGCCGCTTCATAAACCAAACAAATCTTGCTTGATTTGTACACATACACACAAACCCGCAAATGGTATTAATTATTCAGACCATTACTTCCTACCTTTTTGCTAGGCATTTGTTTCGCTGAAGTTTACCCCCAAAAAAAAGGGGTCCGTGTACACACTTCGCTTCCGAAAACAACCAAAAGTACTATTAACATACAAATAAAGCTCGCAAAAGTAAAACCATTCGCCACAAAAACGAAACGAAACCAAAAAGTTCGCAAAACTGCAGAAAGCTAAAAAAAAAAAGAGAAACACCGAGAGTAAATTAAAAATAATTCCCAATGATCATGTTTTGTTGATGGCACGCTTTTGTAGCCTGGCCGCCAATTCCAACACGGAAAATGCGAAGTCCCAAAGCTGCCCATCAAAACGCAAACCGGAAGTTACTACTCGGGGTGCCGCCGCACGGCAGTGCTGCTTCTGGGGCGTTCGCGTTTTGGGGGACGAAGGTGGTGAGTTTAAATTTTATTTTTTGTTTTGTTTTGCTCCAGTAAACTCTGGCCAGTTTTGCTAGGTTCGGTTGCCGTTTTGTTTTTATTTTTGCGTTTTGTTGCTCCACCCGGAGTGTAATTTTTGCTTTCTTTGGTGCCCATAATGGGCCAAAAAAGAAGCGACTCAAGCACATTCACACACGGTTAATACGCGATCGGGAAATGAGTGCAAAACAGGCGCCTATTGAACTTTTAACCCCATTTTCTTTTTCTACTGGGCATGGTAATTATCTGGCGGTGGGTTTGCGAAAAATCGCACCGGAAGGAAAATGAGTCTTCCGACCGGTCGACTTGGGTGGTGGTGTTGTGTGCGCAAAAAACACCAGAAACACGGCACCCTGATGATAACGATCATAATCAGTAGATAATGAAGTTGGCACACAAAAAAAAGGGCAGCCGGAAGGGTTTGATGGTCTACCTTTGCTTATTTTTGTAGTATCGTTTATTGTGCTTTTCCATCCCTGATGAGTACTTTGAAACGTTTCTTCATAAAAGAGCAATGCACTGTATCGTTTAGAAACATCTGGAACTTTTGATCCACATGCAGCGCCCTCTGGAAGGTATATAGATTGTTAGGACTTTGTGGTTATTTTTAATTTACATTTAAATTAACCTTACTTCACCAGCGAGTGGAATAATTTCAATTTCTTGCTTCTAATACACAACTTAAGCTTCTCATGTGAAAGTAAGTATATTCGTTCAAACAAAAACCTTAAGCGATATTACATTTCCAAAGTTCCTTGAGCAAGTGTTTATAAAACCACGTGCTAGGCGTGAAAACGCGCGAAGGGCAATGGAGCAACGGGCTCTTCGAAAACCGCGTTTTGTATTTCCATGTGCTTGACATTTTCCCCGTTTTCTTGGAAATTCATACGACCGAATAAAAGGGACCGCGCGCCAAAGTAATTGGATCGGGTGGTAACGGTGAAAACAACACTCTTCCCACCAACCCAGAAAGCTGTGTCTGTTACGCTACGAAATCACGTTTACGGTAACACCACGTGCCGCGCGCACAGCACCAAACACCACCACTCTGTGATGACTAATTCGATCTCGATCAGCGTGCAGAGGGCGCGCGCATAAACAAATCAATCACAAGTGACACATTCGCGTCTACGCGTGCGTTACTTAAGGCCGAACACACCTTCCTGTCCCAAGACAAACCCACCTGGTGTGGGGTTGTTTTCCATAGGAAAATCTCTTTCGCTTAATTTCCATCTACTGCTCCAACAGAGAGTATGGCAGGGTGCCGCCAATCAGTGATGTAGTGTCTGAGTTTAAACTAATTTGCTGTGGACCCGCCCAAAGCTATTCCTAATTTGTACGCTCAGCACCACCTGGGACACCTTAACTGAGAGCTGCGCTAAAAAGGGGACAGGCACCGCGCGTAACATCAAGATCAATGAAAACGCAGGCGGGAAAATCAGCGATAAAAACGCTGACGAAATCCGCACCGTTTCAGGTGTGATGAGGGCATTAAAACCACAGTGAGCGCAGCAGCACACTCATCATAAACTCTCAACTAACCAAGCGCTTATTTTACACAATCACGTCGCACTTTTACTTTGTCCAGCTAACATTGCAACTAACCCGGGAGAGTAAGCCCCCTATCGAATATCGTGCCCACCGTACTGCTCCACACCCAAAAAGAATAACGCGATAGCATTGCCTCTGTTTCTTGTTGGGAACGTGTTGGGGGACACCAAAAACGGGGTGAACCGACCAACACACCAAACGTGAGCGCAGCACGCAGATGCGGTTACCAGGCGCGCGCGTGCGCTCGTGTTTCGTTGTTGTCATGCCCACAACACACAGCCCAAGTGCAACTTGGATCGCCTGTACACACGCTCGTACCACTTGGCAGCAACCTTGACATTAGAATCCGGGTTAGAGTGAGCCGTTGGAGCAGTTGTGCGAGCAGAAATAAAACAGAAAATAAAACTAGTATCAATTACCACTTCTGATACCACGGAGTCTTCTGAACGGTTAGAAGGGGCCACAAGGAGTACCAACAAGCGCGAAAAAAGTGAAGTGTGTGTCTGTGTTCTAGAGAAGGAAACAAACCTTCAACAAGATACTAACGCGAATGGACGAGGCAGTAGGCAACACTTCCAAAAGCAAACGCCATCCAAACCGTCAACCGCCGGCGTTGTTACCTTGGGATCATTTTGAGTTGCCAACGGAGCAAAGATGTCCATCATCAGGTGTTAGAGGAGGCCTGGTATGCTCTTAATCTTTCTTTCCAGTTGCTTTGCAACAACCAAACTCTGGTCAGTCGCCCTGTCAACAGAACCAACTGAGTCCGTTGATGGCTCCCCGGGCCGACTACAAAACATGGGCAACTTTCAACGACCAGTCAGTGTCCCTTGTCAGTTGCCAAAAGTTGGTGTAAACTCACATGTAGAGCAGCGTATTTAACATCCATCGAACAGAGATTATTTGTAGCCACTCCACAAAAACACTACTGCTGCTGAAATTTTATTTGACAGGCCACGAACACAACAAGCCATTCCACCACAACCCTCGAAAGAGAGAGAGAGCAATTGTACGTAATATTTGTGAGGTGCTGAAAAGCTACCACACATACGATATCCCCCCCCTCTTTCACAAGAGTCTTCGTCTTCAACCGGGTTACACATGTGTGAGTAGGTCAAAATGACGAGAGCCTGCCACCACTCTCCCCTTAGCATATCTAGGCGACACGAGACTCTGCTCGGTTCCGTGTGTCTGTCTGTCGCGGTCACTAGGCGCAAGTAGTAAAACCGATTGCAACATCAGCTGTCAAAGCTGTTGCTGCTAACGCGAGACGAACGAACACAACCGGCACACAGTAGAGAGACGCGCGCTCATGCATGCAACCGCATCATCATCATCATCATCACCATCATCGGGTGCTGGCACCATCAGCTGTGAACCTAAATTAAACTCAAGTCAAACCGGTCAGCTATCAGTGTGATAGAGCGTAAATGCATCGGAGCCGACCTCACCAGCAGTCCGAACCGGACACACACCGAGACGAGGCGAAAATGACAGCTTGAATAATGTCAATCGGTAGTCGGTATACTGACACATACAGGGCTTTTTGCTTAGCGACCGGAATAATGGCGACCTAAAATTTGGGCATTAATATCTGGTTGCAATTAAAACTGTATCTCACGCATAGTAAAATTCCTGTATGCTAAACATTTCTGCTTAACATATTTGCACACTTTGTAGCTCCTGACGTCATACAACTCTCGTTGATGTTGTGCATGTCGGCGCCTACTGCGGAACGAATGTGACAGTTCCTTGGCGACGGCGAATGATAATTAACGAAACCCAGTTTCGTGCGCGAGTGCCCCCTTCTCTAGGCAGCATGTGTTTCAGGGTCGGCCACGGTATTTCCCTTGAACCAGCGTGTGTGTGCTCAAGAGATCCGGGCAGCAGCACCCGGCAGCAGCAGCACAACCAACTTCAGGTGGGTGTCTCTAATCGTATGACAAACAGAATGCAAAGCACTGGAACTCTGTGTGGGTGAAGACCACACTGCTGCCACAGCCAGGGTTGTGTTGTCGAGGTGGCGCTGGAGTTAATCGTGGATAAATCAATTTTTATCCTATAGAGCGGGGTTGTTTGGTTTGTGCTGAGACCCACGCTGCTCTTTTATCTTTGTCTATGTATCTCCAACGAAGTCATCACTCTTCCTTCGTACACGGCGGCATTCAAGTGTAAACCTTGGAGCGATGATATTTTCAACATCGATGAGCTTATCTAATGCTCCTTCTTCGCTTACATCTCTATAAGCAATTGGCAGTTGATCACCTTCAATCGATGGTTGTCACCCGAGGGGACATAACTACAACCGACCGTGGACCTTTGACAGATATATAGTATTGATTTGAGGTTGGGAGTAGTGAGTTGATTCAGAGGTACAATCTAAGAGACGTGTTACAGAAAAGTAAATTTCTAGCAATTAATCATCGTTAGTGAGTGTTCGCTGTAGAGCACGTCCGCGCGTTATTAACGTTCAAATGACGCCTTTACTCCCACACACTGGTTGCAATATACGCTAAGGCTTTAAAGTGCCGTTCAGTATGCAAAAAAGAGGACAATCCATCATACAGTGTAAACGAGAGTTTGGTCCCTTTTACTGCACAATTTGCAACATTAAAAACGGCACTTACTTAAAGATACTGTGACCATTATACAGCACATCCAACTGGGGTTTCATCTTCGCCTTAAATGTGCTTTGAAGAAGCTGATTTATTCACACTCGAGAAATTTATGCACGATTCAATCATATCCCTTTTGAACTTACGCACCGATGAGCGCATCGTGTTTGCGCGAGTGGAGCCATGCTGTGCTTTAGAGCTCTCCTTCTCCCACATAGGTATCTGAGTAACGTGCTTTCGAACACAGGTTCGAAAACAGTTATACACTTGCCCATTCACTTGACATTTAAATGACGAAGGTAAGATAAGCGCCCATTTACATTCGAGGATTTACAGCACAAGCAGGTCCGCAGTAGGTCGCTGTGGGGACCGACCGAGCCGATGAATTAAATGAAACAATTGTTAAACTATATTTCGTCTGCATCTCAAAACAGATCAAAACCATGTCAACAAGCAATAGAATTATGATACCGAGAAACCAATTCAATTTGTGTGCCTCGCGCACTAGCCGATTGATCCTGTACCTTGTAGTGTGTCGTCTTCATTGTTGAAACGGTGTTTTTGAAAATTCCGGATGTCCTAACATAAACCCCAATGGAAAGATTTCTTTGGAGAAAACGAAACCAAAAATCGTACCCCACAGCTCGATCATCCGCCAATCCATCACCATTCGAGGAAAAGGTTTCCGTTCCGGCACAATGGAATGACTGACGTTTTACGGGTAAATATTTGATCCTCAAACGTTCTCTCTACCGATTTTTCGGTGTTTGAAGAATCATAAGCTAACGCTTCCCATCGTTTCACATCGACATCCATCTCCAGACAGGCAGCGCACATCATCACTCCATGACGCTTTTCCTCCCAAAAAAAAACGAAACCTTGAAAGATTAATTTAAAATTTGTTGCACTCTGTCGCCCACCGCGAGGATGTTTTGTTCTTCTTCTTTTTGGTTCCCTCTTCCTCATCCTGCACATTTCTCCAGACAAACCCGTCTCTTCTACCTTGTATCGAAAGGTATTGGAGTCACAAAGAATGGGTATTTACATTTTCGTTTTCCTGCTGGCACCCTCTTGAACGTCCTTCCACTCAATTCACATCCTACGGTGGGACATTCTACACAGTGGGAAGGTGTTCACATGCACAGTAAGAGAGAGCGGTGGACAAGCGGATGCACCAATATTTGCACAGTATCCGTTGGTGCTGCCGCTGGAGATGTTCTTCTTCGTGGAATCTTCGCTCGTTTCCGACCGAAATGTGTCTTCTCGGGACGTATCTCGACTGTAAGGCTGGGTGGGCGCGCGCACATTCTCGCCTACCCTCACGCCCTGCTGCTTGCTTTCCCCTTAAAACACGCAGAAGGGCTTTACATTGTAAATAAAAAGGGGCCCGCTCTTACATCATTCAACATTCTGGCGAGTTTTTTGAACCCGACATTCCCTTCTTTCTTTTTTTTGGGCAATTCATCGTTACCTGTTCTTGTACCCTTTTAGTCGTCTTTCTTGCATGAGGCGCGCGCTCTGTTGGAATTTTTCCCGACAAAAGCGAAATATGATCGAGTGATGATGCTTTATGACAGTTTCGGGCTGCCTTTGAAGAGTTACTTCTCACTTTTTTGATGCAAAACGCACAACAAAACGGAGCTGCATTCAATTCAGCTTCCATTAAATGGAATGGAAAAGAGCATTTGGGACTCAAACTTGCACTAAGAAATGTTCAACATTATCTGTCTAGTTTTGCGTTTAAAAAACCAAAAAACAACAAGGGCTATTATACAGTATCGAAGCAATGAAACCAAATCAAAAATTATTTTTATCGCCCCGACTTTGAAGGTTAGCTGAAGCACGTCGATAGACGTTAACAACAAAGCATTGCACTTCCAACTACCGGAACAGTAGAGCAAAACACTTTTTCTTCCGTCGTTCCCTTGGTCTAAGAGCCTTTTATTAAATGCTTTTTTTGGTACAAAGAAAACGAATCTTCGTGACCATTGCGCAGCGGACCACAGGCGAGTGTATACTACCAATATCTTCCCGCAGGGCTATGGCACACACCAAGGAAAGCGTAACACGTGCGGTCAAACCATAACACATAGCTTCCGTCACCGCGCACGGGCTGGCTGGAAAAGTGCAGCAGTTGCGCGACCTTCCCTCGTTGTGTGTGTGTGTTTGCAAATTTATAAGAAGCTTCGCTCCTTCCTTTTCTCCTTACACTGGGGCGGCAGTGAGTTGGCATACTGCAAACAACCAACTTCGCTTCGAATACATGCGCGCCAGGGGATTATGCAAACACAGGAGCGCGCGCGCGCGCGCGGAGGAAAAACAACACTGAGTGTTCGCGTAATCTCTATCCACGATGACCGTGTGTGCAGAAACAACCGGACAAGAGCATAGAAGGAGGCACCCTCTCCTCTTTACACTAGAGCTTTCTAGAGGGTGCAGATAATTCATAATGCAGATTTTCTCCCACTCTTTTCCTCCCCGGAAGAGGCCATCGTGGGGTGGTTCGTTTTGTATCCAAATGCATTTCTCTCCCGGAACCGTATTGCATTAGGTAGCAGCACCAAGCGACGACCCAAGAACAACACAACAATTGCGATTCATTAGTGGCATCGGCGCTTTTAAAGGTGCAATTAATTCAACACACCGACGACGATGACCACGAGGCTTTTGTAGCCTGTGGAGATGGTTGTGCGTCTTGTTTTTGAAAGTACCGTTTTAATAATTTAACAAATATCATGAATAATGCCAATTAGGCAAAGGGAAAAATTGCACCGAAAAACAGAGGGGCCTATGTCGCATTGTGTGTGGCCAAAATTATAATCCAATCTACAAAAAATAAGAAGATGAAAAACAAATGTAATTGCAATTATAATCGTTCTTTTCAATGCAGCGTTGTCGGTGACGTACACAAAGCTTTCCCGCTTTTATGGCCACGCGCCACCAACCGAGTGATCTGCATCGCGGAAGGAACGACGACGTCGACGACAAAGACAGTTGTTCCCCATCTGTTTTGCTTAGTGCTAAATCCTCTCAGACGGAACACACAATCACGGATGGTGGTTCCAGGCCGATGATGCACGCGCGTTTCTCCCCCGCGGGAAGTGGTGCCGTTCTAGTTGTGGTAAACAAAATAATTAACCTTCACGCGCGCAATTCTTTCCTAGGGTATGGCATACACATGCCATCTTTCTTACCCACCAAGCGCATTGTTGTGGGACATTAAAGGGAGACTGACTTTCTGTCAAAGAGAATGGAAACGCGTTGGAAAACTGACGCGGTGCGCGCCTAGTTCTACTTTAAAGGTTTGAAAGTGGTATTGGCGGCAATAAACAAATCCACCAAGCATTGTGGTTGTCCCTCCCATAGTATAAAGGGCACGTTTTGCCTTGTTCCGGATAGAAATAGTTGTCGACCATGCCCCGTTTCTCGTCTAGTAGTACGTTATGCTACGACGGCTCCAACTCCATTAGCCCACACTGTAGAACGTGACTCCTGTCCGTACACGTTCGTGTTGCGTTTCTTTGGGATTTGCCCTAGTTGCAAACACAGACGCGGGACAACAGCGCGAAAAACAATACCCGATCTCTCCCGGCTGGCTGGTTTGTCCGGTTGACATTGTGCTCAGCTGGATGGAACACTGACTTTCCGGTTTTTTCGAGCGCTGATGAGAAGGAGGCAAGGTTCTTGTCCGCTCGTGGAACTTGCCGCGCGCACGCGATCACAAATCAGCGAAGCACGCACTTGCAGAGGAACTCGAATATCTCTCGGCACTCTAGTGCTAGGGAGGGCTCTAGAATGAACGAACGAACGAGATCATGATCACCGCAAACACCCGGAACAGCACACCACCACCCACCACGCGGATCAGGTAACACACACACAAACTGCATGTGAAAACACATGTGACAGTTTTGTAAATGAAGCTTAAGTCGTTGCAGTTAGATATAGCGGTCGGTCTGATCGGCAAGCTACTCTGGGGAGGGAGACCAGTGGCACACCTTTAATTGAAGGTTTCGATAGCAGAAACTAGTTTCTCTTGTCCCGGAAAAGCAGACACCTGTAGTACCAGTAGAAGCCGCCCGACGGACAGCTATGGTAATCACTTACTAGTGCTACCTAGAGCACACGCTGTTGGTATAGCGTCACCCGAGAGCGTTACTTCCAGAAACAGTCACTTAAGGTGCTGCCAATTTCCCAATGTTACGGTTGTTGTTTTCGGTTGAACACTTACCTGTAAGTGGAAGGCAAAAAAAGAAAGAAAGAAAGCGATTAGCATGATGTTGTACCTCGACATATGACAGATAGATCCAGAAGAATATAGGCAATCGACATTGGAATTAATATTTAATGCAGCAGAGAAGTGGATTCAATCAATCGATGACAAGAATCATATGAAATTGGATATTCAAAGCATTGGAATACACCTGTCCCACCTTGCTTTTGAGGTTCAAGCGCACGTTCCTTTCTTTTCCAGACTAGTTCTCCATTATCATTAACAGACGATGTTGAAATGTTGAAATCGTTATTGATTGGTTGAGTTCTAAATGATCTTACAGCGTTTATCACACTTCGATTCAGTTGATTTCAAGCTTCACTGGAATCAGTTTGGTTTAAAGTGCACTACCATAAAGGCTACATGAGGTGTAGTCGTCGTGATAATGATCTTGCTTTTGTTGTACTACTCGCTCTTTCTCTGTCACATCGCAGCTGCACACGAATATCCCGGCAGATGTACAGAGCCTCCCACCAATAGGACCTCCATACATGAGATGTGTGACAACTATGATGAAACGATAAGTAACAGCACCAACAACGAGTGGTATCTGTACCCAGTCGACTACGAACCGCACCATGAGAAGGGCTATCAGACGGATACATTCTTCCGGATCGGCGGCATAGACTGGCGGTGTATCGATCTTGTGGTACGATGTGCAAATCGTACCCGGCTTCAGCTGACACTGCGGTGTCAGAATGTGAGCGTGGTGTACTACGTGGATCTCCTACAATCCTACCAGGACAATACCCGTTGCTGCCAAGTTCAGCTAAAGATGAGCCCGGATATGAGCGAAAAGTGTAACGTCGAGCAGGTGGGCTACGAAGTCTGGGGCCATGCCTCGCGGCTACTGTTCGTGCAGATGTGTAACAACATGCTGCACCAGGAGCGTTACGTCGAACGGTACTGGCTGTTCGTATCGCGCAATCAAAACGCATCGGAATTAGAGCGTTCTCTACAAATGCTGCTTAAGCACTACCGATTCTTACGGTTGAACGCATCTTCGGCGTCACCAATCCACAAGGACACTGCCTGCGATTGTGCCATTTTTGATCGGTACTTCGAAAAGCGGATGCACTGCAACACGCCGATGTTCGATCAATCGGTAGGCAGCAGTAGCGTGGAATCGATTCGTCGCAAGAAGTGGCACTTGAACGACACGAAAAACGTAGTCATCGCCGTTCCCAAGTTTGTGGTGTACATCGTGCAAGGTGTTGCAGTGCTTGCTGGACTCTTATTTGTGGTGCTCATACTGCGACGCCATGAGGAATATGAGCTGTGATTTTGCAACGAACTGAAGATGCGCTGAAAAGCCTGAGAACTTTCATTTTCATGGGAACGCCATCGTTCTACCGAATTCCCTCTTCGTTGTGGCTTATTTTTCAGAACTTTCCTCCCATCCGTGCAGACCGATCTCGAATACGATTTTCTCACGCGGTCTCTTTTAGCGCAGAGGGAAACATCTCTTGCAATAGCTATACAGGGTTTCCCGCGATTTATTGGTCAGTTCCCATGATTTTTTGGTGGGTTCCCATCAACTTTTGGTGGGTTCCCATAGATTTTTAGTTTTTTCCCATAATTTATTGGTATCTTCCGATTGGATATCAATACAATTGGACCAACAAATTCTGGGAGACGGCCAAAAAATCGTGGGAACGCACCAAAAAAATATGGGAACCCACCAAAAATTGCTGGGAACCAACCAATAAATCGTGGGAAACCCTGTAATAACACAAAAACATACTAACCATTATTGCAATCTGATGCGCTCCCATCATCGATCGGACGTGCAAAGAATCGATACAACAGTGCGGAGTGTATGTGAATGTTTGTGTGAAAAAAACCGCCGCGTCAGCAAGAAATGGAAGTTGAATCCGTGAGCCAAACCGGACTGAGAAATGGGATTTTATGGTCGCTTTATTATTGTGCTCGGGTTGAACGTTCTGAAGTAGACCGTCTGGATGGACCAGACACGTTCGCAAGATCAAACGGTTTTTGGGGATAGTAAAACAATATTATTACATATTTCGTTGGGAAGATAAATGGGGCAGGAATAATACAGTATTGTAGAATATGATATGAAAATGAAGTTAAATAAATTCAAATTAATAAGCAGCTTCTATTGTTCATACATTCCGCTTAACAAAAGGTGGATCGAATTGGTCGACCAAATCACAGAATTTCATTTGTTTCGTAAAGTGTGTGAAGGTGAAAAATGTATTCCAGGAAAAACATTTCCCTACCGCTTTGCAGCAGCAACAATCCGAATCCGTCATGCTCGACGAAAAGCTGCTTTGCTTGCTGTCCATTTGTCAGCTGCCCGTTCCAGCCGAACCGAAACGTCGGTCGGCGGCGGCGGCGACTGCACACAGTTGTGTCTTTCTCCTTTGATGTGCCTTTTCCACCGACACCACATAACGGGACCAGCGGCTAACCCTCCCCCCAGATTCCGGGGAAAATTTCCGCTGGGAAAATTCAGCTCATTGCAGACCGCAGGCACGTTATATACACACACAGCTGCCCTTGCTTTACCCGACGAGTTTCTCCAAGTAGCGGACCTTACAGCACACGGCGAGAAAAATCGGGACACTTGGAAAGGTCTCGTGCTTCTTCCTCTAGTCAGTGGGGGGGAGTTTTGCGGGTGGAAAATGACATTACGATGATGCGCGCAACCGTTCCACACCAGACACAGCACAGCTGCTGCTACTGCAGCTTCGAAGCGGCAAAAGATTATCGAGCATCGGTGCTCAATCCCCAAAGCAGCGAGTGAATCTCTCAACCGTAAAACACTTCCCACAACAAATGGCTGTGCCGTTTTCTTCGCCTTCTTTTTTACTTTTCAATTTGTGAAGCTTGCAAAGGGAAAGTTTAACACACGGACGGAACAGACGGAATGGGGTAACTTCCAGCGCGAACTCCAACGATCACTTCAATTCGGGAGACAGATTTTTTGTTCTGTGAGTGTAAAATAACAAACACATATTTTACACCATTCAAGAAAGGTTTGAGTTCTATCGTTCCATAACGGATGGGGGGAAATTGTGCTACAATTTACCGGGAATGCTGAAAAAACAAACAACTCCACAGGTCGAAGAATGTAGATCGTGAGATCGTTTTGCGCGCCCGAATGGAAAGGAAAGAAGTATATACAAAAAACTCGGAGAGAAGAGGCGCATAATCTACCGGAGCGTGAAAAATTGTCTTTTTTTTCAGCCTCATAAACAAGGCCTCAACAAACCTGAAGCAGAGCTCAAGCGAAGTTCATCTGGGCTTTAACAATTTCTGCACCATAATCCATGGAAAGTGTGTTAATAGTTTCTCGCCCTTTCGAATCGATCAATATCGCTTTTTTTAGCAACCTTAAACTACCAACATCATCATCATCAGCTTGACATGCGTTGATCACGTCATGTAGGGTTCGTCGCCTACACAATACTTACGCTACTAAACCGCCGAGAAATGCGACCGGGCCGCCACCGATGAGCCGGATTTTCCTGTGACAGGAATCGAACAGCGACGGCCGGGCGTGGGGCGGCGACGAAGCGTGGCTGTGCAGTCCCACTACGCCACCACCGCCCGCTCCCGGCCCATGTCCGATCAGATGTGCCGGTGAGCGAAGCATCGCCTTCAAACGTTCGCGCAACTTGCTCAACCGGAAGAGCGTATCCTCCAGCGTTGTCGTCCTTGCCCCCTTGTCGCCAACGCGTCCCACCCGCACGCGCGCGCACAAACAGCCACGCACAAACCCTTTAAATGATAGGATCCGTGAATGGCAGGCGAGACGGTGGGTAGAGACAGATACAGACGGAAGCACAGCCCCCCCGGCCACTCGTAGTTGCAGCTGTCACACGTCACGCGTAACGTTTTGGTGAGGAAACTTTTCTTTCTATTTCATTTAAAACTTTTCCTTTTCACAAACACAACCAACCTGCTGCAAGGATGCGCCCCGCACGATGTTCGCGCGCTGTTGTCTCGCAGATCAAAACGTGTAGGGAAGGTAAGGTTGTAGGTGGATAAAAGGGGGGATATGATGGTGTGTTAAAACAAAGCACATGAGCAGCAAAACAAATACTTTTAAAAAAACACCCTCCTCGACAATAAACAGAAAGAACTACAACACTTATCACACAACCACCACTACGACGACACACGGGGAGGGTTTCCTGCCTTCATCCTGGTTTTCGCGTTGACTACTACGATACGATCAAGCGAGCGATGGGTGAAGATTTCTTTTTCAATTTCTTTTGCTTTCTTTTGCTTATTTTCACCCCACTTTCACTCTTGGATTCAATTGATTTATACTTTTCTTCTTTTTCTTCTTCTTCTCTTGCACGATCACTCACGGAACTGTTGCTGAGGGTGCTGCTGTGGTTATAGTTGAAAAAACAAAGGAAAGATGATTACTAATTTATCGCAAAGGAAATGAGAACAGAACGCGTACGGAAATTGCACTTTGAAAAAGTTTAGTTATGTGTTGTTTTGATTTGAGTTTTTGTTGGTTTTTGTTTTGCCAAGGAACGACGGATTGTGTTGAGCGGCACGTGTTGGTTTTTTTATTTTCATTCAGACTTTTTTTTCTTTTCTCTTCTCTTCACTTCTTAATTACTATCACCTTCACATTTCTCACTTTTTTGTATCTTTTTTTGTACAATTTTATAATAATTATTGAGTTTTTTTTTGTAGTTCTATTTGATTTTAATCATTTTTCACTTGCACTTTTTTCCTTAAACCAACTTCCAACTACCATATATGTATAATAAAGACAATAGAAAACAAAAGAAACACACACACACAAAAACCACATTAAAAGCTGTCCAGGGGGGGAACGAAAGTGAAAATAGGATGCAAAGCGAACAATTAAAGGCAAAAACGTACAGAGCACGCAGACAAAACAACAAACACTAGAGAATAGAAACGATAACAAAGGTGAAAAACGCAGAGAGGTAGTAAAAACACCGACAAAAACACTATCGAAAACGCGCGTTCAATTGTACGTTTCTCCATCACTTTCCAATTCCCAGAGAGCCACGTGTGTGTGTGTGTGTGCGTGCTGAAGGAGTCTTTACAATTATTCGTAAAAATGAATGAAACTTGGATTTGGATAAAGCTATGGTACACTCGGTAGGTACAAAAAATGAGAAATTAAAAGGCAAATTATATCACACCCCATATCACTGTAACTGCCGAGAGAGTGAGATAGTGCCCCCGTCACAACAACGCATTATTTACATTCAATGCAGTTTATCGTTTCTTAACTCATCGCATTTTACTTCTTGCACCGGGGCTGGGAGGGCGGTGACCACCAACACAATCTGGCAGGCGCGTCTATCGTTTTGGTTTGAGTTGCAGTTTCACCTACGGCTTGGATATGACACACATCATCCCGGTTGCACACCACACGGTGATGTTTCCACGTCTTCCTAAAGACGAAGCAAGACGTTTGACGTACGAGAGGCTGGCTTTACGCCACTTATCTCCGTCCCCATCAGAACCGGCGGTGGTGCGATGCAGCAGCGGGGCAGAGCACTTTTTATCGATTGTTACGCAGTCGCCCCCGGTCCGAAAGACACACTTTCGCACTTACAAAATTGCACCTACCTTCCCCCATACATTGTTTTACATTTTATATCCTTCGCGAGTTTGCCGTCCTTTGGCTCCAAGTGTATTGAACGTAAATTGGTTTCCCTTCCCCCATTTAGCCATACGCGACCTCATCTAAAGTGACGGAGGCACGGGGACAAGAGGCGATTTAAAAGCGTTGTTCTACTAAGGAACCATTTTCCATCACTGTTTTGCACTGTGTGTCACGAAGCAGTGCTTCGCGAGAGGAGAAACGCGGCGAACAGCGCTTTTACCATGCAAAACGGCCTTTGCATCGATCGAATGAGGGGAGGAGAATGAGATTGCAACATAATATGCGCGCACCGTTGAAGGAAGAGTGCTTTTGTTGTGCTGTTTGTTTTCACTTTCAAAATGGGAAGCCTTTCCTTTCGTGCATCGAGCAAGGAGAGCAGCCTTCGTTTGATCTGATTGCATAAGTGTGCAAGTAAAAGCAATGACTTTTCGAATGAAAACATTCTCATGAAGCTTTGCTTTGCGCGTGATGGTCTACTTGCAAAACCGGCTTAAACCATTCAAAACACACGCAGCTGAACATTTAACTTATTAAATGCCGTACTAATCTCTGTCCTCATTTTTTGGGGGGAGCCTAAATTTTCATGCTAAACTCACGCACTCATCCACAAAGCAAAGCAGCCACTTGAGAAAACAAAGCGAGCTGAAGGGGATAGTAATCCTTTCTCGTTTCACAAAGCGCGTGTTTAATCCAATCTGTCAACGAATCCAAGGAATGATTTCTGACTTATTTTTGGGGTCGGCACAACATGCGGGTGGCAACGGGACTCCCCCTTGTGCCTTCTTCCTGTTGTCTTACACTTCATAATCTGCCCCGCTCTTAAGAAAACAATAGAACCGTTTCATGGCAACGAAATTCGAGCAACCGAACCCGAAGGGGCGACGTGACGCTGGTCTGTCGGTCCGACATTTCAACCGCAAACAACAGTGCGCGCAGCTTTCGTGTCGGCTGGATGTGGTTGAGGGGGGGACTCCTGTGAAACAAAGCCTAACCACAATGTCACGCCAAACGACCAAGACTCTTTACGATCGTTACGCTACTTTGCGTAAGTTACTTGAGAGCTTGCGTTCATATCTGCATCTGTCACAGAGGAACCTTGCTTCCCGTATCAGATGAGAAGGGGAGAGAGCTACTACCAGAAACATATACCACATCTCCTCTCTCCAAGTACTTCCCCTGTCCCCCCGCAGTGGCTTTTCCTTCTAATGGTACAATGTCACGTGCAAAACAAGTGCTGCTGCTGCTTGTGTTTATCGTTGCGTTTCAACACACACACAGCACACCCCCAAAAGGCGATGTCAAAATGCGACACTTGAAACCTCCACCAAATTGAAATATCTCCAACTTCCTCATCGAGGAGGGGAGAGATCTTCGCACGCGCTCACAGGCAAAGGGCCAAAAGAATGGTTTTAATTGTGCGTTTTCTCAAGGCGCTCACGCTCATTTCGGGGGGGGTTGTTTCATTCCCGGTGGCCACCGAAATGGAAGTCCTACAACTGCCACCATCACCCGCCCGTGTGGAACCATTTTACTGTGCGTGTGTGTGTGTGACAACAAAAACGCCGTCTGGTGGGCCGTCAACCGGCAAAAACTCAGTGTACGCATAAAAGGTGCTCTATTGTTTCAGTTTCGATTGTAAGATGATAAGATACCACACCACACGTGTGTCTCACCCTTGAGAATGTGGTCAAACCATTTAAATGTTGAGCAAAGAGAAGGGACTGAACAAATCTGGAGGAAACTGTTCATAATTGAATGCATCTGTCACCTTCAATATTCTATGATACTAACTCAAACATACAACAGCGCCATCTGTTGGGAAATGCAAAAGTGTAAACATATCCATAGTTTGAAATTGATAAGAAGATAGTAGAAAACAGTCTGGTATAACTTGAAATATAGTTTGAAGGTGCTTCTGACTGTTCGGTGCACAGTATAGAACGATGGACAAAAGGGTAGGACAACTCTAAATCCCTTTGCCTTCCGTTTCAAGATGTAAAAAAGTTTAAAACAACCTGAAGTGACCTGCGAGGTAGTTTGCAGATGTAAGAAATGACAATTTTATTTGTTTTTCTTCACTACACAAAACCGATCGGCTCAAACAAAGTAATGTTTGTCGACAATTCACCACATTTACTATCACAAACAAACCCAACAAAGCACACCAAAGTAGAATTTGTATTTATCCTCTTTAGCAACAACAACAACCACACCAACTACAAAAATGTATATTCACCGTTTCTCTTCGGTTCGTGCGAAAAATGACGATTATTTGGGGAAAAGGAAATGTTTACAAAGCGTGGTTGCGGCAAAATAAACCGTCCCTAATTCGGCATCGGCAACGGAACGGAACAGCCGCGGTGCAGCACATGGTCAGCAAATGTAAGGAAAAAAATCGCAAAAACAACATATATATCGCCATTCGATCGGTACAGGAGTGTTCCTGTTTTGACAACGTTTGAAATCAAACGCCACATGCTTTTATTGTGCGTGTGAAATTTTAGAGGCGATGGACTGTATGTCAAATTTTTGGAGTCGCTGATTTTTACTTCATGCTCTATCGTGCAAGCCATAAACAATTTACAATTAACAATGACAATCAGAAACGTCGATATTTGGGGCATTTTTGTATGTGCAATAAAGAAAAATCGGAAACGCTTGTTTTCTAGGTCAATATTAGTAACACACCAGCAGCAGCGGGGATTTTAGATCAGTTCCTCGAGGTCAACCGGAGCCGACACAGAGAGTGAGCTCCACTTTAGGAAGGGTAAGTTTGTTACGCCAATTTTGCAACGCCACGACACTGCCATGGCGAAACGAAACTGTTTTACCAACATTGTACGCGCGCGTTAAAAACTGGCGACAGTGCCCGCGTGTTGCGGAAAAACCTTCAGACTGATCGCAATCGCAAGTAGGAAATAATGTTATGCTTCCACGAGCGATTACACACCGTGTAATATTGGCCTGGAGAAGAGTTTTCCAAGAAGCAGCAACAAGCCCGGCAGATGTGCATGTGTGTTTTTCCTTTCTAACGCTTCCACAGTTTCCGTGAAGTACACGACAGCGGAAGCTCCCCACAATCATTACGAAGAATTCCACATCCCACACCTTTATCTACTCGGCAAATGTTTGATTTGTTCTGAGTGCTTTCAAACATAACGTACGTACAACACACATATCTAAATGCAAACAACATTGTTGCTGTTGGCCCGGTTTCATTCCGACGCCGTGTAATCCTATTTGCTCCAGAACAGCGATTTCAACATCATCGGTAGCAGCAGCAGAGCGCACAATACACCGCGCTGTTCCCGGAGACTGGACGGATGATGGAACAAATCCGTTTACAGAATTGCGCGTGGCTTTGATTTTAACCTCAGCTGAAGGTAACCCGCAATACAACACCTTCGAACGATGGTGGGCTAGTGCCTAAACATGGGCCCACAGTTCCAGGCATTGTTTGCTGTATACCTCCCGGGATTCGTTCGAGGCATTGATGCTGATTTCATGGGAACATTAACTGCACTTCTCCCGCTCCCGTTTCGAGGATTACTCTAGATCCGTGGAAAATCTGATGCGATTCAGACACATTGACTGGGAGGAAATTGGGAGAGCTCACCTTACTAAATGAACGCCATCATAACATCTGAAAATTGGAACTCAATTGCTTATGGTTTTAGGAAGAATTCCAACATGGCAGCTTATCTTTTGGGGGGAAATTCCACCAAATGCGTAAAGCCCATAAAGCCATTGTACAATCTTAGAACTTCAGTACTGTTGCCCATTCTTGACCGCTATTGATCTATCCAACGGACCATACAAAAACACACACACACACAAAGGAAAAAGCACAACTCACTGTCCGTTTATTACGGATGTTGGAAGTGCTACAGTGACGTCAGCACAGGCAAAGACCGACCATCCGGTAGACTGTTTTGTTTTCTTGCCAATCGTATGATCACCATAGATCTTTCGTATTCCTCATATACGATCATGCAAGTACATAAAGTACAATTACAAATGGTCATTGCGCCCCACCCGGTGTGCAAAGGCGACCGAAAAAGGGAAGTTACCCGGCCCCGGTAGCCGCACCAACGAGGAAGTCATTTACGAACCGGACAAAGAGCGTCGTACCTTGCCATAACGAAAGAGCAACTACTAGCTAGAGACTTAGTGTGCTATTGTATGCAGCAGTAGAGTACCGGTCACAGCTGCGTTACCATGGCGATTCGTAAAACAAGAAGTAAAAGTGAGAGTGTAGGTGATTATATGAAGTCGCTGGAGAGCTTCAGAAGAGTGGAGGGCATTGGGACGCTCTGGTGTAGGCGAAGAACGTACTGCTTCGACGGCATAATGGGGGACACGACGACCGTTTGCGATTGGAGCTGGAATTGTTGGCGTCCAAGAGGTAGTCCCAACGGTGAACGATCGCGCTGCTGTGTTGTCCAGGAAGTTAAGAAATCTACCCTCACGCTTTTGCAGACACTGAATCTCCTTTGCCCGTGTTGCTGAACATTGTGTCTAGAAGTGTGGGCCAATTCATGTGGTTATTCCCCACAGCGGCTGTGGATCATCAGAGCCCTCTAAAACAATCGTACATCGTGTCTCCCTCCTGAGTACCTCTTCAGATCCCGCCGTTGTTTGTGATACACACTGTACATCAAACGTCAAGCAACCGGACGGGGGCAACGTGAAGGCTGATTAATTGCCCTTTTGAGCAGAAGACGAAGAAACACCCGAACCAGACAATGGAACCCAAGAGATCTGCACAGCAGGGGACTCCACATTGTATTCCAGCAGCAGTCTCTTTCGTGGCTTAACACACGTCCGAGAAGACGAGATATGTTGCCACGATTCTTTGCAGACACTTCTCAGATATCGCTAGGATGCTTTTGATGCTGATGCCTTTACCATGTCCTAAGCTCTGGCACGGCGAATAGACACTAACCGTCACGATCGGCATCTTCACCGTGACCAGTATCGGCAGCGGTGGGACATACAGATACAGCGATACAGCTTGTGTTGGTCTACCTTCTACGAAACCCCCATTTGGTTTCCCTTTCACCTATGACTAAAGCTGGCCTGGCGTCTAATCTGGAGCAGATCTTGTTGACGAAAACGTGATCGTTTGTTGTGCACCTCCGTAGTATTTCTCCCCCCTGCTCTTACGCGCGCAATTATGAGAGGTACACACCATTTGAATACAGCACCACATCGACCAACAAGATGATCCAGAGAGGTCAGAGATAAATGTGTGACTCGTGTTGGTACATACATCTCAATGAGTCACAGACACATTTCCACTCACTTTCCCTACGAGCTGATGTGTAACGTGGTATTCTCCTCGCATAATACATAATATGTTCGTTGATTACATTATCCGCAAATTTTCAATTATGAATTTCACTTTCCATCACTATCCCAATCGGTAATGACCCGCAGACCTTTCCGCACAGCAACGCAAAGTGTAATTAAATTGCTGACGGACACAACGGGCGGACACTGTCACAACACACACACACACCTCGAGGCTCTCTCAAGGTTAACGTGTCGTACGCGTGAAAGCCAAGCCCTCTTTTGTGCGTCTGCCGGTAAGGCCACGAAGCAAACAAACTAGACGGCGGTAGCGCAGCCTCGAGAGAAGCCTAAACCCGAAGGCACGCCACTCCGTAAGTTCAGCGTCGACTCACGTAATTTTCCAGCAATTCTCTCACGCTCATAAATCCTCGCGAGGTAAAAAAAAGTCTAGCGCAAAAACAACATACCTCGCCTCTAGTGGTAGCCATAATTACCCTTATGGAAAAGTAGGCGCACTTCTAGAGATGGCGCATCATGATGATTTTGTTTTTTTTTTACCATCAGTTTGTGTGTTCTTGTCAGGTTATTAGCTTTTTTTGTGTTGGTATGTTTGTTGTGGTCGTGATGCCACCACATGACACGTGATGCAGTAATTAAAAGCTCCTAAACACAGACATGCACACACACACATACTGCTTCACTTCAAGGATATAGTGAGGGATCCCGCTGCTGACGTTGTTGGAAGGGCTAGTTAAACAGCTGCTGTTAAGCGAATATCGTTATGCCATTAAACAAACTGTGTCTGCTGTTGTCGTGACGAGTTGCGTAAGGCTCGAGCTTGCTGTTGTGTCGTGCCTAAAAACTGTGAGGGTCTTTTTTTGCATACGACGACATTGAACCATGATTAACGCCAAGCTCTTGTCAGACCAGACACAACTCAGACTGAAACTCGGCTACACAAGAGTGGTTCAACAACACGTACAGAGCTTGGTGCTACGAAAGCTCTATCGTGAACTCTCGGTCAAGATTTTGAGTTGTGTTCAAGTGACAGAGAGAGAAACATCCTGAATCCAACAGAAAATATGACTGCCCAACTAAAAGGTTCCATCTAAGGGCTATTCCTTTTCATCCATCAAACATTCCGATGAAAATGAAACCATTTTGTCTTTCGGTCCTCCTTATTCCGTTCCTCTTCCTCCAGACACACATCCGGCTCACAACAAACGTCTGTTCCATCATCATGTCTCCGCTTGTGTTTACCGAGAATCAATTCTTCACCAAATGATTGATGTTTGAGGCCCAAGAACGCACGTTACTCCGGGTGATCCACTGCCAAAAATTCGGACCATTACACATCACTGCGAGACTCAAAATGGAACCATCGAAGGAGCATGAAAAGTTACAGAACACAAAACCGGCCCACTATTATGAATCAGCATCTTGCCGGAGCCGCTTTTTTGTTCGTTGGTGGCAGAAACCTGCAGAACATAAACTTGACCACGCGTGATTGTTTGGCGGGTTGCACTTTATACTGCTGCTTAATGGTTTTGGTTCTGCCCTCTTCTTGCGAGTGACTTGTGCTGCACACAACCGCAGGAAGATTATTTGGAATGATTTAGTGTAATTTGTGCCCACCTTTGAAACTTTGACTCAAAGGAATCAACTCGAAAGAATTTATACCTCCTCTCCAAATTGCACAGCATCCTCTAATAGCACCCAACCGAAAAGGGCAGATCTGGAGCTGGAGGTTTTATTTTTGGAAGCAGGCGCCATCCTCAGGCCTTCGGGCAATGCTGCTGCTGCTGCTGCAGTGTGTGGAAGCTTTCGAGTGCAAACCGGTTTTTTGGAGTTAGCGATCCTCCAAACACAGTCAACAGTCGGATGAGAACGCGATCGACAAGATAAACCATTCCGAAGCGACAAGGGGAAGTCCCGTGCAAGTCCCGTGCAAGTCCCGTAGCAAAAAGCAAGACAAAACCACATCGAATCTGCTGGTTGTAATTTGCAGTTTCTTGAAATTTGAGTTAAAAATCTACAAAAAGAAAATATCGTAGCACAATTTATAGATTGAACGCCACAGCGCCGCTCGTGATGTAGGTCGTGATTTTCTGCAATTCAGTTTGTGTTGTTCGTGTCTCGGAAGTATATAATGAAGCCGATCTGCGGTTGATCAATTACAACTAATCAAGATTCGTTTTCCTATTGCTAACGTCACACAGTGTTCGCAAGAGCATTAGGAAATGTAACACAAATTTCAAAAAGCAACAATCTCTCGTGATTTGCAGTTGGAAGAATAATTGGAAAACACAGTTACATCAACAGTGATCTCCAAATGCGCGGTGTGCAGGCCTTCGCGTTCGATTCGTTCCAGTTTAATTCGATTATGGAACCTGAAAGCGACTCCAAAGTTGCCAACCCACCTCCCCCCAAGTAGGCACAGAAAACAAAACCTTGGAAACCATTCGTAAGGTACGCGATGGTGCAGGCAACGGGCGCTTAATTCGAGCAGCCGATCTTGCACGACTAGTCTCTCAATTGTATGGCAACTACCGGTGACTCGAAGATCAGACAACCAGAGCTCAAGACCAGACCAGAGTGTTCAGAGTGCTCCTTCCCTGGAGGGCTCTCTAGTGTTCAATTGTGGTGAACGGTAAAACAACAAACTTCCAATCCAAACCACACGAAATCATGGTTTCTTGCGATCGCGATGAGGAATGGAGGAGTTTGGCCTTTTTTGAAAGGCAATACCCTAACTGGGTTAAACTCCACCGGAGGGAGTGGGATTGAGTGTCCACTGGAAACGGAAAAGCAATGACCACCGCCTTCCTCTACACCTAAAAGCTCCACAGACATCATTTGGGATGACCGCGAAAACTACTCCCCGCACATTTAGCTGGCCTGGTAATTGTTTTCTGTGAACGTAGAAGACCAACAAACAGATCTTGCCAAGTTGATGTTTGGACGAGCCTACTAACGACTGACTTGAAGAGCGTAAAGGTTTTGGAGGGATACGAAAGGTAAGTCGACATGAGTTTGGAAATGTTTGCCTGCTTGCTTAGCGTATGACTGTAAATTAGTGACATTGAAAGCATGGTTGCACAGTGGCCAATGTTGCATGATGGAACTCAACTTCACTGCCGGGAGTTGGTAAGTGGTGGTTCTGCTCTTTAAGGTTTCGAACGAACCCACGAGTTCGAGTGCGTCTCGAAAGATCACCAGACAAATGATTAACAATCAACCGTTGCCGGAATGGCCTTATTGAAGAGAGAGTTGTAAATTATTACAAAGTGAAGTTGAGGTTTGTACGATTTTGGAGATGAAAATTGACTCCCAATTATGTCCATCATCATCAACACTAACTAACTGTTTTTAACACTTTTTAAGTAGATTCCATTGCACATTTGTCGGTTGGTGGTATTCACATCAACAACCCCTTTCCAAAGGGAGTTACACTTATATAAACCCATGTAAAGCCTTTCGAAGAGCGGAATCCATTTACCAAACAGGCCCTTCATTTCTTCCCGCAACAGTGGACATTAAGATCGCGAATGGAAAAATAGATCACAATGAACAACTATTGGCACTAAAGGGGGGGGGGGGAGGTGTGTGTATCGTGTAATCGAGGTGATATAATGGCAAACGATACAACACGCCCTGTGTCGCGCTTGCAACATCACTTTGAAAAACCTTTCATGAGAAGCAGCGTATCCTATGGCAGGCGAGCGAGTAGTTGCAGCGAAACGCCAACAATAGAATGTGAGGAATATCTTTCGCTTTTCCCTCTCTCTCTCTATCTCGGTTGGGGGTTCAATTAGCAAATAGTTGACGTTGGTCCATGAAACACTATCAATCCTCACGTGAGCGATCTCAGATTAACTCAGGTTTCGATGGCTCGAAGTTCGATGATGTTCTTTTCGCCGTGCTCGACAACCATTTATTGGACATCTTTCAACGCATCTTCATCGCTTGTGATTAATTGCTAGCCAGCTGAAGTTTGAGCGTTTCCAAACCAAGAAGTGGTAACAAAAAAAAAAGCATTACTACCACAACCAGGCAAAGAAACCGAGCAAAACCCCCGCGGGGCCCACAGTATCGCCGAGATCCAATTCTCATGTTCTAATTCCCAGACGCGATTAGCGCGTGATCCACAAATGGCATTACACGCGATGAGGAAAGATGAGCCCCCAACGACGAAAAGCGACTAACAACAACAAAAAAACAGAACAGTGATGAACTACCTCGCCCCTCGGGGATGGAGGAGCTATACAGTGAAGCGCGGCATGGAAAATGCTCCCACCAAGCCCGCGGTCAGGTCGGTCACGGGATGGTACAACGTCACCCACCCGCTGGTTGTTGGATGGGAAAATGGAAAATGATTTGCCCACCATCACAAATTATGGAGAGAAACCCGGCGCCACGAAGAAGCGGACCGAGAGAAAGCGTCTTCTCTCATTCGCGTGACCTGCATTTAGGAGTTAGTGGAGGGACGACGACGAACGATCGAGGCCCCAAAGAAGAAGGTTGAACACCAAACATACTTGCTGTCCACTCTCATTACATAAATTAAAGTTTTCGCTATAGCTCGGTTCTAAACTACTTTCTGCCAGAACCGCCAACGACACAAAATCCGAAATCTTTCGTGTCACACAACGCTACCCTTCGGGTGCGCTACATTATCGAGACTTAACGAGGGATAAGCATGATTTATTGATGACCCTAGAGTCCGGGAAGGGGGGCTAGGGGACCCTGTGTGACTCGCAACGACACATCGGGGTCAGAAAAGGTATTAAGCCACCAGAGGTCGACACACGCCAACAATCCGAACGCAACACCGAATTTCCCCTCGGTGTAAGGCACCACAACACGAATCGACCTTCATAATCTGAAGTTGATTTGAGGCGCTTAGTTTTACACCCCCCAACGATGTATTGCAGAAAGTTTGGGTGTGTGTGCGAGGTCAATAATGCTTAATTTGATTAGCACTTCAAGGCCCTTTTGCCCTTGCCCAACCCAAGAGTGGGGCAAGGTACCGGAACGGAGACTATTTTGCAAATGAGTAGCCGCAATGGTTCTTTACTCCACGTTATGGTGCCAAGACATCCAGCAGGTAGGTTAGCCGCTAAATCCAATCGGATCAGAAATTCAACAAAGCAGGGAGTGGGGGAAAATGGTTGTCTAAATAAATAATGTTTGACAGTTTCCAACACGGGTTAGATTGGATTAGTTTTCGGATTTAATCATTCGACAGAAGGAGGGAAAAAAGGAAATTGTTCTCTCTCTCGGTTTGGAGTGTTTGGGGAGCTAAGTTTTTAGTTACCGATTCGCAGAGGGTTCGCGTAACAGAGACGCAACGGTCTCAGCACAAACCCATGTAGAGGAGCATATCTAATTAAACTTGTATGACTCGCATAATAATTTCACTCCACACCCTTCACAACCTGCTGGCTTCAGCGTCATAGCAGAGAAAGACTGCAAGTCCTTTTTTGGAAGACCGACATCGTCGTCGTCGTCGTCGTCCAGTTGTTGCATCCAAGGCGAGAGCATTTCTTTCTGCTATATGATGTAACTTCCCGGTACGGCACACCACCGCGCAACTGGGGAAAACTTCCATCCACAGAGCAAGGGGATCGAGCGATCTATTGCACTCTTTTTATCCGACTCAGACGACGACGTTTTTATTCGTGGAGTTGTCACGTCACTTCGCTGTGCAATCTTATCTCCTCACCCCAAATGGATGACAATTTTCTCGTGGAAATTTTATCAAGCAAATTGAATAAATTGACACACCAACCAGCGAGGTAGTAAGCCCTTCCCATGCTTCTAATTTCCAAGAACCAGGTAGCAAGGATGCCCAAAACGTCTCTATTACCTGTCCTGCTGGGCACTTCTCGGGAAAAAAAAACCTGATACCGAGTGTGATGTTGTGACCCAGTTTGTGTGCCGGAGTTTTCCCGCAATCGTCCATATTTGATAGATCATTTTCTCCAACCTCCAATTTGCACAGCAGCGAGGGAAAGAGTTGCTATCAATTATGCAACACACCGGTTTGCCTGATAGACAGGATCCGCCAAACGGTATCCGAATCGATACCTTCCCTTCCCTGCTGCTATCTTGCAAATGGAAGGGGCAGATGGTTAGATATTGAAACAATATGGAAAGGTTTTGCCCCGTCCCAACGACCTCCATGTTTTGCCCAAGATATGAATATGAATGGCTGATTAGATTTGCAAAGCTACAGATTGGAGGATTGGCTTTAATAAAAAAAAAATCAAAACATGACCTCTCTTTTATAACATATTCGGAAAAAGAGCATCCAACTGTTACTTAATAATGGAAGTAGTACCACCATCGACACCATTTGCATAGGTAATAAAAACCATTAAAAATGATAGCTTCCACAGCAAAACAACAAGAAAAACATCGATCGATCGGGCACACTGTCGGTCGGTCTGTATAAATAATAAACCAACATTTAAATGCATCTTAATATGCACAGACACGCGGCAGATGATCTTCGTTCCGCCGAAAAAAAAGTGTTGAACGTTGAACATTGCCGGTTATTCGCGCGCAATACTGGGGCGCCAATTTCCATAAGATTTCGATCCGATTTCCTCATTATCATTTATCGTTGTGCCTTTTGTGTGTGTGTGTTTTGGTGAGGAGCTAAAGCAAACCCAGAGACGCCACAAAACCTCCCAAAAATACATCTGCCTGCATCCTTCGAGTGTTCTGCATATTTAGCAAAAGCTCTCCTCCCTGCCATGACAGCCCCCACAACAGCTTGGTTTTATGTAATTCCCACCTATTATCTCATATCCATACATTCGCACACCGGAAGTTGCTTCGGATGCTTTCGGTGCAGCGTGTGCGTGTGTGCGAATTTTTGGGAGGCAAAGATCGCTCCTATTACGTGTTCCGAGCCTCACGCTTAACCTATAGTAAAAATAACATGAATATTGATATCTCCCCGGCATCAGGATCATTTGCATAGCGTTCACATTTGCGAATATCTTTCTTCGCGCTGATTTCTTTTGGTGCCTCTCTCATGCTTTGAGGACCGCATTTTGAAGTGAATATTTAGGCCAGTAGTGAGAAAAGTGAATTCATTTTAAAAAAAACGCGATTGCTTAATGATAATTTCAAACCATCATTTTCATCGCCGCGAAACAAACAACTAGCCATTTATCATTAAAATAGCACGAAAAGTACCCAAATCAAATTCGGCGCTGGCGACATTTGACCTGCACTCTGCTGGTTGTTGGCGTTAGGGAGGCGCTTAAGAAGGGTGAACGATGGCTTTTAAAATTAATTTATAACCCATTGACCACACCACACCACCACAAAGAATGGGATGGTGAGATTTCTTTCTCTAGCCAGTCGATTGCGAGAAAGTTCTTCCAGCTGGTTCCTGCCAGCTCCACTTGAGGAGCGTTTTAGAAGACGTTGATTAAAAGGGATTTATTGCGTTATTTATGGGCGTTCGCGTGTTAACAGTTTGACCCTTTTAACTAGCAGCAGCAGCAGCAACAGCGTGAAAAAGGGAACAGATTTTCATTTTATGGTTAGCTCTATTTTCTCAATTTGAAGACAATCTGATAACTACTCTCCCACCCATTTGTCGGTCAGACTGTCAATTACTCAAAATATTTTTTTGAATTGATTATTTCGTAAGCAACGGAAAGTATTATTTTTTTTCGCTAAAGATCAAACTTTAGTTCGTGAAATAGTAATAAAAACCTGATTGAAGGATAATTGCTTGATTTTTCCACTCTTTTTAATGTTCTCTCATACCCCTATACGGAAATTCGTGCATCTGCGTGTGGTGATGGCCCCATACCAGGGAGCAAATGAAGGAAATATTATTCCACGATCGATCGAGCCCCGTTCCAGCTCGTTTGTGGCTGGCTTTCGTCGTTCGCCATAATAATAATGCTGTGCTGTACTCTTTTTTTCTGCAACCGGCCCACGAAACGGACGCGTACAGTGCAGGAAATAAAAACATAAACCAATACACGCGCGCGCGCACAATCCAATCTTTTTGTGGTGTGTGAAGCCGACCGTTGCCTGTTGGCTGCTACGTGTTCCTGTTTCTTGAAGGAACACAGACCCACCCGCAAAGCGAGACCAGCGAGAAGGTGGTTTGATGATTTTTCCCCGTCCGTTCCCATGCGTGGTGCGTGTTTTCTTATTTTAAACCGTTTGCGCTGCGCGGCACTACTCCCTTGGCCGGCCGTGCGTACACAGCACAGTAACGCAAAGCAAACGCGCGTTTCGGTTGCATGAATTATTCTCGCATTTGATTTTGATTATTATTGTTTCACGGCGCGACTGTGCTGGTGCTGCTAAATCGGTCGTTCAACCACCACTGCCAACACACAAACACACACACACTTGTGCCACCCAGAGAGAGAGAGGTGCGTTTGAGCAATAGAATGTATCCCTTTTTAGCCACTTTTTTGTGACAATTTAAAACAGTTCATTTACCACCCTGCACATTATCCGTGGACACCGAACCAAAAAAAAACACTCACTCACATAAATAAAGACGGAAAAAGATGACGGCCCCATAACGAGGAGTACGTTAATTTTCACATCATTTCACCCGACCGCGCGCAAATGAATCTTCCGGGCAATGGGGAGCGAGTTTGTTTGTCTTCTCCCCGCCCCTCGTTGGCAGTAGCGATCGTGGCTGAGAAGAACAAGTGGTTGTAGTAGAACAACTTCTCATCACTCTTGGTTCGTTTTTTTTGGTACCACACTGCAAGTAGTGGTGTGCGTAATGAATTGCGGCGCGATCATCGAACTTTCCTCTTTCTCCTCTAGAGCATGAAACGCAGCTTTTCTCCAGCTGTTTTTTCCTCTTCTCTTCTTTACCTTTACACTAACACACACACACACACATACACGCACAAACACAACCACCGGATGCTGCAGAAATGGTTGGATACAAATGATCTTTCTCCGGTGGCCCTGTGCCAGCCCATGAAAGTATTTGAGTGTGTGTGTGCGTCCGGTTGGTGGTAAAGGTTCGTTCTAAGCGGATCGGGAACAGATGAGATCAAACTGGGCGAGTAATGCAGGGAGGACAGGTGTGCGTGTTGCCGTATATGTGTGCGTGTGTGCGAGCGTTAGAGGAAACCGTTTGATGGATGGACTAGCATTGTACGTTCCTAAACCTTCATTACAAAAGGTTCAATGAGTGTGTTACAAAACGTACGAGAATTCGTACAATTTGTGATTTATCTGTCCTATTATTATAGCACAAACTGTATTTTTTTTTTAATATAAAATCATTCTTGGTGCCTTCACAACACAAATCCACATCAACCTGGCCAACAACACAGTGTTTCTTGTTACACTTCACTGTACTGTACTAAAACATCATTAAAAGCTCCACAAAACCAACACAATCGATTGGCACTGGCCAAACAACCTTTTGAACCACTTATTTTCACTGTTTTATCACATCACACTACCCCCAATGTGGCCCACTTTTTTCGATAGTTGCTCATAAATATTTTGATGAATTCACTTGATTTTTGCTGCTGTTAACTTTTTTTGGTACCTTTCATATTACACGATACGGCTTCAAATTGCCACGCATTTACGGTAAAACGTACATTTAGACTCTATGGTGTTGTGCTGCTTGCTTGCTCATTACAATTATTGCCCGCTATCGGTCGCGATCGGTCGAGTTGGCAAACGGAATAATAACGGAAATAAAAATAAAAACAACAACTCCCGCACGAAGAAAAGTGCACACTACAACACCACGATACCCGAGACCGGGAATATCCGTTCACACGCGGCGGCAACGACTCACGACCAATCCACGCAACGGCTCAAAATGAACTGAGCGACAGTCGGTGTGTGTCCATCTCTCACCAGCAGCTTCCCAAAGCGGCGAACCAACAAGCAACTGAGCGCATATGTGTTTTGTGGATCCGCTCACCTGCTCGCTCGCTCTCGCTCTCTCTCTCTGTGTTTGTTTTTCTAATTCTCACTACCTTTGTTGCTCACACGCTCAGTACTTCTCGCAACATCACTGTACAATGCTAAAGCAAAGGTTCAACCGAGCTTCGATTGAATTATCAGTGGAAATGAAAAAAATATTGCTGATATCTAATATAGATTTTATTCTAGAAGACGGTAAGCAAAATAGAACAAATAAACTTTTCACAGTCACGCATTTTACCCCACAAAAAAAAGCATCAACGTCATCCGTGAGCTCTGTGTCGTGAGATAAACAAACAAGCAGCAGCAAAGTGAGAGCCTCCATTTACTGCTCACTGCAGCGCATGGTGAGATAGAGAGAAAGAGAGCGAAAATCGGGCAAATCGTACTCATCGTGTGAAAAGTTCTCTCCGAGACCACGTTCTCTTGCACTTAGGGAATAAAAATCGTTCGCTTGCGTCAAAATCTCGTAAATGGAATTTATTTTGATATTACAAATATAGTAAGGATTAATTTCTCGTTAATGAAACGTTTGAAATGTATCATGTAAATCCCAAAAATATATCAAAGACTCTTTAGCTTGTACCGAGACACGCAATGATGATTGTGTCATAGCGTGTATAATGTTTACGATGTCTCAGATAAACATCAACCTATCTACGGCTCATGTACGCGTAGTGCTAATTGCTCACATTCGCAATTCGGATCGAAACCCGTATCGGGATGTTAAACGATAGCACTAAACGGTGTCATGTTGACTCCCGTGTGGCGCAACGATTGGGCACACACAACAATATCACATGAGTTCGTTTGCCATGTGTTTGTTTTCTTCCTTCCTCTTACACCAAAAACTGCAAGCTTTCCTTCATATTTCATTCATCTCATACCGTCCACTACCATATCGTGTTGTTGCACAGTTTCGACAGTCGTGTACATTTTCTTCTATTTAGATATTTGATTAGTTTGTTTTTTTATCCTTATTTACAACTTGCAAAACATTGACACACTATTTAGAAACACGAAAAAAGGTCCATCTTTCGCATGGATCACCAGATACAATCAACCAACGAGTAAGCAAAAAAGCGAACGAAAGGTTTCACTCGATCCGGCAAACAAGTGAATCGCGTTACGATGCAGAATTGGATGGATAAAATGATTCGCTCTCGCAAGCCTGCCACTGCCAGAGATTGGTTGGCTTTCGCTAATGGAACGAGTAAAAACAAATAAAAAAAACACCAACATCAAACAAAAACACACAGAACCTCTAAAAGCCCTGTGTGAGCGCGTGTGTCTATATAAGACTCAACAGAAATTGCACACAAACAGCAACACAACACATACGAAATTTCGCACATACGGAAGCATTGCCAGAACAAAAACACACAGCGACCAAAGTATTGTGAAAACTAAACTGTCGAAGTTAAAATTAACTCTGCTCATCGGAGAATGCAAAACAAAACAAACAAAAGTTAATGGAAAAAATAGCACGTTGCACTCAGAGCAAAGTGAGTGTCGGTGTGTGAGTTTCCGTTCCTGGTGGAGAGATGTTTTTATATTTTCAGTTTTGTTACATTTTCTTTTTGCAACCGTTCATATACAAAGATTTAAAAATAAGCTTCCAAAGAGGGCCACACCACCACAACAATTCTGCAGTGTACACGGGCGGCTGCTTGTACGGCAATTTTGTAAATGATTCTTTGGGCGGAAATAGAAGCATTCAATAATAAGTGTGATTCTTTTTTTATAAGACTCGAGAAGTACAACAGGGAATGACTTTGGCAAAAATGACACGGAAGAATTGTGTTGAGTTCAGCTTCCTTTCGGTTTCGATTTCACATTTTCCATTCACGGAACGCACACATACATTTCTGGCATTGCCAAAAAACAAACAAGACTCAAACATATACTACTGTAAAGTATTACAACAAGAAATCCAAGAAGACACATTCAATGAACACCAAAGTCCATCGGTTTCGTTCGATTTTTTTCTTTGTTCGTTACGGCATCAACACAATCAGTTGTTTCAGTTAGTGTCGAATCTTCCCAAAAGGTCAGCCAACAGGACTTTCTGTCGGAAGACGGTCTTTCTCAATGGGTGTCCCTTTTTTCCTGTGTTGCTTGTTTCCACATTTCGTTACATACGCTTTGTCTTGCTCTGTGAGAAGTGACCGGTGCGAAGATAACTTTCATTGAAGGCACAGAACAACCGAAAGCAAACTGAGTTCCAACGTTTTGTATCAGCAGTTTGCCTCACTCGATTCACGGGTACTACATTGGGACCATTGCTTCACGAGCAATGAGTTTAGGGAATGATATAGAAAAGGGTCTAAGCCTTCTTAATCAATCACTAGCAGATAAGGAGTGCGATACGATGACAACATTATTCTATTCTTCTTCTCGAGAGCCTTTGGGTGACCTCTGTGTGGGAATTAAACTCACTCTTCAAGAATGGGTTCTAAGCCTGTTCTCCAAAATAAACGCTCTAATGGAAAAGGGTATCAGCATCTAGCACCTAACTAAAGAAAGATAGCTTATCCAATTGAATGGAATTCCTGGAGCAGGAGATCCTTATTGGATAGACAAAATTCGACAGTTAGGCGAATTTCATTCCCTCCAATTGAGGCGTAAAACAAAACATTGAGAAAATACTGGCACATCCAACAACAATTTGACATCATTTTAGCGAAATTGTGTTCATCAAATCAATCGATGATTACAACCATTGCAATTAATTGAACCGAACGTCCTAAATCAATTCTTAAGTCACGAGCGTCCGTTACACGTTTCATCATCTATCTTGACCTAACCTATCCTTCCTAAACGTCCGTTCTGAAGAAAAACGAACCGAAACCTGATCGGATCCGGTAAAAGGACCCACCCTCTCTCGACCAATTGTCCCGTCCTTCGATAAACGTACAATTAAATTAACCACGCTGTAGGTGGCGACGAACCCCCGCCAGACCTATGCCGGCGGTTTCGCTTCTCGGGACGTTTCGGGTTCTTTCTTCTTTGGCGCTTTGCTTCTTTTTCATCCCGTTTTCTTAGGGCTTCCAATCAACCGACGACACCTGGGATCAAGTTTGACGTCGGCGGTGAACGATTTCATCCAATTCTCGCATTCAATTTCACAGGATCTTCGGTGAATTGATTTCTTGCCTCTCTTCCTTCAAATCGAATCTTCCTTTTTTGACGGTGTGTGTGTGTGTACGTGCGCGCGTGTGAGTGCAACTAATGGAATTGCTGTTTCACAGGTTCACCTTCCGTCGGGATGAATGAAGCTCTAAAGAGGGTTTTTAGTGCATTTAATTGAAATAACACGTAAGTGAGATGAAAAATTTGATTCTGATAATACGATTTAAGAGAAATTTTCACAAACAGCCAGCTTACTTTCCAAGCAAACAAATATTGCCGCTTAAAAATATAATTACATCCATGCGTTTAGCCACGGTTTTAGGAAGAAAGGGAAAACTTTTGCAATATTGCAATCTTTAAAACCTCCAAAAAACAAAACAAGAACAAAGCGCTTCTCTATTTCCAAGGAAACAACATTAAATCTTGCACCGAAGTGCCGAAAAGTTTTATCTCCCCGGTAGCACATCACACACATCAGCGCGCAGAAGGGAAAAGTCGGACTCGTCTTTATCTCTCTCAGTCCGCAGACCCCTGTTGCACTGCATGTTTGCTCCACCGACACACCGACACTTTGATCTCGAAACGACACGAAATTATTACCGACCTGTCAGGAGGTATTTTCGCCCGTCTTTGCAACTAAGCCCCGGAGCAGCAGCCTGGCGTCAGCATTAGATGTGGGACCATTCATCTTCTGTGTTTGGGCCTTGGTTCTTACAAGCCTTATCGTCGGTCCGCTTGCTACTTCGTCGTTCCAACAAATCCCTACAAAGAAATTTGTTCCCACTGTCACTGTTCTTTTTATTTTTTGTAATTTAAAGGTGTCGACTTCTCTTTTCCCACTAGAGCAGCCGCCTCTGTACTGTTCACAGAACGTACGCTCTGGGAAGCGGTGGTAACAAACTCTTCGCTGCCTACTTCAGTTCTTCATTAGCTGCTGTCCTTCCAGCGACACACAACGCCACCGAGACTCCGTCCGTCCGACCGACCGACAGTGCGCAGGAGAAATGATTCGAAATTAGCCAAGTTAGAAAGTACATCCTTGACAGGGGAACAAACTTTTCGTATCCTTCTTCGTCGCTGGCGGGCGCGCCCAGAGGGGCACAACACAACTGACGCGACCTGACTGATTAGCCGGTGTATGAGCAGAAGCCAAGTAGAGCAAAAAGGTAAGTTTTGTAGGGCGGAAAAGTTTCGACACTTTGGAGGATTGCCACTGTTTGGAGTTAACAGTAGAGAGATGAACGGGAAATTACTTTAACGCACTGAAATCTTAATGTTTTTGAGAAAAAAAATACAGTGAAAAGACTTTCAAACTACATCATTTAAGTAAGCGAAATACAGCATTTTAACGACTTTTACAGTTTATAACACTTTGAGACTTGAACAGTGCCCATTACATGTAGGCAGATATGACTTATTGGAGCTCGAAGAACTCTCCAGTATATCATATCGTTGACCGACTTGGAATTATATATCGTCCAGACACAATTCCACGACGCGCGAGGCAAGAGCATCGACATTGAGACCAATCAATGACCTTTCCTTTCCTATCCGTCTACCACCGTTCTTTCCGATAAGACTTTTAGTGCAATGTTACAGGAACTCGGTACATTTAGTGCGCTACCGTGTTGAGTGCCCATGTCCCCCCCATTGGGGACCTCGGGGGCAGCACGTGTTTATGAGTAACGGGAATGGAGCCTCCTTTACGATCGCTCAGCACGATACACAAACAGATTGAATTCCGATGTCGCGATGAACGCCGGCAAAGCCGTCCAATAGGTGATACGATTCTCCAGAGAGTTCGTCGTTCGTGTGTGCGAGCCACAGATCCAAAATCTTTCATCAAGCTCACCCGAAACTCTAATCAGCCTACCTCCCCAACTGGGGGAACTGTGGGCCGTGATTTACGGCGTTCGGTCATCGCCGGAGGACACATTACCAGCGGCATTGCGTCAAACGCCGTGCATGCCGAAGAGACATTGACACTCTAACGGCACAGCACATCCCGTGGGGGACGCGCATCGCTAACGGACCAGGGACACCTACGGTAGCCTTACTCTAGGTTGATTGGGTTCTGTCTGTGTGTGCACGTTCCACGCCTCTATCACTTCCCCCTCCCTTTACGGAGGCCATATTTGGTTTTCAATTTTGTTTGTCTTCCCCCAAAACGTTCAGTTCAGTGACCGATTGAAGTGGAAGTGCTTTCAGGGTGGAGGTGTTTTTATCGAGAACGCAACGAACAGCCAACGGTGAGGCAAGCAAATGACCCCTAAAGCTACATCTCTCTTCCCCGACGCAGGGGTGTGCGTAGTACTTACGCAACATTATCGAAGGAAGGCTCTGCGGCACTGCCTCTCGATATCGTTTCACTGCCCACCATGGACCGGATTTGATTTGACAGGGAATATATTGCCTTCCGGAGCGGGCGGGATGGGCAAATGCGTAATCGAACGGTCAAATATTTGCAATTCGGAGGATTCGGAACATCTGACAATATCGAGCGTTGATTCTTTCCGGTGTGAGAGAAATGGCCATCACTTACCTAAAACGATAATAGAAAAATAAAAACGAAATGATTAATATAGATCCATTGGACAATAATTATTTGGATATTCATTTACACATTAAAATGTACAAATTATTTTAATTTAAACTGTTTACTATCTGGGCGGATTTATCTTAAATTAAAGAAAAGGCGAAACTTAACTTGCGATGGTGCTCTAATGCGGCAAATGAATCAGATCAGCAAAAAGGGACCAAGAAACGCGTTACAAACGCGTGTAACTTTGTATAAGTGTGACAAAAAAAGGGCGACAGAAAGAAAAGGACAGAGCACTAATCACTGCAACACGGTACACGCAGGATCGTAAATTGAGATAGTCTTTGCCGCTACCGCCGCTCGCAGTCTCACATACACACACACACACACACTCAAAACGCTCAAAAACCCAAGAGACCCAAAGACACTGCAAAAACAAACAACAGCTGATTGTGCCTGCCAAGGTACGTTTGCGGCGAACCACTTGCACTGCAAAGGGAAAGGGAGCGAAGAGCGAGATGCCGATAGAGCGTTTTCCCTTGGCCAGGCTTTTCCAGCTCTCTCGCACGTGTACATCGCCGGAGAGCGAACGGAAAAAAGGGAAAACTAAGCACACTCACACACACGCGCACACATCAACATCTGCCCCATTTTAAGCATATTTCCACACAGCACAACAGCAAAATGAAAAAAAAACAACGAATGGTTGACAAGTGAGCAACAACTGTCAGACGACAGTGAGTGTGTAGTGTTTTTCACAGTAGTGAGAGAGAGAGAAGGTGAACAAGTAAACAGACCGTCGACAGTCACTCGATAGCGCTATCTCCGAGGAAAACGAGGAAAATACCGTACAGAATGAAAAAAAAGAAAAGAAAACAACAAACACACACACACACACCCAGAGACCGTTTACTTAGCGGTTGGACATGCGCCTTACGGTCGGTGAGGTGGCGTGAGTTTCAGCGATGATGTGTTATGCAAAAAGTAGAATGAAAAAGAGGAGTTACAAAAAAAACAGCAACCCCAAAGTGGCTTATTTTTGCTTTAGGCGACTTTTCGCAATCTCCGTTCCATTATCTCTAACAAAATGGAAACGTATTGATATTGCATTGCAGCTCTTTTCAAGATGCATTCCACGATTAAGAAGAAAATTACGTGTGAAATTTATATAAAAAAGGCCGTAAAATGTCTATTGCAACAATTATTGCAGGACCGCACGAATAAATATTGTAAAAAATCCCTTTGGGCAAAACACACTTTGTAAACATGCTGGCTTTTCCTCATCGACAGCAAGGCCCTGCTGCTGTTCCCAAAGGCCCTTCTCCCCACACTGCTGCTGCAGCAGCAGCACGTGCGATCGATTTTTCAAGGTTAGCATAATGACAACCGATGGCACATGGCACACGGAAGGGGGGGGGGGGGGCTTCCCCACCAGCCCCTCCATGAAGCCCAAGAGAAGACGGACGATCCTTTGCAGCGCCGCGTTCGAGATTTATGTCGCACAAGGAAAGCGAGAAAATTCACATCTCAGCAAAGAGATCGATACTGGTTGGTTGCTTTTATTTTATTTTCCTTTTATTAGCAGCGGGCTGGACAACAACTAAGTTGTTCGGTCTCTCTCGCTCCATTAGTGCCTTCGGTTCTTATTAGCCCGTGTTTGAGATTGTTTTCCTTCGGCAGAAACTAATTTGTTCGCCAAAGCATAGGCGATGTTTATAAAATAAACCCCGGCACATTCCCGGACAGTTGCAGCCAATGTGCCTCGGAACAGTGTTGGAATCAAACCACGCCGCCGGTGGGGGAGGTAGAGCTTGATTTATCCTGTCGCAAAAGCATTGTAACACGGATGGGGATCGTTAAAACCATTGCCTTCTTTGTGTTGGGCGCAATTTGATTAACCTGATGAGGGCAAAGGAAGCAAGGACGGAAAGTACAGTAGAGGACACTGGTTTAAATCTGCCCCGTACAACACTGGGCACACGGGTAGGCGAAGATGGGGACGAACTTTTCACTCCATCGCGCGACGTCACCCGGTAACGGAATAACACCCCATTAACGTGCGCTTCCCCTCCCTCTGCGCCAGCCGCCTGCAAACTCAATAAACACATTATGCAATCAATGGCATCATCGTCGCGCAGTGGCAAAACCTAAACACAGATCACGACCCTGTGTGGTGGTGCATGGGTGTTGTGGGAGGTGGGAGAAGGTTGACGCGACATTGGTTGATGGAAAAGCGCGTCTTCGAGGGAAAAAGACACGGATGATGTAATGCTATCATCAGTAGTGATGAAACGTTCTTTGTGCGTGGAATTTAGCTCGCAACTGAATTTTCTTTCTTTGGTAACAGTTTAGGTATAAAGAAGGAAAATGGATTTGGTTTCAATGTAAGTTTTTATCATTTTTTGTATTAATTAAGGAACTCATTTGAGACATGGTTTTGGTTGTTAGATTTGACAAAATGCACATTTGCACTGTTCTAAAACCTAAAATGATCTGGTGATACAGTCGTCAACTCGTCTTACCCAACAACATGCCCGTCATGGCTTCAAGTCCCGAATGGGCCATACGATGGACTGACTATCCTGCTATGTGTAATCAGTGAGTCACTGAAAGCCAAGTCCATTAGTGGTGTAAGCAGTAGAGGTGTGTCAAATGAACCAGAAGCGTACGGTTCATTCAGTTCACATGAAAAAATGAATGAACCGGTTCACAAGTGAAGAACGCTAGAGTTCATTTTATACATCAAAATTTTAAAAAAAATCATGAAAATGAGTGCAAACATTCATGATCATTTTGAAAAGACAAAACAAAAAAATATTTCAACATTCGCCAATTTAGTGAGAGAAAAACAAGAAATGGTCGATTTTAAAAAATTGAAAAAAAAAACAGATTTTAAAATGTTTGTGTTAATCACTTTCTAGGATCAAATAATAGATAGTCAATATTGGCTTGCTTTTCATGCGATTAGACCTACGGAATAATATGTACTTCTACCGATTTTCGAATAGTGTACCGATTCACAGACTTTACAGGTATTGCTGTTAGAAAAAGAACGAAAAAACCCGAAATAACGTTCACAGCAATGAACGACTCGGTTCACTCGTGTTCACTTAAAATAACCGAAATGCCCGCCTCTAGTAGGCAGGTCTTGACCGACAACGGTTGTTGTGCGAAAAAGAAGAAGAAGAATAAACCCTGAAATTGTTTTATTTATAAAATTATAAAAAAACAGAATGTTCCGTATATACACGATTAATGCGATCTAAAAAAATAGCATAGCTCGAATATGAATGAGTCCAAAAAATATTCGTCTGATTGAATATTTTACAGAAAAAAGCGAATTAAGACCACAAAAAGCATGAGACGGTACATGTAATGAAAACGGTTTGCTAGTAAGGACTATCAGCGCACGCGTTTTACAAGAAAAAGCCATTAACTTATGCAGTGCAGCAAAATGTCACTGTCAATGTCATAAAAAATACTTACTGACACAAAATACATGCATGCGTCACGTACTCAATTGTGAGAATCACAGGTGATGCTCAAACAGTTAGTGTGACCAACACATGCTTGGCGACATTGTAACAACCAGCGCTTGGTCAGTCATTGCATCATGACTTTTTTTTAACGTGATCAGTTCTGCAAAAACAACACTAACTAAAAAACTATTCATGAAATGATCCGGCTGAAAAAAAATCATGTCAGCGTCACGAGCTCTACTGCTCAAACAGTTGGTACGACTATCACATGCTTGGTGACATTTTTGCAACAAACTTTTGGTCAGTAGAATATCGTGATTATCATAGCGAGAAAATGTCATGACCAAGTAAGTATCCAAGGTGCTACAAAAAAATGTCACTAAGAATGCAATTGGTCCATCAACTGTTTGAGTCTCACCCCTGATCATCACAGTTGTGTACATGAGCTTTAGTATCAACAATGAACATCAAGCTGCTACGGATGTATTCATTGTTCTCGGTAGTCATCGTCACGTGATTGTCATGAAAGCACTGTAGTTGTTAAATAGCAACTAAAACACTTAAAAAATAAAAATAGTCTTTGGACGTGAGCTCAAAACGTATCATGTCGTTTTGCGCAATACGCGAAAGAAATAATAGTAATCGCATCAAACAATTATACGATCTGGTGCATCTGTTAGCAATTATTAGTGCTATTGACTAAATGACCAACAAGCTAACTCACTTGGTCCTGAAAAAACATATTATTGACCCACTCTTCTTACAAGATTTGTTTTAATTAATCTCTGGTAGAAATATTTCATTTAGAAAAATAATATTTGCTACTGAAATGGTACAGAAAACTTTACATATATAATGTTATAAAAATCAGTTGAAACACTGCCACAATCTGAAAAATTACATGAAGTAAAGTGTGTTTACATTTAATATTATTTCCTTTCATTTAGATTTTGTTTGATTCTTGTCAAAATCGGAATGTCTTCATAGCGTAACGTAACTGTAAAATCTCTCATTTATTAAAATATGGAAAAACTAGCCACCACTTATAATAGTGGTCTGCACTGTAGAATCCCTTTCCTCTTAGAATATGTCAAAAATTATACTAGACGAATCAATCGAAAATCAAACTGAGCCTTTGCAAAAAGGACCCGTAAACCCCGTGATAAATAATAAAATAAAAACCCTACAATCAATGCAGTTTTGACATTTTACTCCAACAGAAAAACACGAACCCGTACGTTAATCTTTCGCTGATTTTAGAATGTACAGGTAGGTCTATGGAAACAGTTAATTATTTAATTGACTTTGAGATATCCCTTCTTGCCATTCTCTTCCCCTTTCTGTTCGATCAACAAACCCCTTCGCGTTCGATTAATGGCCCCTAATTTCGACCGCACACATTACCAACACACCTCGCAAAACAAGCATTTAAAGCAGATTATTGTCAAATTTATGTTGTCCGCAGGATCGGAGCCAAGTGCCCACTCTCTATCTCCTCTGCTTCACTACTGGCCTGCTTGTTGTAGTACAGTATATGCTTAACATTCAATAAATTTCATTACCAAACCCAAGCAAGCTGAGGAGAGTGGAGATGGCGGCCACAGCGCGCCCCAACGCCAAGGCCATCAGCGTTGGAAAACATCAAGGCCCGGGCGTCATCGTGTGTACCAAATCCCATTGCCGAAATGTAGCGCCAGCGCGACGCCACACCACACCACCCAATCGCTGGCCATATGCTGGCGTTGGATGGTTGCGTCGTGTGGTGACCTTTTGTAGGGGTGATGGGGACCACCCTACCTCCTTCCCACCGTCTCGCGGCGGATGGAAATCGATGGTTTGCAAATGGAAATAGACCTTTTTCCCATTGCGCGCTTCCCTCCCCGACACCATCTCACTGTCCTTCGGGAGAGGCAACAAGGCAAGAGTGATCGGTTTCGTTGTGTACCACCTTCTAATGGCCAGAAAGGGTTCAAGTACAACGCAATCGGTTCCGACAATTTATTGAGATTTATTTTCGATTTGACAGTTACGAGATGTTGCCGTGTTACATCACTTTCGTTGTCTAAAACGTTGGAAGATGATGACATTCACCATGAGCAAGTCCCTCACTATACAATTGAAAACCAAACAGCTGATCGTCTGCTGATGGGAAAACCTAAAAAAAAAGGATTTAAGCAATCAAAACAGATTTCATGATAAGACCACAGCGAGGTCCTGGATCAACACAATCTCAGCACAGTCTTTATACATCCACGAAACCGAAATTAATTTTCGTTCCGATATCATTAAGCACCGTATCCGTCGCACTCTCACACACATGTTGTGTCATATTCCGAAACTCATTGGAGAGATCCTCCTGATGACCCCGAGAGCCTGTGGTAATGAATAACAACGCAGTCAGTCACAAAAAACACGGGAAAAGAGACTAATAGAAGTGTCATTCCAGGCATTGGACCTCCACCCTTTGGTAGCAGAAATCCGTCGATTTAACTACCGCGGAGCCTGCTGGAGATAATAGATGTTGCACGGCGGAGCACACAGGACGGCATTTTTGACGTCCGAGCGTAGATGGGATATTTATTTTTACGACTTTTTAACGAGTTGCGTTACGTGCCTTGCGCGTTAAGCAATGCGTGTTCGGAGGAGCTGACCTGCGGAAGATTTACTTCCGAGCGAGCAAACGCAGTTCGTCTGTCCAGCGATTTTGGGGACTTTTGGTAGAAGCACTGAACTGAAGCGATTTGTTGGTTTTATAGCGTTTAATATAGGAATAATAGTTTTGTCTAGAAGAGCCAGAATAGCCCATTTAGTAACGCTGGTAACCGTGCCAGTACAAGATTATTTATACAACGTTTCTCGCAGAAAACGAACCATTCCAAAGAAGTCGCTAGGACTCGATTCTTCATATGTCCAAGAAAGCTCCACACTTCTCTTGGAGAGACGTGTGCGATCTTATTTTTAGTGTCACCAGATATCGATTATTTTGCCCGCTGTTGTTTTCGCTGCCTTTTTCAATGTCTCATTTTGACCGCTGCTGCTGCTGCTACTGCTCTCCGTCGCTCACAGCGCAGTCATTCGTTCTGAAGAAAAGCGAGTGACACTGTGTTGCCGGCGCAATCTAATTTTAGCCCACTGAAATCCAACGTGCGAGAGCATGGATGCATTTTCCTCCATCGCGTCCCATGATGATCGAGTGCAATTCCATTCCTCAAACATCCCCCCTGTCACCTGTACAGTTTACGGTATGGAAAATTGCGACGTCATACATTCCACAACACAGACGGAGGGGGACGGCGCATTCTTCGAATAAGCGCATCACGGGAATTGCTAATTGAATATAAAAATACAGTTCCGCATTGATTATATTTAGAAGAATGTTTTTGCAATATTAAAAATGTCATCCTGGTAGACTTTTGTGATACAGACACCGTGCACAAAAACTCAGTCTCTGCTATCTGCGAGTTCGTTACTACGAATGAAGTGTATGATTTCAGAATTTTGTTTTAACAAGGGCTTCCATGGAAATGATTCCATAAAGTAACGAATGTTGCATGACGTTTCAAAAAAGGGGATTTTTGTGCTTGAACGTTTGCATGAATAATTGTTTTCTTTTTTGAATCTTTTTTTTTTAAGTCACCCAATAGCTTGCAGTGGTGGAATTGCCCCTGAAGCACATGGCAAACCATTTCCATTTAGCAGTAAATGGTTAGGAATTGCTACGCTCGTTAGAGCGAACGTACAGAATATGATTGCAAATTAATTTTCCAACCAGTGAGCACACGGTACACGCGCGCGCTCACCGCTCGGTGACGTGTGTGGTAAACGACGAACCGCTCCTCTTTGTCGTCATGTGTGTGCTGCTGCTGCCGCTGCTGTCCAATCGTCACGCGGTTCTAGCTTTGACAAGTGGGAATGGAAAACAACCAAAACACAACGTACATAGAAATAAAGCTAAAAACGACCTTTGGGTTGAAAGTAGAATGTTGCTTATTGAAATGGATACCAACCAGTGTGCTTCGAATGGTTTAATTAATCCGAATTAGCGCACATCGTGAGCGCATTCGTTACTAATTGGTGTGCTATAATTTAATACCACGCAATGCTAGCAGATGGCGCTGATTGCAAAACTGTCAAATAGAGGTCGCTCTCCACTGAGGTTTGATTTTACTACAAATTGTCAGTAATATTGTGTACTATTCTTAATTAAATGTTAAATTACACCAAAGTTTGTTGCTATTTATATTATAAAAAACGGTTCACATCTGGCATTTATCAAATGGAGAAAAACCCCACACATGCTATGATTAACACCATTCGATCTGGCGCAATTTAACCCGAAAGCATCGATTACGGATTTTGTCGGTCGAAGCCAGAAAGGCAAAAGAATTAGCTGACGCAATACTACGTTCTTTCCATTTACGATCATCTCGCTTCCCTTACAAACCCATTCCTGAATGAAATGTACACCTTCCGTTTTAGCTTGCTGAGGTTATTGGAACTCTCGGTAGAGGTCGCTAGAAGGAAAGATAATTTAGTTGCGCTGGTGAAACAAAACACATTAATCCCATCGTACCGATTGCAATCGTCTAAGGGAAATGAATTAAAACAGATGTGTTAATTTTCGCTGATGAGAAAAAGAAACAAATCCAAAGTACATTTTCGCAAAAAAACTGTTTCTTAAAATGGACAACATTATCTCTAAATGAAGTGAGTTTACTTTCATCGAGATGAGTTACTCTAAGTTACTTCCATCAAGATATTCTTTTCGCTTTTTCTGCTACTCTTTTCTGCGTCACTGCAATAAAACAATACCGACGCCGATGCCATCAGACTTTACCCATCTGTACTCTGATGATTTGTTTTTACTTTTTGCTCCCAGTGAGGCCCTCCTGTGTGGGTTTTGTTTGCATCGCAACGGTATCCATCAGGACGGGGTTTTCTTTAGTCGGCACACAAACGTTTCACGGTGCGCACCTCTAATGCAAATATTAACATTTATTCGAAATGAAAACAAAAGCAACAGGAAAGCAACACCTACACATGACAAGACAGACGCACTCTTTATAGCATTGCGACGGAACATTGCTCCTGCCAGCTAGCGTGCTATAAATTGTGTCTCTTTTGTTTTAAAAGAAAAGAAAAGGCTCACATATGGTTGAGCTAAAAATAAAGTAAAGCAAAATAAAATTCAATGAGAGGATTATATGATAAATGAATTATTCTTACATATTATAATTACCACAAAAAAACATCCTTATTTCCTACAAAAACCATTCCCACAGAATCAAACACGTTGCGTGACGAAATGGAAATGAAACTATTTTCAACCATCGAAACGACCAACTTCCAACAGCGTTGGCGAAGACGAAACCCATTACCGAATAATTTATTCAGGCAAACAATTAAAAAAAAAGGATGTGGCATTATCACACTTTCGCAACACTTTCGTCACACTTTTGCATGCAAACAGTGAAAGAAAGCAAAACTGCATTCTAACGGTCCAACCAGCGCTTGTGGTATATCGTTCTACCACTACCAGGAAGGCAAAAAATATGTTCCTCAAGCATAAAACCAAACCCTACCAAGAACACTATGCAAATGAACGACCGAGAAGCAACTTTCTCTGTTGGGAGACGACTTACAACATCAGAGAGAAATGGGGAAGAACAAAGTTTGCCGTCCGACGGCAGTGAGGTGTGCCGTGGGGACAATCGGACATAATTGAGGCTTCTGCTCTCTTGCCTTGACCTAGTTTACACTATCGCACAGGAAAAAGCACAATGTTGTTGGAGTGATGCAAAAAAGAAAATGTTACAAAAGTAGCAAAAACCATGCACTACAGCAACGACGTTTGACGTCATGTTTTTAAGAAATGAGTTGAGTTTTTAATTAAAAACTATTCCCCCATTTTGGGGTGGAACTTTTTAAAACATCATTTTCAAAGCTTCGTCTAGTCAAAATTAAGAGAAAACAAAAGATGAAAATGACATCTTTAAGCAGGGCGCACGTCTATGATAAACGGCGATAAACGGAAGCGAAACACAGCAGCAAAACTTTCCGATACGGTTCGATCCCCAACGAGTGCAATGTCCGATTTAGAGCGTTAAATGATGCAATAATAAATGCAAAAATGGGGGTAAAAATTGAATAAAACAACAGACGAGATGACGGGGCGATTAATAATAGCAAAAGGAAAGCAGTATGGCGCCTTTCTTGGCTTTTAATGGAGAGCAGCAGATGGTGAAAAAACTAACGAAAGATCAACTAAATCGTCTCAATATATATCAAAAACCTCAAATGAGAAGAACTTTTCATTTATCTGCAATATAATACGAAAAGTACGATGGCAATTTGTCTAATTTTCTATTATGAAGAACTGAAGAACTTTACTGATGATCTTAAGGAATGCAATTAATTTACAAAATACCGCGTTAACTCGCCACCTATTTCCAACGGTTACACCATTTCAACACTATTAGGACGTGCCAACCGCAAAAAAAAACATCATCCCCCCCCCCCCCCCTCCCCCGAAAACAGCAACATTGTTAAAAATGATTTATTACACGCAACTTCCTGTTATTCTGTGCACATGTGCGTTGTACACTCACCCCCGAAAACAATCGGATATTGTGCGTATCCGTCGACATTGCCATCCGATTGCTGCTACTTCTTCTGGTGTGCGCTACTGTTGAGCCACACACACCATTATCCAACGGGTTTTATCTTTGACTTTTTGCTTTGCTTTTGCGCTGTTTTTTTTCTATCTGGTTAACCACCCACAACCGGTGAGTTTTCCTTTTCCTTTTCACCTGACCAGATTGAGTGGGGCTTTTCCAACCCTGGGTTTGTGCCAAACGAACGGTACCGAATATGATGATGATGATGGGTGGAGAGAGAAGGAGAATCACGATTTGCTGTAACTGTTCTCCAGCTGTAAATGATTTTTTACCGGTTGAGATCATTTTATCGCCAACGCCAACGCATATTATTTCAGCAGCCTGGGTTTTTTGTATGTCTCTTCTCTTTTGCCGGTATTCCACCCTGCTTTTCCGGAAACGTGCAGCAAACAACAACAAAAAAATGAGAAGTAAAACACCTTTTGAAAATTCTTTCCACCTCCACCAGGGAATGGTGAAAAATTATTGACATGCCAGAAATGGTGATAGCAGCATGTTCTTTTTTTTACTTTTGGGTCGAAAAAACAGTATCCTTGTCCAGGAGGAAAAGGGCCCATCTTGCCAACGTACAACAGAACGGCACAAAGCGATGTTGCTAATGGGCTTAGCAGGAGGACAATTCTTTCGTACGATTGTTTTGCCTTTTTTGGTTATGTTTTTTCCACCTATTAAGTATGCGCGACCAGGTGAGAGCAAGAAAAAGTCCCAGGACGATAACACACACACACACACACAACTTCCACAACCTTTCCAACTCGCAACAGGATAATGAGTCAATTGAAGGCCGACGGAGAAACCCTTTCGTGACCGTCGGTTGGCTGGCCAGAGAAAGAAACCAGATTTGACCAATCGAGTGTCTTCCTTAAATGGCCTTCAAGACTGGATGGTTATGACACTTCAAGGGTCGCCCACATCGCTCCTTCCACTAATGGTTTTAGACATATAGAAAAACACTGACCAAATCTGACCGTTTACGATACAGCATAGAGTCGGAAATGGGGCATTTCAATCATATTGTGGCAGCTTCTTTGTACAGAGTCGGTCCATTAATACAATAATGTATTATAATTTGTTTAGAAGTACAAACTACGTGACTTTGTGCAAGTTGGGGACACTGTTGCTCGCAAATAGACGACAAAAAAGTATGGTGAAATGGCTAAGCTAATAATAAGTTGTGTACTAATGAGAGCGTATTACATAGCAATACGGCCTTTTTGGACCGTTCGTTCTGAATAAAAAAAAATTTTACATATGTAACAATATAGGAGATTTTAGTGTTTTTAAATACAGATAATGAGTGGAATTTATGAATCCAACTAGAGATGTGCTGATTAAGTGATGAGTGAGTTAGTGTAACCCTGCAAATAAAGGTTTGGGCATAACCTTGCTATAAGATTTTTTTTGCTATTTTTTGCTCTATCTTTCCCTTGAGAATTAATATTTACACTGATTTATTGAGAATTCTTCTTACTTTTTTTTTATTTTACTGTCCGTGGTCATGCCGGCCATATAGGCTAACGCTTTCATGACGACCTATTAGTGCCACACATCCAGATAGTCAGGACCACGCGCCACCACCGTCAGGAGGACGGTCCATACGAGGCTTGAGCACACGACGAGCATGTCTGTATAATCATACGTGTTGACGACTGTACCACGAGATCACCCGCTAATTAAGAGAGTAAAATCCGGTATAAAAGTCGATCATAAAGTGAGTGAGGAGAATCGGACTAGTATAAAGTGAGTGAAGTGTAATTAAATAGTAAGCCCAGAGAGTGAGTTTGTTGCATTTTTAAATAATGAATTAAATATCCAAAATCCTTGGAGCTGCCCATCCAGATTCATTCAAATCGCTGTAAAGGGAAGTAATCTCATATAATATAAAAAAAATCAATCTTTAAAATTCTTATCTTTTTTAGTATTACTTACTTACTTACTTACTTATCCGGCGCTACAACCGCTTTGCGGTCTTGGCCTGCCTCAGGAGTGTCCGAAACCGCTCACGGTCTCGCGCCTTCGTCTGCCAGTCCGTTATCCCGGCCTTAATGGCGGACGCCTCCACGCTATCTTGCCACCTCAATTTGGGCCTACCACGCCTCCTCTGTCCTTGTGGACGGCCTAAAAAGACTTTACGGGCTGGGTCGTCCGTTTCCATGCGTATAACATGGCCAGCCCACCGGAGCCTGGCGAGCTTTATACGCTGTACGACAGTGAGGTCGCCGTACATCTCGTATAGCTCGTCATTATAGCGGCTCCTCCATTGTCCTTCCACACATACGGGGCCAAGTTTAGTATTATGAACCTTTTAATTACTGTTTCAGCTAGAACTTTTACAGCATTCTCAAACTAATAACAATATTTATTACTGGTAATGAAACATACATGCAAAAAATGCATTTTTGTATTTGAGACTCGCCATTATCGCCAATACAAGTGACCTGGAGCTCTAAATGATCCATGCTGTACGGTGCAGAATGATGGATAACAGCGTCAAATGGCGCACAATGCAAAAAAAAATCAGCTTTTAAACATAGAAAGTCTTTTTATATGAGGAAACTTTGAACACATTTTCAAAAAACTATAGTTATGTACACATGCGCTACGCGCTATGATACAGGTGCTGAGTAAGAAAACGGTCGCAAGCGAGCCATCGATGTTACTCCACGCGCGGAGTCAGGTTCCAACGGGAACTCCACTGGAAGCAGGTTCCCACGACCAGGTGTGGTGTCGTATGTTCAGACGGACCGAGGCAACATGATCATCATAAACGTGGACGACAACGTGACCGGCAAACCTGGCAGCACCGAAAACACCAGCCTAGCTAAATACCACCGAATCCAGAAGTTAGCTTTAGTCTTAGTTTAGCAGTTCGCAAATAAAGATCCCCAGTAATGTTTTTTTAAAACTTACTCCGGGCTATCGTAAACATAATTGGCGCAGTCGGCTAGGCCCAATTCACGTTCAGTGACAAGTGTTCAAGTACAGTGCAGTGAAATAACGGAAATAAATCTGTGTATCGCCCGGACTTTGCTCCATCGCCCGATCCGTGGTTGACTCGTGACGATCGCGTGAATTTCATTATTTCATAAAGTGTAAGAACAAGTGCACGAACGGTTGGTTTCAACTATTTAGAATTGGAAGAGAACATTCGAACAAAAAAAAGCGGCAAGACTCCCCAGCCAGCGTTACTGGGTAAACTAATCAACGCAGGACAATCGCTGACCCAACCCGTGGACAACGAGTGACCAAAGAAGAAAAGGAAGGACAATCGCTGACCCAATCCGTGGACAACGAGCGACCAAGGAAGAAAAGGAAGGACAATCGCTGACCCAACCCGTGGACAACGAGCGACCGAAGAAGAAGAGGAAGGACAAGGCAAAGGACAGGTAACGGAAAACTCTAATTTCCCGACACGTGGATAAAAAAGGTGAGTTACATCCTAAAGCATAAGTTCCCCCACTCTTATAATAAAAAGGCGGTAGGCAACGAACAATTTTTATCATTGAATGCCAAAATATACCCCTTTCCCAAAAGTTCGTTCTTTGAAATTCACTAGGGACAAGAAAATACCAGTGAAAATGGAACAAAATATACACGCATTGATTGAATCTATGCGCTCGTTAGAGGAACGCGTTAACACACTCCAAGCGGAAAATGATAGTTTACAACGCTTCCAACAACAACAACAGCCAACGACCTCGAGTCGCAGTGCTGACTATTTTCGTATCCCGGATCCAATTAGGGTCATTCCCGGATTCGACGGAAACAAAAAACAGTTAATCGGTTGGTTAACAACAGTTAAAAAAACACTAGACCTCTTCAAAAACAATGTGGCACCAGAAATATTTAGTGTCTACGAACAGACCGTAATTAATAAGATAGAGGGCAAAGCACGTGATACTATTTGTGTGAACGGAAACCCTACTACTTTTGATGAAGTCGCAGATATTTTGCAGAACGTTTATGGCGATCGAAACAACATCGCAACGTATCAAACACAACTGTGGAACCTAAAACAAAACGAATCTTTGAGCCTTCACTATAGAAAAACAAAAGAAATTTTGATCAATATGAAATCAGTAGCAAGACAGAATACGGTATACGCTTCACATTGGGAGGCAATTAACCTGTTTTTAGAACAAGAATGCCTCGCTGCATTCATAAATGGTCTGAGCAAAACATATTTTGGATATGCACAAACCGCACAACCAGAAGACTTGGAATCAGCTTACGCCTTTCTATGCAGATTCCAAAACGCCGAAAGAACTAAATCAAACACCAATAATGGGTTCGAAAAACATCCTAGTGTCGACAAAAATGTAAAAAGGGATAATAAATTTTCACAACCTAAACACCTTGAAAATAGACCATTCAATAACATGAAACCATCTTCAGATCGTACAAAAATTGTTCCCATGGACGTCGATCAATCCTTACGGTCCAATATGAGAAACAAAATTTTCTCGCATACAGCCGAAGAAGATGACGGAAAAACAATATCAGAAGAATCCGATTCAGACGAAGAAACCGATAATGAAGAAGATGTAAATTTTCAAATTACTGCAAACTTAAACCCACCGAGTTAAACGCAATTAACGGACTACCCTTTTACACAACAAAATTAAATGGTTCAAACATCAAACTTTTAGTAGACAGCGGAGCGAACAAAAACTTTTTAAATCCAGAATTAGTTCCACTAACTCAAAGAGTGAAATGCGAAACAATCACCATAAAAAATAAAAATGGTAAGTTCAAATCACAAGAATGCACATTCATAACCATTCTAGATAAAAAATTAAAATTTTACCTTTTCAAATGTCATAATTATTTTGACGGAATACTCGGATACGAATCACTCTCCGATATGGAAACACTAATTGATACAAAAAATCATAAACTTATTCTACCCGATCGTACAATCGACTTAGAAATAAGAACATTAGAACCCCCTTCAGTTACATTAAATGCTAATAATTCTCAAATTATAAAGCTTCCTGTTTCTCAAACAAAAGGAAACATTTTTCTTCCAAAAGACATTCAAATAAAAGATGCAATAATTCCTTCAGGCGTTTATAAAGCAAAACAAGGATATGCTAAAGTTCTTGCCAGGAATTACGGCGACACATTAACATTTCATTGGACTAAACCAGCAAAAACATATGAATTAGACAAAATGATCGAAATAAATCACATGAGCACACACCCATATAATGATCATCCGCAAAATTACATAGCAAATCTCGAAAATTTAATTCGCACCGATCATTTAAACAAAGAAGAAAAACATAAACTTTTCGAAATTCTTAAACAAAATCTAGGCATCATCCATCAAGAAAAAGAAAAACTTTCATGCACCACCGCCATTAGACATCGAATAAAAACTAAAGACGATATACCCATTCACACAAAAACTTATAGATACCCCAATATTCATAAAGCAGAAGTGAATAGGCAAATCGAAGAAATGATTGCTGACGGTATTATCCAACATTCTATATCCCCATGGACATCCCCAATCTGGATAGTCCCTAAAAAATCAGATGCAAGTGGAAAGGAGAAATGGCGTATCGTGGTTGACTATAGAAAATTGAATGAAAAAACGATCGATGATCGATACCCTATTCCCAATATAGAAGAAATTTTGGACAAGTTAGGTAGAAGCATGTACTTCACTACACTTGATTTAAAATCCGGCTTTCATCAAATTGAAGTTGATAAAAAGGATAGACCAAAAACAGCTTTTAGCACAGAAAAAGGACACTTCGAGTTTATACGAATGCCCTTTGGCTTGAAAAACGCACCTGCTACTTTTCAACGAGCCATGAATAATATTTTAGGTGACCTTGTAGGAAGAAACTGTCTCGTATATCTAGATGATATTATTATTTTTGGTAAATCACTCCAACAACATTTGGACAATTTGAATAAAGTGTTGAAAAAATTAATTGAATCAAATTTAAAGGTTCAATTAGACAAATGTGAATTTTTAAGAAAAGAGTGTGAATTCTTAGGACACATCGTAACTCAAGATGGCATCAAACCCAATCCAAACAAAATAGAAAAAATATTGCATTGGCCCATACCAAAAACAACAACCCACATTAAAGGCTTCTTAGGAATCCTTGGTTATTACAGAAAATTCATAAAAGATTTTTCAAAACTGACCAAACCTCTCACAAAATGTCTTAAGAAAGGTTCTAAAATAACACATAATGACGAATTTATAAATTGTTTCAACGATTGTAAACAAATGCTCACTACTGATCCAATTTTAAAATATCCTGATTTTAGCAGAAAATTCATTTTAGAAACAGACGCAAGTGACTTCGCCCTTGGCGCTGTACTTTCACAAAAATTCGAAGATGGTAAGGAACACCCAATCGCTTACGCTTCTAGAACGCTTAACGAAACAGAGTGCAACTATTCAGCTACCGAAAAAGAGCTACTCGCCATTGTTTGGGCAACCAAGCATTTCCGACCGTACATTTTCGGAACAGTTTTTGAAATAAGAACGGACCACAAACCTCTTGTTTGGCTAAGACAGAAAAATGATTTAAATAGAAGACTTCTTCATTGGAAACTGGCCTTGGAAGAATTCGAATTTGAAATTAAGTATAAAAAAGGTACTCTTAATGGAAATGCAGATGCACTATCCCGCATAACGGAAAACCCTGCTTTAACACCCGAATTAAATGCAAATACTGCCTCTAACAATACTGACACTATGACGCAACACTCAGCAGATACTAATGATGACGAATTCATCCCAGCAACTGAAAAACCACTAAATGAATTTAGAAATCAAATAATACTAGAAGAAAATAATAATGATTCTCGAGAAGCAATTACACTTTTCGGAAATTATCATAGAATAACAATAAAAACACCCCTTTTTGGACCAGCTATGTTGATCAACATAATCAAAGAATATGCATCTCCCAAATGTGTTACTGGCATTTGTTGCAGCGAAAAAATCTTACAAAACTTACAAATTATCTACAAAAACTATTTCTCTCGCGCAAAATCGATCAAACTATTTTGGACAAAAACAATTTTAGAAGATGTAACTGATGAAATTGACCAGGATTTGATTATTGAACGACAACATAATGCAAACCATAGAGGAATTATTGAGACCAAACTACATATTGCTAGAAAATATTATTTTCCAAACATGAAAACTAAAATTACTAAATTTATTAACATTTGCAAAATATGTCAAAAAGCTAAATATGAAAGACGCCCATATAAACAAAAATATCAAATTACTGCCACTCCTAAAAAACCTTTGGAAATCGTTCATATGGACATCTTTATAATTAGTGATAAACATTTTCTAACCCTTTGCGATAAGTTCTCAAGACTAACCATGGCGATTCCTTTACAATCAAGAAACGCTATACATATACTAAAAGCACTAACTCAATTCTTCGCTAACGTTGGAAGACCTTGTTTGCTTGTGATGGACCAAGAATGTTCGTTTAAATCCACCACAATCAAACAATTTCTTGAAGAAAATAATGTAGAATTCCATTATACAAGTGTTGGTCAATCCTCTTCAAATGGAACAATTGAAATTGTCCATAGAACAATAAGAGAATTGCACAACATAATCTCACTACGAGATTCTACAAAAAATCTATCAACTACTTCAAAAATTAATTTGGCAGTCTCAATTTACAATGATTCTATACACTCTCAAACAAACATATCCCCTAAAGAACTATTTTTCGGCTTCAAAAACGAAGATCCTATCCCTGAGGACCTTCAAGAAAGAATTAAACAAAAAGAGGAACTTTATAGAGTGTATGCCACAAAACAAAAAGAAAAAAAATCCAAATACATAGAAAAATTAAACAAAACACGAGAAGAACCAGAACTATTCAAAGACAATGACACGATCTTCGAAAGGAAAAGAAATAATTTAAAACACGAAGAAAGGTATCGTGAAACGAAAGTTTTCGATAACCTAGGTACAAATATTTTAGACCGAAATGGAAGAAAAATTCATAAATCAAAATTGAAAAGGAAACGAAAAACCTAACATACCATTTAAATTCTTTCTCATCCTTACAGAAATCACAGCTGAATATTATAAAAACTAAAAATGAAATTTGGAATGATTCTTTTCCTCATAATAGTTTGGACTAATTCAAAACTTATAACAGCAACAATTTACAGAGAAATTCCTAGAGAAGATAGAATAGTCGCAATAAAAATAGGAACGGCCAAAATAAAAATTGGATATCATAGAGTAATACATACAATAAATCTGGAAAAAATAGAAACTAACCTTAACTATATTCAGAATTTAGCCAATAATATTAGCCTAACCAACCATCTTAAGGACACCTTAGACTATAAAATCCTATCAGCTTATAAGAAATTAGGAAATATAAGACCTAGAAAACAAAAGAGAGGCATAATAAATGGTTTAGGAACAATTATAAAAATAATCGCAGGAAATCCAGATCAAGAAGATTTGAACATAATTAACAGCAACCTAGAACATTTAGAACAATCAGAAAACAAAATCATATCCAACATTAACGCTCAAGTTAGAATTAATTCCGAAATAGAAAAATCAGTGAACAAAATTACACAAACTCTTAAAAAAATCGAAAATCAAATGAATAACCAGATAAAAGTCGTAAAAACTGAAATAGAACAAGTAAATCTTATCCTGAACATTGATAACATTGTACAACTGCTAGAAGACATAGAAGAACAGATCAGCTTTGCTCGTTCTAACATAATAAACAAAAATATTCTATCGTCAAACGAAACGGAATATATATGGCAAACATTAAAAGATCAGAAAATATTTCTAAATTTTAAAGAGGAAATTTCACAATATGTTTCATGCATAGTTACAGCAATAGGTAAAAAAATATTTCTAGTAGTAAAAATACCGATAGTAGAGCGAAAAGATTATGACCTCTTACGAATAGAAACTCTAAACGTAAACAACACCCGAGTAGAGACGGATGTAAAATTTGTAGCCAAACATAAAAACACCATTTTCAATGTTAACGAGGAGTGCACGATTTGCAACAACCCACAACCGCTAAACGACAAGTGTATCTCAAATATCATCAGAAATCATCCATCTAAATGTACCACCACCACGAGCTCCGAGCATACGATAATACGAGAAATGAAACCAGGAGTCATTCTAATCGATACCACCCTTGGAGTGCCAGTCATTGATTCATGTTCAAACAGCCAAATAATAGCATTACCCACACTAATTGAAACCGGCAATTGCACCGTAAAAATCTTAAATAGCACATTTACTGCGCATATTGATGTGTTAGACCAAGAAGACTACTTCCTACCCTTAACTGGCAGCAAAACAGAAATAACTCTTAACAAGCCAAGTATACAAGATCTGCACACAATGCATATTAGTAACATACATCAACTCCATACAATAACACTCCGCTTACGCACGCATACAATTGCAGGAGGGATATTAATTGTTGTTCTAACAGGCTTTCTTATAACTGCATTTTGCATCTACAAACACAAAACCAAACATGCAGAGAAGAAAATGTCTACCGAAGCTATTCACAACATCATCCCACTGCAAACGTCGGTAAGTCGATCGAGGACGCTCGACGTTTAAGGAGGGAGGAGTTATGTACACATGCGCTACGCGCTATGATACAGGTGCTGAGTAAGAAAACGGTCGCAAGCGAGCCATCGATGTTACTCCACGCGCGGAGTCAGGTTCCAACGGGAACTCCACTGGAAGCAGGTTCCCACGACCAGGTGTGGTGTCGTATGTTCAGACGGACCGAGGCAACATGATCATCATAAACGTGGACGACAACGTGACCGGCAAACCTGGCAGCACCGAAAACACCAGCCTAGCTAAATACCACCGAATCCAGAAGTTAGCTTTAGTCTTAGTTTAGCAGTTCGCAAATAAAGATCCCCAGTAATGTTTTTTTAAAACTTACTCCGGGCTATCGTAAACATAATTCTATAATTTTCATTTTATAAAAATCCTTGAATAATTGAATTATGTTTATCTATTTCCTGTATATAATTCAATTAGTTCTTTGTGACAAATTTCCTACCAACACAATGCGTTTTGGTTGGATAAAAAGAACAGACCACAAACACCTCAATTTGTAAGCCTAATCGAATTTCATTGCAAATCCGCACACATCTCCCTCCAATCCTGGTTGCCGGATGTGGTCGTTAACCGCAGGGGCGGAATGATTCACAGAAGATCGGTGTCAAAAAATGGCACGTGAGCACGGTGGCGGCATGTCCACTTCGCTGGCCCGACCACACATTGTTTTCTCTATTGTTATTATCCCTTCCCATTTCCCCTGCCACACAAAGTGTGCGCAAAATGGCACACCGTGACGTTGACTAATTTCCGTTTCCTTCCGCTGGGAAAAGAAGGGGTATCTCCACAGCGGTAACCGGGAGAACTTTTTTCAGGTTAGCTCCCAAAAGGGAACACACAGAGGGCTTCATTTGAGCGGTACAGAAATACCTTCGCGTGCAGGAGCGAGCGAGGCTCAAAAATAGGAACTCATCGGCTTCCGGGGTATTGATTGCTGCCGTATTTTGGCACGCACACACTGCAAAAGCGATCCATCAGGAGTGTGACAGTCTCGGCAGGGGGAACTATTCTTGTTCCGAGTTAACCAACAGCACCACAAATATCCTTTCCCTGCGCGATATATGATGCTTCGGTCGGAGTGTGAAAAACAGGAAGGTTGCGTATTGGTGATGACGTATTTGTGTGGCAAAGGACTTACCGTACCGTCCACAATGTATCAAGGCTTTTGGATTATCTAGCAAGACGTTAAGTTATCTAGTTAACAGAAATCATCTCTTCCCAATGATACAAATTATCAACTCAGATCACTTCTAGAAAGGCAGAATTCTCGTCCCAAAACTGTCCGAAAAGCACAGAAAACCTACACACCCTGGAGGCCTTCTACTAATCAATGTTGGTTCGATAATTGTACCCACAACAACACTTATTTTCTTCCGAAACTCCATCTTCAATCCCCCGCAGGCCGCAGAAATTGGGGAAATTGACTTACTTTGCACAGCTTGCGCGCAATTTGGTCGGTGTTTAATGCTCTGCCTCTTGAAAATAGAACGATAACAGATGAGTGATGGCAGCCAAAAGATGAAAATAACCACCAAACAAGCGTGGAGGAAGAGGATGAAGATGATGATTGCGAGCAAAACACTTCCCGGAACAAATCGTTTTTCAGAAAGGAAAGAAGCTTACAAAAAAGTTTGGAAAGAAAAACAAAGCAAAGTTGGTGAAGCAATTAAGATGCTTCTTTTCTTATGAAACCAGAGCAAAGACTGGTGGAATAGAACCTACAATGTTTTGGGATATTTACCGGACAAAGTTCGCCTAGCCTTTGCGCTCACGATCGCTAGAAAATGTTCGAATTCGATCCAAACTCCGCGTGCGATCGCGTGCCTACTGCATCAAACTTAGGAAAATCGTTCATTTTTTAAGTACTTGAACGGCCCAATTAGTTTATTCTATAGAATTGAATGGGAAGAACAAAAGTTCTTTCGTGCTTTTATCTATATAAATATGGATCATGATCGATGTATCATTAAAATCTTTGCCTGTCTCGTACTCTCGTTCACAGCGGATCATCGCTCTATCATTGAATCGTTCATACGTTCATTCGTTCAATCGTTCAATCGTTCATACGTTCATTCGTTCAATCGTTCAATCGTTCAATCGTTCAATCGTTCAATCGTTCAATCGTTCAATCGTTCAATCGTTCAATCGTTCAATCGTTCAATCGTTCAATCGTTCAATCGTTCAATCGTTCAATCGTTCAATCGTTCAATCGTTCAATCGTTCAATCGTTCAATCGTTCAATCGTTCATTCGTTCATTCGTTCATTCATTCATTCGTTCATTCATTCATTCGTTCATTCGTTCATTCGTTCAATCGTTCATTCGTTCAATCGTTCATTCGCTCATTCGTTCATTCGTTCATTCGTTCATTCGTTCATTCGTTCATTCGTTCATTCGTTCATTCGTTCATTCGTTCATTCGTTCATTCGTTCATTCGTTCATTCGTTCATTCGTTCATTCGTTCATTCGTTCATTCGTTCATTCGTTCATTCGTTCATTCGTTCATTCGTTCATTCGTTCATTCGTTCATTCGTTCATTCGTTCATTCGTTCATTCGTTCATTCGTTCATTCGTTCATTCGTTCATTCGTTCATTCGTTCATTCGTTCATTCGTTCATTCGTTAACTCGCTCAAACGTTCTATCACTCATTCATCCGTTCGTCCGTTCGTCCGTTCGTCCGTTCGTCCGTTCGTTCGTTCGTCCGTTCGTCCGATCGTCCGTTCGTCCGAACAATTCGGAACAATTCGAAATCTCCTTCATTTTTCCTCTCCCTAGACTGAGAACTGACCTGCAGAAACATGTCACCGTTTCCTCTACGTCCAGCGGCAGTATGATGCCGGACCCGCCCATGATCTTGCTGAGATTGCTGGCCGAGGCGGACGGTCCACCCTCATTGCTCGGTATGGACGAGTAGCGCACGGACAGGTTCTTCGAGGCGGACGTCGCCCGGCTCGTGATCGCGTTCAGCACGGCCGTGGTCCACATCTTGGAGAAGCGACCACCGCCACCACCGTCCATAGTCGTCTTAAAACGTAAGGGAGTGAGTGAATGACACTGATTTGTTTGTGACGACTTGTCGCTATTGGGAGCCTGGTTTGTTGTTAAAGAGCGATCACAACACCAACAGGATCATCATCATCGAACGATCACTCACTTAACACGCTCCACCTCGCACTTCATTTTTCATTCACAAACATAACACACACATAAACGCCATAGATCACTAAAAACAGGGTGGAAAATTGAGAAATTGTGAGCAACACACCTCATTCATCACACGATCTTAAGTGGCAAGTGGGCACACAGCACAACCACATCACAACAGCACACACACACATACAGGGAATCCCGCATTGTGTGTTGGAGCGGGTGATAAATTTCACACAATTATTTATCGCCTCCACTTGACGGGGTGGAAAATTCACAACTTTTGCATATCGGGGAGGTCACTCCACTACCTTACCCTGTGTGATAGAGGGTTGGAATGATTCGTAACTGACAAGCGTGAAAAGCTAGCCTGCTAATTGTACAAGGTCTCGAAGGGCTAGAAAAGGCAAGATGCACACATTCATCCTTCAATTGCTGCAATTGGAGGAAAGCTTTTTCGACAAGATAAAACACCTTTTTGGACACTATTTCTTATCACAGACACGCACGCAACTACCGTACAGTACTGTTTCGCTAGATCAAACAAACGTTCCCCCGACCAGACCGGGAGCACTGTTCGCAGTGGACTAGGCCACCGACACCGACCGATGACACACAGAGCAGCTCGTGGCAGCGCAAACAGTGGCCAAAGCACCTGTGTGTGTGTGTGTGTCTGCGCGCGCTCGACACTACACAACGTGTACGCGGCGCATATGCGGGAGGCTCCGGATGTGTGGTACCTTCGCTTCTACCCAAAACTATGTCAAACCCTTACAACACACAAAGCGGAGGTTGTTGTGCTGGAAAGATAAAACAGTGCGCTGCGTTGCGTCGCAGCAACAGCTGCTATTATCACTAAGTGCACACTACTACACAAACAACGAGTGTCGAGCGATAAAGCGAATGGACTGGATCTTCACTAAAGCGAGCGAGAGAGAAAGATGCGCCAACAATATCTATGACAAAATTGGCACGAAATACACGAAAAACAGGAGGATAGTTTGTAATAATTATCGAACGGTGTTTGCACGATAAAGGTAAGATCCGGTTCCAGCATGCCTGTCCGCTAACTAAATTGTCTTTCGCAACTGATCTTAAATGACCCCTTGGGAGATGATCGCACTAAAGCACACACTGGATGGTTCTAGACCCAAAGGATTTATCACTGCCCCCTCCAACAACACTGAAACTAACGTTCTTCGGGGTGCCCAAATCACTAAACGCCCGCCCAGCGTCGACGACAGGCTCGTACAGAAAAGGCGGGCGCCGCTGCCGTTCGCTTCAGGGGCTGATGTTCGTCCACACACACACACACACACATGCACACACTGAGGGGGCCGTACACACGCGCGAAAGCTTCCACCTCAGCTGAAAAACTCGCGGCAAAAAAACGTGCACCGCGCGCGCAACAACGCCACCCAAGAGAGAGATACTGTGGTTGCGCCGTTTTGGCTCGATCAAGAGCCCAACCAACACCCCTCCTCGGGGTCTGGGAGGGAAAATGTGTGCCATTTCCATCAGTGTGGCTCAGGGGAAGGTGCAAGGAGAGCAGCCAAGCAAAACCGTACCATTCCCTCCGGCCCCGCGACAGGCCCACACGAGAGAGAGAGTGTGAAGAAGCCATGGAGGCGGAACTAGTGCAAGCTGCTGATCGTACGCAACCCAGCACCTACCTTCAAATGTGTGCCCATCCGACTAACACACAGCGCACCGGGGGATTGGGGAAAGGGGAGGTACTTTTGGCGTAGTTTGTGTGCATGTGTTCGTATTTGTTTGTATTGGGGCGGTCCAAAGAAAGCTCGCAAACGCAAACAATGTGCGAAGCAGGGTTACAGTGCGATACGGAATGTAGTCAGCGCACAAATCAACATTTGAGGTGTATAGAATTTTTTTTTAAAGTAATGATTAATTTATCCTAATTTTAAAGCTTTGTGTCGTCAAAAAGTTAGTGAAAAGTAGAGCGTTATTTATTTTTTTTTTTTGCCAAAAATAATTTTGCCATATCGCACATTTGTGGTTCATCATGTACCCCCGCCGCCAATGGGAGCTAATGTACGTATCGAAATCGGGGGCAATGTGGACATGTTAAGTTTTTTTAATAGCCGAAAACAGAGCGTTACACACATTCAGCCCTTTTACTTTTTCAATACAACTAGCTAAAATTTCAGCCTGTCAGTGGAACAGTATTCATAATCCGTTTTATATCCATGTGACAGTTACGGTCCGCCATATTGGATTTCAGCAATTTTGTACGAACAAAGATGCATTCTAAAATGTGTTTGTTTTCTTTTTTTCTTTTTGATATGAGCTTTTGAAATCCAAACCACATTAAAATCGATCAAAAAAATTTAAACATTTCTTCACGCAATAATTATCCTTCAGCAAAACAAAAATCTATCCTTCATGAGCCCGCGATGATTCGGCGTTTGTTTACATAATTTTCAGCCTGAGATAATCTAGACTGAAATGCTGAGGTTAGTTTTGCGTGAGGATTTTTATGGAGTGTTGACATGATTTCAGCTCCCAATGTTGGTTTTTCCGACGATCAGTAGGCGTTTAATACCGCAAAATTTTACTAGCGGAATCAAAGTTTATTAAAAGTTTACTTTAACTATAGTACCGAAAAAGAGGCGTTCGTGCCCGATCCTCTTCTATTCATATTATTTCTTATAATGCGCCCTCTGCTGAACTCATACGATACGACGACGAGAGCTTGCCGGCCAACACAGGTTTTCGAGACTTTATTAATTCACGCGCAGCCGGATAGTCAATCCTTGCAACGGGGGGACGGTTCATTTCAGGCTTGAACCCATGACGGGCATGTTATTTAGTCGTTCGAGTTGACGACTGTACCACGGGACCGCCTGGGACGACCAAAACTAGGGTCATCAAATTGTTTTGACACACATCCTTTTATATTTAAACTTTTGCGGTATAAACATTTAAACGTCAATGTTTCATTCAAAAATTTCAACAAAAAAGTTCAAAAATTTGATCGTTCCGTTTTGTATGGGAAAAAAATCCGCTACGTATTGATCTGCGGAAATTATAGAATATCAGAAAAATACCATAAATCAAGGCTGATGTTTTTGTAAAACGTTATGTAAAAGCAAGTTGGTTAAAGTGTTGGTTCTTTTTCAATGTTTAAGGTGATAAAAAATCATTTATTAATTATTTAAACAAAATGGTTTGTCTACACTTTATACTAAAATCAATGGGAATCGACTTCATGTAGGGGTAGCTATGAAAGAAATAGTTATACTGTCAGTTTAACGCGAGCGCCTATCGATTTTTTTCGATCGAAAAATGGTGCTGAGGCTGTTAGTCTCGTATCACAATCCGCTAAATTCCGATGGGTGGACAATTTAACGCTTATTTTGATTCTTTTGAGTTTCGTATGACTCTACAAAGCTTTAAGATCAAGGCTTAAAATATGCAAAACATTGACAGAACACAAAATTAACTTTTTGTATCTTTAGCTACACAACGATCAAGTTGAATGAAGTTTCAGGGCCATAAACTATATTATAACATAAATAAAGTATGCAATTGCAATCAATATTCAACACTTTACAACAGCAGGGCTTGTTCTCGCAACAGGCAATTACAATTAATCAATTACATTCGCATCGTTAGGAACAATTTTGACTTTAACTATATTTTCCAATTAACCCTCAACGAAATGTATTATTATTGACAGAATGGAAATTCACTTCAAATTGCTGAGCTACTTCACGAACATTGTAAATAAATGTTGAAACTTTGGAAGCAAATTCTGGATGATTTTACGTTTTTACATGTCATATTTTATTATTTCAAAATAAATAGCATTACTTTTGTGATAGATTTTAACTTGAAGTAATGCGTATATTAAATGGTGTCGAAAGTGTCCCTTTCGCCCCGTGTTCCCGTCAAGCAGATTCCCCTATCTCCCTTTTGTTACTTATCGCACAAATTTCCATCACGTTTTCCCAACCGTTTCGTGCGTGTATATGTGTGCCTGTGAGAGTATGTGTGTGATTTTTTTCTTTTGCTTTCAATTATCACCCACATACACACACACACGATCGTCAGCAACAACAACAACCACCGTTTTCTCCACCCATTACGCCCAACACGGTTTTAGTAGTGTGGGCACATTTTCCTCGCCGAAACCATCCACTAATTAGATACTAGCTAGCGGCAGCAGTCGATCACGTTTTAGGGCACAAAACACGCTAGTCGACAAACTAAACTTTATTAGGTGCACAGCAAGAGCGAGAGCAAGAAAAGGCACAGAAGGAAAATTGGCAAGCAAACACAACGGCCGACAAAGAGACCGTTGTACGACTTCTTCTTGCACAAACACATACACGTTTGAATCGGAAAAATGCCCCCACGAAGACGTCGTGCTTCGAAACCACAAGCAACACTTGGCGGAAATACAAATCATCGATCGAGCGGGTTTGGAAGGCAGCAAAAGAAAAGTATTGTGCAAGGGCGCAAATCGTGCGATAAGGGAGCGCTTATATCGATGCTGATTCATCACTAAAATTAATATGACACTATCAGTTTGGCTGCGTGATTGAACGGGGCTCGCCGAAAGAGTGAGAGAGAAAGAAGTGCACCCAGAATTGATCGATCGATTGAGCGAGTCCCAAACAGAGCGCTCGATGATCGATCTATGTACAGCTCGGTTCCAAATAGCGATAGCGAAAACGGTTCTATCCAACATTTCCTTTATCTGCTTTAATAGATAAAAACAATTAAAATATAAAAGAGAACACAAAGAAAAAAAACCACATCCCAACCACCAACATATGGCCATTTTATGCATGCAAATCGGTATGCTGTTCCCTCCGCCACCACAAACTGATACTCTGTTACCGCTTTCGTTAGCTTAGTTTGTGTTTCAATTGGATTTTCTTTCGACCGTTTTCCCCCGCTGCACCGTGCCATTGGCATGAGAGTGAGAACAAAAATCCAATTTTGCCGTGTGTTCCACACACACACACACACACAACACAAAGGCTTACCGATTTGCCTCGATATGGCCGTGGCTCTTTTTTTTGTGCCTTCGATTTCCAATTGCTACCTATACAGTTCGACGTGATACCCGGAAAAAAGGTTTCCCCACGAAGCCGCACGGTGTGGTATGGAAAATGAATGGAAAATACTAACACACTATCACAGAATAGGAAGCATACAGGAGAGCGCGGGGCAAAATGGTCACCTGCATTTTTGACAAACTTACACATTTAAAATGACTTCTAATGATCGAAAAACATCAAAAGCAATGTTCGATGCTCACCATGAACTTTTGATAGCCTAAGATTTAGAAATATATGAATCAATTAGGAAATAGTTTTATTGGTTAAAAGGGTGTTATTTTGACCGTTTTAAGTAAGAATTTAACAAGTCATTAGAGGGAAAAAAGTTGTATCCAGGCACATAACATTCATCTATGATTTACGTGAAAAAAGTAACCATTTTAATCTAATGTGCCAACATGCCCGTCTTGGGTTCAAGCCCCAAATGGACCGTTCGGCCATACGTAGAACTGACTATCCTGCTATGGGGGAAAATCAATTAGTCACTGAAAGCCAAGCCCCACAAGTGGTATAGGCAGGCCTTAACCGACAACGGTTGTTGAGCCAAAAAAAAAAAGATTTAAATGTAAATGTTTGTTTCACTTGCGGCAAAATGATCGGTATGTTTTGACAAAAGCAACATAATGAGGTTGTGGTGTTAGCTAAGGTCACTAGCTTTACATAAATAAAACTGTGATGTATCTATACTATATCGACAAGAATCAGTTCAATTTTATCAAGGATGTTATAAGAGACCAGGTGGTGGAAAAACCTTTCTGTCAGCTAGCCATTGGAGAACCCGCGTGCCACTTTTCTCAAGTTATAATACGCAATTATTGAAACTACGCTCACCTTACATTTAACTTAAACTGAAGCATCATTATAAAATGATTTTTCTCATTCGAATTAACTGTTTGTTTTGTTAAATATGTCAAAAAAAAAAAAAATTATACGTATTTTGAAGAACAATGGGATTTGACATAGCGATTCTTGCTGGATCGAGAACCCGCACGTCAAGAGGCGATTTGTCAAATTCCACCACTTGGTCTTTTATAACATCCTTGAATTTTATCCATCAATTAAAAATAATTTCCAATTTTTCAAAAGTTTTAAATCCTCAACAAGACAGAAAAAAAACCCAATTTTTCTACACCAATAGCATTGAATAAGTAATAAACTACATAAATGAACTAAATTCAATCAAAAATCATTATTAATTTACATTTGTTATTAAGGCGTCTACTTCTGGTTGTTTTCCACGAATAAGATGTGCAAGCATCGATTGCTGTAAAACAAATTACAGTGTAAAGTGGTTCACCCAATGAGAGATACAGAGCAAAATGCTTCACAGTGCCATTTTGCTCCGCTTTCCCCTGCACCTAGAAAGACACATACTTATACGCGTGTTTGGCTGAGCTTTTCCAACGCGTCTAATACGGGCTGCGGGTCGGTCTAGCGATTTCTATTTTGCCTAACAAAACCCATTTTCACGCTGTTGGGAGTGTTGGTGTTAGTTTCTGTTCTCGTTATATGATTTTTTTTTCGTATCTCTTTCTGCTTCTTCTTCTTCTACACCTTTTCCTTGCTTGCAAGGTCTGGCTGTTGATCATTTTCCACTACACACTTTGCCCATATTTGGGTGTGAACGGAACGCATTTGCTGCTTACGATGCAAATTGCACATGTAATGCACCTGCGACGGAAATTCCATTTTCCATCTGCAATTGTGTAATGTGCAAGGCACGCAAAATAGTATCAACCGGTAGAATGAGAAGACAATTCACTCGCATTCGTTCCATGTCCAATAACAAACATATAAATAAAACCATATGACAGGGGACACCACCACACACAATTGACGTCACTTTTTATCTCCCTATCATGCTCGCTGCAATATAAAACAATTCACTTTTAGCTATGCTTGCCCCTTTGATGCGCCACACTTTGTTTTCACATCCGTCCTGCCCTCTTCCTGCACGGCATCATGTGGCACATTCCTCGGCAAAGAAGAATGGATCTGATTAGGAAAATCGATAGCTTTGTGGTAAGCACAAACACGACTAGAAGATTCGACGCTGAGGACGATAATGTTTACACTATCTCGCCTTTCTCTCGGGCACCTCGGGCTGGCAGGCAGCAGCGGCCAAAGGAAACCGTTTCCACCTCGGCAAAGCATGGCGTTCTCCTCAGGAGCTGAGAGCTAATGTTCCCAAGTGGCCCATGCTTCGCTGGCTTCGTGGTACCACCACATACACGCACCCCCAAGAGCGCTTGCCACGCCACTCCTGGGCCAAGCCAAAGGTCAAGTATGAGCGGTAAAAATAGCGACCAGAATAGACACTAGAAATGCTACACTTCCGTGCTGAAGATGAATGTCCTTCGTTCTTAAAAGCGCTCGAAGGAATGGTAGGGACGGTGAACGATACCTTTTTGTTCCTGCTGGATATGGGAATGGATGGGAAAATAGAACAAAAATCTATTTGAAAACAATATCCCTCTTCAATGCCAACCCTTACTGACCTATTTTTAATATATTCCCTATATTTATCCTAATTTGTTTGGTAATGTTTGTTCTACTATCACAGACAATTACAGGCTGTACGCTGTCATTATCGTGACATATCTATGCTACCTCATTTTCATACTCTGATCAGTGTTTAGAATTAGAACAAGCTTTTGTAACGTTCCGTCAAATGATATTTTTAGATTAATTTGTGTGTTTTCTTCAACTAAATTATGCATAAATTCAGCTAACCTTCGGGCACACGTAAGCGCGCTCCTACAAACAGGACAGATCCTATGCCAACGGGCAGGCATTAAATATTGAAAAATAATTGCGCCAACACCGGAAAAAAGCAGCTTCAAATTAACCGCCTAATTAACTGCCCCACCAACGTGCTCACGCACATACGTGCACATCCCTGGAGACCCTTTGTCAACCCTTCGCGCATGGGTTGTCCATTTTGTATCTTTGCTAAATAAAGTACCGCTCCAAACCTACAAAAGAGCTGACAGGGAAAATATTAAAGAAAAGTTAAACGATTGGCCACCACTTACCCCATAAACCAGTCCACCGTGTCGCGCAGATACTCTGGGAGTCGCTCCAGTTTGACGGCTTTTCACGGGCGGGGACCGCACGCGGTTGCAGCGACGAAACCGATTCGGTGGCGTGTGGCCCACACTGCGCGTTCACTAGCGCGTTCTTCTCGAGCGTTACTCCCGGCAAACCGTTCGCCCGGGGTTCTGATTAGGGCAATCCTTTTCTTTTAGTCACGTGTAAGTCGTGCCTTACACTTTGGTGAGGAAGAGCAGCAGCTTGACCTAAGCAGGGATGAATCCTTTTCGGTTGGGTGAGTTTCACAAGATTACGCTAGCGAGGAGGTCGTCCACTCTTAGATAAAATTCCGTTTTTTGCCTAACTTTTTCCGACACTTTTCACACACTTTTGCACGGCGAAGCTCTCGCAAAGAGGAGCGCTTTTTGCACACATAACACACACACACGCACTAAACGAACACCAAACACTTTGTTAACCAAACAACTAAAAACACCAATCGTAGTGACAGCTGCTGCTGCTGCTCCTACTCGCGTCTCACTCTGCTTGCTGTTCTGCTCGCACGGCACGGTGAATTTTCCGCTTTGCTTTTATGTAACAACCACACGCTCGGAGGGTGCAAAAGGGGAACTGCTGCTCACGCGCTCACCTCATATCTCACAACGGTGATTTTCACTGGCCCGCTTGGTTTTTGAGCTTTACACACACACAACTGATTTTCCTGCTGGAATCAATCGCTCGGGGGCCGACTCGAGAGGATCAACCATCACACCTTGTCACCGCCGTCTGCTTAACGCATCTTTCGCACTGCTCTCTTGGCTGGGAACGCTCGGGCGAGCAAGTAGTGGTCTAAAAGTATAAAAATAAAAGTTATGAAATAACAGAGGAACAGCAGCTTGGGGACGAGAGTTGTCCATCCGGGAGGACCCGGTGATAAAATTAGGAACCAAACAGCAAGTGGACAAGGATCAGCTGGTGTCAGTGCGGAGTGAGCGTGTGTGACGTTTTTTCTTCGTCCAACTCGTAGGGGTCACCCCTTAGCGGTCGTGGAAATTAAACGCTACAACACCACCTTTCGGTAAGGGAAATGCAAGTGTCATTGCGGAACACACACCACACACACACACAAACTATCGTTAACTGGGATGACTGGGAGGAAAAATAGAACCCCAAAAAAAAGTCTCATATGTGTATGGGAGAGAGTAAGAGAGGAATAGTGATGATGGTTCGATAATAGAGATGTAGCAGTGAGCAGAGCAGTGCCAGGAGAACTCTATTTTGCTGCCACTACACCTCCTCCACCACTGCTCGACCTACTTCGAGTGGGGTTTTTTCCTACATGGGGGGTTTGTTTGTTTGACACGCAACTGTAAGTGAAATTAGAATATTTCCTATTTGCGCAATACTAAACGGGCTGTAACTGTTAGTTCCTCAGTTTAAAACCTCATAATCTTAAATGGGATTGGATTAACACACAACAATTAACGCAGCGAGTATTGTGCTGATTACGACGTAGACAACAAAGAATCTACGCTCGTGGCCCGTGGTTGCCTGGGGGATAGGAAAGTGATACCAGGTCAATGTTTGACTCTCCGCGATTCGACCACAGCTACTACGCACTTGCTGGGTCATGTTGTGCGTCTTCGCACCTTATATTAATCCTACCAAAACGTCCCTAAACACCTCTCAAAATCCTTATAAACCTTTTTTTTCCTCAAACAGCACACACACTCTAACTACCCTTTCGAGAACCTATCAACCAATCGGTGCACCACAGCGGCCAACGGTGATGGAACTTACACAACACAACAAAATTTTCACTCTCGCTGCAAAGGAAACCCGTCTGTCACAGTCACAGGACCGACAACCAACCACCGGAGTGATACGGAGAACACACCGTCAGCGTAATCGCAATAACCAACAAAAAAAAGACAATTCCTCTATCTCCTCTGTACTGTACACGGTGTGTGGCTTATGCTCTCGGTAGCATATATGTAGGAAAATCTTTCTCATTTCCCAACCCACGGTCTCTCTTTCTCTCGCTTGCTCTCTGTGTTGTTCGGAAAACATTATAATGTTTTGCTGCTCAGGAAGGAACCACCGTTGTTGGACAGAGAAGAAGCTCCGTTGCTGAATATTTCGCTCCTTTGGTACACAATTTTGAGTCTGTGTGTGTTTGCTGTATTTCCTCTTGTTGTGGAAAATCGGATGACTTTTCCGAGACGACGTTTGACAGATCTCGCTCACATTCTCTATTTCTCTCTTGTTCACACACACACACAGTAGGCGAAGATGAGAAAAACTGACCTTCTCCAAAAAGGGGCTTTAGCTTTGCCGCACACTGAATCAACTGGGGCTTTTCTACAAATGAGGCAAAAAAGATGGGTTTTAGTGTGATTTTTGAAAATAATATACTACTATATACTAGTGATGGGAAAAAATGAAGTTTTGGTCGGAATCGAATCCGGATAGGTCCGAAGTTTTCTGGAATCGATTCCGGAAAGTAGATCCGGAATCAGTTTCCGGAATCGACCCCGGAATTTAATACGGCTTCGGAATTGGTCCCGGAATCGGCTCCGAAATCGGCATCGGCTCTAAAATTAGCTCCGGCAACGGTTCCGGAATCGAAATCGGCTCCGGAATCAGAATTGGCTCTTAAATCAGTTTCGGCTACAAAATGGAATCGGTTTTGGCATCTATAAGAATAGACGTTAAGGTCCAATGATGCTACGTATTGATAGCCGCACACCAAAAAAAAACTTGTAAATGATTCATTCTCATGGAGATTATCAGTGTGAAACTTCTGAAACATCTTATTTCAATTCAAGAACTGATTCTCATTCCGGAGCTAATCCCATTTCTGGAGTCAGGATTCCGTTACCGGAGCAAATTGCGATTCCCAGGTTGATTCTGATTCTGGATCCGATTCCGGAATAAATTCCAGAGCCGACTTCGGTATCGTTTGTGGAATCGGTTCCGGAATCGATTCTGGAGCCGACTCCAAAATCGGCTCCGGAATGGATTCCGCAATCGACTCAGGAATCGACTCCGAAACCGGAATCGGCTCGGGAATCGACTTCGAAATCGGAATCGATTTTAGCATCGGAGTCGGCTCCAAAATTGATTCCGAACACGGAATCCGAATCAGGTAGGTCCCGCGAGCTCCCACCACTACTATATACTGTTTATTAACACAAACCAACTTCCTTTCCGCATTTCAGCATTTCAATTTTATACTTCTTCATGTATCATTCGCAGATTGGAGTTTTTTTTTGTTCAATAACTGTTAAATGACGATCAAGCGTCAAACAACCTCAAAAGCATAAAAAAGAAAACAATTTTCCATTTTTCCAGTATGGAAAGCACCAAACAGCACCGTTTTCTGTTTTAAAAAATCAAACCGTTCCTATCGTTCGTATGCTCGTGTGAATTCTGTCACTTTTCCGGCCACCATCGACTACCCATCTCGCTCGCTCGCACCTCACCAAACGTCAAACGTCTGGTCTGTCTAACCTCACTTTCGCTCCCCTTGCTTCTCCTTTGCTTCTCCTTTGCTTGCATTATCAACATCAACTAATAACAAGAACTAATCTGTCACAATGTCGCTGCATCTCGCTTGCCTCTCCGACTCGCATACAGGGTGCCATCTCTTTCTGGCACACACACACAAAACCATACACACACGCAGTTTCTTCGCGAAAAACGTAAGAACCCGGAACACAAGCGCACTTTGATCGGTGGATCGGAGGGCAAAGAAAGTGAGCAAAGATTTAATGAGAATGGCGAAATAATATGCTTGCATCCCTCTCTGTCTTTCGTTCACCCCTTTCCGGGTGGAAAACTTACCTGTATGGATAGACGACTTTTGGGTTAAAAAGAACTAGTTTTCTAGCTGATAGAAGACGGTCACACACTGCACCCGGAACAAGGGAAAAACTGATCAATGCAAAGCTTAAAGGCTCTACCGTTCCTGTTTTCTGAAGGAACGGACCCAACTTCGCGTTACGTCTTGATCGCAATCACCTTGAGCTGCTGCTGCTGCTGCTGCTTTAGCGGAAGCAACAACAGTCGATCCTCGCAATCAATCAGTGAAAAAGGCAAGCGCCAAGCAGGGACGGCCGCCAGCAAATTTGCTCGATTGTATAAACTACACAAACACACACACACACGGGCACACAGAAACGCGCACACACACACGATGGGGCGATATGGAGGAAGAGATTGCACTAGCGCTTTTCTCTCGTTCTCTCTTCCCCGCTCCCTGGTTCTTCGCGTGGGGGGGTTTTGCAAACCAGAACCTTCTCTTCCTCTTCCTTCTTTCCTCCGACGGTTAATCAAACCGAGCTAGAGGGAAGCTGTGATTTGCCACACCGAGTAGTGCACTACCTATAGTGAGCTTTGATTTATTTTGTTTTGCACTCGCTGCAGCGGACGGTCGTTTTCCGCATTATACTCGCTTTCCCCAACACAATTGCACAAGTCCGATCCACGCACAGTGTCCAACAAATCACAGAACGTTCGCGGGCGAGAAATGGCCACCCTTTCACTGCTTTCGCTTGTGCCGCAGTGTACACACGCAAATATGCTGCGGCTGTTACATGCGGGTTATGTGTTCACATCACACACACACCCAAAGGCCACGGGCGTGCAAATTTTCCACTGTTTTTCCGCTGGGACTATTTTCCGTGCCGCCGAACAGGACTCATCTTTTCACGAACGATACTAAACTTGATTATGCTGGGCTGTGTGTGAGAGTGTGTATGTGTGCGAGGGGTTGAGCGGGGAAGAGAGAGCGATCGGGGGTTTTGAAGAGCGAGCAGGCGAACAACAACAACAAGATAACAGTGGTCGTGTCGCAATGGTCATCGTTTGTGGACAGATGCGAATGACATTTCCATACGATTCATTCAAAAAAGGAAAATTTAAATTTTTTAACCAAAGAAAGAGCAATAAAGTTTTTATCATCTCGTATTTTCTTAAAATTTTAGTTTTGATTGTATTTTTTGGGTGCTTTAAGGAGTATCTGTTCGAGAAAAATAAGCAATTGTGCGTGTGGTAATAAAACTGTTCTCGTGCAATGCAAACATTTGAAATAACCGTTGGCAGCCGTTGAATTCGTTGAATTTTGTGCATATAACGCGGAACAGACGGAACAATTCGATATGTGTTCCTTGTAGTGATAGGTAAAGATGGCTCCGATCCGACTCCAATAACTTCGGAACCGACTCCGTAGGTCCGCCCAGCATTATCCGGAGTCGTTCGGAATCGTTAGGAGTAGTCGCAGTTGCCAAGAGTCGTTCGGAGTCATCCGGAGTCGACCGGAGTCCTTCAGAGTCGTTCAGAGTCGTCGATATCGTCCGGAATCGTCCGGAATCGGTTGGAGATGGAGTCGTCCGGAGTCGACCAGAGATAATTGTAGTGATGGGTAAAGCTGGCAAAAATCCTCATTCGTCTCCGATCCAACTCCGGTAATTTTGGGACCGACTCCGGAAGGTAGGTCCGCCCAACATTATCTGGTGTCGTTCGGAATCGTCTGGAGTCGACCGGAGTCGAAGTCGTCTGGAATCGGAGCCGTCTGGACTTGACCGGAGTCGTCCGGAGTCAGCCGGAGTCGTTGGAAGTCGGAATCATCCGGAGTCGACCGGAGTCGTCCGGAGTCAGCCGGAGTCGTTGGATGTCGTCAAAGTCGTCCGGAAACGCTTCGAAACAATAGCCTGTATATGAAGAGCTCACGCAAAGTGAAAGACAAAAAAGAACGAAATTCTGATCATTAACATATTGCACCGGACGGCTTCTGTTGACTCCGACCGACTCCGGACGAGTCAGGGCGACTCCGGACGACTCCAGACTATTTCATTTGTATTTACGACTCCGCGAGACTCCGGACGGAACTAGTGGTTCGGATTTTGCCGGAGTCGGAATCGAACTAACAATAGCCGGAGTCGGATCGGAGTCGTGAGTGTGCTCCAAAAAGCACATCACTATTTCCTTGTACTTATCCGTCAGGAGCGATATTAACATGAACAAATTAAGAACGAATTACCAACTCAATCAATTATCAATTCAGCAACGAACGAACAGCAGTACGTACAGCAAGTTCGGTTAGCAAATTTCAATATTTATTACACTTCAACAACAGACTAAACTGATTTTGTACCGACAATTTAAGTAAAGTTCTGTAAAAACTTAATTCTATTCCTTCGAGTAAGCGTTCTAGCGTGACAGGTGCATCCAGGTGTGGTGGTAAAAAACACACTTGGGGGAGGGCAAAAGAGAGCAAGGTCCTCGTTTAAATAACGGTTAGCATTTAGCACGTTCGGGAGCACTGTATAATTGTAATGTGTGTCCCTTACACTTATAAACAAAAGTCAATAATTAAAATTAAAAAGCATGTCTTTGTACAGCGCCACCGTCCACGCTCGGAAGACAGTTTGCAATTTTGTGTCATTAAAACAAAAAACAAACAACCATTTCATTACATATTCTAAAGAAACAAAAAATAATAGATGATCCATTCTAGAGAGCTGCTTCGAATCAGTTCCAGTGGAACACGACGACTCTTCGATCTTAAATGACGCATTCAACCCGTTCTACACTATTCGTTGGCCATTCTTGCCCGTAAAGTTGAATCGTTGTTTGCTTCGATCGTGCTTAAATGAGCAACTTCTTCGATGGTGCAATACACTCTGCCACATTGCCATCTTCCAAATGCTGCTCTTCTTCTCGTTTCATAACACAAATCTGCAATGCAGGACGTCGGCTGGACGGACGACAGGGAGGATGCGCTTAGAAGATAATGGGACAGTTTTTAGCGGCCGGCTTCAGTCGCCTGGAGCCACCCCGCGTAGTATTGCCGATCGAGGTTGAATTGGCCACGCCGGGCGATCGTGCCAGCATGCTCGATGACCCAGCAGCAGCAGCAGCGGCAGGTGAGTGCGAGAAGCTCATCGGTTTCGGTGGCAGCATGGGGGCCAGCTGTGGCATTGGCTCAACGTTTTCTTCCCCCTCCATCAAGCTGGTATCGGACGGCAGCGGTTTGATAGGTTCCACCATCCGTTGCTGGTGCAGGCGTGTGATGCGACGCGTTCTTTGCTTTTCCGGCACCACCGATGACCGGTTGGGGACATTATTATCGAAGAAGTTCTAGTTTGAAGAAGGGAGAGATGGCCAAAAAAAGGCAAACGATGGCAAAACGTTAGATCTTGCTGTGTTTCTTCGCTCTTCTTGCCAAAAAAAAGGTAAATCTAAAACTCAAAAAATATCGGATTTTGTAAAATTCGATCGCTCTACTTCGCAGCCGAAGATGTTGGAAAGTGAATTCGATAGTAGGTAATTACATTTATTCCATCACCACATAACTATTTACACAGAAAAATACACATTCACAAAAATACACCACGTGTAACCGTTACCGAGTTCAACGTACCTCAATCTTCTCGTAACAAACCGATTCCTGCAGAATGGTGCCCTCCGCCGAGCTGATGATCACGGACGGGATCTTCGCGACCGAAGCGCTACGCCGTTTGCCCTGCGACTTCCGACGTGATCGCTGGAAAAAGAAAAAATCGAGCGTCAAACATAAAGAAACAATTTAAATCAAATTTCCACACTATAACGAGCTTCTTGGCACCCCCGCCTACTCACCCGCTTCTGTGCAACCGAACCACCCGCCTTGCTATCGTACACCTTGATGACCGGCACCTTCCCGGGGGCAACCTTCGCGAGGCTAAGCTTCGCCGTCTCGGTTCGATTCACGCCCGCAGCCGGACTGTTTAGCTCCCGCAGCAGCGAGCGTTTCGCGTGCACCTTGCTGTTGGTCGGTGTGGCCAGCTTGCGCTTCAGCCAGGGCCCTGATTTTGTAGCCGAGGCCGTCACCAACGGTGTCAGCGATGCTTTTAGCGCCGAACCACCGCCGGTCACTAGCCGCGACCGATTGCTGCTCATGATGGAGGAGCATTTAACCATCGAATCGCCGACCCGGTTCGGGGTGCGCCCGACCGTCGACACACCCAGCACGCCGTTCGCCTTTTTCCGTGCGCTCGATATTTGATGTTTGCTCTCCTCCCGCTGCTTCCACTGCTGCTCGATCAGCTCCTGCACCGGCGTACCGTACACGGTGAACTTACGCCCATGCTCCTCCTCGTACTGCCTGCACACCTCCAGCAGCTTGGCCTCAATTTTCGGCAGCTGGCTGCTGATGCGTCGCCGCTCCTTTTCCTCCTCCAGCAGCTTGCCGCCCCGGTTGTTGTAGCGCGTCGGGTCGTTCGATTTATTCTCGAGCGCCTGCATCCGGTCCCACATCTCCTGCCGCTGCAGCACCATCTGGAAGATCTGTTCATTTTCGCCATAAAACTGCTTCAAACTGTCCAGCTCGAGCTCGTGCAGCTTCAGCATGTCCTCGCTGTAATCCTGCCAGTGGAACGTGGTGAACCGGGCACGCTCGTCCTCCGACTTCATGCACCGGTCCCACCATTCGACGATTTCGAGCCGGGTGCGCTCCACGAACGATTTCATGTTTTCCCGCCGTAACGTTTCGCACCGGTCGTGCTCGGCGAACAGCTTGTCGAAGGTGGTCTGCGTGTAGGAGGTTAGCTTTTCGAACTTCTTCACGATGGCCGGATCGGTTTCGAGGCACTGCCACAGCCGCTCCAGCTTTCGGCGCGTATCGTCGATGTGCTGCTTCAAGCTTTCGTACTGCGCCGCCATTTCCTCGTGCAGCATGCGCAGCCCGTGCATGTTTTCGCGCGTCGGTGGAAACTTGCGCGCGTTCAGCAGCCGCTGTTGCTCCTCCGTGATGGGGACCGTTTCCAAGCAGCTCATCAGCTTCTTTATTTCTCGCCGCAGATTGCCAATGTCCTCCTGGCGCTGCATCTTTTCCGCAATCAGATGGTCCAGGTAGGAGCGGAACTCGACCAGTTCGCGCTCCGTTGGCAGTGGGTCCTTCGACAGTGTCTGTGGTTCTTCGCTGAGCTCTAGATGGGGGGGAGGAGGAGGAGGGAAAAGAGGCAATTAAACACAAAATTGGACACACACAAAAATAAAACCTCTACCTTCACACAGTGTTTCCATCTCGAGCAAATACTCATCAATTATTTCGTGCCGCTGGCTGAGCTTTTGCCGCATCTGTTCGAGGCTAGCGTCCAGTGCGGCACGCTGGTCGAACAGCGGGCGGGATTCGATGCCCGCCGGCAAACCCTGCTGCTGTTCGCCCAACAAGCGCTGCAAATCCAACGCCTCCTGCTTCAGCTCGGCTATTTCTTCCACGAAGCGCTCCCGGCGCTGGTTGCTCTCTTGATACACCTCCTCGAAGAACGCCGTCATGTGGTCCGGCAGCCGCTCGGCATAGGCCAAACACAAGTTCGTATCAAACATTTCGTCCCACAGATCGCGCATACGATTGAACCCAGCTGTACAGATGGTCTGCATCTGGCGGTGTATCGTTAGGCTGCAAAAAAAGGAAAGAATCGTCATGTTCGTGGTAAAATTGCATCGGTGGAGGATCGATGACACTCCAAATTTGCTACTTACAATGGATCGTCATCCATGGCAGTTGAGGATGACTCCATCTTGTTTGGCTTTGCTTTTATCGCGGTTCTCCTCAAACACTGACACGAAAAACACTGCTTACGAGCAATAAAACACCCAGAAATATATTCACTTCACGTAAAAACACGCGCTGATCGCTTTAAAACAGCAAATTACTGCACAAAACCCTCGGCACCAAGCGAACGATACGCAGACGACGCACACTCACACACCCCAGGTCAGCGACGGGTATTGAAAAAGTTCGTTACGCCAAACGTCTACCCGAGGGACGTTTAAACTTGCGGCTTGCAGGCTGATTTCAGTTCAGTGGCTGACAGCGGTTGACATTCGAGCACTTGGGTGCGTGTTCAAACTGCTCGAACCATGTTCGAAACGCGGTTTGCATCTGCAAATGCGATAATTAGGCAATTTTCCAAAAAAAAATTGGTACATTAAATTATTTTAAATTTTAAAAAGCTTATTAAGGCTTATTATGTCTCTAAGAATAGCTTTATTTTTTTCGTAAATCAGCAAAACAGAATGACAACAAAGATGTCGAACTGCGTTCAAGAAGTACATAATAGCACTAAATGCAATCAAAACTAACATTGAAACTCCTTTTTCAACAGCGAACCTACCAAAACATGAGCTAAAAAACTAGAAAAACATTAGAAAACTGCATTCACTTTGCGGTCTCCCCCTTCCTTCTGTTTTTGACATTTGGTCACGTTCGAAAGTGCATGGGCATTTGAAGGGAAAGCGCATCCTCGCACTTCGGGAAATTTCGGTAACCCACCGCGAACTGTTCGGGGAACCGGGGCCACGACTGTTTACGATTTGCGCCTACGAAACCGCACGAAATTGATTGGCCACTTCACTATTGCGCGATCATGGCGAGTAAACTAGCAAAGCTGGAGTAAGTATTGCCCATCCATCGTCCCTCGATGTCGCCCAAATGTCGCCCCGCCGCTAACTTAACCTCCCATTTCCGCATGATTCCGCTCGGCGCTGCTCGGTGTCGGTGGTTCCACGGCTCCACACAACCAACAAACACCATGGCCACACGGCACCACCCCTGCCCGCACCGCCAGGCAAGACACGATAACAAACTCTCTGGAGATCGTGCACCACAAGGTCCGGCTGCTGATGGAGGTGTGGAAGATGTTCTTCGACGAGATCTGCTACCTGGACTATCTGACCTCGCTCCCGTCCAGCATCGAACAGTTTCTGGGCGAGATCTACTGCCTCACGATGAACTTTTGCGTCCGCAAGACGCAGCGCATCCGGGAGCTGCAGACGAAAATGTTCGAGCTGCGGCGGGTGCTGAGCGTGGGCAGCGACGATCCGGACGATGACTGGGAGCGGGGCCACATGTCGCTCGATCGGAAGCTGACGCAGCTTCAGCAACGCATCAACACGCTCACCCAGCAGCTGAACGAGCGCAAGCTGCTGATGGAGGAGTACACGCGCGAGGAAATCCAGCTGCTGAGCGGTATTACCTTAACCCTTCGAGGTGTTGAAATAGCTAGTGTAAAATCTCCTATTATTGTTGTTGTTTTCCCTTATTTCCCCCTAGATCTTGGCGAAGCCGCACCGCCCCACGAACCGCTGTGCGCCAATCCGGACACGGGCGTTCTGCCGGACGCGCAAAAGATGGCCCAGTTTGCGGACTACCTGAGCCGGTTGCGCGCCGAGAAGGTGAAGCGCATCGTGACGCGCGACAAGCTGCAGTCGGAGATCCGCAAGAAGGCCCAGCTGCTCGACTGGGTGCCGCGCAAGGACCGCCACCGGCAGCTGATCAACGAGCAGACGCTGATCCCGTCGCTTAGCAACCTGAACGAGCTGCAGCATCTGGACTTTGTGTTGTCGGGGCTGCTGGAGCGCAAGCAGCAGCAGGAACAGCAGCAGCAACAGCAGCAAACGCAACAGAACGCAAAGCCGCTGCCAGCAAAGAAAGGCAAAAAGCAGCAACAGCACCAGCAGCAAGAAGGACAGAAAATCGAACAGAACAAAGAGGAAAACCCACTGCCAGCTGATGGGAAGGAGCGGGACCAAGCACAACAGAAACAACAGCAGCAGCCACCGTTACCTTCCGCAACAGCGACGAATCATGCTACTGCATCGAACAGCGGCACACCGTCACCACCACCGCCACCACCATCACCCGCGTCGGAAGTCGACCTATCGGCAGCAGGCACCAGCACGACCACACCCGGCGATACCACGGCCTCGAGCACGGCCAGCGCCACTGCCGCCACCGGGCTGTTCGAGCAAACGATCGAAACGTACATGCGCGTTGAGGCGGTGCTGGGCCGACCGGCCGACCGGGACAAAATCATCGAGGAAATATTCAGCCGCTTCCGGGCGAGCATCAACGTGTGGTGGGAGCGGTGCCTGATCCTGCCGAACGAGCGGCAACAGTGCAAGGTGCTGTACACGGACCAGCTCGACGAGGACGCGTTCGTGGCGCACATCGAGCAGCAGAAGCTGCTCCAGAGCTACTACCACGAGAACGAGGCCATCTTTCGGCTGATCTACCAGTGGGCGGACCAGTGGAACCGGGCGGTGCAGCTGCAGCGCGAGCAAACGGCGGCCGAGGAGCTAGCGGTGGTGAACGAACGGCTGGCGGCGATCCGGAAGCAGCTGGATAGCAAGTGCCGGGAGTTTGAGCAGCGGTGTCAGGTAAAGTTCACCATGTACGGGATGCCGGTCATGCAGGTGCTGCAGCGGTGCCAGGCGAAGGGCGAGAAGCTGAAGCTCCCGGACAGCTGCAAGGTGAAGCAGGCGCCAGCACCGCCACGCACCGCCACGACGAAAGCTGCCGCCAGTGCCGCCCGCCAGCAGCTATCGCCCGAGACGGCGGTGGAGCTTAGCACGATGCTGAAGGATTTGCTGTCGGAGCAGCAGCAGCAGCATCTGCTGGGAGGGCCGATCGGGTCGGACGAATCCAACCACGGTACGGATGAGTGGCAGCAGCAGCAGCAGCAGGCGGATGGCGATGACGCTGTAGTCGACGAAGATGAAGACGACGATGAGGATGAGGATGATGACGACGATGAGGAGGAGGAGGAGGAGGACGATGATGACGAGGAGGAAGAGGAGGATGATGATGATGATGAAGAGGATGACGATGCCGATGGTAGCAGCAGCAGCAGTGACGATGGTGGCGAGGTGAACCAGAAGCGAGACGACGAGCTGCTGGAGGAAGCGTTCGCCTCGGCAACAGCGGCAGTCACGACCGTAAGTGTGTTTTGCGCCACCGTGCCCAATTCACTCCAATTTCACTCATTTCATCTTCTTGTTTGTTGTAGAAAACCCGTATGCATTCCGTAAACGGACACCCGGCAGCATCCTGAAGGCGCGGAGGCGCACGGTACTACTACTACTACCAGGCCAGTTTGAAGCGTACCAACCAACCATATTTACACATAAAGAGCTAAAACCAGTTGAAAGGGTCCGGACCATCATCATCATCATCATCATCCTCGATGCGGAATTGCGCATTCCGTTCGATTGGGGGGTTTTAGGATTTTAGTGAATTCACGGCGTGAGCGCGCGCGCGCGCCATCCTAGCAAGAGAGAAACCGAGTGCCTTTTTTTATCCATCTTAAGTTCCTCCGCTTTCCTTCAAACGTTGCATGATGTTGCACTGTAAGTGTAAGTAAGGGACCCCCCTCCGTTGAAGTTGATTATATCCCCCCTTCTATGTATAGACTTGTTAGGCGCATTTTCCTCCCTTTGATACCTGGTGGCGTGTTCTACTAGTACGCAAAGTTATGCGCACTACTACTACTACTTCTTTCTTTTTTGCTTCTTCTTTTGTTGTTGAATCACACAACACACTTGTATAGATATATAAGCAGCGCCGCGGATGGAATTTTATCGTTAGCCATCATCGTTAGCCACCACAACACTACTCCCCGTTGTCCTGCTGCTCCCCGGCTCCTCCTCCTCCTCCTCTTCTAACCCCGTTTCATCAGCTCCATGCGTTCATGTTTACAGCGTTTACAGCGAGCCGCTAACTCTAACACTCCCTCTGCGCGCCGCACTGCACGCAAACGCACGAACGCCGTTAACAATTTACCAAATAAAATAAAAACTTTAATGCTTTATAATGTTGCAGCCGAAAGTGATGAAAGTGTGTGTGTGTGTTTTTTTTTCCTCGTTTGATAATAGAAAAGGACGAAACGAAAAAAAAGAACATAGTCCAGTGGTTTATGGTTTTGAATATGAACCGTTGAATCACATTACTTTAAACTCTCTTTATTTTCATCAATGCCTTAACGCGTGTGGGGGAGAACTGTTTCACTTTTAGGTGAGAGTAGTGTGTTTGTGTTTGTGGGCCCTAGCGAAACAATAGATAAATCTTGCGTACAATTTATGCGCCCTTTGGGGATGTCGCCGTGCAGCATATTGAACGGCGTTGCGCACGTGTGATCGATAGTGTCCAACGTGTAATTAAAACATGAACAAATTCTTCTAAATTCATTCTACTAAGAGGGATGTGTGTGTGTGTGTTAAATGAAGTTAACTGTTGCACACATGCAAAAAAACAATCTGCAATAACGCTTCATATTTAACGCGTTTTAACGGATATATTGCGGGAGCGGTCAAGTAAATACTGTCCAGATTTGGCAACAAAAAAACAAAGGCTTTATATTGGAACTTGGCGGGTGACACCATGCTGCTGCCCATTTGCTGTCCCTAGATAGTACTACTTCTCTCTTTCTCTCTAGCCAGCAGATCTATATATTATGGCCACCTATCTCGTACCGTGATTCCGACCCTTAATATCGTGGCGTTTTGCTCATCTCTTTCATCCATCTTTCCCCGCTTTTGTTTTGGTTACAACTTTTACAAACCTTAGCACTTTTTACATACTTCCCAATTTAACTTCTTGTTTGGGGGGAGTTTTATACACGCTATTTTGTGTCACCACCTGTGTCTTATATGTATAAATCCGAATTTCCTTTCCCAGAACCCAGAACCTCTCACACTCTGCACATTCGCACTAATGAATCTCTATCACTCCTTATTACCCAAAAAAAAAATAAACTGACTATTTGTGTGAGTGTGCTAATGGGTGTTTAAGGGGGCGCGTAGTTGCGGTAGTTTGAAAATGGGAAAGACTGCTGCTCAGGGGGCGCCTAACTATGTATTATACAATTTACCCGCTGCTTTATTTGCTACTACGGAAAACATGTTGTCCAACATATCAATCTCAAGCGAAACAACGCTCTTAAGGAAAGAAAGGTAATACGGCAATAGTAACCCTAGCAGTAGTAGTAATAACTAATAACACGAACAGTATTACACACACACAGAATGAAAAACACAGGACAAAAAGGTATTTAAATATATAGTTGGTTGGAAATAACACAAACGCATTCGTTCGCAATTGAAAAAATGCAGTACAAGAATGCGAAGTTAATTGCACATGTTTTTTTTTTTGTTTTTTGGAAGGTTTGTTCGTTTTTTTTTTCGTCGTTAAACCCGGATTACAGTTCCAGTGAAATTGAACGTGAAATTTTGGGGTTTTCTGCTACACGTCTTCTTCTTCTATTGGGAGTAACGTCCTACGTGGACATACCGGGTCTATTAAACAGAGTTTCGACACTTAATTTGAAGAAGCCGGATAAGTCAAAACCTTGCTACGGCAGGACGATCTCTTCTAGGCTTGGACCCAAGACGGGCATGTCATTGGGTCGTTCGAGTTGACAACTGTACCACGGGACCGCCTCTGCTATACTCCGTTACGTATTAATCAGCATATGGCTTATCGTACACCAACAGAAACGATATTCAATTCCCCAACTAAATGGACCATAAAACATATCGAATTAATAAATTAAATGCATTTACTTGCGATTTTCCTGCTTTGTGCATTACCCGAATCACAAGGAAATGCATTTAACTTATTAGTTTATTACAAGGTTTCCACGATTTTTTGGTTGGTTCCCATCAATTTTTGGTGGGTTCCCACATTTTTTTGGTGCGTTCCCACGATTTTTTGGCCGTTTCCCAGAAATTTTTGGTCAAATTGTATTGATATCCAATCGGAAAATAACAATAAATTATGGGAACGAACCAAAAATCTATGGGATACGATCAACAAATCGTGGGAACTGACCAATAAATCGTGGGAAACCCTGTATGTAGTTAGTTAGTAGTATAAATAGTTTGCCAATTGAATGTCCTTTCCTTTGGTGTACGATAAGCCATATTTTGGTAAATATTTAATGAAATATAGTACACAAAAAACCCAAAATTTCACTTTCACGCAAGGTCTAAAAACGCGACCTTAAAATGTTGGTCGTACAGTTTGAATGCTTTTAATAGGTGGAATTGTGCAGAGGAAAGCTCTACTCACAGTGTCTATAGGGGGTAAAAATAGTCAAATGGTCCATTGTCGTTTGGTGGAAATGTTCGTCTCATCCGCCGAGGTGGCGGAGGTTTTTTTAAACTAAACTAATTTAAACAACTTTTAATTGATTAATTAAAATAAAAACAAACAATGGAATATCTTGCAGCGGATATAATAATGCAATTTTCGCCCTATCCGTTAAAGTAATTTTAATATGACTGTTTGTTTGTTTGTTTAATTGTTTGTATGTTTTGTTCTCACTGGCTTTAGTGTGTTTGTGTGTTTGTTACTTTTATAGTATCGTCAGTCTAGCGTTGTTTGTTTTTGTTTTGTTTTGCAGACATAATACTAGCATAATTTTCTTTGTTTCCTTTTCTCTTGTTCATTCCTTAGCCCCGCACCCGCCTTACAGTGTTCTAATTAGGTTCGTTTTGTCGTTTTGTCGACCTCTCAATGACGCGTTCCGAACGGTTTTGTTTGTTGTTTTATTGCTATTTGTATTGTGTTGTACCGTTATCACTTGTTTTGTTCTGTTCTCTTTTTTTTCGGTGCTCGTTTGCTGTTTTTATTTTCCTTCTGTTGTAGAACAAAGCAATACGAGACACGCGCAAAGATGTTTTAATTGTTTATGGAGTGTTTCTTTTTATGTATTTGCAAATGCATGTAACTGTCTTCTATTTTATCATGTTTGAGTTTGAGTCTAATAGTAATAACGCACACATACACACTTTCATGTACGTGCACAGCTTACGCGGGGGGCAACTTTAACAGCAGTATTGTGTGAGTGTGTGTGTGTTTTGTTTTATCAAATGTACAATCTGATGCTTGTGAGAAGCTTGTTCGTGTTGTGGGGGCTCTACAGGAGTTTAGCAATTCCGACGAAACCACAACAAAATGCTAGTTTTATAGAGGGATCTGTGTAAATAGTTTCCCCGCGTTGTAGCAGTTGGTTTTTGTGTTTCCTTTTGGTTAGTTAATCATTTCAGTACATTTCCATTCACCTTCCATTGAATCTGCTCTCTAGTCTCGGAACTTGATTCTCCAAACGTTCTTGCAGCAACCGAAATTGTGAAAAGAGATTAAACGGATCATTTGATATATAAAAATATACTCTCTTTCTCTCTTTGCTGTACACTGTACTCTGTGTGTGTGTGGTTTACGGCTTCTTGTGTAGAATGCATTTGTAGTGTTGTGGCTGAGTGTAGAGGTAAGTGTAAGTGCGACCTTTTTTTCTAAACAAACCTAAGCAACTGCTTTTGGCTATTGCTTTCCTTCCGTTCCATTCGAATGTCGCCTGTGTATTTTGCTGCGTGTGAGCAAGTAGTATGAGTAGCTCGTTACAAATAACGCAATATATGCATATATTATCAGTGTGAATTATATTCAACCGCTGTCGGCTGCCTTGCCTGCCTAAGGCAATGTCAATTGGATAGTAGTGGTAGGTGTAGTAGTAGCAGAACTAGTAGTACGTGTTAATAAAAGAGGGAAGAAACGATACCATATTTTGGCTGCGCTTGAAACCACTGATCGACAGGGTGGCAGACCTGCACTTATCCGCATATCACTGTACAAGCATAATCGTGACCCTCCTTTCTCAACTAACGTCTGCATTATGCATTCGTTTAATGTCAAATGTAAGGGAACTCAGACGCGTACTACTAAATAAAATTAATACTTTTTTTGGGCTACTCTCTGCATGTCCCTTTTCCCCAAACTGTTCCGTCATGTGACTGTGTGTTCGTCTGCCGTCATTTGTCGTACATTTTCACCTCCAAATTTTGCGCCTTGAACCTTGAACGTCAGCGACAAACCACTCGTGGGGTTTGCTGTTCTGCGCGGAAACCAAAGTGGAGCGTGGAGCGTAACCATTTTTTCCTCCCTAAAACAATGGCCTTACCTCCAACGCTTCTTTTCTAAAAAGAAAACAAACTAACCACTGCACAGTGACGCGAATTTGCAACGCAACGCAAACACACGCAAAACAACGTTAATATCGCCACCACCGGGAGCCCATTATCTAGTAGCTTGCTTCGTGGCCAGCCAATATGTACAGATCGTGGCCGACATCGCTCGTCCCTTCGCCGCCGCTGTCCGCACGGATGGTGCGGCTTTGCAGCATTACCACTTTGCTGCAAAATGAAATAAGGGGGAAAAGAAGTGATTTAATATTAGACGGTTTTACAGAGAAGATGCTGACGCGCTACATACTTGTCACTGCCGATAAGCTCGTAGATGCGGCTCGTGTCGGTAATTTCCTGCGTAATCTCACCATTCCTTAGCGAGCGACCCTGCATACCGTACTTGTGAAACGCTAATACACTATCAGTTAAACAGACTGTATTGTGTTGGGAAAGAAAGTGCGAGAAAAAGGTAGTTAATATCATTCCACACATCTCTTAAGGCGTCGCCCATCAATTACGTAACGCTGATAAGAGTGGAGAGGGTTATGATTTTTTACATGGGGGAGAGGGGGGAGTTGAACTTTTGTTACGTAACGCAAAATAATATGTTTTTTTTTTTGAATGAGTAATAAACGATGATTCTTCTTCAATTAACAATCGTTAACAATCGTCGCGGTTATGCCGGCTTAAAAAGGATTTCGTTACTTCTTATGTACTTCATTGGTAATACCGAAAAATACTTCATTGGTAGGGACCGGTTTATACGAAGATACAACCCGAGACGGAACTTGGTTACCACGGACGGACGGATGGACAAACTTACCAAAGGATCGTAACAGTAACGTTGCATTCCGTTACTGCGACGACCGCAGTGGCGCACGCATTCGATTGTAAAGGCAGGCATTTGATGATAGTGGCATGCGTTTCGCAGGTGACGACACGCGATTCGAAGCAAATGGCACAAGATTAACTATAACGCTGGAAACGTGTGCATTACCAATCCCATTCCTTTCAAACCAAATAGATTAATCAATTTGTTGATGTTGACCCTGTAATACGCTTCTAATTAGTGTTGGGTTTCATATGAATCTTTCGTTGAGATTCATTCATATGAATGTTCAGTGATCAGTAATTTGAATCACGAGTCGCATCTTCAAAGAATCACGAATATCTAAATGTAAACGAATCTTCAAATATTCATTAATCTCTAAATATTCATGAATCTATAGGCTTCATAAGTCCATTCAAATTGATACATCACCATGGATCATGTATCTTTAGAGATGTATGATTTCCAAAATATTGAATTGGTCCAATCCCATTTAAAACTTGCCCGTTGTTTGTTCAGGCCATGGACCGTCTCCCCGTAGCAAAACAAGCCTGATGGTTTGTGGTACTGCGTGGTACTTTCCAAGAAGTCTCGATAGTCTGTATAGGCTAGCATGACCACGTAGGTTATTACGCCAAGAAGAAGAATAATAAAAAGCTCAAGCTTTATGTTTTTTTAGAGATTTATAAATCTCTCCTAGAGATACGATAATCTTTCGAGAGTCATTAATCTTTATAATTAATTTTTGAGGGGAGATCACTTTCAACGTTACAGTTTGTTACACTAGAGGGAGGGAGGGAGTCCAAATTAGCAATTTTTGCGTTACGTAATTGATGGATGACGCCTTATTGGAAGGAACAAAAGCTTACCTATACTTTCGATTACAAAACTAAATTCCACGCGCGATATGAGCTTGCGGCTCTGCTTTGGGAAACCCTGAATGTCGACGATTTGTACGAACCGATCGTAACACACCAGTATCGCATCCTTTTCAATCTGTAACGAGTTGTTGCAGTACAAATGCCTTTTCAAATTGCGTTCCCAGTAACAGTCAACACCTTCCTTACCTGATGCACTTTTATTGGTCGTAGTGTATCGCGCCGATTGATGACCGTTGCCATACCGTCCATTTCCTCCACCGTCGTATTGAACCAGGTGGGAGCTATAAAAAACAGAAAGAAACGATGGGGCATGAAAGCATGGAGAATCATATGTTATTGGTGCTTCTTCCTACTACGCGACTTACTGCTATTGGTATTGATCAAATCCAGCTTGAGCGTATCGTTCGGCCCTTTCCGCACGTTCACACACACGATCGGGTACTCGAGCTCGGGTGTGATGATCATTTCGAACACGTTCGAGTTTGCCCCGTAATACTGGATGTTGCCGGATGGCCACTCGCACTGCTTCAGCAGCATGAACTTGTTCAACGGATCGTACCTACAAGAAGGGAGACATTTCAGTACAGAAATTACAGAAGATTTTTTTTTTTTCATAATCATCCTTACCATTGCATCAGGAAGATCCCGGTCGCCATCGAACCGCACAGGTACTTGTATCCGTTGTACGGATTGCGCGTCACGCAGCACTGCATGCAGCCCTTCGTGTCGGGGACCTTCGTCGTGAGGGCGAACTTGCGCGGCACCAGCTTTTCCGGTATCTTCTTCATGTGCATCGAGAAGCGGTGCGTCTGCTTGGAATGTAGCGCCAGCAGGTCGTGCCGGTACAGCTGCGCCGTCTTGCCGGACAGCGACATCAGGATGTCCTTAATTACGTACAGCCAGACGGTGCGGCGCGGGTACAGCTGCTCGATCGCGGCATCGTGCAGCTCGTTCAGGTTGAGGTTGAAGATGCCCTCCTCCGCACCGATCAGCAGATGCTGGTCACGCGTCTCCGGATGGATCCAGGACGCGGTACAGTTGATGTGCAGCGGACAGTCGTTAAACACCTTCGAGAAGCAGGCACCCATGTGCACCTTCGGCGTTGGTGGCAGTCCGTTCGATACGGGGCGGGGTGGCGTGTGGCGCCGGCTGCGATGGCTGCGCTTCGGCGGAATGGGCGGTGTATTGTTGAGCAGGTCCGGTTGCGATTCGGATGCTGGAATGCGGGAGGAAAAGGGGACAAATGCCGAATTTAGTATGACTGCAAGGTAGTGATGGGAAAAATTAAGATTTCGTCGGAATCGATTCCGGCTAGCTCCGAAGTTTTCTGGAATCGACTCCGGAAATGATTACGAAATCGGTTCCGGAATCGACTCCCGAATCGGATTCGGTTCCGGAATTGACTCCGGAATCAACATCGGCTCCGGCATCGGAATGGACTCTAATTAGCATCGAAACGGAATCGGTTTCGACATATCCATAGGAATAGGCATTTGGGTCCAATGATGCAAAGTATTGATAGCCGCAAAAAAATAAAATTTACTTGTAAACGATCCTTTCTTATGGAGATTCCCGGACTGATTTCTCATTCCAGAGTTAATTTCATTTCTGTAGTCAATCCTGATTCCGTTACAGGAGCAAATTGCGATTCCCAAGTCGATACTGATTCCGGAGCTGATTCCAATTCCGGAGCCGATTCCAATTCCGGAGCTGATTCCAATTCCGGAATCGATTCCGGATTCCGATCCGCAGTCAACTCCGGAATCGGCTTCGGAGTCAACTCCGAAATCGGCTCCGGAATCGATTCCGGAATCGGAAACGGTTAGATTCGATTCCCAGCTCCCACCACTACTGCAAAGGCATGAATGCAACACCTTCCCTTACCTCCTTCACTGTTACCATCTCCATCGCTTAAACTACGCTGCCTGGAAGACTTGTCGATTCCCTTGAACAGCTCGTTCAGCTGATCCATCGAGTGTCGCTTGCTACCGCCCTCATGCTCTTGCGAATCACCCATCGTCGTTGCTCCATTTTGCTAAAACAAAAGCATAAAAATGTTTAAAAATCCTTCCCACAAATTCATTCGCCCCTAACGGAAGCCTACCGCATTCAGCTGCTCCAGTTTCGCGGTCAGCTGATCCATCGCATCGTAGCTGAGCGTCGAATCGTCTCGCCCATTATTGTCATACTCAGACGCTGTCGCCAAACTGGCCGTAATGTAGCTGCTGTTCGACGCAATCAGACTGTCCTCGTCGTCCAGCAAATTATGGTGGTGGTGGTGGTGATGATGATTGGTGGACCCAGCCCCACCACCACCGGATCCATTGCCGGTACGATGCTGCTGCTGCTGTTGCCCGTTGCTGCCGGAGCTTAGATCATCGTTCGCACACGCCAGCAGTGAGTTATCGTGCAGGGGTAGTGTACGCCTTTTGTGGGGTGTATGGTAAATTGTTGACAGGTTGAAAGATAATTTTAAAGAAAGGGGAAATATTATTCCGTTGCCATATTTTAACCTACAAAACGGGGAATTCTTTGGCATCCTAAGGCAACAAATTACGATTGTTTAATTTTCAACATAAATTGCCAAAAAGGGGTTTGAATAGAGTGGTATGTGTATTCTAAAACATGGATGACCACACCGTTCGAATAACAAGGGGAGTAAATGCACGTTTTGCAACATACATGAACAGTTTGGAAAATACAAAAGGAAAAAAGGAAAGTAAATTTTGAAACAAAACACACCAACTAAAAAGCAAATTGCCCTGAAAGCTATACGTTTTTTAGCAAAGCATCACCGATTAGTAGTAGAGAGCGCTGCAGCGCTAGTTACACTGTCAGATACATGATTAACTATCGATTAGTTATTGCTTTTATTATGTTTTTTTTTTTTAAATAAGTTTAGTTTGATAAGCGCATACGCTACCGTTTTGTTAAGGCAGAACTCCCCGCATTTGAGTCCCACAAAGTGTGTTAGCAAATCGATTACTTATGGAAGGATTAGCTTTCACCAACATACGAGAAGCTACATCAAAAACTTGCAGGAATTCGGTACAATGTGAGAACATGCCATGGTGGGTTTCGATTGTTTTGGGGGTTTAGTTTAGTGTGTGTGTTGGGATATCTGTCGGCACTTTGTGGCCCATTCGTGAGAATGTGTTTGGTTTCATTTGCACACAACAAGATGCTATCGGTGGGATATACGAAACACGATGCCTTACATTCTAGGTGTCCGTGAACGGGCGGTGTACATGAGGCTTATGAGGATGAAAAAAAAACAGTGGAACAGAGACTGTGTGAAGCTGAATTCTTACATGTGTGTTTGTGTGCTTGTGGTGTGTATGTGTTTTGGAAGACTGGAAGCAAGATTTAAGCGCGCACGAACGTAAGCGTACCGCGTGACGATAAAACATACAAATTAAGGAATTATAAAAATACGCAAGATAGTAATTTCGTTTTTCCCAGTAAAAATACAAAATAAAATCTAGGCACACACACACACACGAGACCATTTTCCACTGAAGTATGTTGAAGCAAAATGCATGAAAACGCTAAAAATGAATGCTTGGGATGGCTTGGGGCATTGCTCTTAATGAAGTAAATACAATGTGGATATCGAATAAATATTGTGAAATATATGCAAAGTACAATATGGATTGGCATTACTTTCGAAAGGAATTGTATGAAACAAAGGGCGTTGCCTTGCTGGGAGCGAGCACGAGATGTTTATGTGTGTGTGTGTTTTGTGGGAATGAAACAATGGAACAATGTGGCGATGCGGTTGCGTCTGTTACCTTATCTTCAACTCCTCGTCTATATAATGCAATAGACTCCTAGAAAAAAGAAAAAACACAAGACAGATATGGCACCAGTTGTTTGTTTGTGGAATGGAATAGTTTAAATAGAGAGAACGGAGTACAGAACGGTTATAGAAGAGCGCGTGAGGGAGCGTGGTATTTAGATCTTTAGAAGTGATAGAGCACGTGGAAAATCTTTCTTTAGAAAAAAACATACACACACACGTAGAAGGACTGTGTGAAGGCCGTTTTCACATCGTACGACGGGGCAAGAGGTAACGTAAATTGCGGTACAACCGTAAGCTAATAATACGCGAAAAAGCATTGATGATTACAACACACCGTTTGATGCTAGAGAGCAATAGAAAAGCTTTTCGTTGAGCGCAGTTTAAGATGCAACAAAACGACCTGTTTAAACCTACTGTACTGCAACCGGAAACCGGAACTGGGGAACGTGGTACTGTGTCACATAGAACGAAGTTTAGACGCAGACACAAAACACACACATAAACTGTCCACAAATTAATGTTTTTTTGGGAATTCGTTATTCGTGAGCTGGCGTGAATGTGGGTTACTTTAAAATCCATGTTTGGGGTTTGAGTTAGAGGCGCAACGGAACGATGTTACACCGATGGGTAAACGAAAAGGGTCAGTTTTTTGATTCGAGAACCGTACGTGTGTCAGTATGTGTGTCCATGTGTGTTTGTTTGCGCTGTCCTATGGGCAATGTTTTGGTGGCCGCGTGAATAGTTAACATTCTATTGCATATGTGTGTGTGTGTATGTGGTGGTCTTGTGGGTCTGTAGTATTATGGTGGTGCTGTATTAGACTGGCATTAACAACGAAAAAAAAGTAATGAAACGTAGCTTTTGCAGCGCATTCCGCAGGTAAGAGGAGTTAGGTTTTTCCTTTGGGGTTTTGTTTGTTTTAAGTTGAAAAACAGTCTGCCTTGCATTTCGGCATAAAAAAACTGAAGGAGCGTGACACGTAGGATGGCACGAAGCAGGCAATCAATACCATTACTACTACAAAACGGTAAGCGGACACAGTTGAGGGGAAATTGTATTGGATTACACGCAGTGCGGTTGCTCCAACATCGCGCTTCTAACTAACAGGCATCGCTTATTGAGAAAACCCTTCAGTTATGTCCGCGCATCCCTGCGAAATGCAGTCTGGAACGTCGTGCACGATCCAACGATACTTACATATCACTCGGTAGTGTTTCTGGACTAGATGAACGCTCGTTTTCCAATGGTTCTAAAAAATAAAGGCAGGAAACAGTGTTATGCGACTAAGAATGACACCTTTGCAGCACAAAATTGGCACTTACTACAATGATAAACAGAATTGGAGGAATGCATTCGACTCGTAATTCTCTGTGGTCCATTTGCGATGGCCTAAAATGACGGAGAAAAGGTTTCCCATTAGTTCGTTGTCCCACGGCAAGCCGCTTTGCTACCCATTCTGGTGGTCAATATTTACTCCTTCCTCCTCCGACTCCTGGTAGTAGTAGCTCGCGTGCGGGCTGTGATACTTCTGCAGCAGCTCCTGCGGCAACCGGATCGACATGTCCGACTGGAAGAAGGCGTGCTGCAGCAACCGCTCCGCCGTCGGTCGCTTTTTCGGGTTCTTCGTGAGGGCCACCTTGAGAAAGGAGTGAAAGTTGGTGCTCCAACGGTCCTTTTCCTTCAGCGTCGGTGGCTTGAAGCCGCTCTTCGACATCAGGAAGAGTGCCCGCATCGGGTGCAGATCGAACATCGGGGGCTGCAGTTCGGCCAGTTCTAGAAAGTGAGTTTGGAGTTTTGTTAGAAAAGGTTTTTGGGGGAGTTTTTTTTTGTATTGTTTTTTCTCTCTTACCGATTGCAGTGATACCGCATGCCCAGATATCGCACAGATGATTGTAACCACCTTTCCGTTCGACCGCCGCCACTTCCGGAGCCATCCAATAGGGTGTACCTGTTGCGGGAAGGAGAAAGAAATGCATTAAAATGGCGCAACAGCATTTAAGGGGTAATTAATATTAATAAATTAACATAAAAATACATTTTATTTAAATTTTACACAACTCTCAAACGATCGTCGTTAAAAAATCATTCCATTTTGCGTAATCAGTTGATACATGAGGGGACATATTCCGCAGTAGCAAGGCTTCTAGCTCGCTCCCCCTCCGTTCAGTGGCGAGAGTGGCGCTTTCGAATCGTTATCTTATCATGCGCCGCAGCAGCAAAGCAAAACAAAAGGCATCTGCTATATTTGCCTAGTCCATGCTAATTCTGTGTATCGCTAATGCGGTACCAAAGCCTCCCATACAGTACATTAGCCGTCCTGAGTGGCGTACTGGCGCACTTAATATAAGTATAGATTTAAAATACATTAAAATAATGTCAAACTGACCACGTTTTGGGAACGATTCCACGTTTTGTTTCTTCTGTCACCCTCTATGCCCTGCCCCCTCTATGATATGGTCCGCCGAAGCACATCGCTTTACCCTCCATACAGCAGACGAGGAGGGTAAATGAGTGTGTCAATTCGATTAAAAATCGTTTCAACACCTCTCTTGCTCGTTTGCTCACGCTCAGACTTGACGCACACACACACGCGATCCATCCATCGTGCTAAAGATCGCATCACATCCGTCACGCCTCGCGTATCACCTTTTTGCCTTGAGCGAGCCCAATGGTAACCGTGTCAGCCAAAATAAAGTGACGAATGCATTTATGGGTGGCATCAGGCAATACAAAATGGGACATTTGTTGCTAGCAAAAAGATCCTAATAACTATGCCGAGAAAAGGATTTAAAGGATAGAAAATTGGTCGGTTGAAAGTGTAGCTAGAATGTTCTTTACACTCCCGCTATTACTCGTTTTACAGTCCCTGTTAATTGATAAATGAACTTGCTATCAAGTGGCCATTACAGTAACACAACTTCCATTGGCGGAAGACACACCGAAGCAGCCACACAACGGCAATGGCGGTTCCGGAAATGAAATGAACATAAATACAGCCACATAACGATAATTAAAACCCGCCCTCAAGCAGGCGGCCCAGGATTAGTTTTACGTACAAGCTCAACAAACGCCCGACCGGAATTCGGCAAGGGCCCTAGTTAGGGCAGGTTGCAAACCAATATCCCGGTCGTGTGTGTTTGTGTGTTATCCAAGCAGGCACACTGGCCATGGTCAGCTGCGTGCGAAAACGCAATGAAACCCGCAGCAACGAAAAACACCCTCTCGCAAAGACCTACAATCGCAGCGAAAGTGAAAAGTGTACTTGTGCGAAACGACGACTCCTCTCAAGCGCCGGGGGGCAGGGGAGTGTTTCGATCGATTGCACCACTTTCGATCTCTCGATCGGCGAAACGGAACGGGGCTTGTTCGTCGGATTACCGGAAAGTTCCGGGCTTCTTACCGATGAAGCTTCGCCGCTTGTTGATGGTGGCCGTGATCTGGGCGCTCACGCCAAAGTCGGCCAGCTTCACGTCGCCCCGCTCGGTCAGCAGTATGTTGGCGCCCTTGATGTCCCGGTGGATCTTGCCCATCGAGTGCAGGTAGGAGAGGCCGCGCAGCGTCTCCCGGCACATGTACGCGATCTGCAGCTCCGTCAGCGGCCCCGTCACCTGGTAGATGTCCTGCAGGCTGCCCCCGCCACAGTACTCCATGCAGATCCAGAGCTTGTCGTGGCGCATGTACGAGCCATAGTAGGAGATGATGTTCGAGTGGCGGCAGTCGCGCATCATCAGTATCTCCTGCTGGATGATCTGGATGTCATCGCCCGGCTCGAGCTTGATGACTTTGATTGCGGCGAGCTCATTCGACTGCAGCTTCTTGGCCTGCAAGAAGGGAAAGAGAGAGAAAGAGAGAGAGGGAGTAGAAACGTTTTGAGATGAGAGTGTGTTGGTAGATCTAGTAGGCAGGAAGGCAGGTCGGCCCGCGCACGCCTTTGTAAACGAAGGAATGCAATTAGAACAGAGCGAACGAAGCGGACTGGACACAGACAGAGAAGGAAGATAGAGAGAGAGTGAGAGTGAGAGGGAGTGCGCAAGCGACGTAGATTAAGCCGGGAGGGGTCCCGGGAATAATTAAAGCACTTGCGCGCTCGGGAATTGTGTACCGGGTGGTATGTGTACACGCAGACGACGTGATCTAAAATTATCAACAAGGAAATCGAGAACTCAACGCGTTCTGCTCGGTGGTACGCATTCCTGGCGTTCTGCTTGGAATGCTGCCTGCTTGCAAGAGTTATTGGCCCTGGCCGTGCGTGTGCTTCACGTACCTTGTACACATCGCCGTACGTCCCGGAGCCGATCTTGTGGATCAGCTCGTACTCGTCCTCCGGATTGCGGCGGGAGATGGCCGAACTCAGCATGGGGGTTTGGTGCGACATTCTGCCAGCATTTTCCACCTGGCCTGCTCCGTAGCGGATACCGGATGCGTACGCGTAACCGAACACTTTTGCGCTTTCTTCTCCACAACCACACAAACGCACACTCAAGCACACACACAACCAGACGACACGGTAACACTTCCTTCCCTGCTGATGCCCACTTGATTCCCTTTTGGCACCACCGCTCGCGGGACGAGATGGAGGATGTGAGATTGAAGACAATTCACACTACGGAAGCACACACACACACACACATACACACATGAACACCAACGCACAGACGGAACCACAAACAACGCAGTACGACGACTCGCGAAAGGATGTACTCGGTCACTCCACTGGTCCAGCTGGTTTTGTGGACACTGATGGCAATCACTCACACACACACACGCACTGCCCGACCTGTAACAATGAGCAACAATGCCGTACAGCAGCTGTGCGAAAGCAACGAAACAATGCGAACGGGATGTTCCTGTTTTTTCCAAAATTTGCGATGTTTTCTTTTCCCCTTTCTTTTCGTTTCTGTGTGCGTGCGATTCCTTATCTGGCCCACCCCAACTAGCTTGTGGCTGGCACTGCTGGGGGTCCGGATGCGTCTGGGGCGTGCACACGGATGAGCGAGCTAGGCTGACCGTGTCGGGCACAGGCCGAGGAAACAATAGGCACGACACTCGCCCCACACACAGACACGCACGGATCGGTAGGACTTGGGACAACAATCTATTTTTTTCCTTCCTTCGCTCTGTCCGCTCGCTCCGTTCAGTTCCGTTTCTGGGCCTAACAATAAAACGTCTGTGTTTTGACAGGTAAAGTAGCTGGGTGCGTAGTACGCACCAGTGCATGACATGGCCATTGCATATCGTTTGCGTCTTTTGTCCTTGTTGCACTACTGTTGATGAGGGCTATGACGTCACAGTGTGCGTGATGCAGCATGAGTGCCGGCTGTGCAGGGTGTTGACATGTTGACAAAACACTGCAGGAAACGGCAACGGTCATGGCGATGGTGAATTTTAAATTAATTTTTAGAGTGAAATTTACGAATTATTGGAATGTTATATCGACATTTGTCATACTATTAAATTAAAAATATTGGAAAAAGTGCTAGAATTGCAAACAAGTGCATTATACAAGAGCAATTGTTTGTTTTTAATTGTAACACAACACGATCCGTGGTACTTTTTTTTGTACATCACTGTGCTTGTCCAGGGGCAGTAAACAGTTCTTTTGACTCACTTTGTTTTGTGATCAAATTTCATGCAAAAATAGGTAAACTGCAGCTTTTTCGAGATTTTTAATGTGCAAAAAAAATGCACACTTAATGGCACCTACGTCTGACATACATTTGGCGAGACATTGTAATGGGTCAATCGTGCCGCAATTATTGCTCTCCAGACAGTCGCTTTCAAAGCAACACGTAGACGAATCACAGCTCACGCTTCGAGCGCTTATCTTCCGCTAATTGAAATCGTTCTCAAGCTTTAAATAAGTAAATTATAATCCAATTACGCCCTTCAATATTAAGAATGTTTCTTTCCGCAACGCGTGCTCTGCACACAAACCAAACAAAAAGGCGTTTCAGTGAAACAATAAATTATTTATTTGTTTTCACAAAATATTCACGCGACGCATGCTACTGAATGGGCGCAGCGGGTCGCAATTGTTTGATTACTTCTAATAACGCACGAAAACAGAATTATTACACTATCATATTGCAGCGAGCACGGGGGGTCAAGGGAGAACGGTTCCGTGAACTCCCCCGGACCGTCCGTAATAGCACGCAGCGGGGAAGCTCCCCTTGGCTGCCCTCCTCAGCTGCCCGAGTAGGTGCCACGATGGAACCAGTTGGCTTCGATGAGTGTGAAGTATCGTGGGGACAGCTCGCTGGGAATCGTATCGGAGAGCAACGGGGAAGAGGGGGAGAGTGGGACACACAGAAAATGGAAACGGGTTGGGTTCTCAGTCGATGAAGTGGGATGTGATCTTAGGCGAGGGGACCGATGCCACCGATTTGCTCGCCTGGACAGAAGAAATGATGCGTAGACAGGGGAAAAAAGGAAACGGCCACAGGCACACACACACACACACGGACACGCACGCACTGCTTATGATCCGACGATGATGTTATTGATCGGGATGTGTATCAGTTTCACGAAGAAACCGATGAATCCCATGATGCAGAATCCGATAGCGGTGGCGATGGCAATCTTCTGGAACTCCCGGCGGTCCGGCTTGGTGCAGCGCTTGATCAGTCGGATCGAGTCCTTGGCGAACGAGCGGCCGGGTTCGTAGAATTTCGTCAATTGATCCATTTTTTGTTGACTCTGCCGGGAGCGTGATAATGGAAGAAAAAAGGGCTAAATTAGTCGCGATCCGAGTGGGTTCCCCCGCTGCCCTTTCCGTGGGGCACACACTTTCACCGTGACCTACCTTTTACGGGGTTTGAGATGTTTTCAGTAACGCGGTGGTGTAGCGCAAGCAGAATTCAAAGACGCAATGAGAGGCGAATGTACGCGTTTCAACAATCTTGGCTGTGGTTTGTGTTCTTTTTTTTCTCTCTCGCCATGCGTCCCGTTTTGATTCCACGTCGGATGCGAAGGGCAAGAAAAGCAGACAACGTCACCATTGGTGGCACACAGGCAATGCTACACGGTCATTCCAAATGATAGTGGATGTAACGGTTTCTTGCAGGGAGTTTTGTATTTTCGTAAAGGATGTGGTGTTATTTGAATGAATTTATGAATCATTTTCGTCCTTTATAATTTTTTTCCATATTATGGTAATGGTTGGAGGGGCAAGAGAGAAGCAAAATGTGGAAAATAGCCCACACTCATAGGCCGTGCATTTTGCCTCCCTTTGAATACCACTGTGATTTGAGATGTCAACAGAACTGACAAGCTCCGTAACGTATGATCCATGTAGGTTTGTGCAAATATAACGCCTAGAGGAAACGGATAAAAAACAAAATATATAATTAGGAAGTTTTAAAAAATTGTGTATGTTATCAAAAAATAGTGCTGATTAAGCGAATAGACTACTAAAAATTTAAAAAAATAATAAACGTTACGCTACGAGGCGTTACATAATTTTGACAGCAATCAGCTGGAATCTACGACAGTAAACCAAAACAAACCCATTCAAAAGGCAAGCCAATATGGGCAGCTCCAACCAAAACACGGGAAAAATTAAAACAAACTTCGTGCCTCGGGTGAATCAGGTAAGGCTATCCATTCAATTACCTACAAATCACATCAATTGTACATTCGCCTGTTCTTTTTTCGCTTCTGCAGCTAGACTCCATACAGCTCGACAATGAAATAACAAACCTCCTCCGCCAGCAGATACAGAACATACTACAGGTCCTACCGGTAAGAGCCCGAATCCGATCACCATCATCATTCCACCATTTCAACTCGTTTCTTTCGTTTCCCCACGCAGCCCGGACTGCTGAGCCACCTTCAGCCGGAGATAAATTTTGTCCTAAACTCAGCCCTTTGGAACTTTTCCATCCGCACACACTATGCCACCTTCGGCCAGCAGATGTTGTCGATCGCGTACGAAAAAGATCAACTGCCATCGGCAAAGCTAGCCCTTCACTACCTCCTCACGACGGTGCTACCGTACGCCAAAGAAAACGCTCAATTTCGCCTAACCAACTGGTCGCGGGTGCAAAAGCTCCTCCAGCTAGCGGAAAACGCACTGGTCCTGTTTAATCTGGTTAACTTTTTCAAGTTTCTCCGCTCCGGTACGCGACCCTCGCTGGTGGATTGTTTGCTGCGCATTAACCACCGCTCGCTGGACGGTGCGAAGCGACGCACGATCGGCTACTCGTACATGACGCGCGAGCTGGTTTGGGCTGGCTTTATGGAGCTGCTCGGATTTACGATCCCGTTCGTGAACTATCACGCGCTGAAGCGAAAGCTGCGCAATTTGCTGCGCATTGAAGCGGCACCCCAGCGGCAGGATGAGCGCGTTGAGCTGACCGCGGACACGAGATGTGCGTACTGCAATGAGCGAGTGATTCTACCTCACCACATGGGCTGCAGGCACGTGTTTTGCTACCTGTGTCTGAAGGGCAATCAGCTGGCGGATGCTGGATTCCAGTGTAATGTGTGTGACTACCGCAGTGAAACGTTCCGGAAGGTTGTTGTATTGTAGGATGGATTTGTTGTGTATTTATAAAAAAGGTTTATGGGTGCTAGGGTGTTCAAACATTCCAGAACAAAAAACGGTTGTCTCTATGTAATGTGTTGCAGGATGCCCTGCCGGATCAACTGTTCGCACTGCAGCTTCGGTAGGTAGTGTTGACTGTTCTTCTTCAGCAGCACTATTTCCCCACTTTCCAGCTCAAACTTTCCGTAGTCGGTCAGGCAGCGTACCTCGATGTAGAGGGATTTCGGCGGTTTGATGTCGTTCGTCAGATTCAACCCGTACCCGTCGTGAATGGAGGCCATGTACTCGGCCAGTATGCGCGAGTACTTGTTGAACCACGCCGATTCCGGATCGTTGATGCAGGATTTGATTTCGGGCGGCAGGATTGGACCGACATGCCAGCGTAGCCGTTTGAGACGAAACAGACGGTTGGACAGGTAGGCCAGGACGCATCGTTTCTGGCGCTTGATGAGATTGTGGCGGTACATGACGAGTGGGAGCAGTTTCCGGTCACCCGTTTCGTTGAACGTTATTCTGTTTGGAGCCAGTGGAAAGCGAGTGTTAGCCAAACTGGAAGAAAATAATGTGCTGCCGTGAAGTAAATTCTTACGCATGTGCATAATTTTCTTGATAGATCTTTGAAATGTCCTCCAGCACAGAACGGACGCCATCATCCTGGAAAATAGGGATTGAAGTTCGGTAAGTTTTATTGAAAAAACACCTGTTTTGTTTTCTGCTGTACGTACGTTAAACGCTGGTATGGGATCAGTTGACCTTTCATACTCTCTAATAAGATCGAATCCTTTATCCGACGACATTTTATTTTGCCAACGAACTTACTGCATTCGGCCGATCACTTTTAGGACAAGAACAAAAAAAAAACAGAAGGGAAAGCGCGGCAAAACATTTGTTATGACAGAAGTACACTGTAAAATGTCAGTTCAAATTAGACAACTTTGCAACCCAATGAACAAAATGCTGTAGTGCCTGACTGAGGCAGCGGTCTAATGTTATTGCGCGCAACATTGTTGCTGACAAAATGTATGCATTTTGACAGCCAGCGCAACTTTGTTGCTTACCCAAGGTGGAATGTAGAGGAGGTGTCTTCTTAGCGTTTGGCATGTTGTCATTTTGAGATTCAATTTGACAAAATACACGGTTAATGGGGACCGAAAACGGCCGCAAAATACCGCGTATCTCGAATTCCCCCCTAAAGACTTCTGTTCTGATTGAAGGTTTTACAGGGTTTTCAATGATATTATTGACATGTTCAGCGAGTTGTTGATTCGTTCGGGCATATAATTGACACTTTCAGCGAGATATTGAATTGTTCGGAAGCAGGCGTTGACAAGTTCAGCAATTCTATAGTGTTGTCATTTGTTTTGTTTACACACTGTGCCGCAGGGTTCAATTTTCCATTCTGAAAAGTCCTAAAAGTAGCTAATAATCATTCCCCAAGCTGTTTAATTCATGAATTAGTTGAAACAAACATATTTTTACGAAAACCGTTTGTTTACCTTCTGATGAGAATGATCCAACTTGCAGTCCAAGGGGTACGAAAGTGACAGCTCTATAGTATCGCCGAACTTGTCAACGCCTGCTTCCGAACAATTCAATATCTCGCTGAAAGTGTCAATTATATGCCCGAACGAATCAACAACTCGCTGAACACGTCAATAATATCATTGAAAACCCTGTATTGCAACTAACTAATCCTTAACTACGTTCATAGACTACTGTGATCTACAACGATTGCTAGATTACAACACCCCCTCTCAATCGCTAACTCCAATTTTGCTTCTGAGATATTCAAATAGGTTTGCATCCAAAGCTTTCGTTAATATATCCGCTTGCTGTTCAGTAGTACTTATCGGTTCAATCTTAACATTACCAGCAGCAACATGGTCTTTAATGAAATGATGTTTAATATCCAAGTGCTTTATCCTTTTGGATTCAGCATTCTTAGCCAGACCAATACAGCCACGGTTGTCTTCGTATATAATAACTGGATCCGATGGTGTTTTGCATTGCAAATCTTCCAAAATACCAGCCAACCAGATTCCTTCGGAAACAGCAGCACTTAGCGCTACATATTCAGACTCACTTGATGACAAGGAGACTGTTGACTGCTTCCGGCTTGCCCAAGATACTGTTGAACCATATACCTTAAACAAGAAACCAGTTACGGATTTGCGATCTTCTGCATCGGACGCCCAGTCAGCATCGACATATCCTTCGAGTGATCTACTTCCTGGATTTTTCTTATAGTGAAGTCCCATAGTAGCGGTTCCTTTAAGGTATCTCATGATACGCTTAAGAGTTTGCCAATGATCTTCCGTTGGTGATTGTTGAAATCGTCCCATGTAAGCTACGGGATAGCACAAATCAGGTCGCACACATAGCATTTGATACATCAAACTGCCTAGCGACTCTCGATATGGCTGTGCAGTATGATTTCCTTTTCGACTCAACTGAAGTCCTTTCTCCATCGGGGTCTTCACTGGATTACATTCCGACATTCCAAATTTTTCTAAAATTTTGTTTGCAGCTGCCTCCTGTGACAGCTTCAGTTCGCCACGATTTCGGTTGTACTCCATTCGCATTCCCAGGAAAAACTTCGTTTGCTCACAATCGGTCATTTCAAATTCATCTGTGAGCCGCCGTTTCAGTCTCTCCATCGTTCGAATATTTCGTCCAACAATCAGAAGATCGTCGACATAAAGCACCAGATAAATTTCATCACCTTTTTCAGTTGAAACGTACAGACAGTAGTCCCGGTTTGATCTACGGAACCCAAACTTCAACAATGACGAATTGAAGCGGTCCTTCCAGCATCGTGGAGCTTGTTTTAGACCATAAAGCGATTTTTTAAGTTTGCACACGATACCTGGTCTAGCCCTCACGCCTTGGGGTACTTCCATGTACAAGTCCTCCTTTAACACTCCGTGTAAGAAAGCCGTTTTGACGTCCATTTGGTGTACGTGTAAGCCACGATGGACGGCAACAGCTAGTACTACTCTAACTGTCGACAGCCTAGCAACGGGTGCAAATGTGTCTTCAAAGTCAATCCCGGGCCGTTGTAGAAACCCTTTGACTACAAGTCGTGCCTTGTACCGGACCTGTTGTCCGGTTTCATCCTCCTTCAGCCGGAACACCCACTTTGTTTTTAGCGGTTTCACACCGGCTGGACACACCGTCAGCTTCCACACATCGTTGACCTTCATGGAGTTTAGTTCATCTTGTACCGCTTGGTACCATCGGTCACGATCCTCACGAGCATTAATGTCGTTATACATTTCTGGAACGTCTGAAGAAAACGGAGGGCCAACAGCACAAGCACTGAATCCGGTAATATAGTCAAGGAACTTACCGGGAAATCTGCGCTCCCGTTCGCTGCGCCTCCTAGACTGTTCGCCACTAGGGCCGGAAGACAAGTCCAGATCTAGATGCGAAGGGAGCGCGGTATCGTCTGCTTCCGCTGCATCTTCATCATCATTACACGATTGGACACCATCGCAGTCAAGTGATTCAGTTGAAGAGTTTTCCCCATATTGCTCGTCTGGATCTTCTTCTTCCGGATGTACATTAACGGCATCCTCGATCACTTCTTCCTCGATTACTTCTTCCCCCTCTTGCTCGTAGGTTAGCGGTACAATTAATTTTCCGTTATTTTGTGTATCATTCGTCCATGGAAAATATGTTTCGTTAAACTTCACATCTCGAGCAATAACGATTTGTTTAGAATCCTTGTCCCATAGCCGATAGCCGTTTGGTGCATATCCGACCATGAATAACTGTCGACTTTTTGCATCAAGCTTCTTTCTTTGTTGATTCGGCACCCATGCAAATGCTTGACATCCAAAGACACGAGCCTTTTCCAGACTTGGCTTTCTTCCATACCATAGTTCAGCAGGCGTAACGTTCTTTGATATCGCAGACGTTGGACTTCGATTTAAGATGAACACAGCTGCTAGCACAGCTTCACTCCACAATGACTTGGGCGCATTCGATCCAATTAACATAGTACGTACCTTTTCGATAAGAGTTCGGTTGAACCGTTCCGCGACCCCGTTCTGTTGCGGTGAGTAGGCTACTGTTGGCTCCACCTGAATTCCCATCGCCTTGTAGTACTTTTGTTGATTATTCGAAAAATACTCACGTCCCTGGTCTACAGTGAGTTTTGAAATTTTCGTACCAAACATCGCAGTCGCCATTGCTGAAAATTCTTTGAATTTTTCAAAGACCTCCGATTTCTTTCGAAGCAAATACACCACAGCAAAATGGGACTGATCGTCTATGAACGAGACGAAGTAGCGATGACCTTCCCACGATGGCGTGTCGATCGGTCCACATACGTCAGAGTGGATACGTTCCAACGGTCGGGTTGCCCTGCCTCTGGCACCATTGAACGGCTCCCGACAGTGTCTACCCAAGACACACACGTCACAAAACTTGAGCTTTTCTGGTTTGAAGCGCACACCCAGAGCAAGGTCTTCACGTATCATAGTAGACATGGCACCTTCACTGATGTGACCGAGACGACGGTGCCAAAGATCAGCATACTCCACTTCTGCTATACTTGCATTAGCCCGTTCAATTTTCAATTCGATAGCGTACAGATTTCCTCGCTGTTTTCCAGTTGCAATTATTTTTCCATTGATTTTCATTATCACTTGCGTTTCTTGAAATATTACATCCACACCAGCTTTCGTTAGCTTTTTCACAGACATGAGGTTTTCTCTTAAAGTCGGCACATACAGAACGTTTTCAGCACTCATCAGAACGCCATGGTTGCTCATTCTGTTAATAACGCCGCTTTCTTTGGCCACGAGAGATTCCCCATTCTTCGCTACATCGATGAAAACTGGCTGTTTCAAGTTTTCCACGGTTGTAAAAAACTTTTTTGAATTTACCATGTGGTCACTAGCTCCTGAATCCAGCAGGAATTGAAGCTGATCACCGGTTTGTACCCTACGTCCGATTCCATCCGCCATGAACACAACTTGTCTTGATTCACTGGCAACGTTGGCTTTCGTTTTAATTCGACAGTCCTTTTTCATATGCCCTTTCTTTCCACAGTTGTGACATTTTCCGTTGAATTTTTCAAAACCGTTCCTATTTCGATTTTTTCCAGCAAATGCAGTAGGCTTCTCCTCAGAATTTTCGATTCTATCCAAGCGCTTGCATTCGTCGCCTAGCAACCGGGTCTTCATTAATTCATATGTTAATTGTGATTCAGGAAGGTTTTCTAATGCCGTCATCAGGGGATCATAGGACTCCGGAAGCGTTAAACTCAAAGCCGAACAGACGTCACTTTCTTCAAGTTTTGATCCGGCCACCCGAAGCTGCCGAACCAGATCCTCAAATTGTTGAAGGTGGGCGCGCAACGATGTCCCTTCCTTCAACTTCAGACGAGCGATCTGGTTCCTTAAGACCATTTGCCTTCCCGAGGATTTCTTGGCGAATGTATTCTCTAGTGCTTCCCACATTTCCTTCGTAGTGGATTTTTCTCGAATACATCCCAAGTATTCGTCAGAAATTAAGCTCACCAGTAGAGATATTGGTGGAACGTCCTTTACCACTGCGTCCCATACTTTCGACGCTTTCAAAAACACTTCGACTCGAAATTTCCAGGTGTCGTAGCCTGTTCCGGAAAACTGCGGTATTCCGTGAACCGCCACTTCTTTGTGCTTGTCGCCCATAACCTAAAGACTTCTGTTCTGATTGAAGGTTTTATTGCAACTAACTAATCCTTAACTACGTTCATAGACTACTGTGATCTACAACGATTGCTAGATTACAACACCCCCTAAGTCGAATCTTGTGATTTCCAGCCAAAATATCACTAATTTTCGTGCAATTTTGCAAGTAGGGGGTGGTTTTAGCCACCAAATTAATTATTTGATATGTTTCTACTGAATTGAACAGTTTTTAACCTTTTCAAATGGTATTTCATATTCGATCAATACGGAAATTATTTGGTATTTCACAGTGGATGTGTCAAATCAGTACAATTTGCTCAAATAACTGTCAAATTTGGAAAACCGCGGATCTCCGAATCCGCGGATTAGAGGTATCGTGTATCTCGGGGACCGCCTGTATATATTATTATTTCAACACTTTATTCAGTAAGTGAATGATAAAAAATAAAATCTGAGCTGTTAATTGCCTTACTTTTTGACGGTATACTATGTCAAATTGAAATTTTGCCAGCTACATTCATAGACCACCTCAGCGATATTCCAAATGCCACAAATGCACTGAACGACCGTTTAGGTAGAGAGCTTGAGTCGTTTAGAACCCGTTTAGTGGTCGTTTAGTGGATTTGTGGCACTTGGGTTTTGACTAGTGGTACAGGCAGGCCTTGACCGACCGACGGTTGTTGTTCCAAATCAGAATAAATTATGCAGCTTTGTCACCGACCCAAACTATCAGGTTAAGTTGAAAATAATTCATACAGTTAAAAATACAGTTTTTATGTTTTAACCCAATTTATCTGAAAATGTAAACTGGGCAATTGTAAAGTGTAGCGTAATTTATGGATGTTCCTAAACAACTGAATTTTGACAGCTTTTCCAGCGTAAACAATAACAATCCCCCAAAGGCGGGTGAGTCACCTGTTTTGCAAATCCATACATCCTCTCCCAGCAAATCCACGACTAAGCCGTATCCGCTCTTTGTTCAAAATCGCCTTTAATCCTTCAGCAAAAAAAAAGAGATTGTGTCGATTGTGTTTTTTCGTATCTGCGATACAACCCCGGCAATTAGTTTGAACATTCTGGGACGGCACCCAGGTCCAGGCTTTGATGACCAGTGAAGGTGAGATACGTTCCATCCTTGGCCGTGCATTGGACGCGGACGAGGCGGGCAGGAAGGATGAAGCGATCGATCTGTACGGCCAGGCGGTGGAGAAAATCCTTCGCCTCGAGGACCGAGAAAAGCGCGAAAAGTTGAACAAATTTGCCAAGCAGGCACTGGACCGCGCGGAGGAGCTGAAGGGCATCCGGCATCAGGCATCAGGGCAGGCCGCACCACAATCCAGTCGTCATTCGCCCACCGTTTTGCAGCCAGTGAAAAGCAGTTCAGCATTAAGTAAGAATCAAGTGTAAAGGAACTGTGTTATTTGAGCTCTTAAATTTTCTTTTCTCTATGGCCGCAGTAAGCCCGTCACGTGCCGGTCCAGCGCTAGAGATTAGCGGAGCTCGCCATGCGTACACGAACGAGGAGAAGAAGGTGCTGGAGCATACGTCCCATATCAATGCGAAAGTGTACGTCCCGTTTATGGATATAGATTTGCTGGAAAAGTTCCACTTCCCGATGCCCTTCACCGACAAGGATGGGCCGCTAGAGTTGGCCCCGAAGCAGAAGCGTGACTTTGTCAGCTGGGTGCGGGTGAGCGAGCTGTGCGAGCAGCCGCAACTGATCGTCGGCGATCATGCGGACTTTTACAGCATCCGGCAGACGGTCGTGTCGGACTGTAGCTTCGTTGCGTCGCTGGCGGTCGCGTCCCAGTTCGAGAAGAAGTTCCGCCGGCGCATCCTCACCTCGATCATCTATCCGCGCAACAGCAAGGACGAGCCGATCTACAATCCGAGCGGCAAGTACACGATACGCATGCACGTGAACGGCATACCGCGGAAGGTCGTGATCGACGACTATCTGCCGCTCGGCCGGTACAACCAGCTGCTGTGCTCATACTCGAGCAACAAGAGCGAGTTCTGGGTGTCGCTGCTGGAGAAGGCGTACATGAAGCTGATGGGTGGGTACGATTTCCCCGGCTCCAACAGTGTAAGTCAATGAAATCGTTCCCTAAGTTGACCTGAGGAGTGATCTTGAGCGGGGGGTTTCCTTTGCCTTTCAGAACATCGATCTGCACGCACTGACGGGATGGATACCGGAGCGGGCGCTGGTGAAATCGGACGAACCGGACTTTAACGCGGACGCCGTGTTTAACCGGCTGCAGGAAGGGCTTAGCATGGGCCGCTGTCTGGTGACGGTGGCAACGGGCGAGCTGACGGATGCGGAAGCCGAACGGACCGGGCTGGTTTCAACGCACGCCTACGCCGTGCTCGATATGCGCGAAGTGGATGGCGTAAAGCTGCTGCAGCTAAAGAACCCCTGGTCCCATCTGCGGTGGCGTGGTAACTACTCCGAGCTGGATGTGGTGCACTGGACGCCGGAGCTGCAGCGCACACTCGGGTACGATCCGAAGCTGGCGGCGACGTACGATAATGGGGTGTTCTGGATCGACTATCGCTCGATCATGAACTTTTTCGACGTGTTCTACCTGAACTGGGATCCGGCACTGTTTCAGTACACGTACTGCATTCACCAGGCGTGGAGTGCGGGCATTGGCCCGACGAAGGACGCGTACAACGTGGGCGACAATCCGCAGTTTAGCTTGACGGTGCCGGCTGGCCGTGGCTCTGTTTGGATACTGCTTACGCGTCACATCACGAGCATCGAGGACTTTAGGGAAAACCACGAATACATCACCGTGCTGGTGTACAACAGCAATGGCAGGCGCGTTTACTATCCTACCGATCCGCCACCGTACATCGACGGGGTGCGCATCAACAGCCCGCACTATCTGTGCAAGATCCGGCTCGATCCGGGCGCGGAACGGCGCTACACGCTCGTGGTGTCGCAGTACGAAAAGACGGCCACCATCTACTACTCGCTGCGGGCGTACAGCAGGACCAGGTTTGAGCTGAAACCGCTCGGGCCGCAGTACACGACGGTGGAAAATGTAAGAATTACTCTTTTAGAGAGGGCGGTTTTATTGGCTATCTTTATCAACAATTAACGTTTTCGACATTTTAGCTGAGCGGCGAATGGAAGGGACGAACGGCCGGTGGCTGCCAGAACCATCCGCTCACGTACAAAAACAATCCACTGTACCGGCTGCACATTGGACCGGCCGATACGAGCGATCTGGTGATTGAGCTGCGCGGCCCGAAGGTGTACCAGGTGGGGCTGGAGCTGACGGTGGTGTCGCTGGCGGATGAGACGGTAACGGCACCGTTTGTGTCGCAAAAAACGGGCGTCTACCGGTCGGGCTTCTGTGTGCTGGATCTGGCCGGTATACCGGCAGGCGTGTACCAGGTAAGGCCGTCCACCTTTCTGCCCGACCAGGAGTCGCCCTTCTTTCTCAAGGTGAAATCAACGACGAACGTGGTGATAGAGAAGCTGGCGTAGGGCGGAGGGGGCACTTTGTTGTTTGTTTGTTTGTTTGTTGGTGTGTAAAGCAGTTGGTTTGGAAAGTGAAAGATTCAGTACAGGATTTGGCAGGATGATTTATCTACTGTTTCGCAAATATTTGTGAATTAGTCTCAGGATTCAGAAGACAGCCAATATTTGATAAGCAGTTCAAACAGACCGTCTGTCCAGGACAATTTGCAACATAGGAGACTGCAAATCCAATGTCAGTTAGCTATATCTGTGCCTACTTAGTGGTGCACAAGGAGACATGTGAACATCAAACAAGAAGTTTGTGGCGAAGACCGTGATCGCAGAATGCGTTTTATTGAATAAATAATGCTTTACATTTGCCAAGAGTTACAGTAGTGTACCGATTTAGTTGTTTATTACTCTCTAGTTAAAATGGCCCGGTTGCAGGGCTACGTAACGTTTATTCGGAGGCATATAAGAATTGCACTTAAATTAACCATTTTGTTTTTTGTTCCTTTGTAAAAGATTTTTTTGTGTGCCTATATGATTTATAACATTCATTGCAGCATATAGATGAAGTCTTACTTGTCTTTTATTTAATATTCCATAAAATAAATTGTGAATGCTGTACCTGTTGGAATAAAAATTTTATTAGTCAAAATTTACACGGTTTGCGATAAATTTACCATTTCTATCGGATCAGATGTTCCAGGTAATTTCAAGTCCCTTGGTATCTTGGCACAAGCCTTATCGAAACCTGGGAATGTCGTTAGCCGTAAACAGGTATGACTCTACGCCGATGCGGAGCAGTATTTTCTGTGAACTCTCTCCGCTTTTCAGCATCTTGTACAGTCTGGGTTGGCTGCACTATTGATGGTAGGTGCAACACTCCAAACTCGGAACCGACCGGAGCTTTCCGGAGCTGTCGGAGCCGCCCGTTGGAGCTGTTGAAGCCATTCGGAGCCGTAGGAGCCGTCCGGAGCTGTAGGAACCGTCTGGCGTTGTCGGAGCCGACCGGAACTATTCTGAATCGCTTCAAATCCCCGGTATAAGCGATAGAATCTAATACAAAATTAGGAGCTAATGAGTTTAAAAAAATGTCTTCTTCATTTACTGCACTGCAGATTTTTTTAACAATACATGGTTTAAAACTGTTTGTTAAGACCTTGGGACACTTTTTAAATTTAATTTGTAAAAATACGCCTTCACTCTTTTTTTAAACTGTTTTATTTGATAAAAATATAAAAAGAATAATTATGCGTTTCCAGTAGACTGATGACTCAAGGGTTATACGTGTAAACAATGTATTACACCGCTTAAATTTGAAGCGCTTTAGAATACCTCCGACAGTCATAACGGTTCCGATCGGCGCGGACGGCTCCTACAGCTCCGGACGGCTCCAGCTGCCGACTAGCGGAATCGTCGGTTTTATTTAGCTGGAATTGGAGCGGGAATAGCAACGCTCTGAAGCAATTCCAAGACGTGGGTGCATTTCCGATAATCCATCACTAGTCTGAACACGCATGTTTTCCCGCAAACACAATAACTTAAATTTGGACGTTGGTACCAAGCGGAACGATTGGCAGTATCTGTCGGAAGTCGCCACATACCAGCATCACCTTCCTAAAACGTTCTGCAGGGCGCGATCGAGGGCGCGAGGTTCTAGAGCAGTGATGTCAAACTCAGTTGACCACGCGGGTCAAAATGCTACTTAAAATAGTAGCACGGGCCGCCACCTAGTTTTTATGTGAAATTATATGATACATACATCGGATTATTAACAGATCTGTTCATTCCATCTTTGGGATAACAGTTATGTTACAACACTCAAAACTTTAATGCAAAATTGATGTTATTACATTTAAGAAACGTTTTACTAAAGAACGTCAGTGGGAGTTCATTTTCAATTGGCCATAGACCTCCGATATTTTGAAATTTCATACCAGCTAACAAGAATTAGTATGCAAAACTAATGGCAATAACTGTCCATGACTAAGCAGGTTGGCTTAACAATTGCAGAATTTTATGGTAATATTGGTATGATTTTAAGTATCAATATGGTTGAGCTGGCATAGATTGTGAACAGCATTTACGTACTTTAAAATCTATTAAACTCCATGGAAATCCCCTTTTATTATGGCGACTAAAATCAGAGCTGAAAGCCCACCTGTGTAATTTAGTCTAGTCATCTTGAGGCAGTACTCATGGAAAGTTTAAAGCCTCATGGAAGATTAAAGCTGATTTCTAAACGTTATGCAAAAGTATAGTGTTCTAAGCAGCAACCGTGCCTAACAAGGGGTTCGGTCTGATACTTTCCCCCCTAAAATATTCTCAAAAATTGTCAGAGCTACCGTTTTTTATTCCTGATGGATGACCAATTTTGTTAATGCCTCTAAGTCTTACAGAAACTGCTCTTTGGGTCACCCCAGTACCCTGGGTGATAGCTGTAAAATCTTAGAGGCGTTTACCGTACCTTTTTAGTCTGATCAGTGAATCAGATCAGACTGATGCTTACGCGCAAGCATTTTTCCACTAAAACGACGGTAAGGAATAAAATTGACAAAAACGCACACACAACCTTTCAGCTTGATGTTAAAGTAGCAAGTGTTTATTAACAATAAAAAATGTCTTAAATTCTATTTTACTTTCTTGGTTAACCCGATTTTCCGGGGTTTTTCGCTGTTTTTGCCTGGATCGCTGGTCTCCTTTCTTTTCCGCAATTACCAAGGATGTAACGTTCGCCCGCCTTATCCGTTGTTTCGCATGAAGTTTTTTACCGCGATTCTTTTTCCCTGCTTGTTTTGTTTTATTGATTTACGCTGTACTAATGTTCGTCGTGTGCGGGCGTGGGTTGTTTATGCTATTTTTCGTGGATGGATGCATGGATCGCTTGTGATCATAGCCCGTTGTTTTATTGCACCGAGTTGTGCGTATGCAGATCGCGTTGTGCTTGTTTCGTACCGTCGAAAAGGATATTGTTTATTTAGGATAGCGATGAGCCCTGAGTAGAATAATTTACGCTAGTCTGAACTGTAAAGCACCCGGAACCGACGGAACCGCAGCTGAACTGGTCAAGAATGGTGGTGCACGACTAGAAAACGAGATTCATCAAATTGTTACTGAGGTGTGGGATAGCGAATCGATGCCTTGTGATTGGAATCTCGGCATCATCTACCCCGTATACAAGAAGGGAGACAGGTTGGACTGCAACAATTACAGGGGTATTACGGTGTTGATTACCGCCTATAAAATATTCTCACTGTCCCGTCTTGTCCCGCCTTCAAAGAGATAGTCGGAAACTATAAAAGAGGATTCCGAAACGGAAAATCAACCACTGATCAGATCTTCACCATGCGGCAGATCTTGGAGAAGATGGCTGAATACAGAAACGACACATACCATCTCTTCATAGACTTCAAAGCCGCATACGATAGCATAGCCAGGGTAAAACTGTACGACGCTATGAGCTCATTTGGAATCCCGGCCAAACTGATAAGGCTAGTTAGAATGACTATGACCAACGTCACATGCCAGGTGAGGGTGGATGGAAAACTCTCAGGACCTTTTGCTACCACCAAGGGTCTGCGCCAGGGGGACGGGCTTGCCTGTCTCCTATTCAACTTGGCGCTAGAGAGGGCCATCCGCGACTCGAGGGTGGAGACTACGGGAACCATCTTCTATAAGTCAACCCAGATCTTGGCATACGCTGATGATATATACATCATTGGTCTACGGCTCTCCTATGTAGCAGAAGCCTACCAAGGGATCGAACAGGCGGCAGAGAACCTCGGATTGCAGATAAACGAGGTAAAGACCCAACTGACATCAGCGGGCCTACCAATAAATAATCAGAATCTACGTAGGCGTGACGTACAGATAGGTGAACGCACTTTTGAAGTCGTCCCACAATTCACCTATCTTAGGTCAAAGGTCAGCAACGACAATAGCATGGAAGCTGAGTTGCGCGCAAGGATGCTGGCTGCCAAACGGTCATTTAACAGCCTGAAAAATCAGTTCACCTCAAAGAACCTGTCGCGACGGACGAAGCTGGGACTATATAGTACCTATATAGTTCCGGTACTCACATACGCTTCTGAGAAATGGACACTGTCCAAATCTGACGAAAACTTCTTAGCCGCGTTCGAGAGGAAGATGCTCAGAAGGATACTTGGCCCCGTTTGTGTGGAAGGACAATGGAGGAGCCGATATAATGACGGCTCTAATGAGCTATAATGAGCTATACGAGATGTACGGCGACCTCACTGTCGTACAGCATATTAAGCTCGCCAGGCTCCGGTGGGCTGGACATGTTGTACGCATGGAAACGGACGACCCAGCTCGTAAAGTCTTTTTAGGCCGTCAACAAGGAAAGAGGCATGGTAGGCCCAAATTGAGGTGGCAAGATGGCGTGGAGGCGTCCATTAAGGCCGGGATAACGGACTGGCAGACGAAGGCACGAGACGGTGAGCGGTTTCGGACTCTCTTGAGGCAGGCCAAGACCGCAAAGCGGTTGTAGCGCCGGATAAGTAAGTAAGTAAGTCTGAACTGTTGATTATTCTGTGTTATACTGTTGCATGTTTGTTCTGCTGCATTCGTTGGTGAAATCTGAACTTATTTATGATACGCATGCTCGTACAGCGTTTCCTGTCCATGTTTTATTATTTTGAGCAAATACAAAAAGACGGCTTGCGACGTATGTTGATTTTACGAAATCTTTCCTTATCTTCCTTAACGTTTCTTTCTACCTTAAATTCGTAACTGACCGTTAAGTCTGAAAATGTGATCGTTGTGAAATTGAATTGAATTAAATGAAATTGAATTAAATGAAATTTATAAAATTAAAAGAGTCGCGTTCGCAACAATAGCTTAAAATTAAAAGTAACAATATTGTTTGTAATTTACAATTTTTAATGTCTTTTTTACGGGCTACATTTTTTTATGTTAACAATTAATGCATTGGAAAGGGATTATTACGAGAAAAAAAGAATTTGCATTGTTTTTGTAACACTTTCGCTGATGTGTTCGCAATTCAATGCTCGATTACATAAAAACAAACATTTATAGTTTTTGTTCTATATTTCAGTTTTTGGGAATTCTTATCTTTTTTTGCACACACATGCATAGGGACAAGAAAGAAGAAAACACCGATAATGTTTGCTGACGATTAATGGTCTGACAGTAAGTAGAGAAAATGTTGAAGCTGAAATCTCTTCTGAGTTCAGGTGTCTCGAATGGTCGGACATTCACGGTAGTAGCAAAATGCAAAATTTTGGCTCAAGCGGTTGCAGGCCACGCCGGAAAAACCTCGCGGGGGAACAGTTTGACATCTCTGTTCTAGAGCATAGGGGCTGCTCATGGACGCTTCGTCCCATACGAACAGTGATGCCTGTCGCATCAATTCAGCCTGTGCTGACTGTACACGGAGCTTACAGGAACTGTTGTGCGTCCAAGTTGAGCTATCGAATGTAGAGCGTAGTGTACGTCCCACCGGTCAGTACCAGAGCAGCAATTCCAATCCAATGGGCCACTGCGATTGCAGTTTTCGTTTGGCGCTACGTGTACGCAAGAATAGTTTCGAGCAGAAACAACTTACCGGTGCCACCAGGTTCATCAAGGAAAAAGCGCTTTCCATTGTGTGTCTCCTTTCCGCCGGATTGTTCTGTCGGCTTAATGTGACATTGCGCTTAATGCGGTCTCAGTTTTAAGCTCAGATGTAAGTTTTAAATACTTTAATCTACCTTTATTTATCGTAACTGGATTTTTGGTTTTACAATCCCCTCAAAGTTCTAATCCTTCTCAAACAACCGGTAAACGTTGCCAAACAGCCGCATAAACTTCGTCCCAATCTGCATCCGTATTGTTTTGTAAGAATTTGAAGAATTTTAACACATTCTCAATATCAAAATCAGACGACCCGTCAATCGCCTCAACTATACGAAGCATCTCTGACACACGCTCGTGCGTGGACGAGCTGGTACACTTCGTGTGCATCAGCATTCTAGCTAGTTTGAACCTACTGTGCAAAATTGATACATCGAATACACTGTCCCCCTTCACATGGGGAAGATTGCCTTCCATTGACGAGCAGCCAGCTAGTTGCAAATGTTGCATCACTTCGATCGTACGGCAATCTTGCACCGCCGAAGCAACGTGGTGAAACACGGTCCATCCTCTGCGACAAGTATGTAGTGGATCGAACTTCCGAGAAAGAAAACAATCTATCAGGACAAAGCAGCCAGTCTCTACCGCCTCGTGGAGTAAATTACAACCCAAGAAATCGGTACCATGTAAATCATTTGTACGATCGAGCAGATAGTCGAATAACGGTGCTGCCTCGACGGGAAGCCGACGTAGCTTCCATTTTAGCTCGGATATGGTGACTGAAAGCAATTGGCGTGTTATTGCATGAGGCATAATTTGTACGATATGCTTAAGGAAGTGAAACTTGGCTCCATACAATGCTTCAGCAATCATTTCGGCAAATGCATTAGTGTTCGAATGTGTCTGATCTATATGCAGTTCGGTACAGGTACTGCCGGTCCGGGGATCAGGGTACTGGATGACACGCTTGGTTATTTTTACATGCTGCAGATAATTGGTACACAGCTGTCGGTACAAGCGATCAAACACCTCCATACTGTTGAGCTCGATCGCAAATGTGAGCATCGTGACGTCACTAATGCTCTGCAGCTCTTCTGAAGATATCTTCACTGAAGACATCAGATAGGTTAGTATCCTGTAGGCTTTGTGTTTGCGAGCTAGCTCGAACAGCTCCTTTCCTACGTAGTACAGCACGTTTACTTCATGTGAGCCAAAGAACGTCACTGGTTCACAATGCTGAACCGCAACCAGATGGTGAAACAAGCCGTACATATCGTTCTTCGCGCAATATTCCAACGCGGTCAGATCGTCTAGCTCCTTCACCTTGGTAGTGTGGTAGAGCTGTTTTTCGTAGTGCAAGTACCTTGCTATGCGGCAACAGACTTCGTCGGTGAACCGTCGTGTCGAAACAGTATCAAAACAGTTGTCGGTATGCGTGTACCGTTCGAGTTGACACACTTTGTAAAACAAAGGTTGCAAATCCAGCGTGCACAACTGCTGCACACAAACATCCACATTGACCTTTGCCCCGTGCCATAAGAGGCTACGGATACTGAGCCACTTGACGGTGGAAAAAGCATAATCAATAGCGCTCCAATTGAACAGGTCGTCCTGTGCGTCAATCAATTCGGCGGGCATGTTTGACAGCAAAATATCGTACACGTTAGCTGCATTAGCGCAATGTTGGATATCGTTATCGTTATGTACTGCCATCAGCAAATGCAGCGCGGTACGGCCAACGGCATCCTTCGTCGTTGCGCACAGCCTCTTTGCCATTGGCATTGTCGGCCATTCCAAAGATCTCACATACGAAAATTGACAGATGGCGCGGTGAAGCTCCATACCGTCACGATCAGCGCATGCGGCCAAATCGAACAGCAGGCGCAGCGTGGCACAACTTGTCCGCCAAAAGGTTCGGAATCGGAACGAGGTAAGCCGCTTGGTGGATAAGCGGGCCCAATTTTCGAACAACCAGGCAGCGGCAAAGTACTGTAGCGTGGTTTGGTTGCAAAAGCGTGGCACATTGCCTATCACTCCGCTAATGATTTCAACACTCCGCAAGCGATCAACAAACTCGAGCAGCAGGTGCTCCGCCTGTGAGCGCTCTTCTGCCGACAGTAGCTGGTCGTGGTAGAGCAGCTCCAAGCTGTAGATGGCTAGCAGGGCGTGGTTGCGGTGAGGGCTGCCTGCCGTACCGATCGCTGGTCCGTCAGTGGAGCAGGTGGCGGTGGCGGCGTGCAGCTTGCCCTCCATGTACGTCTTGATCAGCTGGTACGGGTTTGCAGTCGGCAGCTGCAGCTTTATGTCGCTCAGCACCCGCTTGGAGGTGAAATCTACACAGCGCTCGATGGCGGGCAGATACAGCTCCCCCGCCATGCGCTGCAGGAGCGGAACATCCCAGCAAGGCTGACAGGATTGCTGAATGATGCACTGCAGAAAGGGCACCAGCTGTATCTGGTACCTTCGGTCGCACTGCCGGTAGGCCTCGAAGCGGCTCAGCAGCACGCTGTGCAGGAGCAGCATTCGGTCCAGCTGTGAAAAGGGCCGAAGTGTTTTATACTCGAATTCATGAATAAAAAATTCATCCGCACAGTGTGTTGTGATGGAAAGATATATGCTTCGTACTGCTTCGGAATGGAACAATAGTGTGCAGAACTCCATCACATACTGTCTGCTGTCTGGTTTAAGCACTCCGACATCGTCCAGCAGCAGCACGAGCTGCTTGCGGTTGAACTTTTCCCGAAACAGTCGCAGCCGAACCATTTGCTCCGAGGGAATTGCCCAGCTGTAGCATTTATTCCGGTCCAGCTCAGCCTGCCCTCGCTCTTCACTGAAACATAAGTATTTTGCCCAGCGATCGTGATTGTGCCAACGTTCAGCAAAGCTGACCAAGCCATAAAGCATCCGCACTACGGCTGTATTCATCTTGAACGACCTCAAACATTGACGCAATTCTAACTTCTCAATCGATTCAGCCACTTCTGACACGTCCAAACGAACGATGTACAGGGACGGATCGCGTGCCTGCAACTGGCCGGCAAGCCAGGTCAGGTGCGACGTGTTTCCTTCCCCTGATTCGGTCGCAAAAGCGAAACATCCTCGGTCAGTGTAAAGCAACTCGTGCGCACTGGCAGATGGAGCGGCTGTGGATAGTGCGGTAGCAAACCGTTCCCTCCACGCTGACTGCCGATCCAATCGGGGCAATGCGTCAAAGGGATAGTACTGCATCGAGTAGTAGTCATCGTGCATGGTGTAAACGTTTTGGGCAAGATATTTCCTAGCCGTCGCTCCTCTTTGATACGCATCAATAGTACGCTCAATGTACCACGGTTTATTGGTTTCGTACGCTTGCTTGTGCCGGTTGGGGATCTCCCGCTCGTCCGCAATCAAGTCCAGCACGTCCTGCAGATACTCCAAATGATCGCTCTCGTATTGGGATTCCCATTCGAACGGCACTACTGCGTCCAGGGATGTGCGAGTCCCGTACAAGGTCACCGTTGCATGCTGTTCGAGTAGCTCCTTGCTGCAGCTGGCCGTTAGATCACTTACCGACAGAAAGCTATCGCTCAATACCGGTAGATCCTCGATCAAAATCACTTTCACGGTAGTGTGTGCCGCGCGGGAAGCATCGTTCGAGTGGGTTGCCATTAGGGCCGCAATATCCTGCAGCGTAGAGAGTTGCAGCTTGCCTACAATCGTTAGCACCACCAGCGAAGCACTGTAGACCTCCGCCACGTGTGGCAGCAGCTCGGCCAGCTGCTGCATGATCTTTGGGCTAATGTTATCGATGAATATGGCTTCACAGGAAGGTACGATCGCTAGCGTCTGTGCCACGATCGTGGCCCGAAACAGCAGACTACTGGTGTCGCGGTAGTAAATAATTGCATCCGACTCGGTGCTAGTGACATCCTTGTAAAGCTGGGAGCTTTTCAACCGTTCCTCATTGATAACAATGTACGGATGGCGCTCTCTCACCGTGCGGAGGAATCGTTCCGTGCCGTGCTTCAGCTGGTTGTTGTCGATCGCTTTCCGAGTGATGAGCGTATGCATGCAACCCGATCCAACAGGGGACCGCAGCAGGGCCCGCTCAAGCTCCTTCCGTATCGTACGGTGCTGCCCTACCGTACACGACTTGGCTACGTGCTGAAGTTCCCACCGTGCTTTGCTGTGCAGCGTTCGCACACTGCTCGTGTCGTGCAGCAGCACAAACTGCTCGAAAAACGCATTCATGTGGGCAATGTGCGCAATTTCCCAGGCACGATTTGGTGTGACAGCTTTGTCGGGGAGACTAATAAAGGATTCCTCAATGTATAGCTCACAGTTTTCCAACGTTAGGACGGTGATTGCGCTAGTACTGTTTGCGCACAGTGCTGCGTACTCTGTTTGCAGCGATTGGCGCACCTTGGCCGTGTGCGTTTGTGGTTCTGGCTGGAGAAAACTGGGCTTGAATTTGTAGCACTGTTTGTGATTGCCTTTCTTCGGCATTACACACCCGCTTATGAAATTTGAATAATAGTGGAGGAGAGGGGATTCGTTGGTGATTTGTTTGCCATTGCAAATGTGCCACGCCAACAGCTTTCCCAGCGTACGCAGGGATTCTTTCTGCAGAATCGATTCAAGTTCGCTGAATCGTTGCAACTGATAGCAGGTCGCGCTTAGTGCGTAAGCAAACGATAGGATGTCCTCTTTTTCTGGTTCCAGTTCCTTCAACTGGATGTCTATTAGCGAATCGAACGGAGTGTTCGTGCACACGAGGAACCGTTTGGTGTCGGTTGAGCATTGCGGATCGATGCTAAGAAAGGTGCGGAACCACTGACAGATCGTGTCCAGTGTAAGGTGTGTCGTAGCCTGTTCGTGAGCGATTTGCACGTAGAGAGTGCCCACAGAGTCACGAACAGTGATATCTTTGAAGTGGCCGTCTTGAAACCGTCCCAACGACACGTGAAATTTGTATTCGGGATTGTCCAGGGAGAGCTGGTAGGCACGCAGCGTAATCATGCCAGCGAGCCCGAGACGGTAAGGACTAGCCGATGAAGACGGAACCGCGCACGGGGATGATTGTGAGCGATCGGAGTTGTTTCGGCTTGAGGTGTTTGATGAACGTTTAACTTCCAGCCGGTTGGCCATGTTGGTGGCCGTGTTGTGCGCACTGGAATAAAAGAGTAAAGTAAACTGTATTAATTTCTATTTTTTCAATACCGTTATGATTCAAATTACGGACAGTTTTAAATTCCGGACATTCGTTGTGTTTTTATTGAATTTCTTCACATCCAGTACCATAATATCCAGTACCTATTCAAAACGCTTTTTAATTTCAAATTATTGCCATGATGTACTAGAATCGATTAAAAATGTGTCTGACCCCTAGTAGGCCCTGATGCCTCAGTAAATAAATATTTTCTGTCGGTTAGTTCACCACCGAGGGCATTGTTAGTAGTTTTGCTAAAAACCGACGCCAGTGTTATTTCTTCGATAATTCTTGTTAATCGCGTCCACGTGTATTTAAATACATCCGAATCCATTGTGGAAGTAATTATCAACGTGGAAAAACAGTTTTTTTTATCATATTGTGCTGTGACGACCACGAATTTAATTCTGTCCAGAGTTCGAAGCAAGTTTTTTTATCTTGATTTTAATTCCGCACAGCCGAAGTAAATTGTGATAAATTGTATAAAAATATGTTTTTTGCAGGTCTTCGGTTAGATCTATCTACAGGTACAAGAGAAAAACAGCTCCCAAGCCCTGATGTTTTAAGGCTGTCTTTCTGTTGGTCTAGGAGGACTCCTTCACGCAAAATTGGTTGTTTGGAACTTAGAATAAGCTAAAAACTAAAAACGTGAATTGGAAGATTATAGACGAAATTTTAAGTCTGTCCTTAATTTGAAATATGAGCTTGAAACTGTCCGGAATATGAATCAAAATTTCGATGTTATGAATATGAATACAATATTATGATTTTTGGAGCATTGTGTCGTATAAAATTATTGGATTTTTTTCTCAAATATAGGTTTAATTTAATAAAGGGAGATGTACAGAGGTTTGACCGATTAAAATTTAATTGATTAAAACATATTAAATGCGAGAAACGCATAAAGTGTCAGTAATTTGAAACAATGCGGTATAAAACTAGCATTGGCATATGAAATAAAAAAAGTAACGTAACGAGAACTACTCTGTTTGTCTAGTTGTTTTAAAAGAATTAATTAATCCGTGCACATTAATTTATTAATTTTTCTAGAGTTCTGCTACAAATAATTGTTGCCTGCCGTACAGCCAAGGTGACAGGTCCTTTGCCAACTACATGTTCATGTTCGGTTCTTTTAAATGAACGAGTTTGTTCGTTTTAGTTCTTGAAAAATGAACAATTTATACAGTATGAATTTATTTGTTAACTAAATAATAAATTGTTAATGATAACCTTTCTATTAAAAAAGTGAAAAAAATTGGGAACAACTGCTCATAGAGCATGATTCAGAGTGAGTGAAATAAACTGGCGATATAGTTCCTTCCCCTAATAGTTCAGAGTGCTGACGACTGGCAGATGGCGGTACTTATGAATTACTTTATATTTAACTCGTAAAAGAGCTATTTTAGACGTGGATAAGTTCCACTACTAATTGAATGAGCGAGTGAGCAACTAGTTTGCATTGCATGTGAAATCGAGAAACAGCTAATCGAGATAATCGAGAAATCGGCTTTTACGAACGAAAGAGTTATTTATTTAGTTGTGCAAATAACTTGCAACTCTTTCGTACGTGATCACTGCAAACAATTTAATCCCAAATGAATGACTTAACTGCCTCTTCGCGTCGAACTTATGTAACTCATTCACACTCAGTCTCTCTGTATGCGTACACAGATCACTACACTCTTGCGGCAGCAATATTAGACCGTTGAAGTGATCACTAATTCCAGCTGATACAACACCTGACTCGCTTATGTATTTCTTCCTGCGCACATTTTTTCTTTGTTTTGGGATGAAGTTGACCACTAAAAACAAACAAACACACCCTCGATCGAGGCTCGTCACCTCTCTAGTCATTCAAATGGTAGTTTGAAATGCAATGATTGATGATATCCAGTCAAAAGCTGCTAATTTGGTTGTAAATATGTAATATTTTGTCATTTTTTTAACAATCAATCAACAATAGCTCTTAGCCTTTCATAGGTCGAACACTTGATAAGAACACTTGGACCCGTTTACTTTCCAGTGGTGAAGTGGTTCAATATTCATTCGGTGTTTGATATACATCGAAGTAAGACTTAGTATAGCGAAGAGGGAAAGTCTGACTAAGTTCGAAGCACAAACTTTTGATCCACTTCTTTGGATATGACACTTAATATGTTCACTTCTGAGCGTGTTCATTCCACGTTAAAGTAGTGTATGTATGGCACTATGTAACCAGAGTAACTATTAACTATTTTAGCTTAGTTGCAACTTAATGTTCAACAAATTCCAATCGGATCAATTATCACACAAAAATTCACCTTTTTAATAGACTTCGCTTACTAATTATTAAAACTTTCACTTCACTTAATCACTTCAAAGGGCTTCTGAATCGTACTAGGGTGCACACGGAGAATGGTTCGCTGAACGTTTCTCAAACTCGTCTTATATATCCGTTTACTCTCCCAACTGCCTTATCTAATCAATAGCTCATTAAATACTTGACTGTGAGTGCATTTCGTTTGTATTCCTAAGAGGAAGCGAAGCGAGCACGTTTTCAAGCGTTACGACAGTGACATAACGACTGGATCAAGCAATTAATAACGAGGTGGGATTTAGCTGCTTTCTTTATTACAAATCATAATGTTAATCACTTCCCAGCTCAAATACTATGATATAAATATTGCAGATAACTATAGCTGTAAAGTCCGTAACAATCTCATCTATGAAAGCTTTCGGCCTTTGATGCTGCTGACTATCTATCATCGGCACTGACCGTTTGATTCTATTAGTGACACTGCGAAATTGATTCCAAAATCGGTCCAACGTCACGTTCTACCGCAGTGAAATGGAATTTCCCATCGATGTATTTCAAATGCACTTCCTGGCGCCCCACACGCTCCACCAGCGTGACCTTTCTCCTGTCGCCATAATCAGCGATGATGGTTTAATTCGTCTGTCCAGCTTCCAAGGGTGCAGTTGGTATTGATATGCCCACCAAAAATGCTCACAAACTCCACTAAAAACGACAAAAAATATCGAAAACCGTCCGGAAGCACGGGCCCACTGTAATCTTGTTACGCGCCGCAATCAACGGAAGCCCATCCGGTGAATCGTATTAACTCTGGTAGAAAATATTGATTGCCACAAACAGCTGGCTTTGGTTCATCGCCTGTTACCACCACTGTCCACGCATGACGGACGGACGGACGGAGCGTACCGAGTACACCGTGTGCGATCGTAATGCGATTGACCCACATCTCGCCCACCCAATCGCTTGATGAAAGTGGTGCAAGCCGGAGGGAGAGATGAAATGATATTGACTGCTGACTGCTTTTCGATATTTTCGCGAAGCCAGACCAATGCTCACAAGCCAGTGTTCCCGGCTGGTTGGTAGCCTTTGCAATTTATGATGGGGTCCCGTTTGTCGTGTCGTTGAAGTGTGGACGAAGCGCGTCCGTGTTCGGGTGGATTGGGGTGCGAGACGAGATTTTTCATCATCGAAAGTATGATTGAAGTTCAGTGTGCCCGTGTGCATAGCTCTCGTGGGTGCCGCCGTGTGCTGAATGCTACTCGCATTGAACTGTAACACACTTACCCAGTGTCACAATCACACACAGACACACGTACATAGGACCTGTGCCCTACCTTTCAGGTACATAATGGGGACCGTAGGTTTAACTTTGATGTCTTACACTTTTCAGCGAATGCTTTCCGTGGAAACACAATCAACTTACTGCTGGGAGGGCGGTCACACCCTCCCCATTGACCCGTGACCCATGCATGTGTTCTTGTGCCCATATCCATACCATCTATTTGTCGAACATAACCTGGCAGTGACCTCGATTCCGGTACGAATTTGGCGTATTTTCATTTGCATCTTACGCTTACACCATTTGCTTGGTTGGTGCGTGAAATAGAACGTGAAAGCATTCGCCTGATAATGCTTTTAATGCTTTGAAGATTGCTAAATTTTTGTTATAGCTGGTGGATTGTAGGCTCAACTGATTAAAATGACGTCTTTCAATTATGAAATTTTGATCGCAGGACGAATGACTATTTCATTTTAAATTTTCCAAGGTAAATGTAATATTGAAAAAAAAATATTTATAGCATGCGTAAATTGTCATAAAAAGTTGACTAGTAATTATTTACTAGTAAACCAAAAAAAACGCATAAAGCTGTGCAATTCGTTCACACTTTAGGGTTCAAATTTTAATTGTGATAAAAATGATAAATCGGTCTGATCATCAGAAGAAAATTGTAAATTGATTATTGAATGTTTAACCAAATGTGTTGATGTCTCTTTTAATAATAATGGTTTAACCCTATTCCAGGCAAACGGCTACCCGGGTTTGATCGATTTTGATTACTCATTTCTCTGATTATAGGAATCTGATTGACTTGAAATTTGGAATATGTGTGTAATTCACAGCCATCTTTCACTGGAATTTTGTGTAGAATTTTTTAGTATAATTAACCTGTTTTTTTAGAATTAAATTTTCCAACTCCCCTATTCCAGGCAACCGGGCTACCCGGGTAGCCAGCGACTTTGGAAGCTTATAACTTTTGAATGCGCAATCCAATATCGATGCAATAGTGTGATGCAAATTCAACAAACTAATGCAGTTTCTATAATTCAATTTGACATTTGATGCGACACAGTACAATTTGCTCGAAGAACTGTCAAATTTAGAAAGTAGCGTATAGTGAAATCGCGTATATCGAGTATGGCGTATTTCGGGAAATAGCTGTACTTGACCTCGTTGCTACACAGTCCTTGCTCCTTACCGGTCGATTTTAGTGATGTGCTGTATGGAGCGCACCCACGACTCCGATCCGACTCCGTCTATTGTTAGTCCGATTCCGACACCGGCAAAATGAAACCACTAGATCCGCCCGGAGTCCCGGAGTCGTCTGGAATCGCCCTGAGTCGTCCGGTGTCGCCCGGAGTCGGCCAGAGTCGCTCGGAGTCGTTCGGAGTCGTTCGGAGTCGTCCGGAATCGCGCGGAGTCACCCGGAGTCGATGTCGTCCGGAGTCGTCCTGAGTCGACTCATGCAACATCATGCAACTTATCACGAGCTTCTCAGCCTAACTAAGCGGCCTAAAGGTATGCCTGTTCAGTTGCAAAAAAGTGTAAAGTCCATATAAAGTATGAAGAAAACTTATTAATAAATATTACAATCGCATCCGTTTTCAATTCAAATAAAGCGCAGAGCGAATCTTTACCAATATCAACCAATTAGCATGAAAAATTATATTTTGCAGTCTTTTAGGCGAACAAATCGACTAGTGATGGGCAAAGTTGGCAAAAATCCAGAGTCGTCTCCGATCCGACTCCGATAAAATCGGAATCGACTCCAGAAGGTAGTTCCGCGCTGTAATATCCAGAGTCGTTTGGAGTCGTCCAGAGTCGCCCGGAGTCGGAGTCGTTCGGAGTGGTTCGGAGTCATGCAGAGTCGGAGTCGTCTGCAGTCGGCCGGAGTCGGAGTCGTCCGGAGTCGTTCGGAGTCGCCCGGAGTTGGAGTCGCCTGGAGTCGTTGGGAGTCGTTCGGAGTCATTTGGAATTACCCGGAGTCGTTTGGAGCCATCCAGCATCGGCTGCAGACGGAGGACGACTCCGGCGATTTCGGACGATTCCGAACGACTCTGGATATTACAGCGCGGAACTACCTTCTGGAGTCGATTCCGATTTTATCGGAGTCGGATCGGAGACGACTCTGGATTTTTGCCAACTTTACCCATCACTAGTCGATTTGTTCGCCTAAAAGACTGCAAAATATAATTTTTCATGCTAATTGGTTGATATTGGTAAAGATTCGCTCTGCGCTTTATTTGAATTGAAAACAGATGCGATTGTAATATTTATTGATAAGTTTTCTTCATACTTTGTATGGACTTTACACTTTTTTGCAACTGGTCAGGCATACCTTTAGGCAGCTTAGTTAGGCTGAGAAGCTTGTAATAAATTGCACGACTAAGACATTCCATGACAAAATTCTTCGGATTGAATCGTATAAATAAATATAATCAAATCTAATTGGAAAAATATTTAACTGCACTTTAGCGAAATAAAACTATGTAAATCTCATTACCAACAGTGATATTCTTGTATACGATATTTTACGCATAAATTATCAGTTTGTTTTTATGGCTCACAAGCAAACTTTAAATAAAGATGTATAGGATGTTAAAGCTTAACCTGTAAAAAAACAACCGTTACCCGGTACCCCTTCAGTGTAAACCATTTACCGACGGCTAAAGCCACCACAACGATGATCCATTTGTGCGGTCGTTTGGTGTAATCTATCTTAATTCCTTCACCCGTCCCTGGGTGGTCATTAGGCGGACAGAGCAGGCGAGAGAGCAAGAGCTGTCATCGCCAACGGAGAGTCTTGTCTTGTGTCGGTCCTGTGACGGATTGGACAGGGGAAGCAATCGAAGAACGAACCGCCACGGTCAGGGCAAGAAAGTCAGCCACCACCGATGAGGGGATCCAATTCCGTCCCAACACAATGGTCGAGGGTAATTTGTTTCGTCTGCACAAGTTTCCACTACTCCGCAGGCCATTTTAGTGCATTTCAACCCCCGTCTGCTGGGTGCTTTCCCTTTTGAATCTCAATTTCTTCCTCTCCACGATCGCGCCGGGGTGGCAAAGCTTGCACTTGTTTTGGTGCATTTTTTCCTTTCTGCAACGGGATGCTACTGGTTGCAAACGTACGGCGGCAGGGTGTTGAAGGTACCCAATAATGTATAGCACTTACTGAGCACGGAATTATCGTTATTTGTTGTTACGCTGCCTAGCCTGTTGATGCCATTTGCCAAATTATATGGCGCTTCCTTCCTTGTGCACTTTCTGGCCGGCTCTAAATCACCTGATCGACAACCGGGCAATGGATGGTACCGGCGAAAATGGAGAGCTTTTTTTATTTAAGAGCAGCTTTTAAAAAGTAACGTCCAAAACATGGGCCAGTAAGTGAGTGAGCAGAGGACTAAAACACACACAAATAGGTGCAGATGATGAAAATTTATTGTTACTTCAATGAGCGTGTACATCCGATTTGCGATAAATACTGATTCGCGCACGTCTAGTTTGTGGCGCAAAAGCTTTATATGCTTTAGAGAGGAGCAAAAGCCCTCGCATGCACCCGCCAAAGAGAAAATTTGGTGTGGTTGTGTTTGAAATAAAAGCAAACAAAATCGCTCCAAAAGCAAACTGGTCGTAAAAAATCACATCGAAAATATCTTCCATCATCACGTGGCGCATATGCTGGGGCACTTTTCCCTGCTTCCGAACTGTTTTGCTGTGATGTGTTAGTGGGGAAAATTTCGTATGCCACTGTTGGACTGCTTTTTTTGTGTGTGTGTGTGTCCTCTTGTGAACTGTGCGCCAACAAAATCGGCAAAATCGTTCCGCTTTCCACGTAGGTGGAGGCGGTGGTAGCTAGAAAGATGGAAAAAAGTAATAGATCCAACTACGACTACGAGCCCGGACCATCACATCCATCCAGATGTGTACGCAAAACACATAACGATCAGCCGCGCCAAAGCCAAGCCATCACACACACACACACACGCGAGCGAGCACTTCACTTTCAAACAATGATTTATTACACGCTCATTCGCTCGACCATGATGCTGCTGCTGCTGTCTGCTTCATGACCGTCCGTCTGTCCGTTCGGTTTTGTTGCTGGCTTGTTTTTTTTTGCTGTTGTACTAAACCATAGTTTGCTGTTTTTTTATGATCCGTGAAAATGTATCCAATATATCGGGGGGAATGGAGATGCTTGTTTACCGATGTGTTCCGTTTTTCCGCAATTCCCGAGAAGCTAGTGCTCTAAACGCGTTGGCCATTTTTATTCGTTTTTACTATATATATTTATCGTCCGCAAAAAAAAACCCAGCCATCTACTTATGCGTCTTTTGTGTTTTAAAAGCTTTAAACTCGTCGGAACCGAGTTTGAGCAGCAATGAAAGTGTTTCAAAATTAAAACAATTCCCACAACAGCACACACACACACGGGTCAATTGTTTTAACAAAAGACAAGAGTGTTTCTATTTATTTTGCTACATTATCGTCTTCATTTCCACTGGCCGAAAGCACCTCGAGGGCGTGACTCTTGTTCTATGTATGTGTGTATGGTTGTGTTTTGTTTTCTCTTTTGCCGAGTTGCCCTGTCCCCAAACGCTTCGGTACCCCGCCCAAGGTACCTCCCCATGCCGTGCGACACAGCGCTAGAAGATGTTTCCGTTTCGTTCGGCCTGCTGGTCACTGCCTGCAGACGGCAGGCTCCCGGAAGGCACCCCGTGGTGGCGATAAATTGTAGTAAATAATTGTACACCACTCCATGTCCTCCGTGTTCTGTGTGCTCGGGGTGTTGTTGATTCTAGCCGCTTTTAGCTCGCTCGTCCGGCGCTCTCGTGTGCGAAAACCTCTTTTCAACGATTATTGCAAGACATAGTGGCTAAAGGATATTTTATTTGTTTGAGGGTTTATCTTTCCGAAGGGAAGGGATGGCTTGTGAGTGGGGCTGGGTGATTGTCAGCATGTGTTTTTAAGGTTCTTCGATGAAAAGGACTGGGCAGCAATGGGAATGGCTTGTTGACTAATTGTTAAGGGGGATGTTATTTTTTCGTATCGATTAAAATCCCTCTCAATTAATGATTGTTTTCTTTCAACTAGTCATTTGGTTTCTCAAAAAAGTCTTTATACTTTATGCACAATCATAAGAATTAGCTTTTTATTTTTCCTGAGTGAATGGATGCTACCAGTTAGAGGAAAAACCAATATATACATAAAAAAGCTCTGTAAAACATCTAATTGCATACCTTCATGGGCTTAACCATATAACGCGAATACAAGCTTTACATCTAGCCTTGCGGAAATTTTCGATCAAAAGTTCGCAAAATGTAATGGATCATAACTAGATTATTAAGCCTGCGTTTCATAATGGTAGCCTCACAGCTCTCTGAGTACGAAATAGGTCAAATTGGTGCTTACCATGCTGTAGCGTTCGGATTGTGTTGTGAGTCTTTTTTAGGTCGTGTGTGAAAAGTGTTAATATTATAAGTGGTGCTTTGCGTTTTATTAACCCACGCCAAAATATTACTCACTTCTAGTGGTTGTTCACGCTCAAAGTCCATATAATACAGAGGTCGATGCATAGCTCGATTTTGGTCCACCATTTTGAAAGCTTATTTTTGACAGTTAGATGAAAAAGCGTTCACAAACGATTCCAAACAACCATACACTTTTTAGGGCTAATTGTGCATTTTGTGCTCAAAACTTAGTTTAACTATACATTTCTTTCTCATGAACGTGGCATGGAGTAGTTTTTTCAATAATTCATTACTTAAAAATGACCACAATCAGAAAACTGGCCTCTTAGCTTTGACCCTCTTGAGCTGCACAAGATTTCGTCGTAATTTCGGGCACTGAACTTGTTGTAATTGATAATTTCACTATAATTCTATCTTTTCTTGATATTCGTCAACTTTTTAAAGTACAATATTACAAACAAACGATGTAAAAATGGCCGAAAATGCTTTCAGACCACTGCATGCACAACAACTAAAACCTCAATGTATACTAAGATGAAACTATTGAAACTTTTTCATCCAGCTGTCAAAACTTTCCCACGCTTTTTGATCAAATGTTCTGGACGACTCGACCTCTGTATTATATAGACTTTGGTTCACGCTACAGAAAATTTCCGTCGAAAAAGGCCCTACGGCGCCAGCCCAGCCCTTTTTATACCGAATTGCGCCGCCTACGCTTTTCAACTTTCCGACTCGTGCGTGTAACCACTACTCGTTATCATGAGTCGTCCACCCCAATGTTTACGTTCTGTAATGTTTACGTTCTCCAACACATGCACTTGGCAAATCTAATCGCGAAATCGGAGTACTTACAGGGTTTTCGAGGATTATATAGACATGTTCAGCGAGTTGTAGATTCGTTCAGGCATATAATAGACTCTTTCAGCGAGATATAGAGTTGTTCGGAAGTAGGCGCTGACAAGTTCAGCGATTCTGTAGTGTTGTCATTTGTTTTGTTCACACGCTGTGTCGCAACGTTTAATTTTTCATTCTTAAATGTCCTAAAAGTAGCAAATAATCATTGTCCAAGCTGTTTAATACATACATTAGTTGAAAAAAGCATATTTTTTCGAAAACCGTTTGTTTACCTTCTGCTGAGCAAGATCCAAACTGCAGTCCAAGGGGTACGAAAGTGACAGCTCTACAGTATAACCGAACATGTCAACGCCTACTTCCTAACAATTCTATATTTCGCTGAAAGAGTCTATTATATGCCTGAACGAATCTAAAACTCGCTGAACATGTCTATATAATCCTCGAAAACCCTGTATTCAAAGATCTGCGAAAGTTATTAACAATCATCTCAATGATCCAAGTGCTTATGGCCAAAGGAAATCTACGGGGCGTTCAGAAAAATTGTCCATGAGAGATAAACGAAGAATAATCAGTGCAGTTCCGAACTCAACAGTAGGATGTCTGAGAATCAAACGAGAACTAGGAATAAATATAAACAAAACAACCATGTGGCGCAAACTCGATAAATTCCCTGATATTGCAAAAGAAAAAAAATGAAGAAAGTTCCTCTACTAAAACGGCATTATAAAACGGCCAGAATAGAATTAGCTACCGAACACATGATGTAGAAAAGGGAATGACGTAAGGTTTCGTGATGTGGTATTGAACATAATTTAAATTTTATATTGATTGTAGGTTATTTGTATTGGTGAAAAAAAGTTCAATCTTGATGGATCAATTATCAATCAATTTTAGAGGCTGTTCTGTTCTGGTTCTGTAATGATATGAGGTGCATTTAGCAGCCATGAAAAGTATGATTTGGCGATTGTTCCAACACGAATGGACAGTGATAAGCACATTGGTAATTAGTTCAAACCCTCATTTGAACATATAAAAAAAAATCAGTTGATATTCCAACAAGATAACGATTCCGTACATGTCAGCAAGAAATCAACCGATGAACAATCGTAATGGAGGATCAACTGATCACTAGCTTTAAATCAACCTAGCAATATGTGTTATTTTCCGTTAGACGTCACCGAAGTGAGGCTATCATTTTGAAACGCTCCCTTTTAATGGTTTTTTTATATTATCAACAATATTTCCTTTGTCTTTACCTTTTTCCTCTTTTTTACAGGCAAAAGTTTCTTCAAACGCATTGGTAAACGTGTGATTTTTTTTCTTTCTCAAAATTGTCTGGTAATTTTAATTGCCTTAAATCAATGAAACATAGGTGATGCTATTATCATGAAATGCAGTGTAGTATTTAGAAAAGCAAGAATAAAAAAAATGATAAAATTATGCAAGCAAAAACACAAATATCGAAAATGGTATGGAATTGTAAAACAAGATAAACATAATTAAAATACTGCTCCTAGCCTGGACTGTCCAGCATAACCCCCCATCACACTCATCCGATCAAATTGGGAGTGGGTAATGGAGTCCTACATACATGCTACAGGGGGAGGTGGGAAAGATAAACAAAAGGTTTAATACCTCTGATCTAGCTAACCCGTGATTGTACAAATGTTATCGGTCGCCGTAAAATTCGTTCGGGCGACGAAAACTGTCAATTGGGCACTGTCATTTCTATTCGGGCCTTGTGAAGTATGAATCAAGCTTAGTAAGAATGAATGTGCGCTAAAAGGTTTGAATGCTGCTGAAATATATTAACTCCCTCTCGTTACTGGTGCGGGTGTGCTATCGATTACACTCAGCCGGAGTGCAATTTATGTGGTCGATTTCAATACTTCCAACACTACCAACCAACGATTATTCACCAGCCTCTACTAATGGTCCATTTGCTCCTCACCCCACAACAAAAATACTCTTAATTGCTTGGAATCCCGCCGAAATGCAATGCAAAACATCCCTCACCGTATGCATGCACGAGAAGGGGAATGTTAAAAAATCAGATTTTAAATCCTTTTCGCACATCTGCAACCAAACCATATTGGAGGGATGGGATGGGAAAATATAACACACAAGTGTAGAATAAAAATAGCAAACAAATAGGAAAAGAAGAAACAAAAGCAAACGAACGCGAACGCGAGGGCAGCTGAGCAAGGAGCGAGCAAAAGGAAACGGATCAATGATACAGTAAAAGGCGAAAAATAAAAACCATTCACAAAACGGGAAACCGAACGGGCATGCTCTTTGCCTGTGCATCAATTATATTCCGCGTGGCGCTGTGTGGAGACTCACTGGCTGACCGGCTGGGTGGCGTTTATTATGTTCGCTTTTTCGCGAACTGCATACCCCGTAAAGGGTTTGTCACCAGTTGGCCGAGTGCATTCGATGCTCGGTATGTATGTGACACACATACACACATGTGGTTTATTTCCATTTGAGACGATGCAGAGTTGTGCAACTTTGTCCGTATGAATTTCATAAACCATTTTCGTCGCTGTTTCGAACGATTTTACGGTTTGTGTGAGTGTTTTCCCCGAGTAAGCGATACTGCTGCTGAAAATGTGAATGGTAAAAAGCAAGCAAAACGTAAAAGAATAAACAGCAACGGAAAATATAAAGCAATATTGGAAATCATGGCGGGAACAGCAAAAAAAAACGCAAGCCCATCATTGAAGGTAACGTAATATGCAATAGTGCGCATCCAATAACATTCTCTTTGTATGACGGCGTGTGTGTTTATGTCGTTCCCCCCCCCCCCCCCCCCCGGTTATTTGCTCGAAAACGGATTGAATGCAGAGCACCGCGGGTCAACAACATATCGCGCACGGAAGCAGGAATGTGTGGCAATTTTGATAATTAAAAAAAGTGGTTTCGATAGTTCCACCAAATAATTTTCATTGAACTACATTCCCGTTTTTCAACCCCTGTGCCCGTTGTTTTTGCTTTCCTCGCAGCAACGTTGCAGCAACCACCGATCGAACGGTCATATTTTTGCAATATTCTATCCTTACTGCACATTCACATAAAAGAAGAGATAAAAGCAAGAGGAAACGGCCTGCTTCACTGCAATGACATTTTAGGGGAAATTATACTGGCTGCTTTTTTGTTTGCATTCAGTCCCCAGTTTCCTCTGTAGGGCATCGCGATGATAAGTTGCGTTCGTATTATTGAATCGATCGCAAATCACTCTGCTGCGTTTTACCCCCCCCCCCCCCCCCCCGATACTCGGGTTCTAATGGTTGGGAGGGATTGGCCGGTTTCGGACTTATTTGCAATCGTGCAATTACTTGTGGGGTTGAAGTTTTGAAATCAATCTATTTCGATGCTTCACACCGCGATATCGCGATGAAAAGCAATAAAATAATGGTTTGGCAACGCAATTTTGTCGCATGCAATTGATATGGGATTTTACATAATTTGCTGGATCAGTTGTAGCGACGATTGAAGTGTCTATGCGGGGCTGTGTAAACTACATATGCAATTTGACAGTCATATGAGAACATGTTAGATTAGATTCCTGTTTACTTTCTGTTGCTTGTGCTAAAGGACAAGTTTGCACAGTGTTTGTATTTTTTTTTTGCAAAATCTGTATTTGACAATACATTTTGACAGTAACATAATTTAAATTACGTAACTTCTTCAACTGGATTGATTGTCTCTGTGTTAATTCAATCAATTATTCGCACATATTTCGATGCACATTTGGTACCTGAAAGTCTGGTCCCGCTTATCAAACAGCAGCTTAGTGTTTGTTAATTTAATTAATTAACCCAGGCAACACGTTCCGTCGCGATCTAGCGGAAACATCTCTCAACACAAGCGCGCGCTTCGCCTACTCATACGATAGTTGCTAATGAAAAGTGACCTTTCATCCCCTTCATTAAATGGGGCAACACAGTACCGGTGCTTGCCGAACGTAATGCCTGGAAAATTGCCTGGCAGTATGTCAAAAGTAAAAGTAAAAAAAAACACACACACACACCAGGCAAAGTAAAAAGCTTCTACGGAGCTTCGAAAAATTCTACCATCGACACCGGCAGCCGTTCGGGAAAGTTTTTTAATCTAAATCCAACCTTACCTGCGACCGAAAAAGGTAGGTTTAGGTAGGTAGCAGTTCAATTAGCCCCATCTTATCGAAACGATGGATGGGAGCGTGCGAGACCAAGGACGAAGTACGAGCTGGACTGATGACGGTTAACGGTTTCATACATTAGCCCGTGATCGAAGTTTGTGGATCTCATCGAGACTAAAAGCATTCAAGTGCGGACATGCCGTGTATTAAAACTGCACGGCGCGCACATACACATACAGGTCGTGTTCATCTACCTTTCGATGGTCAAAGGAAACCCTACCCCACGTTTACACTAATGTACCCTATCAGCCATAGTAGAAGTAACTAACAAACATGACTTAAAGCATTAAAACCCTTTTTACTATCTCCTTCCGATGTGGTCGTCCGAGTACTCTCTCTCTCTCTCCGCTGATGTTCAGGGGAAAGTTGATGATTAACTCTTCATCCTGCAACGGTACGCCACCAGTAGCCGATAATGGGCCACAAGTATTAGGTAGCAAAGGGAAGCAGAAAAAGTCCAAACTTTTTCTCACTCACTATTATATGGAAGCATCCTGTTTAAGGACATGCACAGCAGTGAAAGGATTTTCACTTAATTAGAATTCTATAATCGCAACCTGGTTGCTTTGCCATTTTGTAACCTGTGCCCACCGAGGTAACCAAAATTGGATAACAGACCGATATAAGGAAAGTTATACGACGTCGGTTAACTCTCATATTGGTCATAAAGCAGTCCTTAGCAGACTTGGTGGTTAAATTATGGCGGGTATTATTATAGCATGCTTAGGATATTTTTTACAGGAAATTTTCTTTTCGGGATATTTTTATAGCAAGAAAAAGATAAAAATATATTTTTATAGCAAGAAAAGGATTATACAGTACAACGTATAATCCGGGGACGGATTGACCGGCAAGTGGCTTAACCGTGTAAATGAATTTAACAGTTGGTCTATCGTGGCGACCATTGTTTGACATGATCGGGTTAGCAAAAACAATTGTTGTGCAGCTATCTATTGTCTAGTGATATTTTTTTACTTCATTTTAAGATAAGATAAGATGATCAAAGATGATTTTTGATCAAAGATCAATGTTTAATGCATTGTTATTGATTCAAAAAATATTCTACTAGCGATCAATTGATTGGTTTAATGTGTATTCTTAGTAAAACCAGTGAATTTTATAATTTTTATATGAACTTGGCATTTGGACCATTATTCGTGGAAATTAACCGGAATCCGCCCGGTCCCGAGCTGCTCAGATAATCGAAGTTCTACTGTTATATATTTTCGTAAATGGTATTATTAAAACTTTATTTTATTAATCATTCACAACATTAACATAGAGTTTTTCTAAACAAAACAGATATTAAAAAAAAACTACCATTTACAGATGACTGCGTATGTGGTGAGATGTCGTATGATTGGCTTGAAATTCTTGTAAAGCTGGAGTGGTTGCGCCCAGACTATTTAAATTTGCCTTCTTCTCGATAATACTGATGTGTTTTCCCTCCTGTTCCGCATAGCTTTGATTGTTCCTTAACGTATCCCTTTCATGTCGCTTTTCGCAGCAATCAAATCTTCTTGCATTCCTTCTTCCTAGAATAGGTGTTGCGTTAATCAATTATTGTTGTTTTAGGATTAGGTATACGATTAGAACTTTGTTTACCGCCAGGTGGACAATCGTAAACAATAAGTCCAGTTTTCGTTGGTGTACCGTCCAACAGGAGGTACCGTACAGGAGCAAGGGGAGCACTATGGGAATGGCACTGTTCCTCAATATCAAAAAAACTAACTTAGGGTTCAGACCACGGTGGTACGGATTTCCGATGTGGGACGCCTTCTTTCTACCCTGTTTCGAGAGCTGAAATGATAACTTACATCGTTATTTTGCAAAGACACACGTTATATTATAAAAAGGGAACACATGGAAGCAATAGAATACCTTTTGTATCTCTCTGGTCCAAATTTCGTTGGTCAGTTCACGTACAGATCAAACGTTTACTTCACGTGCCAACACATAGACACATTGGTGCTTCACCACAAATCAAAGGATACTTGGATAATTTGCTTCTCGAAAGGTGTAAATGGTATAAAATAGCAGTGTCTTGAACCAATTTGCCTTGACAGACTCCGTAGTCGTATATAGCCTTACCAGACTTTAAGCCGACGTCGAAGTCTGTTAGTGGTTACCTGGGGAGGCAGTGGTCTATTCAAGAAACTTTAAGGAACAGATTCACAATGTCTCTACTAATACTCTAGTATACTAATTTGATGATAGCAAAACGGTTACAAACATATTTTTGTTAGGTTTAGCAAGAATTAAATTCAAATTAAACACATGCGCTTCCTTCGAGCACACCAACACACCGCAGCCTCATGCCTTTTCGTCAATTATTCCCTTATACCTTCCAACATCTGGGAGAGAATCCGAGTAGGCGTTATTTTTCTGTACGCGTATGCCCTTTTGCAGATTGGATGACGCGTCACTAGGTACGCATGTTTCCCTTTGCGCATCAGCAAATCATCATCATCATCTCGGTTCTGTGTATTACAAAGTTCGGGCACGTATCACACGGCCACCGTTTTTCCCGGTCACCGTTCGAACCTAATGAACTAATCCCTGGTGGGTTAAAGTAAATGCGGCAGGTTCTGGGTGTGATCGATCGTGCAGGCATTACGCTTGAAATTTGGCTCATGTGTTGAGCATTTGATTTTTTACCGGAATGCACAGAGAAGGAAACAATTTAAAGGTAATTGTTGGGGTCGATTTTGTGTAATGCTTTGCTTGCAAAATTGGACGTCTCCCTTTAATCAACCGTGTTCCTTGTTCCTAACCCCTCCGTTTAGGTTGCTTTAAATCCATCCCAAGCGTCACTTGTCACCCTCATTTACTGGCGCAAACCCGTGTGCTCTGGCTCATTTGGTACCGAAATGCATAAACTATGAATTTACCGTGCCCCAAGTCACGCCGGGGACCCACACGGGCCATCCATATTGTATGTGCGCGACACTGAATGGAACCGATTCGCATCGCTGTGTGCACGCGGGCTAGGTTGACACATTTGAGGTTAGCTACTGCCGAGGCACCGCTCGTATTTAGGCACGTCGCTTCGCGATACACGTGAGACACGATAATCGTAAATTGACTTTGGTAAACTTAATTAATTAAACTTTAATGCCGTGTGAATGAGAAGCTGGCATCTAGGGAGGGCGCAGGGGACAGTATGGTGAAGGTGACACCTTTTCCCCGTGCTGCCTCCGGTCGGCACAGGCCCACACACACACGGCCGCCACCGTGGCGTTCGCCAGACGGCAACTGTCGAAACTTTTCTCGTGCTCAGTGTCTTGTTTACGAATCTCGCATACAAAACAACACATACTTACGGGCCGTCGATCGATTGGGCGGGAGTGCGGGGGCCCGGGTGCGCTTCTGGTCGGGACGGAGATGGTGGTGGCGCTTATTCAAGATATCGCCCGAAGCTGATGCTTTGCTAAATGTATTAGTTGGGGAACTGCATTGCAAGCATCGCTTTTGGGTAGAGGAATGTTCGCACAGAGTGTTTAAATTATGCAATCATTTCGCCTGTGTATGTGATCGTTAGACGGTAGCTGTAAGCTTCAAAGTGATTCGACACTAGCTTTGTGGCTGCCTAAACCCAAAGTCAATTTTAATGGTGCTGGTTGGACATTAGTTTAATGGCTCGCTTATTTAAAATGAAGGTCTTTTAAAGCAGAATTATAAGATAGTCTTGTTGAAATCGAATTTTTCTTACGGAATAGATTCATATTTTCATGGCAGTTTGTTAGGCTTTATGCTTCAAGTTTTCTTTACAGGGTTGATACAGTGTTCAAGTTGTACGACCTAATAAGATGCTCAATATGGAATAAAATCTCATACCAGTCAGATTCAGAACTGATTTTACTGATAGGTATTAAAAAAGTAGTCAAACACAAAAGAAAGGCTTAGGCCGACCTTTTACTGACTAAGGTTGATGAACCAAGTTAAAAAAAACTACATCTATTGATCTAAACGCTCAACCAAATAGTATGAGTAGAATATGTCAATGCGTAGAAGGCAATTGCAACTCATTTTGTAAAACTTTTAGTTGGTTTTAAATTTATAAATGAACCACATTCCCTCCTCAAAAATACACAAATTAATTTATGTATATAATTATACGAACTAAGTAAAGCAGTGATTAAATACAGTTTTGAAAGAAAATTAGGGGCTTTTTTGGAATGTTCATAACATCTGCTTCTTCCATTTGGCGTAACGTCCTACGTGGACATGCCGGTCTATACAGGCTTTCAAGATTTAATTTATTACCACGCAGTCGGATAGTCAGTCCTTGCTACGGGAAGACGGTCTATTGTAGGCTTAAACCCATGACGGGCATGTTGTAGAGTCGTTCGTGTTGATGACTATACCAAGGGACATCCCCACTGTGTTCCTAACATAATGTAAGATTGATACGTAAGACGGTGAATAACTCAAAGAATATGTGTAATACCAAGTTCTATTACATTATATCATGTCTTATAGATAAATTTATATAAAAAAATAGACTAATTGGTTATGGTTATGTACCCGAACGAAAGGTTATGAATAATCCGTTCCATACATATTTATGAACCAAACCTTTTCTTGGTAATTTCACGCAACTTGTGACTGTGTAAAATAGAGAAATAACGAAAAATATAAATAGAAAGCTACATTTGATTATAACTCTAGTTTATTCACTGGCAGCTCAAATTATCAATCAAATGATGCCTAGAAACTCTTATTTCAGCTAATTTAATAATTAATACAACATAAAAGTAAATAATTCCAATTTCATTTTTATTATACCTTTAATTACTGCTTTAAGAAGTAGAATAATAAGATATTTTTGAATCATTAATTATAAAATAGTGTATGAAAGATAAATGTTAAAAATACACAAAGAGTTATGTCTAAAGCTAAATGAAACAGGCTGCTTACGCTGTAACAGATAACTATAAAACGGCAAAGAGATACAATTTTATGTGCGTGAACAAAACTCTATGTATCAAAATGATTTTTTACTTGAAAGCCGCTCTCACATCATCTACTATAAATCGACCTCAAACAAACAAATACAAACACACTAGTACATATTCGAATAGCCCAATGAGCTGCTCTGTAAATAGTATCATTCCACTTACACACGCTTTACGTTTAAACGATGTACCAACGAAAGGGTTTAAAAGGGGTTGTCACCATCGAACCAGCTTCAAATCGCATAAATCGCCTGATTGCATCCGGCTTGCAAACAAAGCCGTACAAACGTGCAATTGCGAAGTAAGGAGAACAAACAAACAACATGAGAGCGAGCTGAATCGGAATCATAATCGGAAAAATGGGGAGATGGAAGAGTGCCCTGTCGAGTGTCAAATAAAAGTGCATATGGATTAAACTGTAATGAATGTGCTTTGTGTTTTGTTTATTTATGTACCATTTTTTTCTCTGTCCCTCGCGCGCTTTGGAGCACGTTTGAGTTGGTTGTAAATGCATTTGTAAAAAGCAAACAAATCAAAATTGTTCGTTTTTTTGCCACTCCACCCTTATTGTGTTTTGGGCACCAAAACAAACTAATGCATATTTGATAGAAGCTTGATGGGCTATTTTTGCCCATCCGTAAAGTGTTCATTCTCTTGTCATGCAGCAGAACAGAAACGTACCAGATTTAAAGCACAAGCAGAATGCATCCCAAGCCGCCACCCAAGTACAGCGCGCGAGATCGAAACGAGATTTAATGGAAATGTGAAAAATGAAATATCAATTTCATACGGAATGATGCACGGTACGCGAAGACGTATCACAACCGCTTTGTGCGCTCTGTCAGCTTCGTTCGGTGTCTTTGTCCACGAGCAGCTCTGAGCAGCAGCAGCACCAAAGAGAAGGGCAAAATATGTGAATAAATCGTTGAGACACACTTGAACAAATCAGACACACCGACACACACACACACACACACACACACACACACACACACACACACACACACACACACACATACCTAACCGTTCCGATTGCACACAAACGATGAAAGTCAACAAAAACGCAACAGACGACGCACGGGAACAGAGATGAGCGCTGGAGTGAAGCGACGTAAGTGAACTGGAGCGAAATTCATTGCTGGTCATAAATATGTTTTTATTCTACACAAATTTTCACACACACACACACGCCTGCACATATGACACATAGCAACGGGATGTGCACGGGGTGGTGATCCTTGTAAGGTTAGAGGGGTGCGTTTTTTGTGTCGATTACTGTTTTACAGCGCAAAACGACTTCAATCAACGTGTCTTCGGTTGAGCGGACGAGCGTCTGCATCGATTTGAAGCGACGACTTGGATGGAAGCTGCGCTTGTACTACATCTGTGGCGGTGGCGCTGAATTTAAGCGACGGTGTTGTAAATTTTTACATCGCTTCACAATATGGTTCTCCCCCGGATAATGTGTAAATAAAATATGGTGGATTTTTTTTGCGTTGTTGCATTCTGTCCCTCGACCCAGAACCCGTGCGTTGGATGAAATCGTGTAGAATTGCTGCGAAAGCGAGATTGTACCATGGCTTCGTGCAAATGCTTTACCTTGAAGATTAATAAAAGCAAGTGACGCAGCGTAATGGATCGTTGCACTCCGTCACAATAAGCCCGACTAGGCAGAAGCAATGGAGTAATGGAACGAATAAAAAAGACAAGAAAAAGGAACCGCCGTACCCTTTTTCCAGCAGCATCAAATGAAGTTCCCCCGTCTGAATGGGGAAACAATTTACTTGAACTTCTCCGTCCCCGGTTCGGCGCCTTACATTATTGCTCGCGAGAGCGCTCGATGCAATGCATTCTACAATGCTGAAAGTCAGTCTCGGGCGCTGCCCCTGCGTTCGGGCGATTTTCTTTTCATTTGTCTTTTGCGTAGACATTCCCTGGCCTGGTGGACCGGTATGATGGGGTGCTGCTGTAGTTAAGTGAGAATAAAAATAGTAGCGTAAATCATCAAGCGCTGGGAGAAAGAGAACAAAAAACGAAACGAAGAGACGAACCCCAAAACTCGGCCCGACCCCGAGGGGGAATTATGAATGTCATGCTGTGGAAGCAGCCCAATAGGGCCGAGGAAGGGTGGAGGAAGGGCGAAAAAGGTTGACAGGAAAACCCGGCACTGGGCAGTGGCAACGCGGCGGAAAACTATTAAAATGATACATTATATTTAATATCAGGGGAAAATTTACGACAGAAAAATGAGGCTTTCATATATTTTCTCACTTAATAGTGGTGGTGTCCTCGGCCATGTCCGTGGCTGTCTTGGGAGATGGACGTTTTTTTATGTGTGTGTGTGTCTGTCTGTGTGAGTGGGTTTCCCGTTCGGCTCCCGCCCGCTCAAGCTCAAGCCAGATGCAAATGAAAAATAGTTCCCGAGCCCGGGTCTTCTGGCGCGGTCTTGCTGCACGTGTATGCTCGCACCTTGTCGTACGGGTCTCGGGTGGGGGTTTTAATATGTACAGGTTTTTTTGTTGGCTGTGAGGGATGAATGATGATGGTAGGATTTCTTTTTTGGTGGGATGTTTTTATACAGCTCTCTTTCTCTCTCTTGGTTGCGAATTGCTGATAGGTTAGAAGGGCAAACGGTACGGCCCAAACGATGGGTTTGCTGGAGTGGCATCGGTTGGGCCGTTTTATGTTCATCTGTATGATGTGGACGACCTTTTGGTGCTGGGAGTTGATGATGTGCTTAAGGTGGGAAGCGTATGTTATCGCTCTACGGCGCGGTAGTTTGGGATTTTATGTGTCGCTTGCTGTAGTCTAGCACTGACCGGGAGGGGATTTCTTTTAAATCGATAGCTTTAAGGACATTATGAGAGTTATGTTCGGATAGCATATTGTTTATTTTGCTATCAGTAGCAAAAATAAACCTTGGTGACGTGTTTATTTGCTTTTGGCTATAGGACTTTTATTAATTCACATTTAACGGAAGATATTCAAATTGATGAGTCTGTTTTAACGAACATTCTCCACAATTTCAGCGAAATCGAGTAGTGCTCGCGCCCAAACGGTTTGCTTCGGCAGTGAACAAGTTGCAACGCGTGTTGAAATACGCAGCCGAAGAGAGAGAGAGAGAGAAGTTCTTTAAAGCAACGGTGCCAGAACGATTTGCATTTCTCTCTCGTGCGCTATCAATTTAAACTTTCTCACACCCACACATGTGAATTCTTATCAATCCTCTCTCGCATGCGCGTCCGGTTTAAAGCATGAGCCAACGCAGAGAGGCGTTATTTTTGGTTTAGAGCAGGTATGTCAAACTGGCGGCCCGCGGGCCGCATGCGGCCCGATTCTGAATGCGGCCCGCGAGAGTATTTTGAGAATTGCTAAAAGCACTGCAAACCATTAATCTGTTATTACTATTTGTCAAAGTGTATTAAATTTTCCAGAGAAGAACAATTCTTTTGTTGGTATATTTTTCGAAACTAACATGAATGTACCCATAACATCTCATAAACTTATTCTACACAAACGTACATATCAATCGAGACCCTTAAGAATCATTGAATCGAATGCAAGCTCATTCGTATTATGTTTAGATTAAATATTGAATATTATCATGTTCAGGCACAGCCCTGACACTTCATATCGTGCTTAACGAAACACGAACATTCTTCGTTCAATTTCGAGTGTTCGGCTCGATCGAGTAGTTTATAAATAACCGTGAATGTCGCGAATAAAAGCTCTCTTCCAATTTTGCTGCACAACGAATAACTGCTGGTAAATATTAAAGGTTTGAAGGTTACACCGAAACGCGGAAAATAAATTATCCGAAATAGTGAGATTAAACATTGGTGCCGTGACCAGGATTAAGACGAATCTGGTTTTCTAAATCTTAATTATTCTCGCGATAATCACTGTTTGCGCGTGTGTAACTGTGCTTTAGTCGCCTCACAATCGACCAAGCTCATTGTGTACGCGAAATCTAGCACCTTTTTCCTGCAAGAACTGCATTATGCCCGTCCAAGTTGCTGGTTTATCGTCCAGAAGGACAGTATTACTCGCGGTATTGGCCAGTCACGAAAGGTTTCTGAGTTTCTTTTTCCCAGAACGGGATGCAATCGAAATAGACATTCGCATTGCAAAGCTCAAACTACTTTCCACCGAGCTGGAAACAATTCAGTCGAAATTAGAAGATGCAGCAGTATCAAACGAAGAGCAGATCGCCCAAAATGCAGCTTTACGCGAAGATTTTGAGCCTCGTTTGATTCGTGTTGAGGCCTTGTTGAAGGCAAAACGATGCATTCAACTAAATGCAAACACTCCGCAAATCACAAGCATCAAGCCTTTGGGAGGGTTACAGCTGCCCACCATCGCGCTTCCCAAATTATGTGGTAGCTACACTAATACAAACAGAGCCACAGCGACACCTTGCGGAAAAGAAACAAGCTACCAACATAAACCCGCAAAACTCACACTCACATACACACCGCACTCCACCAGCACATTTGCCACTGCACCAACGCCAGCTGCGCCAAATGCTCCTGCGTGGAAAGCACAAAACACCGGTACATTTTCCACTGCACCGACGTCAGCTGCGCAAAATGTTCCCGCGTGTTGCACATACAGCATCGGTTCATTTTCCACTGCGATCAAGCCAGCTGCGCAAAATGCTCCGGTGACACACACACAACACACTAACGATCACACGGCAAGCACACAAAGAAGCGACAATACAGCTCTAAGACAAACTCCCGAAAAGGTTATGTCTCAAACTGCAGTTGCGAACACTAGCGATGTACATGCTATTGTGCATCCTACACTATTGGATGTTGCATCCCAGCCTAACCTGATGAGCAATCGATTCTCTCAAAGGTTAAGAATCAAACCGAGTGTAGTCACCATCACTCAGATTGGCGTGGTACAATTTTCTACTCCGGTGCGAAAAATGGTGCGTGCGAAGATTGTCCCCTCTTTCGAGCTGCATGTTGATTTGCTGATTGGCGACCAATTGATACACGATTTGCCAGCATTTGCTATGCCATGGGCAGCATACATGGTATCACGACAAGAAGTCATAAGCATCGGAAACCACCTGCGACATTATCTGCTTACGAAGCAAAGCATCCAGTCTTGCCTCCTGAATGCCAGCCTGAAGCTTCGTCAGCGATCATTGCTGTCGACGGCACTTCTTGCGATGTCCGCGAGACCACCTTTACTCAGCTGCACACGAGCATATTCTGGAATTTGCAACTGATGGTGCAGCGCTTCCAGCGAAGGTGTTTGTTTCAGTCGACACCTACAAAAATGCAACGCGGTAATTCGAATGGTACGATAACAACTTACGCGCTAAACGTTTCATCCCGAGGATCGGTTCCTCTAATCGATTCCTCTACCCGCTGGCCTCTTGAGCGCTTCAGCCGTGCTCACGCCTGCGACAGTAAGCTGGCATGAGTAGTATTGCTGCACACACAACGAAATGTAATTTGTATTTTCACTGCAGAAAGACGAGAGCACATACACCTAATTTCTGTTTATTTTGATTATTTTTGTTTGTATTGTTGACATGCATCAAGGGGGGAAGGATGTTCAGGCACAGCCCTGATACTTCATATCATGCTTAACGAAACACGAACATTCTTCGTTCAATTTCGAGTGTTCGGCTCGATCGAGTAGTTTATAAATAACCGTGAATGTCGCGAATAAAAGCTCTCTTCCAATTTTGCTGCACAACGAATAACTGCTGGTAAATATTAAAGGTTTGAAGGTTACACCGAAACGCGGAAAATAAATTATCCGAAATAGTGAGATTAAACAAGCATAATTTTGTGCACACTCGATTGCACATTCTGTATGGAAAAATAGATTTGCGTCAACTGTCTACAAACGAAAAAGGAATGAAAATAACTTGATACATACACTAGGAAACTTTGCAACAACTAGTGATTGATTGTCTGAATCGCATCCACGGCTCAAAACCATTTCCGATCATAGTTATTCCGACTTTGAATTCGGCCAAATCAAACCAACAGTTCCGTTCGGTGCCGTCCGAAGCCTATAGAGCCGTTTAGAGCCATTCGGAACCGTTGGAGTCATCGGTTGTCCCACCGAATTTGACAATCTCCATGCCCCCGACTGCCGAGTAAAGGATTCATTCGGCTCCGATTTTTTTCCGACCTTAGAATGTTACATCATATTCGATATTCGATTGGAGTCACTTCTGTTTTTTGTCATAATCATGCCACCAGAAATGTTAATAAAAATGATTGCAGGCAAGTTCGAATTATTTGTACCCAACATTCTGCAAGACGAATTAATGTAATTTCCAACCTCCCCAAAAATCAAATCAAAAATGATATGATTACGCTTAAGCCTAAAGGATTTAGATTAAGGATAAAAACAATCGAAATGCCGAAGCCTTGCAATACAAAGCTTATTAATAGATTAGCTCACACAGTCCTCAATTCCTCAATTCGCGAATCATCTCCCTTCAAGTGTCAAAAACAGATTTGCCAATCTGTATGGGATCACACACCACGACTCTTCGTCAGATAAAATTATCGTAATTTAAAAAAAGTTATTCGTAAAATACGGGTTCTTGTTATAAGTGTAGCGACCTTGGCTTGGCCGCAACGATTTCGGCTTTAATGCGGCGGCTACGAATACGGCGGCCGATGATAAGGAGGCGGACAACGACAACGAGAGCGACCGATCGGATAAACGAAGCCGAAGATGACGAAGAGGAGAATATATCGGGGTGATCAACGAGCTGGAGAGAAACTGCAGCTCTCTTAACTGGTGACGGTCTTGGTGTGCGGATCGAAGGATTAATTAAATAAAACATAGATTCTAACTTAAACTAATAATTAGTCTTTTCATCTGGTGACAGCGGAAAAAAAGCAAATTGCTTGGAAGTCATTCTGACTGGTGGTAGAAACTGTTTAAAAAAAAAAAAGTGTTTATTACTAATAATAATCGGTGAAGGTTTCAATAGTGGGAAAAAAAAATAGTTTTGTGGTAAAAGTTTGGTGAGTAATCTGGTGGTTAGAAATAAAATTCTGCTCCTTGAAGCACATTCCCTTCGATGGGACTAAGAAAAAAAAAAAGCACAAATTTTTCTCAATTTTTGGCGGTAAATAAATAAAATATTAAAATATACTTAGTGAAATTTTATTAAAGTAAGCATTAAAATCTTAAATTTAACATTAAACTTTAATACTGGTGGTGGGTTATTTTTAGCATTTTAGTTCAATTTTTATATAAAAAAATATTAATAAAAATTAGATTAAATATATATATATACATACACAATACTGTTGGATTTAGTGAATTAGTTAGTGTTAGTGAATGAAATATCATAAAACCTTAGTGTAGTTAAGAGGGGAATGTGTGAACGGGTCGTTGAACTTCGGAGCCGCAATATTAAAGTTTGCTCGGAACAAAATTTGCATAAATCCATAAAGCCGAATAATTGCGCTTTTAACTCAGCAAAATTGGACTGTGATCTAAGTGCAGAAGTTGAGAAAAAAGGAACGTTCAAAGAACTCCTTGCATCAGTTAGGAAAGAGCTTTTAGATCAAAGCTTCGAACTCGAAAAGGCCTTAAACAACACAATATACAAAATGGTGTATGAATTCCCGACAAATATGGCCATTCAGTGCATACCTGAATATACAGGGGTTCCAGCAGAATTGGATGGGTTTTTATACCAAGCTAACTTTTTTGCGAAACAAATCCCAAAAGGAGAATCCGAAGAACCATTAGTTCAAGTGGTTATGATGAAAATGAAAGGGAAAGCTGCTTCGCTATTTAATAGGATTTACGCAGAAACATGGGAGGAAGTGAAACTTAACCTCGTAAAACTATTTTATGAAAAAGTTAATTTGGAGGAAATTTTTCATGAGGTAGAAACACTGCAGCAAGGGTTAAATGAACCGTTCATAAAATTTAAAGAGAGAGCTTTAAAATTAAAAGAACACATTATCAATCACGATCATAACACAACAGAGGATTCCTATGCTATGAAAAATTTGCGCATACATTTTCTAGCAGGATTACGGGATAAAAATCTAAAAATACAAGCACGTTTAAACAAGCATCTTGAATTCGAAGAATTGTTAGAATTTTTGGCGGACGAAATAGTCCAACTTGAGCAGATCCAAAATATTGAAGAAAGGTTGTCCCAATCAAAAAACGTGGAGCTAGAAGAATCTAGAATCCGGAGTTTCGACAATAGTGCTTACAACTCACGGTTCAATTCAACGCAACCTCAATACAGACATAATAGAACATGGAACACAAATAACATGGAAACTAATCATTTCGGTAACCCACAATTTAATAGCACAGCAATACAACCAAACATATCAAATGTTAGTAACAACTTTTCTCGTCCTCCGAGGTATTTTGTCCCTTACAGGAGCAACCAATACCAACAACCAAAACCAAGCCAAGACCCATCTGCTCAAGCATCGCTTCATAGCCAGTATAAAAAAAACTGAACAAAGGGTCACTAGTCAATCGAAAACAAAACGCTAGTGATCCTATGATTAATGATCTCTTTTATTTTAGCATGCATGAAAAGGCAGATGATTACGAAAAACTGAATGTTAAATTCACTGACGAAGGTAAACCTATGATTTCTATTTTAGTGGAGAACATCGAGAAGAGAGTGTTAAGTTTTTTGATCGACTCTGGAGCTTGCTTTAATGCTTTGAGCTGGGAATCAGCCAAACTGTTTGAGGCTTCATGCATCGACTTTGCAGATAATTTGACACTGTCAAGTTTCGATGGAACGGTATCGAAAACCATAGGCTCTATCGTGTTAGATTTGATCATTGGCAGTTCGAGGTATAAAACAAAGTTTTATATAGTAAAATTACTTGGGGTTCCTGGTATAATCGGAGCAGAATTTTTGCACAAGTATATTTTCAATGTAGGGAAACATTTTGAAAGCTTAATCTTAATTAAACCTAAACGTGAAATTGAAAACATAGAGGAAATTAGTTGTTCTGATGAACACATAGTGGAGAACAAGGTAGAAATCCAGGAGTGTCTGCCTTACATGGAAAAGAAAGACATGGATTGTGATTTACTGGAGCTAAAAGAACACACAGAAATCAGTGGGAGTGAAAGATACGATGCTTTGATGGATAAAATCAACCTTCACCACCTAGAAAAAGACTTGGAAAATATTGTTAAAAAAATTGTTAATAACTTTACCGACATATTTTTCTTGCCAGGTGATAAGCTGACACATACACAAGCAGCAAAACACGGAATAGAGACAAATTCAAACATCCCTATATACAAAAGGCAATATAGATTCCCTGCTGCTTTAAACAAAATAATGGAAGACCAGATAGAAGAAATGCTAAAGCAGAACATAATAAGGCCAAGCAAAAGCCCTTGGAACGCACCAGTTATGTGCATACCAAAAAAAGGAAATGGGAATGAAGAAAAGAAATTTCGAATTGTAGTAGATTTCAGGGCACTAAATGAAATAACGAAGCCTTTCATTTATCCCATCCCTAGGATAGATGACATTATGGATAGTATAGGGAATAGCAAATATTTCTCAACCATCGATCTTAAATCGGGATTTTTTCAGATTCCCATAGATTCCAAAGATGGATCAAAAACTGCATTTTCGACGTTGAAGGGGCATTATGAGTTTACCAGAATGCCCATGGGCTTGAAAAATAGTCCATCAACGTTTCAAAATTTAATGAACACGGTTATCTACACAATTCAACCGGTCAAAGCATTAGTGTATTTGGATGACATTGTTGTGTTTGGGGAAACAGTGAAAGAACATAATTTGAATTTGATTAAGGTGTTAGAGGGACTAAGACAGCACAATCTTAAAATAGAACCTACCAAATGCAAACTTTTGCATAGAGAGATTAATTACCTAGGCCACACAGTCAGCGAGAAGGGTATCAAGCCCACGCAAGCAAACGTAGAAGCCATAATTAAAATGCAAACGACGAAAACCCTAAAAGAATTACGGTCCTTTCTGGGGGCGATAAATTTTTATGGCAAATTTATACCTCATGTATCAGACGTCCGGAAACCCTTGCACGAACTGCTTAAAAAAGATGCAAAGTTCGATTGGGATGAAAGGTGTGACACGGCCTTTGTCAAACTAAAAAATTTTCTTATCTCAGAACCCTTACTCGTACGACCAAACTATGATGACATTTTCACAATTACCACAGATGCTAGTGATTATGCGCTTGGTGCTGTGTTATCGAATGAAAAAACAATGGATAAACCAATCGCTTATGCTAGTAGAACTCTTGTTGGAGCGGAAAATCGGTACCATCCAATCGAAAAAGAGTTACTAGCAATTGTTTGGGCCGTAGATTATTTCAAACACTACATTTACGGGCAGAAATTTGTGATATATTCAGACCACAGACCCTTAGTTTCCATCTGGCGCCTCAAAGAAAATTCACCAATATTGTCAAGGTTAAGGCTGAGGCTACAAGGCGTACAATGCGAGATACGATATAAAAAAGGAAAAGAAAATGTGGTTGCTGATTTTCTCTCACGACTCCCTGGGGTAAAGTTGAGAGAAGTAGAAGAAGTACAAAAAACAAATAGTACAATGGCTGTGATTACACGTCAACAACAAAAGGGTATAGAAGATAAACAAAAACATCAAATCAACATTACAAACGACAAGGTTGTCGAAGAAGAACAAGAAGATCATTGGGGTGATTTGAGAAAAATGAATATAGATAAAGAAACGAACGAAAATGAACTACGGAGGGAGGAGAGGTTAAACAACATAAAGCAAATAGATAAAACCAAACTAAAAAATTACACACCCAGTTTAGATCGAATAAAAATAGAACCAAAGGAAATAGACACAATTCTCAAAGAATTTCACGATGCACCCTTAGGAGGTCATGTAGGAGTTAGACGAATGAAGAAGAGAATTAAGGATATGTTCTTTTGGGAGAACATGTACAAAGATATTGAGAGGTACGTTAAAACCTGTAGATCATGCCAGATGAACAAGATTGGTCGCTATAACAGAATTCCGTTGAAAATAACGACCACGTCAGGGGTACCAATCGAAAAGCTTTTCGTCGACATAGTAGTCCTACCGGAATCAAATGCAGGAAACAAATATGGGCTTGTCATGCAGGATGACTTAACGCGATACCTAACCGTAGCCCCATTAGCAAATCAAGAAGCTAAAACAGTTGCACAGAGTTTTGTGGAAAGAATTATTTGTGTACATGGCACTCCTAAGCAAATAGTTACAGATCAGGGAACGAATTTTATGAGCGAAGTTATGAAAAACACCTGCAAGCTCCTAAAGATAAAAAAAATTAACACTAGCGCTTACCACCCACAAGCTAACCTGGTAGAAAGATCAAATAGAGAACTGAAGACATATCTAAGGCAATATGTACAGGGCAAACCTCAAACATGGGATGAATGGTTACCATATTTTATGTTTGAGTATAACACTACGGTAAATCATTCTACTGGATTTACACCATTCGAATTAATGTTTGGAAGAAAAGCGAGATTACCGACTTCAGTTTATAAATCGGACAATAAGCATAATTATGGTGATTATTGTGAAGAACTACAGGATAGATTGAAAGGCATGCACGAACTGGCCATAAACAATTTAAAACTATCAAAGGAACAACGAAAACAACTATATGACCGTGGAGCAAACGATTGGAAGCCCATGTGGGGTGAATTAGTATTGATGAGGAATAATGCTACTGGCACGGGCCAGAAACTGCAAAGTATTTGGAAGGGACCGTATGAAGTGGTTGACATACCAAGTGCACAAACGTGCGTTATAAAGAATGGGAAAAAACTCGAAAGAGTACATAATAATCGACTCAAACGATTTAACGAATAGAAAAAAAAAAAAAAAAAAGGTTAGGGATGCAGATCCACGTCCTGCGTTGAATTATTGTTTAGGAGTTATTAAATATGAATTAGGATTAAGATTTGCATCGAAAAATTAGAATTAAGATTAGATTGTAAATAGACGTACATGAACACTAATAGAATAAGATTGGTTCGAAACGAAAACCACGAAGGATTACATGCGCGAGAAACATACCAAAATTTTCTATGGTTTTCATGTACATCTATAAAAAACCCAATTTTTGTTAATTATACATTAAGGATACAACGAAAAAAAAAGAAGAATAAGAAATAAGTGAATCTATAAGTCTAATACACCAATATTGCCAGATAGTAAATTCACAATATGATCTTGCACATTAAGGGCTAATCAGCTAATTGAACTGCAGTACGAGTAACAGGAAGGTTGAACGGAGGAGGTTGATCGGAAGAAGTTGAAGAAGAACGAGGTTGACGATGAACATCGGAGTAAGAAATTATGATCGCATTGTCGCAATGCCTGTAATACATCTCGGTTGAAAATGAAGAGCAGGAGGCACTCGGCTGGAAGAGAATACGTTAGATGTTAGATGCGCACTCGGGAATTATATTACGTTGGAAGATACAACCGGCACTACCAAACAACAGAAACACGAGTATCGTGACGGAAGTAAAAGTGAAAGGTTGCCAGGTGAAGCAAGAGAAAAATGCTTGAAGCAGAAACACCAATGGTAATTTTCTTGCAAGGCAAGCATCAAGCAAAAAAAAAAAACAAAACAAAACAAAAAAAAAGCGTAATGACATGTAGCGACCTTGGCTTGGCCGCAACGATTTCGGCTTTAATGCGGCGGCTACGAATACGGCGGCCGATGATAAGGAGGCGGACAACGACAACGAGAGCGACCGATCGGATAAACGAAGCCGAAGATGACGAAGAGGAGAATATATCGGGGTGATCAACGAGCTGGAGAGAAACTGCAGCTCTCTTAACTGGTGACGGTCTTGGTGTGCGGATCGAAGGATTAATTAAATAAAACATAGATTCTAACTTAAACTAATAATTAGTCTTTTCATAAGAAATTAATATATATTCAGAACACTTGGAACTTGGAAATTAGCGAAAAATAATGTTTAAACACGCGTTATTACAATTTTTCTCTTGATCTATCAAAAAATTGCAAGCAAATATTTTTGTTATTCATCCAGTGATGGATAGCTCGGATTGCTTGAAAAAGATTCACTACAGGCTGCTAGACTTCTCCTACTTCAGTGAAAAAGTGTGTTTGACAGATATTTTTCTCATATAAAAAGAGCACTTATAAAAATAACATCGCGAATTTGTACAAAACAAACGATTCCATATAAGAAGCGAGGAGTACAAAAGGTCAATTTGTTTAACAATACAAATGTAAAAAAGTATTTTACATAAATATTGGGGTATATTTTCCATTCTCAACTTTGCGGCCCGCGAATCACTGAAAATTTGTACTTGCGGCCCTCTGATGAAATGAGTTTGACACAGCTGGTTTAGAGCTATCAAGGCAAATAGATGTGCTGAAAAATAAACGCAACCAGAAAGCCAATCCCGTTTGGTACCCAGTCCTCGTGTTAAAGGAAAGAAAATCGGGTTTCCTCCAAGCTGAAGCCTTCACAATCTTTATCTTTTTTCAGCCGATTTGTTCTTTCTGCCAGGTTGAAACCTACACCAGCCTCAACTCTCTCTCTCCTCACCTACTCATCCCAATTGGGGCAGTGCAGTCCCCAACAAGTAGTATTACCTCTGTGGCTATAAGTAGTAGTTATTTTCTTAGGCTTACTATAGCCCTCTGCAATAGGATTCTTTCTTTCATCCGCAGTTGTTTATTATTTCAGTAAAGATAAGCAGCTGTCCAATTGTTTATTCTTTGTTTAGAGATGTTATAAAATGCATCACTCGTCGTGAGATTTGACGTAAGAGTGATCTTGCATCTTTCACTCAGCCTAGACCACAATATTTCGGGACTGTTCTAAGACGCTGTCCATTTCTATGGACACTAAACATTTTCTATGTCGCCCTCTTTTGAAAATCACAAGAAACAACACTGTGCCGGCGAATCGACCGTTAATATTTTGTTACATTTACCGTTAACATTATTAGTTATTAAAAGTTGTTGTCTTTTTTATGAAAACTTTTATTATTTTATTTGTTTTTCAGAATGGACAGCTCGGCTGATTTATTTAATAATGATTAATTACATATACCCTTAACTGCATTTACTGATCGATGGATGCGCCTGGTCTTTTGTAGTTTAACACTTTAAGCGCCGCGTCATATGAAATCGCACGACGGCTTTGTTCACCGCTCAGCTCTGTATCTGATGCTCACCAATTCTCTTGATAACGAATGAGGTAGGAAAGAGAGAACGAGAACGACATGTGCTACGCCGCTTATCGAAATGAAACAAAAGAGTGATAATAGTCGCACGAACAATTGTCGCTCTCATCGCTCTCTTGTCATGCGCTACGTGCTCACTCGCAAACTGTGACGTCAGGCCGGCGGTCAAAGTGTTAAATATAAATTGAAACCTTATTTCAGACAAAAAACGGCTATAATAGCATTAAAAGTCCAGCAAACTCTATTGTCTCTTCTCTCTCGGGATGTAAATTATTCTTTTGTTAGAACTGTTATAAATCTTACGCCTTCGTAGTGTATCACATTAATCAATTTATCAATTATCCATTTTATGCACAAATTTACTGAAAAGCCTTCCCCCATTCGAGCAGACAGAGATAACGGTAGATACTGCGCAAAAACGTTCAACCATGCTTACAAAGCCCCTTCGGTGCGCTACGAGATGGATGGCGTTTATCGATTTAAGCCCTATTTATCTGATCGTGTTGATCTTTGTACGAGCAGGCTGTTTGCTGTACGCCAACCGTACATTATCGTGATGGGTTAATTGTGTAGAGTGCATATTGTATGCAGCAAAACACCCCTAACCAGGATGGAGCCGTGCTGTAATCGTATGCGTATGCGTGCATAAAATGTGGTCAGCAGTTGGTGTGACGCAAAAGGTCTAAAGGGTGGGAGGGTGAGAAAAAAGGTGTGTAACACAATTTACACCAAACTGCACACCGACACGTACAGGCGTGTAACAGAACATCCTTAATGAGTCTAATTTAAATTCAAAGCTAAATAAAATAAATTATAGGCTCACCAGAGAGTCCCAGCATCGAATGATCGGATAAAGTGAATGGAGCCGCCCAGTGCGCTGTGGTGGGCAGGTGGAGGCGCCCGGTGGCGAGAGTGGTGAGAGGTTCAAAAATCACACACACACACACATCCCCTTCGGTGTCATCGATGTGACACTGCCCAGTTGGCTAGATAACCATTTAAAATCTGTTAAATTTGCACATAATTGTAAAGCGTGTGGCGTGCATTTGGCGACTCAATCGGATTTCGGTGCCGCCCGCATCCCGATCACTTTATTATTATTAGCCCTCCACGTACACGTACGCGTGGACCGATAATTACTGACCGAGGTTTGGGATGGCCGGGCGGGCACTAGTCCCCCGAGGGAGAGAGTGTGTAATGGGCATTCGCGAGTGGTTTACGGGGGCACCGGTCGGTTACGCACAATCGGTCGCCGCTAATGTTGTGTACGGGCGTGATTTGCGTAGTCGCTTTGGGATGACATTTGCAGCAGCGAGCCACTGAAACGTGGCCACTGTCACAATCTGTGTGTTCGACAGTGTGATTATCAAAACCGTCGATAAAATGTCCGGCCCGGTTTTGTAATGTGTGTTGGGCGAGTCGGTTGGGGTGGTGAAATGGTCTGAGCGATCACATAAAATTGGACGCTCGATTGAATTAATCTATTAATTTGGCATGAAAAGTAGAGCATAATATGAGTGTGATTGTTTGAAGCTTAAATGTCTAATTGGCATGTATTTAATTCAATGAATTTGTGTAACAATAAAAAGAAAATATTTCCTGGTTATAAATACAAGGTCACCGTTGTTATCATCATTGCGATGCTAATAAACACGCATGATGAACACACACACATAACACATCAACCTCATCGTAGATCGTCGATTCGATTTTTATCGCTATCACAAAAACACAAAGAGAACTTAACTACAGCCACGTTGCCGGATCAGCGTTACCAGTGCCCGGTGCGGGGCCATCATTTGTGTGTTGATGATGGCCCAGCACCAGGCAGCAAAACATCGGAACAACACCTCACTCCACCTTCACTATCGGGCGTACGTACGCGCGCGCTCGCTTGTGTGTGTACAGGACATTGTGGTTAGTGCTTTTGGCATCACGATTTATGAACCCTTCCGGTCGGTTAGGCGTCAGTGAATAATGCGAGCGTCGGGGGCACGCGGAGTTTCCCCTTCTCTCCGTGGCTGAGGTGCATTTTAGTGTGACTTTTAGCAAATTTTGCAACATCATTAGGCTTCCGCTCCGGAACACTCGCTTGCCGCGAACGGTGTGCGTACCGAGTATAGATAAATATTTCATAGCCGTTAGTCTACTCGATAATTGGATTGGATCAATATATGCAAAGTAGGCCCGGGCAAATGGCGTTCAGTTTGGTTGAACTCGGACCTCCCCGTTTTTTTGACTCCCTTGACTCCCCCGTGGGTAGGAACGGTGAAGCGAATGGCAGGGCAGACAGATTGGCTCTCTGTCGTGGTGCTGTGCACGATGGTGCTTCACATTAAAGTGTGTGAGAGAGGAATGACACGAGGGTGAATGGCTTCGACTGGTTTGTTTATTTATTTAACGGCAAAAGCACACGCTAAAAACTGCCAGTTGAAAGCATCGATTGTGCATGGATCAGTCCGGTGCAGCATGAAGGGTTTTGTGAAGGATATTTTTGGGTACAAAATATTGTCATTTACTCTTGAAAAGGTATTTAAAAATATATTCTGTGTTTATTATTTAAAAAAATACGTTTTATCATAATTGCTTCCCACCAGGAATTGTTAATCAATTCTACTAACAGCTACACAAATCCAACCCCTATAATCAAACTATCCATTTGTCACAACGTGTTAGAATGCATGCCGCTATCCGCTATGATTTCAATCGACCTGTTCAAAACCCCCACTCGCTCACCAAGCACACTGTCCACATACGTATGTATTGTGCCGTTGCGTGAGACGTTGTGCATCTGCAGAACCGTTCGGTGCAACGGCACAAAATCTGTTTTGCTACCGGTCTGTCGGTCGGACCCTGCGCTGCACGGAAACGTGCCAGGCACCAAGCGGGTGGGGGAAATTCATTGCATTAATATCGTATTAAAAGTAATGATACAATAAATCAATTTTATAATTATTTTAACGACGCGTGACGTTAATGACTCTATCGCAGCACAGGTGAAAGCAAAGTCAGAAGGGTGCTGGGGGTAACGGGTGCGGCCGGTTGTTGATTGTTTATGAATCACGGTTGCATCGAGTGCATCCACGGGGTGGTGGGAAGTGACGGGGGAGTGGGAGGGGAAATTAAATTCATGTCGGGAAAGACGCACCTCGACCCGGGTGCGTTTGCCATGCCAACGGAATTCAGTGACGGATTGTTTTTCATTCCTTTTTGTTGGGGAGGTTGCTGCCATCGTTGCTATGGGTGGGCTGCTGCAAGCAGTGAGTAAACAAACGCTATTAAACTGCCTCCAAATAAGGGGAATTGGAAATGGAATGGTTGTGTTTTTTATTCAGAATTTACAGATCGTAAAGGTACAGATTGGCAAATGTATTTTTTTTTGCCTGGCAAAGTTCCCCGAGGCTGCCCAGAGAATGTATCAATTCTCATTACGCCGAATGAGTGGGAGGCATTAAAATGAATTTGAGGCCCTGTCGGAGACGGGTCGGCGTCTCATTTCAGCCTCATTAATTCACGCAGAAAGAATTGGCGAGGCACAGTTTATTCAGAGTGGTTTGCATAAGCATACATTTGCACCGAAATTGTGCCGAAATATTTGATGAACATACATTGTGTTCAATGGTTGGTTGTCGTTGATGGAAGAAATAAAGGTGAATATTTCATTTACATTGTCTCGTGGCACACGCTCACGCTGGCGGTTTCTGTAATGTCTGGCAAAAAGTAATGTATTGATAATATGGCTACAGTAAGATTGACACATTCCTTTGTGTCTTTATCTAGTCGATTGCGGAATAAAACAAAAAAAGCCTTAGAAATTGCCTCATAAACATCCTCGGGAATCTCATTTTGTGATGGCGAAATTTCACGCTAAATCGCTTGCCAACACACTTTACCATAAATTTTCATTCCCGTAAATCCCGGTATGCAAATCTTACGCACTCGTTTTGCTTTTTGCTTAAAAAAAAACGATCAGCCTGATGTGAACCGTAAAGCAGGCTTTCTTCACGTGCGGCCATGATAATCTTGCTAATATACCATTTCAAGAGGAATGGAAAAATGGGGGCTAACATCGGGTGAGCTGTACAGGGTGGAAAAAAAAAGTTTAGTGCAGCTGTGTTTGTACTATAACCATCACAAACGCATCATTTAGCTCAATCGCCGCAGTCAACTTGGGGCTATCAAAGTTAATCTTGCCGCATCCCGGGTGATATAGCTTGAAATGGCTGGGCGTTGCCGGGGAGGGGAATTTTCAAATTCAAATAAAGAAGCCCCGGAACGCAACAGCCCCAAGCCTCCGAGAACATCTCTGCGCAAAAGTACGCAAAACTGTGACGCTTTCAGTTGCCATTAGCTTTGCTTGGTGGTTTGCTTGATTTGCATCGGAAGCTTTTAAGTGAGCTTTCACGGGACCGTGTCTGTGTTGGCTCGCACGCTGAAATGCTAATGAATTTCACCCCAGCAATGCTTGCTGCTCAAAACAACAACAACAAGCATGGGTCGAAACGGTGTGTTTGATGCTGTGGTCCGAAACGCGCTCTGTTGCTGTGAACATCGTCGAATTAGACGAGCGTAAAACCGCATCCGGTTCGGGGTACCCGTCGGTTACGTTTTAACACGCCGAACCGGTGGGTGGAAGGTTTTGGTTCGCCTTTTTCCTTTTGTTTCTTGCTCTTCACGTTTTGCTGTTGGTATGTTCCGAAACCATAAATCAAGCTCCCGTGTGTCCTTGGAGGGTGTCCTGTCGGGAGAGGAAACTGGACCAATCAGCGTGGCTGATTACCAAGGACGGTGAATGTCTTGATTCGCTCAAGACACAGTGGACACTGTTGATGCTTGCGAAAGGACAGAGCGATGTAGAGGGCGCATTATTTTTTTGTTTCGCCAGATTTAGGAAGAGCAAATATGTAGATTTTCTTATTTAGTATGCAGCAAAGGGGTTAGTTACTGTGTGCAATGGAAGAATTGGCATAAGTGGTGCACTAAGGTTTTTGTTTGTTTGTTTTTTTTTGTGCATTAGTAAGGGGCGAAATGAAACCAAACCAGAAGAAATAGAGGAGAGTTATTTTAATTAAGTTTTGTTTTCTATCTCGCAAAAACCGGTGTTGCTCTGTGTCACTTTCTATTGGTGGTAGTTTTTGTGCTTTTGGCGCTTAACCACTTCGTGATACTTGAGAGTAAGGTGAAGAAGGCTTTTATGTGTGCTGAACTCATTTGAGCTTAAGATTAGTCTCACCTTGTAGCCTAAGAGCACCTCATTAAGGATTAAAAGCTTTCTGCGACGGTTTGCTTTTTAGTTTAAGGAACACACACAGACACGTCACATTTAACTGAGAATAATGTTTTTGCAGGAATTAAACGTTGGGTAAAAGCCATTCCACCTTAAGGGCAATCATAGCACAACAGCGATTGCAGTAGTGATGAGAATAGTTCCGAAAATTGAGGAACGGAACGAACCTGCCAATCTGGAGAAAAAGAATGGAACGCGGAACGCAGGTTCAAGGGAACGCAGGATGACCTGCCAAGGTTACGCTTTTTTCAGTTGCTCACTTTATATATGGTTAACTTGAAAGTATTCATTGAATATTGTGTATTATATTTTTTGTGCAGTAATCACACAGTTTCAATTAAAACAAAGCTAAATAATAGTTTACTGAATGTGTAAAACTATTCTTCTACTAAAATATAAACGCTTAACTTAAGTAGCCCGCTATACAGTTCCTTTTTCATTAAAAGGTTAAGGCATTTTGTTGTTTTTGTTTTTACTAAAATTAATCATTATTCCCTTTTTATACTTCTAAATAAAGAAGAAAATCAGAAATTTGTTGCAACGCATATGAAATTTTGATGCATAATAAAAAAATAATAATAAAAGCTTACAAGTTTAATCGGCTTTTTAAATTTCGTATGATCTAAATTACACTACACTGATTGAATTGATATTTCTTAATAGAAGCAGATAGCATCAAATAACATTCGTTTATATAAAATACATAGACTGTTAAGTTGTTTCTGTAGGGTTGACATTATACTGTACGGTGAACTACCCGTATGAAAGTGTCCGGTAGTGCACTTTAATTGTCCATAAGAATAGCGCTGTTTCACGGGGCGATAAACAGCGTTAAAGAAATTATTGCGGAAGGCTAAACGTGTCATGCACCCTAAATATTTAGTTGCACAAAGAAGATCTCAGGTAAAAATTCAAACGAGTTCATTGGAGATGCATGCGCAACGAAGCAGCTTAGCACTAGACACATAGCAATTCATTGACTACCACAATGCAGTCCAAATAACGCACCTATACTGATAACATCCATATGGCAGAAAAGAAACATTTCATTCATTGCGCTTACCGCTAGTGCAGGATTGTCTCTTTAAATTTTGGCGATTAGCTTCCCACCCACAAATCTCTATCCTTCTCTGGCTTCACGGCTCAGGTGTTGTACCGTTATCTCTTTGACTGAGAGAGTATGGCTTGCGCTGTTATCACTCACATAGACAGAATGTGTGTGTTTGTGTCCATACTAGAAAGAAGCAAAAGAAAAGAACCGAAACGAAAAGAACGCTGAGAGAAACAGGTTCAGATTTTACCTGCTTTCTTTGTACGTACCAAATCGGCCCATCGTATGAAAGAGAGCAGATGATCGTGCGTTCCAGACTGGATCGAAAAGAACGCTGAGAGAAACAGGTTTAAATGGCAGTTTAAAGGCAAACCGGCTCATCAATACAAAGAGAGTAGAATGTCGTGCGTTCTAGGCCGGAACGCAAAGAGCACTGAGAGCAACCGGCCCAGCACAGATCGCCGAGAACGCTGAGAGCAACCGGTTCAGATCGGATCGATAAGATCGTTAATAACAGTCGGTTCAGGTCGGATCGCAAAGAACGGTGGGAGCAACAGGTTCAGTTTGAACCTGCTTGGGTTAAAAATAAGGATTGCGGTCCGGATGCTTGCATGCTGGAACGGATCGCACCTGGCAGGTTCGGAACGCAACGCGCATCACTAGATTGCAAACACGATTTGACATACAATGTGATATGTGCAGTTGCGCTCAATTTGGATCCAGGTTGGTTTTTACCACTTTTTGCAATTCAAATAAGTTTGCTTAAATGTCAAACAATTTTGTCAGAACATTGAAAAGATTACGTAGATTATGGAGTTTGACAGTTGGAGGCTGAAATTATGTAAACACTCCATACAAAACCATTCAAAAACTAGCCTGCAATTTTCAGTCTAGATTATTTTAGCCTCAAAGCTAGAATTAGATTCGAGTATCTGCTCGAAAACACGGTGTTGTTTACATTTATCCCAAGGTGCATTAAAGAGATCTGGTGATGGAATCCAGAATCAAACTCCAGGTGGTCTCATGCCATGTTTTATAACCAAATTTGAATACCACTTTTTGACAAGATGAGTGAAAACTTTTGTTCAAACAAGCTTTCTGGAGGCTTGACGAATACTCAAAACACTCTTAAAATTGTCATCCAGAAGTAGAAACGATAAAAATCAGGCTTCTGAATACATACACCTTGGGATAAGCCCACCTGTATATTATACCCACTTAGATAACTGCTCGAAAACTGCTATATAATGCAAACAGCTGACAGGCTGAAATTTCAGCCTACGAACTTAAGGCGTTGAGCTTATCTGGCTGATTTTTAATGCTTCTGTTTTTGAATTAGGATTTTAAGAGTGTTTTGTGTATTCGTCAACCCTCCAGAAAGCTTGTTCGAACAAAATTTTTCATTCATCCTATTAAAAAATGATATTCAAATTTGGCTATAAACAACTTGCTATAACATACACTTTGATTCTGGATTCCATCACCTGAACTCTTTCATAAACCTTGGGATACATAAAAACACCACCTTGTTTTGCCATTTTTCGAGCAGGTACTCGAATCTAATTCTAGTTTTGAGGCTAAAAAATCTATAGTGAAAATTGCAGGCTAGTTTTGTGTGTGGTTTTGTCTGGAGTGTTTACATGATTTCAGCCTCCAACTGTCAAACTCCATACAAAAAGCTGACTAGAATCGTGAAGGGCCCCATTAACAGAAAGACTTTGACAAGCAACACGACTGTGCCGTTCCTTCTGAATAAAAAAAAACAGAAATACGTTGACATGCTTTTAATTTAGTCTGTAGTATTTAAAAGTTTAGTATTTAAACAAAAATCCTTTAAGCATACTTCTAATCAATTTTACAAATGTCCAGTACTGTGACCAAAGTGAATGGTTACTGCTGTTCAAAACATCCATCCACTGCTTTTTATCGTCCCGATCACCATCGTACGGTGCTTCAGGGGTCATAAAAATTTTATGATACCCGCGGTGCAGCGTCTCACACCCTTTTCTTCTCCGGACAATTCACGACCCTCGACAAGGATATAAACCCGCTAACCAAACGTATCCACAACTTGTCAGTTCACCTTCCATCATGAAGCAAAACTTCCAAAAATACAACGTAATAATGCGGAATCAAATTCTCTACACATACGCGTTACCTAGCAGAGAAGCGAGCACAGCAACGTAATCACCACAAACTAAAAGCTAGCACCCGGCAAAATACGGGCTAAATGGGGCCATCAATGCTTCCGCGCATCCGTTCCGCTCTTTTTGTGTGCTCTTGTTGTGTGATTATATTAGTGCTTAAATTAGCGTAAAAACGAACCGTTCATTGATAGTTGTTTTTCCCAGCATCGTCCACACTTTGCGCATCGCAACTTTTCATTTAATGCTTCATTTGCGGCTCGTCCTGCCACATCCTCCCCATCTTTAATCACCCGTTAGCGAGGGGAATTGCAAGAAAAAGGGCACATAATTAAAAGAAACGGGTATCAGGGTAGGTAGGGAAAAAGGTGTACCCCCGACTGACCGAGCTTAATGCCGGTGCGTGTAATGAGCGCCTCACATCTGTTATGGAGCGTATTTTGAGCGCTGTTTGATGTAGCCAAGCTTCCGGGCAAGCTCACCACCACACCCACCATGATTGCCGCCATTTTGGGGCAGTTTAGCTGTAATTTATTCGCAACCAAATGTAGCAAGCAAGGTTCTATTCACCGTTTAGATGAGCTTAACCATGTTACCATATGAATGGTAATTCTTCGCTAATTACATGCACCTTCACCCGGTGGCCTTTGGAGGGAGGTCAACATTTCAACCCCCCTGTACTGTGGCCTTTTATTGACAGGATTACAAATGGAACGATCCGATTCGACAAATCGGTTCGATTGATAAAGCTAATTGGACGCGTGATGCCATCGGGCAGCTTCACTCTTCACTGCCGTTTGGGGGAGGGGGGGAGGATGGAGATTGAGCAGTGGAGCGGAAGAGGACAGATTTATTTCAACCACCAACTAACACGCCGGCTCACCGGCGTTGACCTTTCACTTGCATCGTCCCTGTCACTGTCGTTGATTGACGGATAATTAGTGGTCGCGAAGGGAGCTGTGCGGGTTTCCATCCGACGAAGAGAAGAGGGCAGCTTAGTGACCCGTGATTGTGTGTCGCTCACTGCCGAGCGATTGTTGGCAAGAGTTGATAATTAACTGTGTTTGTAAGTGTGTACTTTTTCTTCTTTCTATGTTCACACTATACCAAGAGATGACGCACAGGACAGTGAAGTAGCAGTTTTGATAGAGTTTAGCGTTGTTGAAGTGAAGGATTACGATGATTCTTGGGCAGGTAGTAACTATGTAAGCTTCTTGTTTGTGTCGATTAGTTTATGTTTGTGCATTGATTGGAATGACATGAAAATATTAAACCAACAGGGAAACAATGAACAAAGTTGTCTTTTGTTTTTATCGCTTATTTGGTGGTCTCTGAGTATCATTGATTTCTTTGGGATGTAATATTTTGACTAAAAAGTGATCTTTGATTGCATAACGGGAGGTCTAATTTGGATTTATCATGGTTTTCTGGAGGATTGAGTAACGATTGGATTTGATTTATGTTTTATTTTTAAGTTAGAAGATAATTGTTTTGAAAATTAAATTGCATATCCGAGCTAAGTAAATGTCTTTCATATCTTCCATTATGCATCAATGTCATTGAGAAATTATATAAAAAAGTTTATTGCTTGAAGGCTGCCAGAAGTACTGCCGAAACGTAACTTTACGCGTAAATTTTACACGTAACGCCTCTTTCATGTAGTCTAATAAGACAAAACATCAGTTTTGTCCCTTTTTGTACAATTTAAGATTTTAAACTACGAATTGAGCAAGTGATTTGAGTTTTCTTGAACATTGTTGGTTGTGGAATGTTTGCTTTTTTTCGAACAAAATTTTAGCCATTTGAAATCATATACTAGAGTGTGTTATTGGCGATCGTTAGACGTTTCGTTACACTGTATTCTCAGAATTTAAAGAAGCCATCGAACTACTGAAACAAACGGTAGTAGGGTAAGTGTACCAATTGTGGATGTAATATGTCATCAAGATACCGATTTTACGCCTGTAAAAATAAGTAATGGGTAAAATTTCAAACTTCTTCATGTTTTGTTGTAGCTTACAATGTGAAGAACACGAGAGTATTTTTTATTTTGACTCAATGTTTAGCGAAACAATAGAAAATTTCGATTAAAAATTGCATCTCAAGTTACCAATTATGGCTATAGTGTTCCTAGCAATTCGGCATAGCTGTACCAATTGTGGTTGTATGCTAAAACTCGTGGATATTTACACCAAAAAATACTTTGTGACATTGTTTGAACTGAAATCAAGTGATAATAAGTTCACTGCACCAATATAAGTATGTAATCACCATAAAATACGTAATATTAACATTTTTAAATATCCGTTTTCTATCAATGGTTGTATTGATATCCAGGCTCAATTAATCGCACAATTGGTGAGGCTAATCCTAAAAAAATACTTTTGTACACCTTTCTGATGACACCGTGCTTGGACACACACCTGCAATCCTTCATATCACCTGGAAGCTATACCGAAGCCAGCTACCGTTTCAGCGCGATACGAAAATGAGCACAAATCAGGGTGGTCTGTTTGAATTTGTTAAAATGAAGAATCGTAGCCATAGTTCAATCATCTTCTGACCAAGATACTTCTGGCCAAGGCTAGCACTAGCTATCAATCAGGGCGCATTTGGCAATAAGGCGACACGAGCGGCTTCAGATTTCGCTTTCTTCGTATGAAAGTCATTCAAGGCTGTATTATTTTGATGAAACTGATTCGATTTCTGATCACTGATTTGAACACTTCACAAGAAAATGATGCTTAAAACACAAAATAACACTTTATATTGCGAAAATAACAACGAGAAACCGGAGTTGTTCACATATAAACTACGCGCTACGACCAAAACAACAGTGGTCAACAAAGCATCCATAGCATACTGCGATATTTGGTACACCGAAGGTTAGTTGTACCAATTATGGACGTACAGAAAAAAGGCATATTTTGGATGAAATTTCGGTAAATTTTGATGTGTAGTCGTTAAATAACTAAGATTTTGCACCAAAATGATGATTTTGAGATAAAAATATGGTTAGGTGCTTGAAAACCGATAATATCCTACAGTGCTGCTCTTAGCAAAATGGTAAGAGACACCAACAATCTTGGCAACACATTTTAAAAGGTTGATATTTAACAAACGGAAGTGAGCAGCACGGAACTAATGAAGCACAAATGTGTTAAAATGTTCATAATTGAAATAAAAAATCCTTCCGTGGTTTTAGAATGCAAATAGACTGTTTTAGAGCGAAAATAGTCTTCGTTATAGCCATAATTGGTGCTATAGCCACAATTGGTACACTTACCCTACTTAGGAGGTTTTTTTTCAAAGAATTAGATTCCACCAAAGTCTCTTAGACTTTAGAACTCTTCCTCTCTCTCGTGCAATGATCATAAGCACCGCCCAAATGAAAGTGGCGCATTTCCTGCAAACTGCATCATTCGCAACAAAACTACAAATTCCGCAAACCACTTTTCGCAGAACAACAGCATCCCTGCCCCAACATCAAAAATCTTCTCTTAATTATCTTCTCGCAGTACGGTCCTTTTGATGCAACCGGCTAACAGCATGTAACCACGCTGTCCAGCTTCCAACCACACATCCCGATTTGCACAGGGTGCGCAAACGTACACTGCAGCAAACGGCAAACGAATGTATATGGGAGCCAGTGGCCATACATTCCGGTACGTGTCTACATAATTGATACATCCGGTCCCTTTGATGCGATCGGAATCAACATTCCCGTCCATCCGGCATGGCAAAAGTGAAACAGAAGGAAGGGTGAGTGGGTACACCGACGGATACGCCATACCTTCCGGGGGAGTTGCTGGCTGTCGTGGGACGGCTCTTGCACCGGTCATTACCACAATTGCACACTGTCCCGTTTAAGAGGGAACACTGCATGCGATGTGCATGGTTCGTATCGCGCTCCTTCCGGGAAGCACATTCCCGGAGCGAAAACATTGGCGTAACAATTAATGGAGTCGATGCAATTGCGGGAAAAGTCTTTTGTCGCACAGTGTGCGCTGTTTGCCGTTTTTAAAGGGCAGAGACATATTGATTGTAATTATAGAGGCTACTAGTTGAGAGCATTCGCGTAGACAATTTGCTATTTACAATAGTGAGATGAGTTGACATATAAACATAAAATACACTTTTGAAGCGTTAGCTTGATGCACACACACACACACACACATACCAAAATTCCCTCACTTTAGGGAAACCCTTGCACGGTGAAATTTAAACTAGATAAATAAATCTTGCCTGCCCCAAACTTTTGGCATTTCGGAAACGAGTTTTGAGTGCACCAGAATGCAGATTGCGTGCCGGCAATAGATAAACTTAAATAAAAAATGCACCCGAAACGTACCAACAAACACAAAGCTGCATCGCGCATCTGGACGCAGAGATTGAAAAATGGATAAAAGATGAATGTACGCAAAACTTCACTACGCTCAAAATGTATTCAAATTCAATTCAAAACCACACAACGGGAACGCCTGAAACGCCCGAAAAGTGCGGTTGGCGGATTGTGCTGTGCGGCACACGCAAAAATTGGAATCCTCCCGAGACGACGATGCAACGTTGCAACGAAAAAAAAAACTCGGGAAGAGAGAGAGAGAGAGAGAGAGGCACTCGGGGAACGTGCATTAATTTTTGTTGAATGCAAAACGATCCGGATGGTTTGTGAGTAGTTTTTTTTGTCCTTCCCTTTTTCTGTGACGACAGGGGTAAAAGAATGCGGTTTAAAAGAATTCGGGTAAGCGGTTGGGTAAATAAGCAAAGCGGCATAAGTGGACTTTTTTTAAAGAGAAGTCGTCGAGAGTCGTTCAAAAGGAGGGAGAGAGAGGGGAGGAATCAGAACCGGAATAAAAAGACTTCGGTGCTCCATACTACTGGCTCAGCGACTAACGGACATTAAAAACGCTTAATTGATGTACTGTTTTTGTGTGCATATGCGACTCTGCTCGTCCCTACCGCTAGAGGTGAAGCTATCGAGCCAGTAAGCAGCGCATAAAAAGTGTGCATAAAATCATCCTCCAAAAACGCACAGACCGATGGAGTGTTTCACAAACCTAATCCTCCATCATCCTGAAGTGGTGGAGCAGGAAAATAGGATGCTCCCCATAATTATGGCTCCGAAAAAAAAGAAAAGAACGGGTTGAGTGTGCAACGGCGATACTCTCGTCACACCCCACCCCGAATGGCCTCAAAATGGCAAGCTCCCGTTTGCACGGAACGAACCATTCCGCGACGGACAGCGCGTTTAAATTTCAATTAGACGCATCGTGTCCGGCCGCGAGCGGACGAACGTATGTAATGGCGAACGAATGGTGGTGTACACCGAATGGAAGGAGTTTTTTTCTGTGTGTGTGTGTTTGAGTGAGTGAAACGACGTTGGCAGCACTATTTGCACTACTGAAGCCGGCGTGATGGACACTCGAGCACTCGATTGAATCCATCCATGCGGCGCTCGAGGGAAAATAGCATTATAATAACGATGATGCAAAGCAACACACAACACACTGAAGAGGATGGCAAAAAATAGGGAAAAATGGAAATGGGGAAAAAACGGGGAAAGTAGCAGTAGCATCAACAGCAAAACAAAGAAAAAAAAGGCTCACGAACAGTTTGGGGCTCCGCAGTGCCTGCTGTGGACAATTACAGGAATCATCAGTTTAGTGGTTATGAACATTACACTAAGTAATCCGATTACATGCTGTCGGTACATCGTTTGTCCAGGCTTCGGGTTCGGTGCGATGGTTTGCCGCCAGGCAGCAGCTAACGAACCACAAGCGAGAGTGTGTGTGTGTGTGTTGGCATCGACAATATTTCGCTCCCTTACCCTAAAGCGGGAGACGAAACATCTTTATTCATATAGTGCCGCTCGATGTGCCGCTGGGCGAAGAGGCGTTGAAGCGTTGTTTGATGCGTTTGTTACGTACGGGTTGTATTGTTGTATGGTATGAATGGTGCAGACAAAAGGGATGAGTTGTATTTATTTAAGAATTAATTGAATTTAATACAAGTTTGATAATATTTTGCGCCTAAATTTATGCCTGTAATGCCAATGCAGAAATATAATTTATTTTTTAGGGATTTCTAAAACATCATTATAAAATTCGTTACAAAATTCAACAAACGAAACGCTCTATTTGAGACGAGATACACGCTCCTTCTGCTGAACGAAATCCGATTTAAGATAGTCGAATCACAAACGTTCTTAGCTAAACGGTCGCAAGCCATTCTTGCTGACTGATTTTTCACTTCAGACACCCGAATCGCCCCATCGAATCAATCTTCATGAAATCTTTAGCATCATCTATCTTGACCCATGGCCACCGAAGAAGCTAAACCAAAAGCTAATTCGCCCTTATCGCCTGGAAAGCTTCCACCGTTAATCGCCAAGATGGATGAATGATCGCCGGCAGACAGTTCGTAGCTGCAGAAAATTGTCGAATAAGCGTTGTCCCTGTAATTTCATCCCCTTCCTTTCGGTAATTGATTCAACCAATCCAAGCCACTCCCAAAGTAGGGATAGAGCGCTTCGATCAGCGGGCTCACGTGAGGTGAGAAGGATCCGAGAGTGAAATCTTCGATCAGCTCAGGAATAAATCTTCGCCCGTCGATTTCAACAGGCGGGTTTGGTGGTTTGGTGGATCAAAAGTGGTAAGATTTACTTTCCGTATGCCGTCTTTGCGATTGTCGCACCATTCCTTTCGCTGTGTGTGTGTGTGTGTGTGTGTGTGTGTGTGTGTGTGTGTTAGTGAGCCCGGAAAGCACATAATCGGAAGTGACTCCTTTGATCGATAGGATTATAGCGTGATGTATGGGAATGGTGATTGAATCAAGCAAAGGCAAAGATAAAAATGGGGATCGCCCGGAGGTATTGCCAAATCACAAAGAGCGTACGAACGACTCGTCTGTTATCACACGCGGTGTTATTTTGCGTGCACGGTTTCGAAACTGCGTATCTGGGCGCAGTGCTAGTGTACGAGCGAATGCATACCTTCCGCCTTCCAAAAGCCTTCGCTTTGAAAGGGAGGGAAAAGCGAAAAAAAAAATGGAAAAAAGGAAATACCATCTTCAAACACTTTGCCCCGTGCGGCCATGCCAGCAACCCCGAGGCACATCGAACTGTCGGCTGGTGTCATCCTTTCTCAACCCGATTGACAGACGTCTTTCGAAAACGAAGGAAAAAAGAAAGGCCACCCGGTGTCGAGAGAGACAGAAAGAAGGGGAGAAGGATTTATTTTATATTTTTCCTTATAGAAAATGGAGCCGGGAGAAGATATCTTCGTCTTCGTGCGGACGAAATCAAAAGCTATTCAGTTTTGCACTTTGCAATCGTCACTTGTCTTCTGCCTGCGTGGTCCAGCAAAGGCGAGGGATTTAGCAGGGCAGACGAGGAAATACAGAACGGAAATGTCTTTCAACCAAATCTTTTCGGATATCGGCTCCGATCGGAATCGATTGGCTGCGTGGCCCGTTGGAAACCGACCAACTGTCAACCGAACCCCTAATGCTGGGTGTATTAGTATTGCCCTGTTGCTGACGGTTGGGAAGGGGAAGATAAGAGCAGAGTGTATGTAGGTGGAGTGTGTGCGGGAGAGTTCAAGAGCTGCAACGGACGTTCACACCGGAAGACGTGTCGAGTTGGTTCGAGCAACACCGTTGAGCTTATTTCCGACGTTATGGTTGAGTGATGATATGTTTTTGTTTCACGTTTATGACATTTTACTCGAATCGACATTCGTATTGTTCGTCTTATAGAATTAAAGCGTTAGTAATAGTATTAGCGTTAGATGACACTTGTGGTATGTGAAATCCCGAGGAAAAATACAATTATTGATGTAAACAATTAAAGAAAGTAATGTTTAGAGACCTTAACAATTATTGAGCATAATAACTTAGTAACTGAAGAACTTCTTCTTCTTTTGGTTCAACAACCGTTGTCGGTCAAGACCTGCCTGTACCACTTGTGGGGTTGGCATTCAGTGACTTTTGGATTAACCCCCATAGCAGGATAGTCAGTCCTACGTATGGCGGCACGGTCTATTTGGGGTTTGAACCCATGACGGGCATGTTGTTAAGTCGTTCGACTTGACAACTGTACCATGAGACCGACCTCTGAACTGAAGAATTAAAGAACTAAAAAAATAAAGGAATTTATTTATACCGAGCAACAAACGTTATAAACTACATTATTAAAACGCTAGAGAAAAAAAAATAAATAAAAACCTACACAACTAAAAAATTTACTTAAAAATGAAGAACTTAAGAATAAAAAAACTGAAGAACTAAAGAGCGTAATAATTATTAAAATAAAAAAGAAGAGAACGAAAGATAAAACACATAACTAAATTACAAAACATAGAACTAAATAACTAAAGAACTAAAGAACTAAAGAACTAAAGAACTAAAGAACTAAAGAACTAAAGAACTAAAGAACTAAAGAGCTAAAGAACTAAAGAACTAAAGAACTAAAGAACTAAAGAACTAAAGAACTAAAGAACTAAAGAACTAAAGAACTAAAGAACTAAAGAACTAAAGAACTAATGTACTAAAGAACTAAAGAACTAAAGAACTAAAGAACTAAAGAACTAAAGAACTAAAGAACTAAAGAACTAAAGAACTTAAGAACTTAAGAACTAAAGAACTAAAGAACTAAACAACTAAAGAACTAAAGAACTAAAGAATTAAAGAACTAAAGAACTAAAGAACTAAAGAACTAAAAAACTAAAGAACTAAAGAACTAAAGAACTAAAGAACTTAAGAACTAAAGAACTAAAGAACTTAAGAACTTAAGAACTTAAGAACTAAAGAACTTAAGAACTAAAGAACTAAAGAACTAAAGAACTAAAGAACTAAAGAACTAAAGAACTAAAGAACTAAACAACTAAAGAACTAAAGAACTAAAGAACTAAACAACTAAAGAACTAAAGAACTAAAGAACTAAAGAACTAAAGAACTAAAGAACTAAAGAACTTAAGAACTAAAGAACTAAAGAACTAAAGAACTAAAGAACTAAAGAACTAAAGAACTAAAGAACTAAAGAACTAAAGAACTAAAGAACTAAAGAACTAATGAACTAAAGAACTAAAGAACTAAAGAACTTAAGACTAAAGATCTAAAGATTTAAAGATCTAAAGAACTAAAGAATTAAAGAGCTATAGAACTATTAAAGAACTAAATAACCGAAGGACTATCTGAAATAACTTCATACGATCAGACGAGATGTTTATATAAGAACTATTGATAAGTCATGAGATTTTACGATCAATTCTTGTTATAATGTGCACAAGCTCCTCTATCAAATGCTGTTTTCCCGCACGTGCTAATCTTAATAGGCATGTTTTCCATTTTCAGAACTGTGCTCTAATTAACCATTCACAGAACAAAGATCACTCGCTTAAAACATGGAAATGGATAGAACATGGAACATGGAATCTGTTTACAGAATGCGTGTGTAACATGTTTCCACAGTCCATAACAAAAACTTCTCAACAATAGTAACACACACGAACAGTTCATCCACTCCAACCGTGCTGGGTTTGTTCGGTAGCCGCCACCACCACCACCAACATCACTACCAGGTTACACACGTACACAGTTGCCCTGGTTGAAGATTAATAATTGATGCCGTCAATTACCTTACTGAATGGTGGAAACTCTTAGCCTAAGCCTTTTACCGAGTTCGTCCTTTATCCTGAGGTAAAACCAGGTTCTATCCGTGCTAAGGACGTGGGAGTTTTCGTGAAAATAGTTCGAAACTGACCGCACTACTTTCGATACATACACTATACACACAAATACACACTCAACGCTGAGCGCTGTACCTAAATGCGAATGAAGATGTCCATTTGCTCGTGACGGGTTTTCCGTTTCGGGATTTACATTTTCCTTTTCCGTTGCTTTCTAGTTGATTTGGAGAAGCGAGCATGCGGCATGCGGCAAGGACACGGGACCGAAACTGGAATAGTCACAGACAGACACTGTTCCGCCTGTGGCAGGTCGGTCGGTCGGTCGATTTCGTCGGTTGGTTTTGGCAATGCTTATTTTGTTGAATGTATGGAAATGAATGGATGTGATGAAAAATTCATATTTCCCTACTTTCTTGCCCGTTGCCTGTGGCTCTTTACCACTCACAAGTTCTTCGCCAACCACCCGTGTCGGCATTTAGCATTCCATAAACACTTCTGCCCAATTTTGCCCCATCAGCTTACCGAGTGAGAGCGTAAGAGACCAGCCCCTTGGCTGTGGTATGGACGGTATGGGTACGGATTTCCCTTTCCGCAACATTGTAGCTCGACTTCATTCGGCCAGTTTTGCTCGTTGCTTCGTTGTTGCAGCGGTCGTTGTACGCTCCCAACATGACAGGTAGCAGGGAAAAGGTTTTTAAAAATCGTCCTCCTGCCCACCAATGCTAGCGCTTCGGTGAAAATGTCTCACAATTAGGGTACGTACGTACGTATCGGTTGATATGATTTCGGACCGACAGGCGCATACATTTGAGGTGGGTTTTGCTTCAAGCATGGTTTGAATTGCGTTGTACACGGTGAGTGGTGAATATATGTGTGTGTGTGAGCGTTTTCTTTTTTCATGTACTCACTAAAAACAAAACGATGTACGGGCGGGAAACCTGATCCAACCCGGGCGATGTTTGGTAAGTTTTTAATTGGAATCGATTTTAAAACATGTGCTGCAAGCGTGCTGAGCTGCCAGGAGTTTGTGGAAAAGCTAACACACAATCTAAAAACAGCACGGATAAATTGAAGCAGATATAAACAGTAGTTCGGGTAACTTTAGGCCAGTGTTGCTGTAGTTATACGGGTTGAAATTGTTGTTTGCATGTAATTAATTATACTGTGCTGTTAGCAAAATACGTTTCGGAAAATGTGCATATCTGTGCATAGCACTGACAGCTGCCGTAATATTCTGCTTGCATAAACAAGGTTTCTTAGTATTAATAAACTAGTACAGCAGCTCACCATACAGTAAATGAGTGAGTGAATTCAATGAAAATCCAATTACTGTGTATAATTATTATTTCTACGCAACAATCACTCAATACATTACACAACCTTTGTCTTTAATACCGATCTTTCTCCCTTTCAAACAACCATTTTTCCCCCGTTTATTGTACTTCTCTTAAAACAAACTCCCCTCTTTATCCGTATAAACTTGCTGCTGTTGCCGTGCTTGAACGATACTTGAAATTTGCCGGAAATATGTTTTTCGTGCAAATTTATCGAACTTGCTCGCGGCAGCTGTCGGTAAGATGGCGCGATGGCGCCAACTTTCCCGGGTGGCAAACCCACCAGCCAGCTAGCCAGCCAGCTTGCGCTAGGAGGTGTATTTTCTCCCGCTCTGGGCGCGCGCTTTTTGCTCTCTTCATTTGTCGCATCATCATTTATTCAGTTCCAGGTTTGGGGTGGGTAAAAAAGAAAAAAATCTCCTCCACCCCTCTCCCCCAAATACAGCGACAGGGAAAAACTTTCGAACGCAGCGCATTAAAAGCGGGCGGAGAAGAAAAGCGCATCTGCAATTGTTTCCCACTTTGTTCCCCGTTTGTCCCACTCGCGCCCCACTTGCTGGCCTGATCGTTTTTGCTTACTTTTTCGCGTCGATTTATCTGCGCTCGTTCGTCCGTCCGTTAACTTCTGCCGCGCTAACGATGCATCAGCCCTCGCCCCTTCCCTTTCTGCCGCACCTTCACTTGCAACAAACCGTATCCAATGGCCGAGAATAACATTTTTGCACCACAAGAATCAAGCTCCACGACGCAGCATTAAGCATTAAGGGGTTGCATCTTTTCGTCGCAAAAAAGAGCTCTCCCAACCCACTGCCTCCTTGTGTGGGACAGCGAGAAGGAAAGGAGAGAATTAAACAAAAAAACCTACACACAGAAACTGGACACTGTAGCTTGATTGTTAACCCCTTTTTTTGTGTGCGGGTGTCTGCCCGAGCGCTACTCTTCCGGTTGCCTATTAAGCAATCGACCTTTTGCTTCCGTTCCGTGTTGCTTCAATGGGTAGTAGGGATGAATGGTGTGAGGGGCATCCTCATTTTGTCTTAACTTTTTCGCTTTTCCCGCGGTATGCCATTATCTTAATTTTTCGCCCGCTGCTGATTTATAGCATCATAATCGTGTTATAATTAGTACGTCTATATTTACGCGACGTACCGCTTAACCGTGGCCCCGGTTCTGCTTTTTGATGTTTCCGTTGAGGCGGTATGGTGTCCAGTATTCAGGCGAAGGATCTTTGTGGTAGGTTTTCGTGTTTTTTTTGTACTTACTTGCTGTAACGTTTGATGCGTGAATGCATCCATTTTTAATTTTGCCCATCTTCCGTTGGACCGTTTGAGCGGTTGCTTCAAAGGAAATAGAAATTGGTACATTTTTTTTGGGGGGAGGAAATAACGTTTGAGAATGAATTTAGGATAGCCAATTTCTGTTTTGCTTCATTTTGTACGATCAAACAATTTGTTAACAAAGGAAAGGATTACCCATTTACTAGAAAGAAATGAAAAATACTTCGATGAGTTTATATGAACAAAAAAAAAGTTCTTCTTTGCTTTTATGTTTATTAACTCTCAAATAAAAGATTTTATTTTTCATTTGCATCTACTTGTTACTTTGGTTCAGTTACAGGGTTACACGATTTAATTCCTTAAATAAAGGCTTAAATTCAAGTGGCACATCAAACGAAACTTATTCTATAACCCATGGTGGTTCTGGAACTTATAGTGAATCCGTGCTGGTCCTGAAGCTGATAGTTTACCTGTACCAGCTATGGAACAGGTTCTAAATCTATACCGAACCTGGAACATCTTACCCGGCCCTCTAGCACCAATCGAACACGACATCGAACATGAAAAATGTATGGGATTTAACATGTTTGTCTTGTTTGTTTGTTTGTGTCTGATTATACCTCCATATGATTATATGGGTTTGTTCGTGTCGGATGTCGTGTTCGATTGCTGCTGGAGCGCCGCCTTATGCCGTCGTTCTGAAACTGGTCTCAGTCGATGCCGGTTCTAGGAAAAATTGTAAACTCGTCCAGGCCTTGGAGATAGTAGTGGACCTTTGGCAGTAATGGTACTGGTTCCAAGGCCATACGGGAAACTGATGCTCAATCCATACGGGACCTAATTGATTGAAACTGATTCAAAAACTATAACGGTCCCAGAACTAGAGCAGAACCTGTAGCGGTACTGTAAATTGCTCCGAACCTACACGAAGTTTCAAACTGAACCTGAATTGGGAGGGTCCTGGAACTAGCCATATAACAATGACGGTGCTGGAACTGCGTCCAAACCTGACCGGTTTAGGAACTTGTCCCGAGCCCCGAACCGAGCATAAAAATGCTGTTAAGCTCATATTAATACACGCAATAATCATAAATAAATACTGGTACAGTAGCTAATCCCAAACTCCTACTGGTACTGTATTGATTGAATTGAACGAAATATTTAAGTAGTACTGAATCAATTATGTTTCTGGAACTAATCCTGATTCCGTTCTGAAATTGGTACTGACTCTAGTCCACACTAGAGTTGTGCCTCAATAACCAGAACTGTATTATTCATTCAATGCATCCTAAAGAACGAACGACCTACGTTCAGCTAATCATGGTTCATCAATTCTTTTTAAATCATAATGTACGGAGTTGTTTATGAAAATAACGTCCTACCCGTTCAAATAAAGATTGTCCAGGTCTGCCAAATAACTTTCAAGATGTAATAAAGTACTTCTTCTTGCGAAATGAAACCATTTACCATATTTTCATAGGCTGAAATGAACGACTGAATCGCGATAAACGTTCAGCACATCTAATTGGCCTGCCTCAGGAGTGTCCGAAACCGCTCACGGTCTCGCGCCTTCGTCTACCAGTCCGTTATCCCGGCCAATGAAACGAATTCGAATGAAACGGCCACATTCACGGAAATGAAACGAATTGCCGAAGCCTAGTCCTGAGCTAGACATCTGAGCTAGAACTGGTCTAGAACTCATGCCATTCTGGAAAGTGCACTATTCTGGACTAAAAAATGCACTTTAATCTGTCTCGCCAATGGAACAGATCGCAAAACCTCTTCGGTCCAGACATCGACACAGTCGTTACACCGAACCAGCAACTGATTCCGCTACCATTTTTATCAAGTATTTTCCAGTAGCAGTTTTTTTAATACATATTGCGTAAACATTCAGTAATGAAGCATCGAAAAAAGACAATCTTTCTAGTGCGAACAAATTACATGAAGTGATTATACGTCGTTCTTCAAAAAAGTAACATTTCTTTCTCAGTATCATTAACTTACTGATGGAACGCAAAAATCCCAACCTGCGCTTCGGCCGGAAACGGGCGCGCGCGATTGTCGAACGTGTTAATTCATTCGTTCATAATACGAATTTCCGGTGCGATCTCTATTTCTTCCAAGACGGCAACGATGCGGCGAACAAAAAACCCGAAAAACGCCCGTAGAATCGTCTACGCGAACCGTTCGACACACGTCAAAATGGTCGAAACCGGAAGCAAAGGGATGCGTTAGATGCCGTGGGGGGTGGGGAAGGGAAAGCAAAAGGATGCCGATAAGATAGAGCACGAACCTGGCGAGCAAAAGGAAACACTGGGAAAAAACACTTCCGGGCCGCGTTCGGTGTGATGGGAAAGTGATGAAATTAAGCATTTCTGTCACCCAAACCACTTCTCTTTCAAACAATGCTCACCCTGCCCTCCCCCTCCCATTTCCAAAAAGGGATGGAAAATCATCGAGTGGAAATGCGCAACGTCTGATGAAGTACTTGTAATATCGAAACGCGTCGCCTTCTTTCAGCCTGTTTTGGCCCGCGCTACGCTACGGGAAACTGATTACGTGCGGCTGGGCTTTGTAATTATTCAACTCCTCGTCGGCACTGGAAATAAATTATTCAAATCCGAGCTGTAGACACATTTAAATGAGGCAATTTTCTACTTGGCGTAAGACCCACCATTCCCTCACACCACTAGCAGGCACCGCACCAGTTCAGTGCGGCAGGCGTGCTTCCGTGCGAAAGACGTTCGGTTTTTTTTTTTTCATCGAAATAAAATATGAAAAAGTTAATCACGGCGCTCGAGAGGGAAGAAGGATGGACGCCGCAAGACAAGAAAAAGAAAATCTATACACCCATAAAGTAATTCTGTGTTGCCTTTAGGGAGGTAGGAATGTAAGAGAAAACCCTTTCCCAGCTAGATAGGTAGGAAATTTTTACCATTCATTACGCGAGAAAGGTGAAACGCTTCGATTACACCTTACATACCGAGTGCGTTTGCTCCGAGCGGGTTCTGCCCGTACTTGGCATCGGTTGGTTGGTTGTTCGTCATTTCGCACCGGGGCACGTAGTTGGAAAATATTGCATTTTGTACGGTTCAGGGATAATGTGTGTCTGTGTGGCTGTGTGTGCTTGCAAGGCGCAACACGCTATCGGACTGGCGTGGCGATGGTGCGAAGGAAAATTATTTACTCTTCGTGATCGCCCTACCTGATGACGGTGGAGGACGGTGTGTTGGTTGGTGGGCGATGTATTTAGCGCCGTCTGGGCTCTACGAAAATCCGGTTACTTGTATCATTTCGCGGGAAATGATGTACAACTGTAATAACTTCTTATTGCAGTGCTTTATTTGCGATGTGCGAAGGGGGTTGGGACTGGATTTCAGATGAAATTGATAGCAATACATTTAATGACGGCACAGCTTGTTGCAGCTCGAGATTAATAGGAGTTATTTGTGAGTAACACATTTGTTTAATAAAAGCGTTCTGTACTTTGTGTCCAAAGGTAAAGTTTTTCTTATCACAAAAGCAGTAGAAACTTACTGGGAAGCAGTAAAAGAACGACACAAAGGGATTTGCAACCAAAATGGTATGCTCAGCTCAGAGAGAGAGAGTTATTACTCTGCAATGCTAGTACGACATAAACCGTATGGGTCTTTCGAGCTATACAATCTCTAAATCACATTGGTTGCGTTTGGATGTTGTGTTCTTTGTATGGGAATGTAACAAGAAAAGAGCCGACAGGTACCACACCATTCAACCTGTCCAAGCCTTTCTTATCACTTTTGGCTAGGCATGGTGTAGTTTATTCCGGTCAATACTGGCAACTGCACAAAAGAGACCCTTCTTTTGCATGGTCAAACTGCGGTCAATTGTACATTGTTTCTTGTACCTGTCACTCACCGCAATCCAGCTAGAGTATGTATTTCGCCTTTGCAGGCACTCATAAACTGAAAAGGGGTTGAAAAATAGCTTCGAAGATAGTGGCAAACGTCTGTGGTTGGGCTGTAGTGACAAGGGTTACATTATTATTACATGCATATTTACACAACTAATGTGTAGGTTTAAATGTAAAGATAGGTAGGGAGGCGTTCAGATTACAGGCTTGAAATGGGATGGGTACAGCAATTTAGTAAAATATTTCTTCAGAATAAACAAAGGACAGCGATAGGGACAATATGTTCTGTCAGCTTGTGTGACTTTAGGTTTACGACTTAATTTAGTGTTGCGTGTGTGTGTATTTGGGGCGTTTATATTGGACCGAAGTGGACCATTTGGATTTACCCTCAGCAAGGATATTACAGACAAGAGATCATAACAAGAGCTAATTAATTGGGGATAATAAGCTCAGATGGTAGTAATAATGATGTCTAAATTCTGAGAAGAATCAAATCGAATCTTGTTATTGCTTGTTTGCCTGAACTTGCAATGTAGTAGACTGAGGAAGCGCAGTCTTCTAGCTTAATATTGAAAACACCTTAACATATTGGACACTCGCTTGTGCACTTTGCTTCCTTTCTAATCTTTATTGATGGTTGCTGCTTAAAAAAGCATAGACAGCATATTTCGTATCAAAATGAACGCTTGAAAGGTTGATGTGATGAAATCAACAGCAAAACAGACAGTAAAAAACGCACACACCTTCATTCCAGAGAGCGCTAGCTCCTGAGTGGCGACGGTACCGTTGGCATCCGTTCCAATTAACAAGGGATAAAGTTGAATTAAAACATGATTGGATGGTGAAATGGAGCTGCTGTTGCTGGGCCCTGTCTACGATAAATATATGGTGGTTTAGCTACACGGCAAGATCGGCATTGCACCGTCTCGAAGGCTGAAGGCTACGGTAGGAAACTACAAACAAAGTGCAATAGAACCGCCAAGCCACCACCACTCACACGGGTTTGCAAACGGGTGAACACAGCAAACTGGTTTAACCTGCTGACCTGAAGATTGTGTTCATCCAGTGTGTTGGACCAGGGTGAGGAACTGGTTCTATGGAATGCTGCACTGGACAGAAAAAGATGCGGCCTGAAAAGGCGTAGCGAGGCGTTATGAGACGGGAATGATTAGACATTATATTGGGGATTTTTTGGGACCAACGAGGCGTGTGTCCAGACAATTAAGATTTAATTAAAAAAGCAACCTGTGATGTATGCAAATTAGCCGTTGTGTATACAGTGCCTTACGAGCTTTATGTTATAGCTGCATCTGGTAACTTGAGCCTCAATTTCTAACCAAATTTCAACGCAAAAAATTAATGTTTGCAGTTAATAGATTAATTACCAGAGGAATTATATTTGTTGGTTTAAATAATAGATAATCTAAATTATAGGGTCTCCCACGATTAATTGGTTGGTTCCCATATTTAAAAAAAAATGGTTTCCATTTTTTTTGGGTGAGTTCTCACGATTTTCGACCGTTTCCCAGATTTGATAGGATCAATTGATATCCAATCGGACAATACCAATAAATTATGGGAACGAACCAAAAATCTATGGGTTACGATAAATAAATTGAGACTAGCCCAAAAGATTATGGGAACTGACCAATAAATCGTGGGAAACCATATATAAATGGTGCTAAAACGGTTAAAAAGCTGACATAGGCGTAACGAAATATTGCAAATAAACTTCGCAATGTTTTGCCATATTTTTATTTGTAGTCGTTAACAACCATTCATTATTCTCTGGGAATAGTGAAAGAGTGACAAAAGATGATAGCCTGAACCGCGTCTGTGATGCTCTTTGCTAATAAACACTTCAAGATCAGGCATTTCATGAGCCTCTGACCTTTCCCGATTGCATATCAATAAACCAGAAAAATATTTCCCCGATAAGAGTTCAAAGATCTCAATGACAGTAGTAAAAACGAAAGAAAGATACATTATTATACTTACAAAAGAAAAAAAAAGAAAAAAAATAAAGAAAGATACAAAAATACTAGTTTACAATCAAACTTCGAGTAATTTGCACAAAATATCAATTTGCAAATAATTCCAAAATAAACGTTTATATTCTAATGGATTTTTTTCAGCCAATTTAACTTCTATTTACTTGGTTACAAATGAATTCTTGACTTGCAGGTGGTTAAATTGATGTTTAAAAACATGTTTTAAATTGTTTTGATCCTTAAATATACAAAAAATAATAAGTAATTAAGACGTCCTTTCCCTAAAAATATGACGATAATTTTAAAACGTAGTAAGTTAAACGATCCGAAAACGTTATTCCATGCCGTACCTAAATTTTGTGAACCACTGTATGTCTGGATCATATGAATAACACAGTGTGAGGGCGAAAGATAATAAAGAATCCGGTTGTCCGATGTTCTATAGCAATAATTAATCGCAGCGTTCAAGGCATATACGATTTTTTTTCTTACAAATGTTTTATTATTAAAATTAGATAAAGACGATGAATCCATCTGTAGCTTCAAGTATAATGGACCGTCTATTTCTCTCCTCAAAAAGAGAGAACAAAAACAACTCTCTGCTGCATTTGGCAATGCGTAATTCACAAAACCTCGGTGATTCCCCACATCAACGGCAATGATGCAATTTACAAAAGAGGGGCGTTTTTTCGCTTCCGTCATCAATACTATGTCACCGAATCTGTGTCATAATCTTGCTGCAAAGTGCTGTTCAGTGCTGTTCCACAGTTCATTGCTTGCGGATCGTTTACCACACTGTGCAGTTTTCGAAATGTATAGCCGGCGGTACGTAGCTTGTGGTTTGCTTTGCTTGCTGGTGATCGCCATCGACCAGGGCCATGGACAGGAGCACAAACCGTGCACCACGCCAAACGGGACCGCCGGACGCTGTGTACGGGTGCGTGAGTGTGGCTACGTTCTTGACTTACTGCGGAAGGATCTGTTTGCGCACAGCGATACCGTTCACCTGGAGGGGCTGCAGTGTGGCACACGGCCCGATGGAGGGGCCCTCGTATGCTGTCCTGCGTTTGTGAACGAGCCGAACTGTGGGCCGTCCGTTTTTGGCGTTCGTATCATCGGTGGCAACGATACGGAGCTGGGCGAATTTCCTTGGATGGCGTTGCTGCGGTTTCAGGCACGCAATCGTAAGATTCACGGCAACTGTGGCGCATCACTGGTTAGCAAGCGGTTTGTGCTGAGTGCTGCCCACTGTTTCACCGCAGCAAAGAGCAAGGGATGGAAAATGTAAGTATGAAGAAATGGGTAAGAAAGTAAGGAACACATCAATGCTTTCGAAAAAGGTCTCCTGACGGCCTTATGACAAACGATCTATTGCGCATAGCATACTTTCAATTACACCTATCAGTGCACGTTCAATACCTCTCTCGCACGGAGGGAATGTCATGATGAATTCCACCGATTATTCCGATTCTAATCGAAACCGCTCGTTGCTAACAGAGATTTATTATTATCTCACATCACCACTCCAGCCACTCGGTGCGCGTTGCGGAATGGAATTTCATGAACCACCGTGGAAGCAAAGACTGCAAGCAGGTCAAAGGCTACGACGTACCGATCTGCCGGAAGGATTACGACGTCGCCCGCTTTGAGCAGCATCCCGAGTATCGCGTTAACGCGGGCGTACACGTGAACGATATTGTGCTGATCGAACTGGCAGCGGACGTGGAGTACAATGTCTTTGTCGCACCGATATGTTTGCCCGTTTCCAACGACACGGCCCAGTTACCGTTTGGGTCGTCGGATGATCCAGAAATAGAGTACACAGCAGCAGGCTGGGGTTCGACCGAATCAGGGAAGGAGTGTAAGTACACAGTGGCGTAGAGAAGATGACACCTGCATGGACAATGGAATGCATTTTAATTTACGATTCCCTCCTCCCGAATAGCCACCGGTATGTCGTACCAGCTGAAGCAGATCAATCTTCGCGCATTCAACAAGGAGCGGTGCAAGAAGCTGTTCCAGGTGCCCAGTGGGGTCGGTGTTGGGTTGGGCCATATATGTGCTGGTGGCATTCGCGATGAGGACACGTGCCATGGGGATTCGGGCGGGCCGCTGATGGAAGCGGTGGGTGGTGTGTGGTATTTGGCCGGCATAACCAGCTTCGGGTGGCCTCGCTGTGGCCGGGACGGTGTGCCAGGGGTGTACACGAACATTAGCCACTACATGGGATGGCTGGAGCGGGAGATGTTCCGTGGAATTTTGGCGTAGAATTTAGTTCTGCTCGCGCTGTTCGGTAAACAATAAATGAGGACTTGTTGAGTGTATGAGCGTCGGAAGTTGTTTATCACTTGCTAATTCTCCGAAATACATTTCTGAGGGTAAGTTGTTAAGAAAAGGACGTCTAGACTGGTGGGTGTACACCATCTCTTCATTGGTGATACAAATTCCAGGACGCAGCTATTTGCCAAGTCTATGGCCACGAGCATCAATCAACGGAAGTAAGGCGCAAGGTGTCCGAAAGCTCTTGCAAATCTCGTGCTCCGAGGATCAAGCAGAACCTGAGTGCTTAGCAATCATAAGCACTTGCTTGACCAAACTGTCTGTGATTGTTCGCGCAAACACACACAGAACGGCAGACGAAAAGAGTGGGCTTCAAGTTTGACGAGCCAAACTGCTTGCCCGGCCAATTAACCTAACGAACCACACTTGCCAAACAGCTGGCAATCAGTAAGGGGTGTCCGTAGCGATAAGTAGCTTCCAAGTTTCATCCTAATCCCACCGACATCTGATATTGCGCATCCAAGCAAATAGGAAGCTCCGAATTTTCAGCTCCCGAAATCAACATTTCGTAACTCGTGGTGAAGCGCACAGTTTCGAAGAAGCACCAAACACAGTTTCTCAATTTAACACTAGAAACTGTTTACCGTGGGCAAAGAATTTCAACGCAAACGCAAACTGGAGCTGTATTGCTGGATGAGTTTTGCCTCGCCAGGTTTGCCGGATTGGTTTTGCCGGCACACGGTTCGCACGAGATAACTCGTTATGAGACATTTTAATTAAAATATTTCCCGTCGCGACCGCCAGAGCCACCTATTCCGGAGCAACAGCAGCGCTGAACATACCTTCCGAGCAATGTGTACCTAATCTTGATGGATAGTGTGGCTTTGCTACCTACTAATCAGCATTTTCTTTTGCCGGACCTGTGCTGCGATGGACCGTTACCCTTAGTTCGGGCGAACCGTTGTGCAGTGTGGTCAGTGTACAGTTACTGACCACGAATTTCGACCACGGAAGGTTGCAAAAGTGTACAGGGTTTTTGGGGAGTTTCGTGTTGCAGTATGATTCTGGGAATAAAATTATGGAAAACTGGAGCATGAAGGAGTGCTAGGTAAGCCCTAGACTTATGGCCGTTATCCTCCACCACTCCGAAGGTGGATGGAGCTTCTGGTAAAATAATTCAAAAGTCACTGATTGTTATCGATGGCAGGGCCAGCCGGATAGCTCGTTTAGCTCGGAACGGTCAGTACACTTCTCTCGAGTCCACTGCGTGCTGGAAGATTCAGTGCTTTGGTGCGGTTATCCACGCGGTCTGGGAGCATTTTGGGGGCAAAAAAAAACACACTCACACATCCTATTAGGTTTTCAGCTTACGAGGTGGGTTGGTAGCGTTTCTTTCCCATTTTAGCAGTAAAAGTTCAGATGCTGAGATGCAAACCGAACTAATTTCTCTTGCACGTTGTTGCCTGAAAAACGGGGAAAGTGTTGCAACAGATGCATTGGACAGTTCGTTGCCGTTATGTTTTTTGTTGGTGTTGTTGATGTAGATGCTTGAATGGACTCCCCTCCAAGTCTGGGCTTCCGGGTCTGGGTTTTCTCGATTTGATGCAAACATTTCACCCTTGCTCAGTGATCAATGGTGGACGGGTATGGTACCTGCCAGAAACAGCAAACGCTCAAGATGGGTTTGGAATTCACTCGCAGCCACGTCAGAAGCGAGACGTTAATTTATCGCACACTTTTTATCAAACGATAAACTTTGGGCGGATTTTTGGATGGATGGAGATGTGTCGGAAGGCCACCAGTGCTGTAGTGAGGGAGGGGAAAGCACTGTGGCCGGACGGTCTCATTACAGTTGGGCATGGATTTCCTGTTTTGCGCAGTGCATGTTTATGATGTGGTGGTGCAAACAGCATGTCAAGAAAGTTTATCAGAACCAAACCATGAGCCAACTATTTCCAGCCATTATTAACTTCTGCATGGCGTTAAATTGTAGTTGCGTGGATCTGTTACACAATTTTTGTTTTGATGTGCCATTTGTAGGACAGAATCAAATGTTTCTTTTTTTATGAAATTTATTAAGATATAATTTAAAATGAAAACCCATACGTTGTGAAATTGAGCATAATGAATGGAGTAAAATCATTTTAAACTCTCTGCATGGTTTTGACAACCTGAAGTTGATAGGTTTTTGTTGTCTGTTTGTCTCTACGGTTGGTATAATTGCTACCATCGACCGAATGCTGAAAACTTCTGTTACATTTCACCAACGGGCGAGAAACTTTTCGGCCCTGGTCCGGTTTGTAACTAATTTTGACAAAAGGTCTGCAACGTGCGGTTGACAATTTCTGTAACCCCATCGGTGGGGTTGGATGGGGAGGAAAAGTTGTGTTAACCACCAGGAATCTTTTTGACCAGCTGTGCTGTTAACGCAAACCAGTCCTTTTTTGTGTTTGATAAATTTTTGGTTACTGCGTATGTGCTTTTGAAAGCAATTTTCGCTGTATTTTGCATGGCTCGTAGAGGTTGGGCTTTAATAATCAGAAACGAGAAAATTAAAAGAATTTCTCTAAGCATTTAAGGGTCTTAAAGCATCCATCACATACAGGTACACATTCATGATTTTCAATAATTTATTTGTGTTCCGTAAGGTGTATTACGAACGCATTTTTTATACTTATGATCGTATTTGTGTTCGCAATTTTTACTTTTACAATGTAATGTATGTCTAAAGAAGTAGCTTCACTCTGAACCTCAGAAAAAAACTTACAGGAATAATTAGTTGCTCGTGCAAGTCGAATGTCGAATGTGCAAGTCGAAATGAACAATTTTTGCTCATTTGAACCATCGTCCATATTCTGCAGTATCCAGTAGAGATGGAAGTCTGTATCTATGTAAAAGGCTAGATAAAATTTACTTCATAACACAGGCCAGAAAAGAAGCAGCCCTCGCAAAAAGCGTCTTTCACTGTATGTACGGTATACATGGGAAGCCCGAAACTATCAAACTTGCGTTGAGAGGACGATGTCAGAACACAGTGTGTGCCGTTCCGTATGTTCAATTTCGGTTGGCCTTTGGCACACAATAATAGCCAGCTACGGACCATTTTTTGTTTATTTGAACCAATTTGTGTACTCATGTTTCCAAAAACCGGGATTTCTATATTTGAAATGTCATAGATGCGCAGATGGTTATTCACCCAGACGTATACCCCGTTTATGAATTGGGCAGAAAAATACGCGTGTTAAAAATGGTGATTTTGAGGAGATCTTGTAGGCATACCCTAAACCGTTATTTTGAAAACAATATCAGGGTAACAGTGCACCTCTTATCAGTTGTATTGGAAACTGCTCCAAAGAACCAAACAAACCCGAACCACGGGAATGTCCATTAAGAGTCATCAGCGGCGTAGGCACTTGCTTTCATTGCACACGTAGCGAGATGGAACAGCTGCAGCTTTTCATCATACTCTCCCTTGATCACACGCGACACGCGATGGATGAAGGACACTATACAACACACAAACCAATTTCCCCTAATCTCGAAGTCAATACATCCATTGCACATCCATTGCTGTCCAAAGGCACATATATTTCGCAAAGTTAGCTGATTACTGAAAACATGCCGATCATTCGCTATAGGGGAAATTGGGACAAAATGACACTGTTAAGGATTTTGCTCTGTATCTCATTGGGTGAACCACTGTACATTGATGTCATGACGGCAATCGATGCGTCAACATCTTATTCATGGAAAATAATCAGAAGTAGACGTATTAAAACATGTTTAAATTAATAAAATGTAAATTAAAAATCAACATCAAATGTTGTGAAAATGTAAAATGGTTTGCTATGGGGCAAAATGTACATCAAAACACATGTAAACAAAGGGGGAAAATAGGCCACAACATTGGACTTTAGGCTTTGGTTTAAGAAGTATAGTGTAGAGAATAGTGTTTAGTATTTAAGTGTTTTGTTGAATAATTTAGCATATTGGGGCCCTTTCCGTTTGAAATTCGTAGGCTGAAATTTCAGCCTGTCAGCTGTTTGCTTTGTATAGCAGTTTTCGACCAGCTATCTAATTGAGTATAATATACAGGTATGGTAAAGTGTATGAATTTAGAAGGCTGATTTTTATCGCTTCTGCTTCTGAATGAACATTTTAAGAGTGTTTTGAGAATTCGTCAAGCCTCCAGAAAGCTTGTTTGAGAAAAAAATTTCACCCGTTCTGCCAAAAAGTGATGTTCAAAATTCGTTATGAAAAAGTGCTATGAGACCACCTGGACTACATACACTTTGATTCTGGATTCCACCACCTGATCTCTTTAATGCACCTTGGGATAAATGTAAACAACACCCTGTTTTCGAGCAGGTACTCGAATCTAATTCTAGCTTTTAGGCTAAAATTTTCTAGACTGAAAATCGCAGGCTAGTTTTTTGTGTGGTTTTGTGTGGATTGTTTACATGATTTCAGCCTCCAACTGTCAAACTCCATACAAAAAACTAACTAGAATCGTGTAGGCCCCCATTGCTGGAATGTTTTAATCATTCACGAGTTGTCCGTAATTTTTCTTTTCGATAGAGCATACAGCAGAGTTTTTTTTTTGTAAAAGAAATATATTGTAGCGACCTTAGCTTACAGCACAGCCTCATCATGTGATCTGATAATCGTCCCTGATCCACAAACAAACGGAATTGGAGGCAGCTTGATCAGTGCTATATCGTTGTTGATCCCAGAGAACATCTTTGGAACGAGTATGATTTCCCGTATATCAGAATTCTGAATGTTATCTGCGTCCTGCGATAAATGTGTTCGGCCAAGATAAACGGAGACCTCGGCTTAATGGCTTTCGGCACACAATAGGCGGTATAAGGTGAAAAGCGGAATAAAAAGTGTTTACAGTCAAAATAGTGTTCTTGTCAATGATGGATCCTCCACATTTTTGTTACTCGATGTTGTTCTGTTTCTGTCGGTAGAAAATGGCCCCATGTCACGGTCAGTGTCCCGGATTTGTAAGCAGACCATTTTGCATGAGGTAAACCGTTTTTAGATATCGTCTACGAAAGACCACTAGATAGTCCTGAATGAAAGTTTGAGTCGTTGCACTGCAAACGATCCACAAAAAGTATGCAATCAGACATGGTAGTGTATGGTGAGGGCAGACACTTTAAATAATACTGTTTATACACAAGAGTTAGGAGCTGAGGCAGCTGCAATGCTATAATTAACGAATATTATAACTAGCGAATTGAACCATAATGCTATAATTAGAGTGCCATAATTTGGCGGCCATCAACGCGTTGGTTGGTGTGCGTGAGAGGGCAACAGCAGAAAGGTGATCGCCCGAACAGCGGGAACCTTCTTCCACGAACGGCAACGGCAGCGATCGGACGCGCGCGCAATCCGCTTAGTTTTTAAGTTGTTTGTTAAAATAAAATTAAACATAAAAAATACCGCAACGTCCAACCCTAGACTGATCATATGGTGCCGTGACCAGGATTGAAAACCTTTTTCGACAAGCGCTAAGTGAAAAGATTTATTCGTTGAGCATTTTTTGTTTCGTTTTGTGATTTAGTGCGTACCGTGCAAAGGAACTATCGTTAATACGTGTTTGAGTGTACGAACTTTGGCGGTCAGTAAATGTGAAATTTCAACCTGCAAAGGGACAGTCGTGCCGCTTATTACTCTTCATTGATTGCGTGTCCGCGTCTCCGTCGTATTCAGTTCGTTGCCAAAAAGACAGGCTAACTACCGCCTTCTTCGGCGTCTTGCCACGGCCATCGTAAAAGCTATAAGTAGCGTCCTACCTCAGCCATCGCGTTTTTTTTTTGGATACAATTCAGCGATTTACCGCAGTCGCGTAAAAAAAAAAAGGCGCAGGCGTCTTGCCTTTATTATAATATAAGGTTTCGTTCGTCTTCGTGTCACGAAGCGTGTAACGTCTTGTTACAAAGAACACTAAAGTTAAGTTACTGTCCAATCCGTTGAACATTAGTGTGAGAAAACGTCAGCTTATCTTCCGTGTCGCAACCGGTTGTTTTTCGCGCGTGTGATATCCGTCTTCGTAATCGTGTGTTTCCCGCCAGTCGCAGTTTGAAGCAGCCATCCGTCATCATCTGTAGAGATTTCCCCTCCATCGTAATTGCAACTGCTTTCCCGAATCCTGCCATCTCAACAGGTCAAGTATAAAGATGACCGAAATTGCGAGCCTAAGACAACGGCTGAATTCTTTATTTACGAAGCTGAAAAGAAATGAAGTTTTTATAGCGAACTTCCAGGCTGAACAACACAAGCATCTCGTGCCTGTCCGGCTCCAAACGATTGATGGTATGGAAAAGGAGTTTGAAACGGCTCATACGCACTTGTGTTTGTTAGCGCCCAGTGAAGCTGAGAAGCTAGAAGAAGAGGAGTTGATGGATAATTTTGAGGAAAGGTTCATAGCTATGAAAAGCGCCATGCTATCGCACATGCCTACTCAAACAGCTCAAGCCGTTAGCTCTGAGCTTGGCTCAAGCCACGCTCAAAACCCAAGCCACTCTCCCATCCAAAACCACGTTAAATTACCAGCCATCTCTTTGCCCGAATTTAACGGTGATATAATGCACTGGATGGCATTTCATGATACCTTTGAAGCATTAGTTCACAACAATGCAAGCGTTTTGGACATACAAAAATTCCATTATTTGAGAGCTTCATTAACTGGTGAGGCCGCTAGATTGATAGAGTCGATCCCATTGTGCGCATCGAATTACTCCATCGCATGGCAGGAGCTCAAGGGGCGATTCTCAAATGAATACCTTCTGCAAAAGATGCACTTTAAGCAAATGTTCGGCATCCCACAATTACGAAAAGAATCGTCAGCCGACTTGCATAGATTGGTAGACGAATTTAATCGGCATGTAAAAATGATTCAAAAGCTAGGTGAGCCAACCGACCAATGGAGCTCAATGTTAGAATATGTTTTGTGCTCCAAGCTACCATCGGAAACTCTTACACATTGGGAAGACAAGGCAGCTAGCATGAAAAAGCCAACATATGAGGCGTTAATAGAATTTCTGCAAAGAAGAATGAAAACATTAGATTCTGTTTATATGAGTAAATCTGCGGATGCAAGCTCTACATCGATGCCTGCCGTAAGGCCTTCTTCGCATCTTTCGTACTATTCGTACACCGCAAATAATACAAAACGATGTCCTTGCTGTCGACTAGATCACTTATTATGGTACTGTAACCAATTTATGCGACTTCCGCAATCTGAGCGCCTTCAGATAGTGCGAGCGAAGAGTCTCTGCATTAATTGTTTAAGAGTCGACCACAGCATGAAAGATTGTCCTTCGATCAATCGGTGCAAACATTGCAACCAGCAACATCATTCTTTATTGCACTCCTTTGATTTTGTACGCCGGCAGCAATCCCACGACCGAACACTACGTACCAGCCCTCAGGTAGCGCCTAGCGCTTCATTTAACAGCACAGCAGCATTGGAAAACGAAAACCGAGCAGCGGACCAACGAGAGGTATTCTTACTCACTACTATTGTCATTGTTGTGGATGCGTTTGGCAATCACCATCCAGCAAGAGCATTATTAGATAGCGTATCACAACCTAACCTAATAAGCAAAAGATTGGCAAAATTAATAGGTCTACCTACTTCCAGATTGGACATTGACGTTAAAGGTGCTGGTTGTGCTACGACGAGGGTGCGGGAGTCCATGTATGCTGAAATTCGATCTCGCACCAGCCAATTTTCTTGTGGAGTAAATTTCCTGCTAATGGATGAAGTAGCTGCAAAACTTCCTTCCCACCACATTAATATAAGTCGCTGGAACATTCCGCCTGGACTATCCCTGGCGGACCCTCATTTTAATCAGGCCGAATCAATAGATATGATAATCGGAGCATAGCATTTCTACACCTTTTTTCCAACTGCAGAGCGTATTTATCTGGCAGATAAATTACCAATACTGATCAACAGCGTGTTTGGGTGGCTTGTAGTCGGTCCAGCTAGCGAGGAGGTCGTTAATCCTCACTCCAACCCAACACGAGTAGCAATGGTGTCTTTGGAAGAAAAAATAGAGCAGTTTTGGAAGGCAGAAGAGCTACATGCATGCGAACCATATTCAATAGAAGAAAAGCATTGCGAAGAGCTGTATAGATCAAAGACAGGAAGAAATAGTGACGGACGATACGTGGTGCAGATGCCTAAACATCCAGAGTTCTCAATACGCTTGGGCGAGTCAAAAGGCCAGGCGTTGCGCCGATTCTACGCATTAGAAAAGCGCCTATCTCGAAATTCGCAATTGAAGAAGGAGTATCATGCCTTCATGCAGGAATATATAGATCTCGGACACATGCAACCTGTTAATGAAAATGCGTCAAGCTCAACGAAAACCTTTTATCTGCCTCATCACCCAGTCATAAAGGAGAGCAGTTCCACTACCAAAGTGAGAGTAGTCTTTGACGGCTCCGCGAAAACATCTACAGGCTATTCCCTCAACGAAGCACTATGTGTGGGACCTATTGTGCAGGATGAGCTGTTGGACATTATTTTGCGTTTTCGCACCTATTTTGTGGCCTTAGTCGGAGATATCGAAAAAATGTACCGTCAATTCCTTTTGCATGAAGATGATCGCGCATTAGTGAGAATATTGTTTCGATTCTCATCAACATCACCAGTAAAAGAGTATGAACTGAATACTGTCACATACGGTTTGGCTCCTTCATCTTTCCTAGCTACTCGCACATTACTTCAATTAGTGCAGGACGAAGGAAGCAATTACCCTCTTGCCAGTCGTGCTATTCGCAATTTCTACGTAGATGACTTCATTGGCGGAGCATCATCTGTTGAGGAAGCTATACAGCTCCGATCTGAGCTAACTGGAATGATGCTAAAGGGCGGCTTTCCATTACGAAAGTGGACCTCAAATCGTTTGGAGGTTTTGCAAGAGCTCGATGCTTCTCAAATCGGAACCAAATCATCTCTGCAGTTTGATACCGACGAAACTATCAAAGCCCTAGGTGTCTGCTGGGAACCTGAGCGCGATAATTTATGCTTTGCATCAAGCATCAAGCCACTACAGTCACCCTCTACTAAACGGAGCATTTGTTCGGAGATAGCTCGATTATTTGACCCGTTGGGTCTTATCGCTCCTGTCGTAGTGCGAGCAAAAATAATGATGCAGCAGCTTTGGGCGCTATCGATTGGCTGGGATGAGACTGTACCAGAGTCATTTGGGCTGAAATGGAAAGATTTTTATGAGAAGTTGGAGATTTTGGCTTGCTACAGAATCGAACGATACTGTTTCGCCTTACGATCGAATGTGCAGCTGCACATATTTACTGATGCTTCAGAGACGGCATATGGCTCATGCGTTTATGCAAGGTGCGAGGATGCCGAGGGGAATATTAAAATATCTTTGCTTGCGTCGAAATCTAGAGTAGCTCCATTGAAGCGTATAAGCCTGCCTCGATTAGAACTCTGCGGTGCCGTATTAGGGGCTCATCTTTACGAGCACATTGCCAAAGCCATTCAGCTTACTGTGCAGTCGGTACATTTCTGGTCCGATTCCAGTATTACACTACATTGGATCAAAGCGGCTCCAAATACCTGGAAAACATACGTGGCAAATAGAGTAGCAAACATTCAACAATGTACGAAGGGCCACACGTGGAGGCATGTACCTGGACAGCAGAACCCGGCTGATCTCGTTTCGCGAGGCATGACGGCACCCGATTTTATAAAAAGCACCATTTGGCTCTCTGGGCCAGCTTGGCTGGCGCTACCCTCTGCTGAATGGCCTACATCTGAACCTCTACTACCGACCGGCATCGAAAAGGAAACGCGTTTGCTAGTTGCTGTTGCCAGCGCATCGCCTGCAGTTAACCCTTGGTTCAAAAGGTGGTCATCATACTCCCAATTACTGCACATTATTGCATACTGCAAGCGATTTATAAAAAATCTAAGGCTTAAGGCGAGAACGAAGCCTTCTTGTGACCCGGTATCCATCGTACTGACACCAGAGCAGAATGAGGAGGCAAAGGCATTTCTGGTCAAGACTGCTCAAGACGATGCCTTCCGAAACGAAATTTCAGCCCTTCGGAACGGCCAACCTATAAAGAAAAACTTATCGATTAGAAATCTCAACCCGTTTTTGGACAACCAAGGTGTGCTTAGAGTCGGAGGAAGGTTAAACTTAGCTGATTTGCCGTTCCAGTCAAAGCATCCTGCTCTCCTTCCAAAGGGGCATCCGTTTACGCGCAACATAGTGGTTCACTATCACTGGAAACTACTTCACGCTGGAGGGCGAAATCTCATCAGCAACATAAGAGAGGAGTTTTGGCCTTTGGATGCTCGACGATTAGTTAGAAGCATAACGCGGGAATGTTTCCGGTGTTTTCGGTCGGATCCTTTTATCGCATGCCAGCGAATTGGACAGCTACCCGCATCCAGAGTGACACCTAGCCGACCTTTCAGCAACGTGGGAATCGACTACGCCGGCCCATTTTATTTAAAACCGGTACACAGAAGAGCGGCCGCCTGCAAGGCTTATCTCTGCCTTTTTGTGTGTTTCGCTACAAAGGCGGTACATCTCGAGCTGGTATGTGACTTGTCTACATCAGCCTTTTTAGCAGCGCTACGAAGATTCATTGCTCGCCGTGGTAAGCCGTGTCACATTCACTCGGATAACGGAAAAAACTTCGAAGGAGCTAGTAACGAAATAACAGAATTGGCATCGCTCATCGCTAGAAAGGAAGAAGAACAGCAAGTGAATGAGTTCTGCACGTCCCAAGGGATATCATGGCACTTTAATCCCCCAAGGGCTCCTCATTTCGGCGGACTGTGGGAATCTGCGGTGAAGGTAGCAAAAAGACATCTGTGTCGTATCCTCGGTGCATCTCGTTTGTCTTTTGAAGATTTTTATACGGTACTAACGCAAATCGAAGCGGTCATGAATTCGCGACCGTTGCTTCCTCTTTCAGAAAATCCTGATGAACTGGCGGCGCTAACTCCGGGCCACTTTCTGATCGGTACCTCCATGCAAGCACTTCCCGAACCTAACTTGTGTGACGTTCCCTTAAACCGGTTGGAGCACTATTGGAAGCTACAAGCCTACGTGCAGCGTTTCTGGGTCCACTGGAAAGGCGAATATTTGCAAGAGCTGCAAAAGGACACGGTGGGACATGAACAGAATCCTCAGTTCACTATCGGCAGGATGGTCATTCTCATCGATGAGCTGTTACCCGCAACCCGATGGCCTTTGGCACGTATTGTTGAGACGCATGCTGGAAGGGACGGAATAACGAGAGTAGTATCTGTGCGCACCAGTAAGGGTATATACAAACGTCCCATAACAAAAATATGCCTGTTACCGATACCATCGTCAATAGACGACGCAGCTTCAGAGGAGGTTGATTTGAACAAAGAGAAATTGATAGGAAAATAGGTTGATAGCGCTGAATGCACGTGCAGCAGTCTGTATTTTTGGTTGCACCGTTTCTGACGGGAGTTTGTTGTGTTGTGCTTTCCGGTAGCAATCGATTTGTTGATATGCCATATCAAGGGGGGGGAGGATGTTTATACACAAGAGTTAGGAGCTGAGGCAGCTGCAATGCTATAATTAACGAATATTATAACTAGCGAATTGAACCATAATGCTATAATTAGAGTGCCATAATTTGGCGGCCATCAACGCGTTGGTTGGTGTGCGTGAGAGGGCAACAGCAGAAAGGTGATCGCCCGAACAGCGGGAACCTTCTTCCACGAACGGCAACGGCAGCGATCGGACGCGCGCGCAATCCGCTTAGTTTTTAAGTTGTTTGTTAAAATAAAATTAAACATAAAAAATACCGCAACGTCCAACCCTAGACTGATCAAATACTATCAACACTATGCTTCCCAACTCTTCAATAATTCTTGACGATACAGCACACTACCACTAGGTGGTATTTTAGTGACAAGTGGAGATGGTAAGCTGGTTTTGGTGAAATTATGTTTCGGTAGTAATACGATGGCTCAGCACAGCTGTGTGTCGTTTGAAGGTGTTTTATTTGAGGTTTAGTATCGCTTACGCGCCGTTTCATTTAACCGATTAATAGACCTTTTCATTCAACAGACATCAAGATTAGACATATGTGAGACATTTTATCATAAAATAAACGAATCTAGTTCTTCAATCGTAACCGCCACGGTTTATATGTATCCATCGATATCTATATAAATCTGTCGAGGGAAACCCCGACACAACGTTAAAATGCTGTGAAGTGGTTTACTCCATGCAAAATCGCATTATACACCGAAATCATGACATAATATTACATTTCATTATCAGGAACTAAAGATAAAAACAAAAAAAAACAGGCCAGGCTGGTTTTCTAAACTAAACTACCCTAAATCCCAAAATCCTTTTCATTTCTTAACCAACTATAATCGTATCTGTTATGGTGAATATTTTGCCTTAGTGAGCCAACCTTTAAGTATCACGGCTCTCACTGATGAGTGCACGCATCTCGTGAGATGCCGTTAGGTTCGGGCTTATGACGTGATCCCCGAAGGATCACTCTCTCTCCGGCGCGCCTCCAATTAGGATAGTGAATAAACGTTTTTATATGTGTTAACTTATTCGCGTGCATTCGTCCACCTCTTTTAAATGCATGACGACAGACCTTAACAGTGGCGACGAGAATTTGTTTTAAAAGTTTAGTGTCTGTAAAGTAAAAGTCTGTGTTTTAACGTGTAAGAGTGTTTAAAAAAAAAAAACTCCAGCATCACGTCGAAGCGGCGCAGGATGAACAGCGGAGATGGAGCGATGGAAGTCCCGATGGATGAAGACCAGCGACGATCATCGTTAGGCCGTATCGATTACCGTGCAATGACGGCCCAACAAACCGGTGAGGTTCCTTCCGTGTACGACCCGCCGGGCCATGTTCAACCTGGATCGCGCGGCTACGTGAGTCAGCAAGGGCAGTTAACACCGAGGCCAGTGCAGCTAGGACCATCGCCATCGCAACCAGCGCCATCACAGTCAGCACCATTGCCATCCGTACAAAATGGCCAGATGGGTCAACAACCTCTGGATAACGCCGTCCTGCAGCAAACCTTGCACTTGCTGCAACAGCAATTGAAGCAACAGCAACAGTTAATTTCGCAAATGTTGCAACAGCAGCAATCCGCGCCGCCAGCCCAGCTACAACCCGCACAGCAGTACCAGCCCGCCGGTCCTAGTAACCCAGAACTTATACTCGATGCTTTGGCCAATAGCATAGCAGAGTTCCGGTATGAAGCTGAATCTGGTGTTACGTTCGAAGCTTGGTTCACACGCTACGAGGACCTGTTTGCCAAAGACGCTTCGCGGCTAGGCGATGAGGCTAAGGTAAGGCTTTTAGTGCGTAAGTTGGGAACACCAGAACACGCCCGTTATATAAGCTATATTTTACCCCGCTCACCACGTGATTTATCGTTTGAGGAAACCGTCGATAAGCTGACAGCACTTTTTGGGTGTAGAGAATCTCTCCTTAGTAAGCGCTACAGATGCCTCCAGATTTGTAAAAAGCGCACGGAAGATTTGATCGCGTTCTCCTGTCGGGTAAACCGAGCATGCGTCGAGTTCCAGTTTGCGAGCATGAACGAAGAGACCTTCAAGTGCCTAATGCTGGTGTGTGGGCTCAAAGATGAGGCTGACAATGACCTGCGAACTAGACTCCTTGCGCGCATAGAGGAGCGGAACGACGTTACGCTTGAACAATTATCCGCAGAGTGTCAGCGTATTACAAGTGTGAAAGGAGACAGCGCTATGATTGCCGGAGAGACGAGTGAACGTGTTTTCGCAGTACACAGCGGAGAGAAGAGATCGCACGAGAAAGCAGCGCAGCAAACTAATTACAAGCAGTTCACGCCGTACCGTACCAAACGACCGTTCCGTGCAAAGTATGCTGTGTGTTCATCAACAAGCAAGCCAGCGAAGCCCTGTTGGTTGTGTGGTGACATGCACTGGGTGCGTGAGTGCACTTACCGTTCGCACAAGTGTCTCGACTGTGCAAGATATGGTCATCGTGAGGGGCACTGCAACACAGCGAGCAGGAAGAAGCGGTTCAATGTTCGGCAACGGAATATCAACACTCGTGTAGTAACGGTCAACGTCCGAAGCATACGAGAGCGCCGCAGATTCGTGTCCATCGCTCTCAACGGAACAGCTGTTCGATTGCAGCTAGACACAGCTTCGGATATCAGTGTCATCGACCGCCGTACGTGGAGAAAAATTGGCAGCCCGCCGTTAACACCGTCATCCGTCACAGCTAAAACTGCATCGGGAGCTACACTGGTATTGGATGGTGAATTCAGCTGTGCTGTTAGTGTTGGTAGCCAGACGAGGCAGGCGACACTCAGCGTATGCGGAGCAGCAAACCTACTACTACTGGGAGCCGATTTGATTGATGTTTTCTCCCTCTGGTCGGTGCCGATGGATGCGTTCTGCAATCACGTTGCAGTAGCAGGACAGCAATCGTTCCAGCAGCTTTTTCCCAAGGTGTTTACGGGAACAGGACTCTGTACAAAGGCGAGTATAAAATTTACCTTGCGAGATAATGTTCGTCCTGTTTTTAGACCTAGCCGCCCAGTAGCTTACGCGATGGAGGAAACCGTGAGTCGTGAGCTCGACCGTCTTGAGGAGTTGAATGTCATCACTCCTGTAACTACTGCAGAATGGGCAGCTCCAGTGGTCGTCGTGCGCAAAGCCAACGGACTTGTTCGTATTTGCGGCGACTATTCGACGGGACTTAATGCTGCGTTATTCCCCCACGACTACCCGTTACCTGTACCAGAGGACATTTTTGCAAGGCTGGCAAATTGCAAGGTCTTTAGCAAAATAGACCTGTCAGATGCATTTTTGCAAGTAGAAATTGATCCAGAATACCGTCATTTCTTGACCATAAATACGCATCGAGGGCTCTATACGTACAACCGACTTCCACCTGGCATTAAGATAGCTCCTACAGCCTTTCAGCAATTGATGGACATAATGCTATCCGGTATCCAAGGCGTTTCAGTGTACTTGGATGACATCATCATCGGAGGTCCATCCGAAGCGGAGCACGACGCAACCGTAGTAGAAGTTTTGAATCGGATTCAGAACTACGGGTTCACACTGCGAACGGAAAAATGCCACTTCAGGGTTAACCAAATCAAATATTTGGGCCACATTATCGACAGCCATGGATTACGGCCTGATGCGCAGAAGGTTGAAGCTATTCGCAAGTTACCGGAGCCAACCAATTTAACCGAAGTAAGATCGTTTTTAGGGGCCATAAACTATTACGGTCGGTTTGTACCCAACATGAGAAATTTGCGCTATCCATTGGACGATTTGTTAAAGGCCGGAGTCGAATTTCGCTGGACGTCGGAATGCAGAAAAGCTTTTGAGAGCTTCAAGACGATATTGGCTTCCGATTTACTACTAACCCATTACGATCCTAAACAAGCAATCATCGTATCTGCCGACGCATCATCAGTTGGCCTCGGGGCGACAATAAGCCATAAGTATCCTGACGGATCTATGCGGGTGGTCCAGCATGCCTCGCGCGCCCTCACAGCGGCAGAAAAAGCATACAGCCAGATTGATCGCGAGGGCTTGGCCATAATTTTTGCGATAAAAAAATTTCATAAGATGATATTCGGCAGAAAGTTTTTATTACAAACAGATCATCGGCCGCTTTTGCGAATATTTGGGTCGAAAAAAGGAATCCCCAATTTTACAGCCAATCGGTTGCAACGTTTCGCTCTTACCCTACTGGCATATGATTTTGAAATAGAATACGTTCGCACCGATCAGTTTGGCAACGCTGACCTTCTTTCCCGCCTGATACACACACACGCCAAGCCAGACGAAGATTCAGTGATAGCATGTGTTACATTAGAGGCGGAAGTAAAATCATTGGTAACTAGCGCTATTCAGTATGTTCCAGTTAATTTTATCGACATAAGTAGAGAAACCAAAGCCGACAGATTATTATCCAAAGTCCTTCAATACGTTCAACATGAATGGCCAAATAATGCAGCTTATGAAGGAGAACTGTCGCGCTTCCATGACAGAAAAGATTCGCTTACAGCAATCGACGGGTGTCTCCTATTTAGAGAGAGGGTGGTAATCCCCAAAGTATTGCAACGCACCTGCTTGAAACAGGTTCATCTCGGGCACCCAGGAATAAATAGGATGAAAGCCATGGCCAGAAGTTATTTTTATTGGCCATCAATGGACCATGACATTGTCGATTGGGTGAACTCGTGTCATTCATGCCAGATAGCAGCTAAGTCTCCAACTCACATCAAGTCGACCAGCTGGCCAGAAGCACCAGGTCCGTGGTACCGCATTCATGTCGACTACGCGGGACCACTCAACGGGGAATGGTACCTGGTGATTGTCGATTCGTTCTCGAAGTGGCCAGAAGTGATTCCAACGAGCAGTACAACAACAACGGCAACGATAAGTATACTGCGTAACATATTTGCTCGTTTTGGCAACCCAGTAACACTTGTGTCGGATAATGGTCCACAATTCACTAGCACAGATTTTGAATCTTTTTGTAGGCAAAATGGGGTTGAGCACATCAGGACAGCGCCGTATCACCCGCAATCCAACGGGCAGGCTGAAAGGTTTGTCGACACCTTTAAGCGCGCTTTGAGGAAGATGTCAGCCGATGGTCTCACGTTACGAGAAGCTCTGGACACCTTCTTGCAGACCTATCGGGCCACCCCGAACGCTCAGCTGAATGATTCGAAAACTCCTGCCGAGATTATGCTAGGCAGGCGTCCCAGGACCTTGCTAGAGCTGTTATTGCCGCCACGTCAAGCTTCACAATCGAGTGCTGGTCTACGAGTTCGTGAGCTGAATCCCGGTGAGTCGATCTACGCTAAGGAGTACCGCCTGAACGATTGGAAATGGGTCACTGCTACGGTGGTCGATCGGCAAGGCAGATACATGTACCTGGTTCGGACTGCTGAGGGGAAGACGTTCCGTCGACACATTAATCAGCTACGTCGGCGTATCAGCGACGGTTCGTTTAAGGACACAACACGGGCCCATTCACCACTACCTTTGGATCTGTTATTCGATGCTTGGCACTTTAATCCGTCACCAGTACCTGCATCATCGGGCCAGCTAGAAGCTGATAAACCGTCCTCACCGCCAGCGCCTATGTCGTCCTGTGTTGTACCATCTAGTAATGTTAATATTGAAAGCAGCCGTCCAACACTCATCAAATGTCCACGAAGAAGAGCTACATCCTGCAGAACGGATCAAACAATCGATTCGGTACATGAACCACGTCGCTCTTCTCGCAACAGAAGACCGCCCAGTCGGTTCGATGTGTACCGAACGTTTTAAGGAGGGAGATGTTATGGTGAATATTTTGCCTTAGTGAGCCAACCTTTAAGTATCACGGCTCTCACTGATGAGTGCACGCATCTCGTGAGATGCCGTTAGGTTCGGGCTTATGACGTGATCCCCGAAGGATCACTCTCTCTCCGGCGCGCCTCCAATTAGGATAGTGAATAAACGTTTTTATATGTGTTAACTTATTCGCGTGCATTCGTCCACCTCTTTTAAATGCATGACGACAGACCTTAACAGTATCCGTACATAGGCAAATATTTGTTTTTACGAAAAAAATGTATGAATAAGGTGTAAAATAAATAGCAAATAAACTCGAAAAATGATTATTTTTGAGCAATGGAATCGTTTATTAAACGGGGAGTTGAGAGCTTATGGGTCTACGGAAGTTTAATTGAATATGAAGTTTTAAAGAATTTTGTTGCGAAAATATAGCATTAATAATACCTTTTTAAAGTTATTTCGTTTCGAACATTTTACTCTTTATGCTGGAAAACGTCATCCAAATAATTAAAAAAAAACATTAATAAAAGATGTACTTTTAACATAACCTTCTACAATTTGGCACAAAGTTCGGCCATCATTGTGTATGCAACACAACGTTCGCTCTTCAAGCCGATTACAACTCCCAAAGCCACACCGCACACTGATCCGTCCCGTTGGGTGACGCCGATTTCTGTTGTTGATCTTCTTCCCCCGCAGCTTTACCCAACAAATAAAGTAATACATTTTAAGCAACACATTAGTCGGTCGGTAGTAAGGCTGTAAAGTTCATCAGTCGTCATAGTGCCACCGTTCGCCACTGAATGGAGTAATGTTTTTTCAGTGTGACGGATTTTCCACCGTATTGCCCGGGAGTTGTACCATGTGTGGTAGCAGGGTGTCCTACTTTACAATCCATCGCGCCAGGGGCCCTCCTGTCGTGATGGCGCCATTTGTCGATCCGTAAAATTACGAGTTACGAAAACATTTCAATTTGCTCGAGCGCTATTTTATTGGAAAAGTTTCTTCTGCGCGCCTTTCAGCAGGGTCGGTTGCAAAAGTCTCCACTTACTGCAGGGTGAGGAAGTAGATATTTTCGGAAATGAGTTGGCAAAGCCATGTTTGGGTGGTGTTTTTTTTCGATACATCCTTCTTACTCCTACATTGATCCGGCTCCAGCTCGGAAGCTTTCATAGTGGGATCGCGAAATCCATCGCGTGATTGCGCTTTTTATTTCCGCTTTTCGCCATGTACGCCATTGCAAATTGCGCGGCGGCTGTGGAAAGGTTTCGAGTAGGGGCGATTGATTGATAGGATTAATGTGGAGGGGGCTGGTGGAACTTAACGGTAATTCAATTACGTAAATCAACACATGAGTAAGGGTTGGGTTGGGTTAACACGTTGTTCAGCGCCAGCCGGTAACAATAGTACATTAACTTTCGCGCGGAAAGAGACTATGCTAGAAGGAACAGGTGTTCATTTCGCAATCACTTTGGTGCATTTAGTGTGTTCGAAATTGAGTTAAAAGTTGCAGAATAATTGACAAAAAAATGACATGTTTTTCTTTTAAAAGCTTCACTTTTCTACCTCTCCTACATTAAATAACTAACCCTACACGGCGTTAAACACATGGTGACTCACGTTTAGATGGATGTAATGTACTACCACGACCTCAAATCGGTTCAAACAACGGCATAAAACAGTAGTTCACGCTTGGAAGGTTTCCCATTTGAACTTCCCCAAACCCTCTCCATTACGGCTTATGGGCATGGTGCATGGAATGTAGAAGTTTGAAGAGTTTCGCGCAGTGGGTTTGTTCAGTTTGAGGTTGAATTTGTTTTTTTTCTCTTCCCACTCCTCCTCTCTGTACTACCATATGTACCATACGGCTTCATGTGTAAACCCCCATACGAGCGGGGTTTGCATTTGTTTTCATATCATCGGCGTAAAATTTCGTTCCATTCGTTCCATTTCCAACTCCGCCATTCGTTATTTCGCGAGGGCAGATGAAGTGCGAACTGTGCCTTGGGCGTAGAACATAAATTGGGTTGGTTTGGTGTTGGAAAAAGCGGCGGATTCGACGATCGGTTTATGCTTGGAAACGATTTATTTGGCAGTCGGCATTTTTGGTGGTAATTGATTTATTTAGCCCTCTACACCGACAGCGAAACCGTATTAGTTTTGTTTGAAGATGTTTATCGCCGTACTTTGCTGCTTTTTATATTTTTTTCGCAATCGATTGAAGGATTAATAATCGTTTCGTAGCAACGTTCATTCCTCGGAATGAGGCATGGTAACCGCGCAGTGCTTTAGAATTTAAAACCTAAATGCCTGCTTTATTTACTCAGCTTAGCTTAGCAGCGCCAGCAAACGCAGGCATAACTTATTCGTTCGACAAATGGCACTGCATTAACCGTTTCCCTCTTGGGACGACCTTTATCCCCGTATCCACTCCTGTGTGCACTTTTCAAGCACACCAACATACCGCTATGGAACCCCCGTTGGAGTTCCTCATGGTTTGGGGGCAAATGAGTGGTCGAGAGTGTTGTTGCGCTGGCGTGGAAATAAATAAAACGCCACCCCAAAACGCCTGAACGGAGAGCGTATTCGGATGAAACAAAGCAACAAGGAATGGTGAAGAAAAAAAAGGAAAGCAAAAATAAGGATGCGAGTTGCATTATGCATAATGTATGCTTAAGTACTACTACACCACTTTCAATTGCAGAGCGCAGCACATTGCGGAGCTGTGCTGTGCAGTGCGCGGTTGTCCTTTGGGGTGGGGTTTGATTATCCTCAGCATCAGCGCAGTCCTCCTCTGAGGAGTGGTTCAGTCGCGCACAGGTGCAAACGCTAATGTAGTACGGGCGCGCCTGTGGGAAGGTCCTGCCGGGGTTGACGATGTAGTAACCAACCAGGCAAAACCAGCACCCAGACTGGCGCATTCTGTAAAAGAAAAGTAGCGCAAAATGCTGCTGCTTGCGGTGGTGCGTCGAGCTTTAATAAAGTCTGCTTAGCGGTAATTAAGGCGAGCGGCATCAATTTTTAATCAACTACTGGCTGCACATTGTTTTACGTGAGTGTGTGTGTGGTGTGTTTATTTGTTTTTCTTTTTGGGTTTCTCATTCTTTGTGGCCTATAGAATGAGCTCAGCGAAAAAGAGGATAATGAAGTGGTAACGTTCGTTGAAAGGTTTGGCAGTGAGAATGAAATCGAGCTAATGGTTGCAACCGCGATACGGCAGTACGACGCTGCAAAAGCGATTCTCACGAGAAGTGAAGTAAAATTTTGCATTATAAATCATAGCCGTCACCGTGCCAGTGGTGGATGGGTGACTAAGCATCGGAGAACGGGTTCGAAAGTGGTTTGGGCGGTCAGCAGCATTGAGCTGCTTTTGGGTGAATAATGCATCGCCGTTACATCGGCCATAAACGATAATGAATTGAAAATTATTTAGATAATTGTGACGAGATTTTGTCGCAATTGTTTCGCGTTGCTGGTGGAAAGGATGGCAGGGACTTCGATTGACCCTGAGCGGAAATAATTTATGATGATAATTTGTCAACAGATTAGGAATATCAGCATTATGACTATCGGTTCGCTTGAAGCACCGCACGATGTTAAGATATATTATGTAAATTAAGAAGAACCGGCTGCAAGATGGTAAACAGTTTGCTGTTACAGATAAGACATAATTGAGCATGATTGATATGGCTATATACGTTATCGGAGGAAGTATGCAATATAGTGTGTAAAGTGAAATCAACGGGCTAATTAATGAAAAGCTAATAATAATACTAATATTTAATAATAATAATAATAATATTAATAATAATAATTATAATAACTGTTTTACTCTCAGTTCTTCTTCTTCTTCTTTTTCTTGTTTGGCACAACAACCGCTACCGGTCAAGGCCTGCCTGTACCCACTAGTGAAGTAAGCTTGGCCTTCAGTGATTTATTGTTACCATAGCAGGATAGTCAGTCCTACGTATGGGGGCACGGTCTATTCGGGACTTGAACCCATGACGGGCATGTTGCTACGTCGTACGAGTTGAAGTCTGTACCACCAGACCGGCTCAATCATGATGATCACCAACAGAAATTGTCGCGTCCAAGTAGCATGTGATAGTCGTAGCAACTGTTTGAGTCTCATCTTTAACCAGACCGGCCTAACTTACTCCCAGTTACTTTCTTAAAATAGTCTCAATAAATAGTACAACCTATTATTATTAAATCATTTACCTATGTAAGGTTTTGAAAATCAATAACATAAGCTAGGTAACTCAAATAAATACAAACATATACATCATTGATGCACTGTTTGCTAGGAAGGTTTTATAGAGCTGATGCTGTTTCGATTATTATTAAAATAACACGTTTATTTTAGCGGTTTATACAATTAGAGTTTAAATATGTATGTTTTTAAAGTACTTGTTCAACAGGTTAAAAACTAATCTTACCTTCATGGTTTAAGTTCATATTTCGGATTGTATTGGATTTCGAACCTTATTTGAAGTAACGTCATAAAAACTTATCTCAAATGAGTTAAAATATTTTTATAACATTTTTATAACATATTATAACATTGTTTCAATCGGTTATAACATGTACGATGTTTTTCTACCTTTTTCACAAATTATTTATGCTTACAAAAACAAAAAAATAAAAATGCATTATCCAAGTTCGAGGTTGTGGCGCATTGGCGTTTGTTAACATTTTTGTATGGCTGAAATAATCTTAGTTAAAATCCGGAGGCGAGTGGGTTTGTATGAAATATTAACATTAGTCCGTCAACCAACAAACTTCTTTAAAAAGAAAACTTGAATATCGTGAAAGGCCCGTTACACGATGTTTTACGCACTTAAATAGTCAAATTTGTTCAGCGTACATATTTTCAAACTTGTTAACATAATGTTTAGAAGAAAGAAAAAATAATTTAATTTGACAAATGACCTAAATCAATTTAATCAGGCTTACTGGCAACAAATGGCTACTAAAACTCTTCAACGACCTGAAACTGAACCGAATCAGATAAAGACGAAGTAGCTGCCGTGCAAAAGTAAAATAACATTATGTTCATTATAGTATACGCACGCCGACTTCTTTCAGTTTCTTTGTCTGCCAAATCCTGCTGGATGTGCACCCCTCGTATCCATATATGTACACACAAACACACACTCACAAACTCACATTAAACAATCACCCGCGGTTGCGGTTTTCCCATGTTTGCATCTTCGCGGATCATAACTCTTCTAATTGTTTAGCGAAAACCCCGACGAAATTCGACGTAGAAAGCAAACTTTACACACGCAAACGCGAACACAAAAGGAAGTTCCGGAGCTGGAGGCAGGCGTTGGAAATACCGGCTCCAGGGAGAAGTGGAAAAGGATGCTGCACGCCGCTTGGGGCCTACGCAATTAGTGAGCGGAGTTGACTTTTCCTTTTCGTTAGCGGCGTTGTGCCGTCCGTTCTCGAATAAGGTCGTAATGATCGTTTCCACGTAGCGTATCGTGCGTAACACCACACACACACACACTTTCCTGCATAGCGCGCCGGAAGGGGTTTCGCCGCCGGCACTACAAAGAGTATAAGTTCCGGTGTATGCGGAAGGGCGGATGCTGTGCCAATCGGAAGCAGGCTCGGTGTTTTCTTTTATAAATTAGATCCACCGCACCAGCTTGCGGGCTTCGAGCTAATGGGATTTAACGCCAGAGTGCCGGATGGATCAAAGCCCTTCACTGCGATGGGGAGGGTTGGAACAGAAACCAGAAAGCGAATCACTCTCAAGGTCTCCCAAGGAAGAGGTGGCGCTGAGAAGGATGTGGTGTGTTGTAGAAATAAAACATACACACAGCCGCTGTGGGCAGTGGAAAAGAAATCAACTTCACACGAAAATATCAAAGCAATTACAACACGCACAAACAACTTTCCCGTCACCGAACGTGTCTCGCGCTAGCAGGTTCCTTGCGCCTTTGTTGCCAAACTTTGTCGCACAAATATTTGAAGCGTGCAAAAACGCACTTCTCCGAAAACCGAACCGTACGCTTAAAAAGGTCCAAAGGAAAGTCTGGGAAATGGTGTTACTGTGTGCGTGTGTGTACTGTAAAGCGCGATATCTCAATTTGCAGTAAACTTGACAAAAACGGTACACCTGCGGTTTCGGCATCACTTGTGGCACGCTCCGATAAGAAGGAATGGCTTGAGTGCCTGGTTGCCTTCCAGGGCGAACGCAGCCGTTTAGTGGTTCCGCGTAATGGTGGTATAGTTTTTACCTCCTCCGGGCAACGCTTGGTCGATGAGGGAAAGCCACACGCGCACCATGCTTAGCAAGTGTTGGTTAAATATATTTACATTTTGTTGCACTCACTCTCGCTCCCAGTCTTGTTTCTCTCTTTCTCTGTTGCCTTGTACTTTCTCGTTGGGAAAGGTTTGGAACGTTTTTAGCTTACTGCTAGCTTACTGCGGGTTGGGTTAGCTTCATACGTGTATGACCTGGTAGGGTGCGATGACGATGTGGAAACAGATTGTTTGAAAGCTGCACCACAAGCTACTGCTTGGAGTGGAGTTAAGTGTTGGAAAGTGGTTTGGATGGGTTGTTGGATGACTGCAAGGAATGTTGTAGTTGTAACAGAATGTAGGAGAATTTTTTTATGCTAGAATACGAATTAATTTACTGGATAAATTTTATTTAAATTTTTACCATTAAGAACCTTTATATTAATTTAAAAAATAGATTTTTTGATAACATCTAACTATAGAAGACCTGTTGATTATACTTTTTGTAGAGAACTATTAAATATCGTTTCTTGTTTCATTACCCTTGTGTTAACATTATCATTAATGTCTTAATCAAAATGTAAGACACTGTCCTAGAACTTGTCAGTTCCAAGAATGGGTTGGGTATGGCATGAGGTTAATTTTCAGAATCTGTATATGTTCAGGATTAGATACATTAGAATAGATTGCTATTGGTTGGCGATAAGTTCCAGGTTCCAGGGGTTCTAGGTGGTCAGTACAAATGGAAAGTACAGTGACAAACAGGGAAGGAAACAAGGAAATGGAAGGAAAGAAACAGAGACAGGCAAGGAAGGAACAAAGGGAAGGTCTACGGAGAACGAGCATAAACGAGACGCAAACGACAGGTAGACAGATACAGAAATCAAAGTTATCAGCTGAACAGTTAAAATAACGTATACAAGAGAATCGCCTCAACCATATCGCGTGCAGCGGATAAAGATTGCCAATGGAGGGTGTGGACTAGGCTTGGGCAATTTGATTCTTTTCAGTGAACGCGTGCGGCGTAGTTCGTTCAGTATGATGAACTGAACACGTGCAGTAGGTCAGTCGCACAATTGGAGCTAAATATCATTTTTTTTAACATTACATTTAATTTTACCTAGATTTTAAATGCAAAAACTGTACGTTATTGCTTTTACGGCTGCATTTTAAATTATAAATACAGTTAGTCCAAGATACGCGGTTTATGCATAACGAGGCATTCGCCGTGTAACCGAATTTTACACTAAACCATTTATGTAAAACAATTCATACAGAAAATTTGAAAATTTCTGGGTTCTAAGCGGTTCTCAAATTTTGGAAAAACAGTAATTTATCTTTAGCATTTGACAATCCTTTGAGCCAATTGTACTGATTGCATACATGAACTTAGAAAATGTAGCTCTATGTTGTGGGGAGCCGTGCGCACCTCTGGAATTGCCGTGGTAGTTGCATTGCTACCGGTCAACGTAGAGGATGACGACAGTGTGTCGCACACACTGTCGCACACACTACGCATGCGAGGCGCTATACGATCAGAGTGTGTACGAAGGCCGATCGAGCAGGAGCTCTCGATAGGGGCGCTCGGTGCGGCTGGTGCGCGACCCGCACGTGTCAATTTAAAGTGTTCATCGGTTTTGTCTTTTATTTATTATTGAACGTGTTATTAGTGTTTCAATAATGTATTAACTGAAAAGCAAAAACATAACTCTCGAGAACAGACTGTATATACTTAAATTTGATCTGTAATGAAAGCTGATCTAAACGAATAAAATCTACAAGCTTTCTCTTTTGTGTTGCTGGGCGCGCCACGAGTTCTTTTTGTGCGGCAGTGTGCGACTGACCCAACTGAACACGCGTGCGGCTGTGTGCGAATGACCCAAAGGCTATGATGAGTGTTCTTTCTCACTCAGTGTGGGATCACTGTGCGGCTGTGTGCGATTGATCAAACTGACCACGCTAGCAATATGTGCATTCTTTCTCGCTCAAGGTGCGATCGATCTTCTTGTGTAGTAGTGTGTGTCAAATTCTGCCGACCCAAAACGAATGTTTTTTTTTTCGTTCAGTCTATGACACCGACAGTTATCTTGCATCTTGTTCGGAGCACATTACAGGTAGGTCTGTATGTGTGCGGAAGACCTACCCGTTCACTTTTTTGCGTGCGGCGGTCAACTGCACACTTTAGTGAACTGAGTGTGCGACAAAGGTCTCGCGCAATTGTCCCATGTCTAGTGTGGACGAATGGAACGGGAAGGAATGTAAAAGGGTTAAAAAGAAAGAAGGAAAGGCCCGTCCTCCGTTACACCGAGGAGTACACTGTCAACAAAAGCAGCATGAGCCTGCGACCGCCGTGTTTCCAAGGAGGAGAGCCCCCGAATTAGCTAAGATGGTAAGTTTGCAATGTTTCGGTCAAATATTCGTCTTAACGCGATACGCATGAACAGTTTTGTACCCTCTCAATTCGTGCTGTGAAAGTCGCTCCCGAGGGAGACCATACCACACAAGCATACTCTAAAATCGGGCGCACAAGGCCACTGTACAAGGTTTTCAAACAAAAGACGGGTTAGAAAACTCAGAAGAAAGTCTTCATACGAAACCAAGCGTTCTATACGCCGAATTGTCCAACCCCCAGAATGAGATCATGGAAATATATCTTGTTGTTAATAGATACGCCAAGATCACGAGTTACTGAGACTCAATTAAAACGACAATCATCGATAAAGTAATCAACGGTTCAAGGCGGCGATGAGCGGGAGAAATAAATGACGTGACTTATAGGGACGTCATAGAGGAAAAGATAGTTTGTGGTAAAAATTTGTGGTAATCAGCAAAAAGCAGATGACCATTAGAGGGCAAAATATGTAAGGATTTTTAAAAATTGGCAGAAGCCAGTTCATCTTCCAAAGTGATGGGAAAGAGTGTGACACAATAGACATGTTAAAAAGTCTAGTAAGTAGTGAAGCTAATATTACTTTCTGACCAAATCTACTAATTTATTTTTACAAGCTTTTTGCTGAAAAAAATAAGTTCATGAGCTTCTAGTACAAACGCAAAGAATCATCATATCTCCAAAAGAGTATGTAGCCGAGAAATTTGAGTAATTAAACCATTATCTGTTGCAAACTGATTGAATAATATGATACTTACTGTCTCTCAATAAATTTGACCAACTTAAGCTATGCAAAAGGAGCAACCGCCAAAACGTATAGCCACATAAACATATCGAGTTGAAATTTTCCTCCAAAATCATTGAAGGAAACTATTCACATTCTCAATGTGCAGCCCAATGCTGCTCGTTAATGTTCTAAAACATACACACAAACCCAATTAAAAGCGCTCCAAACCATCCACCAATAAATATTAATCACTCGGGGGAGCATCCACCATCGGAGCGTTGCGAAAAGATTACTTCCGGCTATTGCATTCCCGCTCCTCGGGAACGATGCATGCAAAACAAGAAAGGGATCGTTTTACCACCGACTGGCAAATGTTAATGTGAGCCGGATGGGTGTCGGATTGAGCGCGGTGAATTACACCAATGGTAACTGCATAGATAACCCGGGGCACTGCAATGCACGTCAGCACTGCAGTTGGTGTATTGTTAAGTATGTGTGTGTGTGTTTGTGTGTGTACGTTGCTGTTGTTCTGTGGCTGCAATTTAAGAAGAAGCAACGTTTCCGCCGACCGTCCGTCCGACCGACCGATCGGAATCATTTGCCGTGCGCACAGGAAGGATCATTAGTTAGTGGTGACTGCTGGTAGATAAATAGTGGCTCCGTTAGGGGCCTTGTCTAGCCGTCGGTGGCTTACAGTGGCAATGAAGCTGAACCGAAACCATCTACGAAGGGTATGAGTAAAATATTCAAGCAGCAAGATAACTCACACCTGCATCCGCGGCGATAGTTTTGGTGATGGTCTCTAAAAGTTTGGACTGAAAAATAAAATGTACGAAAAAGGAAGCCACCAAGACTAGGCAGCGACCGCCATGACAGTCTCAATTTTCTGTACGGTGTTGGAAAACGGGCAATGGAAAGTAACTCGCCAGTCCTGTTAAACCTCAGGTTATGGTTAGGTGACTCGTTTCGCGGGGAAGGTAATGTGTTCCTTGGGAGCCAACACAAACATACCCAACAGCCTCAAACTCAGACGTTGCACACTTGAGCCGTTATCATTTCTAGGAGCGCTTTGGGGACGCTCTCGAAACGGCGTTTCCCGGCCATTTTCTTCGCCACGGTCGGCTTGGGGGGAGGAGTTTTGGTTCCCTCGCTTCTTCTATTTCGATTCGTGTTGTGCCCGCGTCACCAACAGGTGCGAGCTGTATCGTCGCTGCACGGCACCCATGGGAATCGTCGTTGCACGGGCAGCATCGGGAGCGGGAACAGAATCAACCTAATTTGCTGTCAGGATATTATCTTATTTTATTTCCCACATGAGCAGTGCATCATGGCACCATTATGAGGCAACCAGGTACATTTAAGCTTTGGTCCGGGTTTAGTTCGTTACGAGCGGTTCGCGCGGGAGTTGACTTTCACCTGCACTTGGAAAGGTGTCTATAATGTGCACCGTTTGGTGTACTGTTTGGTGGGTAGTTATGTTGCAATTGGTGGTAACGCTGTGTCATGCTGTGCTTGTTAGTTGGTGTGCAGTTTCCATTTGCAGTTTTTGTTTTCATAGACAGGTGTCATTAAATATTAACTGTATTCTAGTACACGTGTTCAGAGGTAAAATATAATCATTAAATTAACTAAAAATTTAAAAAAATCAGCATAGTAAAAATCGAAAAAAGTAAAAGAAGTAACAAATGAAACAATAGCGTAAAAATTGAAAATAAAAACATAAGTCTGTACAACATGTAAGTAACAAGAAGATAGAAATAGAAATGCCAAAGAAGAAAAATAATCAGAAAATATGTATTTTTTGAAGGTAAAATTTTCAAATATACGTTTACAAAAAACGTAGAAAAAAAAACAATTTTTCTAAAGAAAATACATATTATAATACTCCGACAAATTTCTACAAAAAAACATTACAAAGAAAATACAAAAATGAAAGTAGGATTAAAAACTTGTAAAAATCTTATAATAAATAATAAAATAAATTTCTATTATATAGATTTTGAGATTGTTTAAATTTTTGTTCCAATGGATCGGATTTCTAGACGGATACCTAATATAAAACAAAGAAAAAACATAAAACCTTTTTTGTTCGAAAAGTAAAGCATTAAACTATACACCACTAAACGAATGTGCAAAATTAAATAATAAAAAACCCAAGAAAATGAAGGTCAAACGATCCGCTACGGAAGTTGTTCTCCGTTTTTTCTGCTTGTACCGAAAGGTGTTAATCATCTCATTTCAATTAAAATTGGCGTTGAAGTGCAATAAAGCAACTCCCTCGCAAGAGAATGGCCGCCGAAAACGCACTATCCAAAAAAACGGCAAGATGGCTTCTACCCAAAGCCAATAATAATGGGTCCACTTCGACCGGATGAAGGTGTGCTTATCCGTCGTCCCGTTTTCCATCGTCCCGGACAGTCGGGTGAAGGCGGTGAGCCGGAAAAGTTGGCAGTTGTGCGAAGAGATAAACCGTACGACACACGATACAACACCCGTCCCAGGCCAGGACTTTTGTGTGGCAAAGTTTTTAAAGGGACGAAGTTTCACCGCAGCCGTATACACATCGACGCTGGAATGAGCCAGGGTGTAGCACAGTCGTTTAGGCATGGGGATGGGACGGCTTGCTTTGCGAAGACGCCGGCGCGCCAGGTATCGGCTACCCGGGAGCCCCGGAAAGTTGTCCGGGCGTACACCGGTGTGGTGCTAAATCATCACGGGACTAATATTTCTCCCCTCTTCAAACTGTCACTTAAAATTTTCCTGAAACTTTCCAATCGTACTGGTAGCGCTGGCCTGGCTGTTCTCTTTGGGAGAGCGGTGTTGATGGTGACGTACAAACCCACACACACACTCACACTCGCATGGATGATATTGGTCCCGAGGATGCTGACGCGTTCAATGATTCATCCGGGCAGAAACAGCCACGGCAGACAGAAAATGGGTACTGTCAAGGTAAACTTTTGACCTAGCTGCATCCGTGAGCGGTGGAGTCTTAGCGGTTGGTTGATGAAGATGAAGGCCAGTGGTGGTCTTAGGGGGGCAGAAAACGAACACAAAACCCGGGCCAATTTGAAAGTGTCAATCCTCGGCGTGCCAGTGTCTCGTTATCGCACCAATTAAAGTCGTCCGCTCATTACGATCGATGAAGTTTGGTTGGAGACATTTGATGCATCTCGCCGGTACATCACCCGGCCGCACGGTACAGATGGCTGAGAAGTTTTCTGCCTAGCAGTAGCGGGAGCGGGAACAACAACACGGTGGTATGACGTTGTTTGTAAAGTTTTGTGATGCATTTTGTGTGTGAACGGCGCCAAAATGGCTTGATGACTGTAGTTTAAAGGGGAATGTTGAGGGTTGTTAGTTTGAAACCGAAGAAGGCGTACTATGAATAGGTTCGTGGGGTCGTTATTAATAAGATGTACAAGCGCCAAAGAGTACTTAATAACTTCAATCTAAAATGAATAGTTTTCTGAGCTTGCAGTTACTTGTAGTTCATTAAACCCACTCTTCTTCTCTTTCCGATGGTGACTTCCAAGGGCATATTAGTGGGTCGTACAATGTGCCAACTGTACCACGAATTCAAGCAAAAACATTTGAAAAATGCTTGTAATTCTTCAAAAAATCGTAATAATATCTTCCGGCAACACTTGTTTGCTTTCTATAAAGACAGAATTTGATTAAACCGATACTTTCTTCTCAAATTCTTTTCACACGTGAGACGATTAATACGAAAAGCTCTTCCCTCCTAACAGCGTACACAGCTGAAATGCATTCCACCGTCTTATATTCTACCTTCTTTTCGCATGTGCACAACCCCGATTCCGATCGGGCAATATCGACGTCAATAAAATGGAACCAATGCGCTAGAATATCGTTTCACTCGCTTTCAATCGAAAAGCCGCAAATCTATTTTCCATGTTTTGAGGGAGGGGGACAGAAGGCCGGATCGGAGGCGGCAGACAAAAGTGCTGGTGCGCAAATATTTAGCCTGCTCGTACAGCGATATGCAATTTTACGGTGATGGTCTGGCAGGAGTGCATTCTGCGAGCAGCCGTGGAAAAGCGCTTACCGAACGGCAGCTGTCTTTCCGGTGGGGGTTTCAAGGTATGAGTGTGTTCTGATATGTGTTCTTTCGCATTCCGTTCGGCACGGGCAACAAGACGCGTCTTCCTTACCACGAGACGTATCTTTACCAAGCGGGTCAATAGCGACAAGGGAAGATGGGTTCAAAAAACGGAAAGATGCTCAAGTAAAAAAACATACCATGACACCGCTGGTGGATGGTTTGTCGTGTGTGTATGTTGCAGAAGCCCAGATCCCGCTACCAGCAGCTTCCATGGTAAGCTTATGAATATTTACAGCACGCAGCTTCACCGTCGTACCGGTGCAATTGGAAAGGATGCGCTACAAACACACATGGGGCACATGGGGTTCGGGTAAACAAGCTACAGGAAGGGGTGGTTGAAAAACACATTTAATTGGCTTATGACATCTGCATTTACATGCTGTGAGTGCCATATCATGTCGAATTGAATTTATCCAGCTGTCATGGGGTGGTAAAAATCTCCTTGCACTCTTTCAAAAATTCATAACACTCCAGTGGTGATCGCCCAGCGTGAGAGTGCGGGGTTTAGTTTAGTGCTGGCAGTGATTATACGATACCCTATGCTTTGGTAGGTTGGTCGTTATGCATGTGCGTTATGTTTCTCACATCTCACTTCACCCTGGAATGCTTCTATCAACATGATTTTGCTTATGGTCCAGGACACAGCTTAGGAATGTGCCAGCACGCGATTAAATAAGATTCGACGTATTATGGCATTCAGTGTGTTGGGTTGGCAAGAATTGCAGTAGAGTCAGAAAGAATCATGTTTTTATCGTTGATGGGGAATGTTCGTTTGTACGCAAGAAAGTTAAAAAAAATTGCCTGGAAAATATTCTTGCTGCCAGACCGATTTGATTCTTTGTTGTTTAGCAAAGAAATTTCGATCACATTATTTGATTGCTATCATAGATGATAGTTGAGGCTTTCTAGCTGAAATAAAAAGTACACTTATTTGAAAGAAAAGAAAAAAATATATATGAATACACTTTTTATTTATTTTTCCTTATTAAATGTAACTTATTGTATTGAGACATTGTCATTTTTAAAGTCATTTTCGCACTTGCGATCTATTGTTCGAGGCATTAATGATGTGCGACCGGAAAAAGCACGAATGAAAAATTGGATTGGGAGTTTTGGGTATTACTTTCGAACAGTAATTACGCAGTCATAAAATATCTAATATATTCTTAGGCATAGCATGTCTATTAAGATATTTATATTATAATTATCATGTCCACGAATCAAATCTTGCATGGACCAAGCTATCCATGGATAATGGATAAGTGTAGGCTTTCCGTTAATTGACCATTTTTATGTTTAATTTTTATTCAAGTAACATTAGATAACTTCAAGATACCGTAACGCTTCGAATTACGGACACCTAAGGCTTTTTTGGTATTTTATATTTTTTAAATAATTAATTAAATGATTAATTAATAATTAATTCATTTTAATCGGTCAAACATATGAATTACTCACGTTAGTAAAGCAAACTTTCTACATTGGATCAAAAAATAAAGATTGCCAATAATTTTACTCGAAACATTGCAAAAGTTCAGTTTCAAGGTCATGTGTCAAATTACGGACGATTTGATGTTCCGGACAGCCTCAAACTTCCTTTTATAATCATCAAATTTACACACAAACTACACCTTTTTAGTTTTTAACTTGTTTTAAGGTCTGGGCACTTCATTCTGGATATCGGTGTCCTCCTAGACTGACAGAAAGATGGTCTTAAATACAACGGGGTTTGGATGTTGTTTGACAATGCACTTGTCACACAGATCTTTAAATATCGTTGTTGTCTTGTTATTATAACTGTCTAAAAAATGTTTTTAAGCAATAAATCACATTTTACTTCGGCTGTCTGGAATTAAAAACAAGATAACAAATCTTGCCTTAAATTCCCAACAGAATTAAATAAGTATTTTAATGAAATTCAGAGCACAATATGCCAAAACATATTTATTTTTGCGTTGATAACTACTTCCAAAATAGACTTCGATGTATTTCAATGCACGTGGACGCGTTTAAAAGGAATTATAGAAGAAATTACACTGGCGTGGGTTTGAAGCACAACTGCTAACAATACCCCAGATGGTGTACTGGCCGACAGAAAATATTAATTTACGGTGGCATCAGGGCCTTCTAGGGGTCACACCCATTTTTGATTTATTCTAGTACATCATGGATAACATCTAAAATTTAGAAAAAGCACCATGTCCAGGGACTTCATATGAAGATTTTCAATAAAAACATGCCCAATATCCGGAATTGGAAGCTGTCCGTTATTTTAATCATAACGGTACATTAATTTTTTAAGGTTAGGTTAATACGTACTTTACGTACAAAATAATCTTATCTAACGTTTGCATAACAAATGGACTTTTTACTGATGGCTTAAAACAAAGGAAGATTATTCTTTCCATGAACATGCTTTCATATTTCATATTTAAGTAATCGATCATGCAGGGTTAAAACCGGGTCGTACTTATCTGAGGAGTTTTTTTGTACGTCAGGTGTCCCTCAGGGTTGTGTGCTAAGTCCACTTCTGTTTTCTTTGTTCATCAATGATGTTTGTAATGTTTTACCTCCTGATGGTCATCTCCTTTATGCGGATGATATCAAAATCTTTTTACCTGTGTCTTCTTCTTCTGATTGTCTGAGACTTCAGCATTACCTCAATGCATTTGCTCATTGGTGTTCATCCAATTTACTTCGCCTGTGTCCCGAAAAATGTTCTGTTATTTCTTTCTCTCACTCTCTTTCTCCTATTTTATTTAACTATACTCTCTCTAGCGCTTCCCTCTCTCGTGTTATGTCCATCCGTGACCTTGGTATTATACTTGACTGTCGTCTTAACTTTAAACTGCAGCTTGATGAGGTGCTACTAAAAGCAAATCGAACCCTTGGGTTTATCTTACGTTTTACCTCTATTTTCAGAGATCAAAGCATCCTAAGAATCCTTTATTGTGCTTTGGTAAGGCCTATTCTTGAATATGCAAGTATCATCTGGAATCCTCCCACTATTGATGGCTGTTCGAGAATTGAAAGCATTCAGCGCCTCTTTACCAGGATTGCCTTTCGTCGTTTGTTCGGTGCTGCCTCACTACCTCCCTATGAAACGCGATTGCAGTTATTCAATCTTCACTCCTTAAGCTTCCGCCGCCAAGTGTTTCAGGCTTGTTTTATTGGTGGCTTATTACTTTCTGCTACTGATGCTCCTGATTTACTCTCGTCCATCTCGCTGTATGTTCCCTCTCGTTCTCTTCGTCCACGTGATCCTCTGTCAATTGAAACACGTCATACTCTTTATACTTTCAATGACCCTCTTCTGTCCTGTTTCAGGTTGTTTAACCACTTTTACTATCTCTTTGATTTCGACTCCTCTCTTAACTCTTTCCGTAACCGTATTTTTTCTTCTAATTCCCTTTAATTATTCTCCTTAGTTTTCTATTACTCTCTTTTTTTGTTTTGTTTTTGTTAAGTTTATGATAGTCTCTACGCTCTACTCTTGTTTTTTTTCTTTTCTTTTTTGCTAGGTCAAGACTAGGTTAGTTAGGCTTAGTTTTTCATGAATTATTTTGTTTATTTGTTAGTATTAAATTAGTTTTAAGTCTATTATATTTAGCCTTGATGGCGGATATTGTATGAAATAAATGAAATGAAATGAAATGAAATGAAAAGGTTTTAAGCTTACTTGAGCTTATTAAGCTCTCTTGAAAATGAAAAATGAAAAATGTATGATCTTGCGAGCTGCGAATAGGGATTTTTTCAATGTTTCCCTTTGATTTTGAGTAATTCCTCCTCAGTTTTTGCGAGTACATTGTTGGAGTACAGCTTTTGCATCATGATGGTCTAGAAATTCTCGATGGGACGCAACTGGAGGTTGTGGACCGGTTGTCGTACTACGGTGTCATTCATTCATCCGAAATTCGCTTAAAATGATCGCATTGAGTTTTGGCGTCATTGCTTGCCGTTGGGTAGCCTCGATTTCTGCTTCGTGATATGTCTTTCTTTGATAGCGCACGCTTCTAAACGAAGTTATTTTACTTTTTTGATCATCACGGTTAGAGTTCGACTGATAGAGCTTTCAAATTTTGACAGGTGACTCATAGGATACTAATATTGAAAGTGCAAATAACGTTTTGCTAGTGCGGATGAAGATAACCCCATGAAACATCGACAATTTTTGTCCATTTTTGTGTGTTAACGATAGAATTTTTAAGATCTTATTCGAAAATACAGAAGACGAGTGGTTAAGCCATTTTAGCCATTTTTTTTAGTTATAGTGTAAAAATAGAGTTTTCCGTTAGAAAAATGCACCAAAATGTATTCATGTTTGTAAAATAAACAACCGCTTCTTCAACATTTCATTTCCTCGATAATAGATTTGTATCCCTTGGCCTGTATCAACATGTATCGCAAAATTGGCTACAAACATCCCTCGCATGTGAATGATCGAACAGTGTGATACAGGATGCCCCAGTAGAGAGATAGCACTGACGCAAAAAAAAAAATCACCGAAAAAAAACATACATAATATTTCACACTACACGACTGCACGACCACTACTTGTTATCCTGTATTTTTTCTACTTCTGCTGCATCTTATTCCCATTCCACAACCCAAAAAACATCCTCGGAAGAAACGCCATTGATCGAATGCCACCGACATGCGGTAACTGCTTTGTGCATGTGTATGTGTGTGCGTGCGTATCTCGGTGTGGGTTAGTGTTTGAGGTTTCGGTCGGCTCGATGTTTCGATTCACAGTGTTCCACGGTGCACAGTTGCACCGAGCCAAACGATCGACCCCCGGAAGAGTGAGAGTGAACTCTTTATACACTTATAACTACCCCTTTCCGGGGTGCGGCAGAAATAAGGAGTGTACCGAGCAGGGAGTATGCGCCTTCAGGCGCGTAAAGATGAAGCAAAAAAAACCTGGTGAAGAATGGAACCGAATGTTGGTGGCATGTGATTTTGGTGTTTCCTACCAATACGGCTGTGTGCGCTCCCTCCATACAACGGAAACTGTTGAACGGAACACGCACACACACACACACATACACTGGCGGAACACTGTTCCGTACCGGGCGTCAAGTTTCTTCGAACGTGAAGAGAAATTGAAATTTTGATCACAAAATATTCAATTTTTCTCCTTTACACTTGGTCCCCCTCGGCTGGCGGTAGTAAGCAAGTGCGAAGCACGGAAGATCAAATGATGTAGATGGGGGATTGGATTTTTGCTACAGTTTCCTGGCCGATGGGTAGGTTTTCGGGTGAGGCGATCAGGCGGATGCGGGTACTACTACATTCCTGTCAACCCTGTACTGCTTCCGGAGTTGCCTGTGCAGCTCCATTAGAATGCTTTACGCTCACGGGCACAGCCGCCACCATCGTCGTTGGTGGCGGTGGCATCATCATCATCATCATCATCAACACCAGCGTGGGTTGTGTGTCATTGGGGAAGGTTTCGAGACCACCGGCACCGGCAAGACGTACAACGGCTGTACATGATTTGGATGGTTGATTTGATGGTTCTCCGTTCTCCGGTTGGCATTATTTCAAAATCCATCCAACAATCCTTTCTATCGTTTTTGAGCAGTACCGGGACCAAACCGTGGCATGTCTTTCGGCTAGCGTTGTTCCACAGCACACACACACACACACAAGAAGGGGCGAGAGGCTGTTGTGGAAAAATGCTCTCTTCCTGCAGCTGGCAGCCAAACCGTCATGTGTGTGTGTTCGTCAAGACGTGCCGCAAAGCAGACGCGGGCCCGATTTCTCGTCCCCATTCGAAAATTGGCGTAAACGTACGAGTTCGCTTATTTTTCGCTGTAAATCAGCGATTTGCTTCGTCCCGGTCGCGTGCGTGCCTGGAACGGAACGTGCCAGGCACAAATTGGGGGGATTTTTGTTGTTTTTTTCTCTTCTCTTGCTTAGGATGAGCTTATTAGCAGATGGCGTGTGGTGCAAGGAGCGAACGGTTGATTGTAAGCGGGAAGGGAGGTATTTTTGGGCATTTCGTTGGCACCTCTCCGTTATGGGACCTTGAGTTGTGTTTTTTTCGGGGGGCTTCTTTCTTTTTTGTTTTGTGTAGTTTGAGCAAAAGAATTTTTATATTTATTTACTGCCTTTGGCCTTTGTGTCGGCTGTGTCGGCCCTCGCTGACACGCTTTGCGTTCTTCCTACATAGCCGTCGTCACCGCATCGTCATGTGTCCTGTGTGTTCGATTGTTGCCGAAGTTGTGGTGAATTCAATTTCCCTAGAGAGTGTCCAGTACGTGACGAAATGTGGTAGCTCCCGACAACTTCCCCTTTTTCCTGTACGGCCACCTACATACGGAGCATTTGGTATTGGAAGACAATTTTGTGTGTTCGCAATTCCCATCGGGGGACTAGGAAAAATGTTTTTCCACTCGCCCCCTTGGTGGATAATCACAGCCTTTGAAGGGAGTGGGAAATGCGAGTTGAAGTCGGGTAAAAACAAGTTTTGAATAAAGAGAGCCACTGATCAGCATGAAGACCCTAATCAGGGAATGGATTTAGTTTTAAGGATGGGAGTTTGGAAGGTTTTACGGATTTGGATTGAGTGAGGCAAAATATGAAAGAAAAAAGGCGTTTATAAAAAAGAGCGATACGTTATTGAATTCAAGTAACGAATCTACAAAGGAAACTCGTTTCCAATGTCCAATTTTGGGTGATTGAATTAAGCCATGGGAACAATCAAGGCAAATGACTAACCAAATTTTCAGACCATTCATGTCTATAGGCCTTTTACATTTTTTAAACTTATAATTAGCAGTTAATTTACTAAAACATGACAGTAAAATTCATCTTGTTTATGAACTGAACTTAGCTCTATGTTGTCAACGAAGTTGAAACAAAATAATGAAAAATATGTCACTGCTATAAGCGTTCGATATTTGTAATGCAATTTAATTAATTACTTGAGTGCTTCAAAACGGTTTTCTCAGAATAAGACTTTAGTATACGAACCCATTATTTATAAGATACATGTTAAAAGACTTGCAGATTTTACGACAGACTCTTTACAAATGTTGGCTCAAAGTGCGTCTTTAAAGTAGTCTGGACAAAATAGTGTCTATTTTTTTTAAATCAAAATTACAAATTCCATTGCTTGAAAATTTATCAAAATAATATAAAAAATAATATAAAAAATATGTTTAACACTATTTTCTATTTTTCGCAAGTGGCTATCTTTGAATCTTGACAACATAGTTAACTCCTTTGCGATTCAACTCAATTTAACACGCCAACTAATATTTCAAAATTCCGGTGCGATTCAACACTTTTAACAACTTTGTGAAGAATGGACACATTCTCTTATCAAATTCGCGTTCCTGAATTTGTGTGAATTATATCCTAAAAGATTGGGTCAAAAAATCGAACACGTGATTAATTTATGAGACACGAATCATTTATTCGTGATGTATCGAATCCATACACAGTGAAGTCTATCTAAGGAAAATTCTCAACGAACCAACAGGATAATCAGAAAAGGCTAACAAAATATACGAGTTGCTAGAGCGAATCCATGACAGCAACTTTCAAATTGTTCATCTTAACCCTTTGACAGTACCACAACTTTTAGAAAATGCACAAACCCATAAGAAAATAATGGCAAAAAATTAATAAAATAATATAATTTTGGCCCATTGTGCAAACCGTTGCTTTGCACAAAAGATTATGAGCAAAATGTGACATTATCATTGTTTTATCTCCCTCCCTCTCCCCAAACGCGACGATTGAATTGATATGGAGAACAAAAGCACAGCCCGAGGCTCACTCGGGCAAATCACTTAGGGTAAATGTACCTATAGTGGTGGTAGTACCAATAGTGGTGGTATTGCACTAAAATGCGGTTCATACGGCAAATTACAAGTAATTAAGTTATTTACGTTAGTATGAAATGTTCTTTAGCCTTTTACAAAGGGTTTAAAAGTTAAATGGGGCCATTCCGTTACTTAGTGATCAAAAAATCCATTATTTTGTGAAATGGGTCAACATTTTTCCAAAATCCTTAGGATTTCATAACGAAACTCATTTTTCTGTTAACGTTCTAAATGACCACATAACCACGCAATTACTAGTTTTTCAACATAACTGTTATGAAATGTTATTGTTTTACTAAAATTATTTGCCTTTTGACCATATTTAAGCATTTTTGAGTATTTTTTACCATAGTGCCATTATAAGTACACAAAACAGGCATGTTCCTATAGTGGTTATAGTTATAAAATCAATAAAAACAGGTCGTTTTAGATTTTTTCGAGGATAATTTTGACATGTCTGATGTTTTCACTAAAATAAGCAACAGAAATGAGTTTTATGTAGGTAATTTACCAAAAACAGGCCAAAATTCGCTTATATGGCTGAATGATAAATTGACTTCAAGTCAAGCACACTCTTCCGGGTGTAGGTTGACGACAGGTGTGATGCAGTACTTTAGTCAATAGTTTCATTGATCAAATTTATACATTTTTTACGATCAAATTACGCAAGAAACCTATATTATGGCAGTAATCCTTGATATTCATACGAAAACAGCTTCGAAACTAAGTTTCATTGATATTATACACCATTTTTGATGCATCTTTGTTTCCACCACTATAGGAACACAATACGACGACTATAGGAACCATACCACCATTATAGGTACAACGAAGCAGTCACAAAAATATGTATTTTTTCGTAAATTTGATGTATTTCATGATAAAAATGGTTGTGATTGCGTAGATAAAACATATTACAATTGCTATGTGTTAAAATATTCTGAAAATGTCCTTCCTGACATTTTAAATCCATTAAAACACATCGGTACCACCACAAATTGCACCACTATTGGTACATTTACCCTAATGGGTTAAAGAAACAATTAATCTTGAAAAACAAATAATCTTACAAAGATTTCACTGCATTCAGTGTAACTCGCTCGTTGTTACTGAGATTGCGCACATCTATTATTTATTAAATGTCTTATTATTTTTTTTATTTGGTAGTAATTTGTTGCACTCTAGGGATAAACAAATGTGTTTTTATAAACTAGAGAAACATGCGCAATAAGGAATCACAAAGACGGGAGCGTAATTGGGAAACAGGGACGTTGTAATCGAATAGGTCAGCGGTCAGCAATCTTTGCGACTCAAAAGAACTAAATTCTACAAAAATATTCGTAGAGTTTCGCTAGTAGAACCAAATTTGTAATCCAATAGCAAGCATGTGTGAAAGTTCTATGCAATATATGAACTGTCAAGAGCTGCCATCTCGATATCAACGAGAGCCGCATGCGGCTCGCGAGCCTTACTTTGCTGATCGCAGTAATAGGCGATAAGAGCCGTTAAATGCCGAATGGCGGGATTTGCGGGCCATGGCGAGATTGGCGGGTCATTGGAAAGGAGGCAGGCAATAAAATATGACTGGATGTGAGAGTTGCGCGTTTTTAATGATTCAATACCGAGCAAACGGCATCGGAAAGGATATAAAGAAATACTATCCGACCGTCCATGTAAACGATGATTTAGTACTCAAATGCAATAACGTTCACCAATAACTATTCAATGCTAGATTTTAATGAAAAGTGACAGTTTCATTGCAAAAAAGTGAAACCTTCATTGATTTCCATCTCTCAAACAAAGTTATTATAATTTATTTCTCATCTCTGCCCGGTTTCTAGATCACTTGTGCCAAAAATGGAAACATAATGAAGGTAATGATTTTTTAATTAAATTTAGTCGACAGTTAAACCTGTCTGCCAGTTTTACATGCAAATGACGAACGAGATACAATCGGGAAGCGAAAACTTTAATCGAAAAATACAATCATTCTGTAAAAGTCCCCCCTTTTGCCCATCCACTTCTTGGAAGCCGTTCCCGTCGCGTTGAATCATCGTTTGGGGTGATTTTATTTTTGTCGATGTAATAGAAGCATTTCCTGCTTACTCTTTTTTTAGCCCCTTTTCTCATCCCCATTCACCTGCTTCTGCCTGTTTCCTTCATCATGTTCATGATTCAAAGCTGGTGAAAAGACTTACACAAGGTATTTATATGCAAAACGATTACAAGCGTTCCTCCAATTCACCGTTCCTCATCCTTTCGTCCAGTTAGTCACTTTACAGTCTTTCCAATCATTCCAGCAACTCCCGCTCTTGCAAAGCTCTTTGCGAAAGAGGTGAATCAGTCTTGGTGCGCAACGCTGGATCCGGGGTTCGAGATAGTGCCGGCAGGAACGGGAACGGGCAATTGGTACACTGATGAGGCGAGCGTACCGGCGGGAGAAAATTGCAGGAAACACACACCGACACCTTGATGAACGAAAAGGCGGACGTAAAAAGTTTTGCCACACTAGCTCACTCCAAAACCTTCGGTTTGAAGTTAAAGGAAAGGAGGAGCTAGGAATGAGAGGAGAAGCTTTTCCTGTTTGGGAAATGGTAAATCGGTACACACGGAGCAAAGCTGCCGGAGCGCAAATGTGTTGTGTATTCGTGTCTTGCCGTGTTGCGTCACTTTTGCTTTTGCGCTTCCCCGTGCGCTTAAGGATTCTTCAGGTGTTTTCAATTTGTAATTTTAATGTCGGAATGTGCCGGTTTTATGGGAGAGAAGAGGAGCATTTCCAAAGCAAGGCAGACATGGAAATAGTTTGGCTTTGGATCGAGGCTTATTTTCTCGTCGTTTGATTGTGAACCGTCCTGTGGTGCAGTTGAAGATTGAAAATCGCTTTAGCGAGCGAGGCGCAAACGGGAAAGACTCCGGGTTGGAAAGAAAAGTGCCTGCTCATGCTACGGCATACTTATCCTTGAATCTTTTGCCATTGAAAGGAGGATTCCTCTCCGGTTGTGCTGTTGTGTTTTTCTCGCATTTTTCCCCCGTCGGCGCTTCTTGAGGGAAATTTCAGACGAAAATTGGCTACCCTACAGGGGTTTCCTAATTTCCAGTAACTGCAGTTTTGTACACCGTAAGAAGCTTCCGAGAGCCTTTCTTCGTTGGGGTGAAAACCCTTCAGAGGGCGAGGGGAGGAGGAATGAGGTCCAAAAATAGATAACGCGGGGTGAAAAGAAAAGCGGAGAAAAAAAGGTAAATCCTTTGCTCCCGGTGAATTGAATGGATTGACCGGTGGTACGATTACCCATGGAATCGTTCCAACCGGATGAACCACGGTGAGCACGCGTGGCGTAAGTTAGAAGAGATTCGACAAAGACTGCTACCACTGACCTTCTGTTCTCTCTCTCTCTCCTCTCTCTCTCTCCTCTCTCTCTCTCCTCTCTCTCTCTTTCCCAGAGTCTCTGTTTTCCCTGTATCCGTTGGATGGGAAGGATTTAAAAGCGATTCGTTTTAATGGTTGATTGAATTTACCGGCATCGGAATAAGGGGTTTTAAGAAGACGAGCACTAAGACCAGCGTGGCCGTGTGTGTGTGTGTGTTGCAGGCAAAAGAAGCAAAATAGGAAATGGCAGAAAACGAAATCTATGTGAGCTGCATAAAATTCATTTCACCGGTGAATGGGTCGGGCGCTTGGATACCGGCGCAAATGCTTTATTGGCGAGCAGCAGCCGTTCGTCCTCGATCGTTTGAAGTAGTTCCGCCGAGTCAGCTCTATGTTTGGGTGTTTGAGGGGGTAGGATAAAAGGACTGGGAAGAGAGCTAAACTTAAAAGAAAGATTTTTGAGGGGCCCAAAACATGTGGAAGTGGAAGGCGAAAGGCAAAAAAGGCAAGAAACTAAATCGAATTATCGTAATTGTGTAGTGGCAATTCCGAATAGTTTATTGATATCGAGATAAGATGGTTCGCTGGAACGTGCTCGAGCAACCCGCCCGGATGGGATGATTTATTCAAATTACTTACCTTACGTTCTGGGACACGGAAGGGATGGTTGGGAGAGGCATCATTTGGTGAAATCGATTGGTTCCGGTTTGTAATTAATATATTAGTTTTTTGTTCGCATCTTTCTGACTTTGCATTTGACTTATGGCTTTGGATGCTTATGAAGGAAAGGGCAACGGAATTTGTTTTCAAGTTAAGCTACCCGAAGAAAAAAGTAACCTTATTATAAGCTTTAATTTTATTTGCTTTTAGGGTAATGAAATAAGTAATGTTTTGAAACCATTTATCGCTTTTATCGTAAACATCGCTTATTGTCAGTGTAAACCAGTGTGGTAGTGGTAATATGGAGGTTAGCGATGGAATTATTTGCCGAAAGTTTATGATACAGCTTAAACACATTGTAGTAAGTTAGGAGATAGTTACGGTCGCCATGTAATGTGTTCGATTTTGAATATGGTCGCCATGTAATGAGATGAGCGTACATACGGTACAACTGTACATCGATCAACCAGTACCGTCGCGGTAGGTCAGTGTTTCGCTGACATGTATCGAGGTAGAATGATACTTTGTTCGAAGCGGTCTTTTCGACACTAGATCGTCCAGGCGATCATATAAACCCTGAAGGGGTTTCCTTTACTGGAAGCGTTGGAGTTTAGAAGCCTTACCTTGGATAGAAGGACATAACTGAACTCTTTAAACGAGTAGTCAATAGATGTTGGATGGGCATAGTTCTATCCTGACAGTCCGAACGAATCTGACTTGCGATGGACGGAATTGGTTTTATTTATGCTCAAGATAAGATATGGGTTTCGTACATTTTGTTTTGGAGTGTGTTTTTGTCCTTATTAAATGTTATTGTTATTGGTAACAATTTATAAACTGAAATGGTGTGAGGTGTTTGTCGATGTGTGCCTATGCTGCGGTATTACTGTATTGTGAAAGAAGGTTTCAACTATTGTTGCTAAAGAATGGATGTTTTCGTCACTGAGCTTTTAACTTGCTATGCGTTCTTGGTTCACTTAGTTTGCCTGCAGTTAAAACAAAACAAAGTTCAAGCAAAACACGCCTCAAGCGATAGCGCGCGCTTCAGAAACGCAACAAACATAAACAGGTAGTCAACCGTTCTCACGGTTCAAACGAGGAAGTAACTTACGCCATTTCTAAACCATGGGTACATGTCGCATTAAATATAAATAAAACTTGTTATCAAAATAGTCATAGTTACAGTTAGCTGACCTATATGCGGTCAGCAACTAAATAGCATATAAGAGATGAAAACCTAAATAAAGTAATCGCATTCGAACACAAACCTCAGAATCGCTCGTTTCTTAATAGTCGGAGGCACTCTCCGGTCGACGAAGGAAAAATATACTCGACTCGGTGTAAAGCACCGGCGTTGGGCGCTGCGACGGAGCAACACATCCGCCAGCAGCATTATTTTATGATCTGATTTGCTGAGTGTGTTATAATTAATATATTGCAATAGTGTGGTTTGGCTTTCCGAAGTGTGCTCCAAGGAGTCTATAGCTGATAGTGTGGTTTATAATAAGTTCTGTTTTGCAGATATGCTACAACACAGTGAAATGAACTAATGTCAGTCTTTGTTGGTTGAACTTCAAATGCTTCATAATTGCCACGTTTGGAATTGTTGAATTTACAACAATATATTTTATTAACATTCTTTTATTAACATCTTTTGCCTTAGTCGGTAGGCCATCTCTTTGTAGCTCTATCTCAGCCACTATATCTTGCACTCTGCTCGACAGTCTTCTTCTTCGCAGATTTCGCAAACATTCTGCTTATCCACTTCGTACACTTTGATGGCGTTCAGATCTATAAGAATAGTTCAAAAGCATGGAATGTTATACTTCCCTTGGTATTTCCACAACAAATGTTCACCAGCTACTCACTTGTATCATAATAGTCATACACAACCACATACGCCGGACGCTTCAATGCCACCTTGAAACGTCTGTAGGCGGACACGGTGAAACAGTTCCGCTCGGAGCCCATACTGTTGTAGTACACAACGACCGAAGTGCCACCGTAACGAATTTCAATGTTCTGTAAATTAAAGGTCATGCTGATTGATTGATTCCGACTATCCGACAATTAAAACATCAAAATAGTCTTACCTGAATTGGATTCACCGTCGTCTGCTCACTGATCGGATTGTGATCGACAACGTAACCGCTCGGTAACGTCACCTCGACCAGCGCCATGTTTGATCGACTTTCAGACACTGTGGGGATGTAGTTGGCACATACATTCAGTTTCAGCTCTTGGTCAAAGTTTGTGATCTGTTTCTGTAAGTCTAACTTGAATCGATGCTCAAAGTTCATGAGATTCAAGTTATATCGATAAAACACCTGAAGCAGTCCAGCCCCAATACCCCCTACGTGGATTTCGAGCTTCTTTACGTTTTGTGTAATGAGCATGTGTTGTGTATCGCTGTCATATGATGTAAAACGGAATAATTCCCTACTAAGCCTGTAGTTAATGCGAACATCGTAATCATTACGACTAAGAGCTATCTTTTTCGCTATGCTGGACAGTGCTTTGAAACGCAAATAGGTATTTTGTTCCCCAGAAACACTATTCAATTCGCTTCTATGATTTACTAGCCAACGCATGATTGGCAAAGCTTCTAGCAACTTATTGGCCACAACATGCGATAGAAGAGCAAAAGACGTTGCCTCTACGCTGTTTGACGGGTTCCAATATCGTTCTGCTCCATTATTGGTAATGGTTGACATATAGATCAGCTTTTCGAACGCAGCGTCTTTTAGCCTGTGCCCGTACAACATCATCGCATAGGTCACTATCGCCAAATCATTTGCACTTGTGATTAAATCCAATTGATCGCTCAGAAAACTCATTCCCTTTTCTATCACCACAGCGTGCTGCACTGTGGCGCTTTCGTTCTCCAGCATGACTGCCAACACATACGACGTTAGTGCGACGTCACTGCGTTTATAGTGTAGATCAGATTCGGTTTCCTTGAAACTTCCGGAATGGTGCTGTTGTGAGGCCAGCCAGTCAAATGCTTTTTCAAGTTTACGCTTATCTTTCCAGGATACATAAATGCTTACATTATGTAACGCGTTTACTAGGAATGCAGTATCAAACACCTTATTCCGCTATGAACCATTGGAATTGAAGCATTTCTCTAGACGCATATAATGTTTGGATAGTGTTGCATTATCGTCGGATGATATTTGATCTGATGACCCAATAGCAACCAGGTAATTATGAACAGCAAAATTAAGTGTGAATCTTATGCCTTTGCTACATTCACTCCAATCTGTGCGAATATCGTTCAAGTTCTCCTTGACAGTGATCAGTAAGTTAGCTGAGGGAAAAAATAAATGAAGTGTGCATTGTGTGGGCAATGTTGTGTGCATTACTCACGATTGACTCTTAGCTCGATCTCAACCGATCCGTTGTCGGCGTTTTTGGGGATGTTTGGGAACACCGAAAACGTTTGATTTTGGTATTCGTCAAAGAAAATACCGAACGATTCCACTCTTGACTGTTCCAAGCTTTCTGGCGTGACCCGTATCACCTTCTCCAGTGCATCCGTCGCAAGTCCATTGGCTATAGAGGCTTTCACACGAACCATCATCTCACCGAGCTTATTTGCTTTCACCAGGAATGAAATTGGCTTCCCCACCTTCGGTAGAACGCTAACCGATTTGGTGTAGCTTGCGTCTAGAACCAAATTATACATTGAAGATAAGTAATTCAATGTCGTTATCCCCATTGATACCTACTAGCAATCGAACGTCCTATGAACTCCATCTCATTGTTCTCATTGTACAGCGTCACGTCAACGGTGTGCTCTCCTTGAAGGTTACTGATAATAATAAATTGTATCTCAATCGCCTCACCTCGCTTGATTGAATATGGCAAGCTTTCCATAATGACAAACGGCTGGACTGTTGTGAACTCTATCGGTTTCTTAATGATACCCAACCCGACGACGGGATCGATCGAGAAGGCCGTAAGATACCAAGAGGTCGTAGTATCCGGCACAACCTCAGTCAGCTTGAGACTACCAGAGCTTCCAATGGTCGCATTCTTCCAAAGCCATGACTCCACGAACTGTTTCCTGACCACCGTTTGCTCCATCTGCTGTCCATTGCGCTCTGATTTATGATTGTAATTTTGAACAAAGAAGTCATCCAGTGTCCTGGCAAACAGTCCCATGGTCTTTAAAAACGAATCATCCATTATGTCCTTTTAAATCCTCACTAGATATATATGTTGGACTCTTTTAACTTACGTGAAACAGGTCGAATTCATTTGTATCATATGAATGGAACCCGTCAAACACCTTCAAGAAGTCTTCCCAGAACAGGTCGTGGTTCTTGTTGAACAAAAGCAAGGCTTTGTCATAGGCGGCCAGCCCAACGTACACTCCTGGCCGTCCAGACATGCTCAGCTCGATTTGTCGTCCCGGCTTGATCTCTTGCTCGTCAACGCTTAAATCAATCTGTTTCCACACAACATGAATAAGTGTTACGTTAAACAACATGACATACAATCGCTTACATTATTGCGAAGCTCTTGGAAATCGAGGTTTATGTAGTCGTACATCACAGTGCGGCCTGCGACGGTAATGATAAGAATTTTCGCCTTCGGAATCATATTTTCCGTAGCGTTAAGTTGCAGCTGGTACGTCGTCTCCTTGTTTGCAAGCATGAATCCTGCATCGATGATGTTGCCCTTTGACACAACATAGTACACGAAGAAACTCATGCGTTCCGTGCACGTCACCGTGAAGTGCATCAATTTGTTCAGTTTGATGCTAGAATGAGTCAGGTTATGTTATACATTAAACTAACAATTTCGATTTGTAGCAAGCTATAACTCACGGTGATTTCAACTCCAGTTTAATGAAAGCATCCGTTTCTACCTTATTCACATCTTCGTAAAAAAGGAATGCATTAACAGCGTCAAACTGCAAAAGAACTGACCCTTCAAGATGCTTTGTCAACCATTAAAGAATCATTCGAGATACATACGTTAATACCGAGATGTTCAGTACCCTCCCGTGGTTGCAGCTCGAGCTTAATCAATCCATCGTTATCACTCGTTGCTGTCGTTTCGAATCCTACTTCGGATACCTTCACCTTACCGGAAATGCCTTTAGCCAGCGTTCCATCATGGTGTGTAAACTGAAGTGCACACTTGAACGGGAGTCCCGAATGAAACTGAGGACTCTCTTTGATCAACTTCACTCGGTATTGATACTTGTAAACCGTTATTTGCGACTGTTTGACCACCGTACGATCTGTGAAGAGAAATTTTCCATTCAGTAACTGTTTCCAACGGTATTTCGAACATGATTCTTGCTTGTGTAGTGCTCGATGAACGTCACCTTCACTCGCACATCCTGCTGATCTTCGTACATATCGAAATAGTCAGCAAAGCGCAACTCTACCTGACCAATTCCGTAAACGGTAATCTTTTTCTGTTGATCTAGCTTATCGTCGTCTAGGTATAGCTCCACCTTAGCCACTCCTTGCACTGGCTTACCAAAGTGATAGTACGCTTCGATTGTAAGATTTAGAGCTTGATGCTCTTCCAGTGGAATCACTGATGGCATGACCTGCACGTCGAACGTTGACAACACATACTCCTTCACCTCAAACGTCTTTGACACAAGCTCTTCTCCCTCCACCTGCACCAAGATATTCCAGACACCGAGCATTGGAGTAGGCGCTATCTGCAGATCGCCCTCGAACACACCGGTATAGAGCTTTGCCATGGACCATTTGCGAATCACACTGCGCTGAGGATCTCGGATAGTTACATGAACCGTCTTAACCTTCGCCGGCGGCTTTAGCTCCGTGTCCAGCACGATCACACGGAAGTTCACCGTATCGCCAGGTTTAAATACGGGCTTATCGATCTGTATTAGCCCTGCTACCGATTTTTTTAGATAAAACAGGTCTGTCTCCATATGAAAGTTAAAACCTTGTTGTCCATCGATGGTTATTTTGTAGTCACCAGTTGACAGATTATCTGGAATCTGCAAAAGCGCAAATTAGTTGTAAGCCTTGTAGCTTTAACGTACTCTTCTTACGCTGAAACTGATCATCCGGATAGAATTACTTCGCACATCGATCATCTTGGTAATGTTCAAAACGCTTAAACCATTATCTGTTTGGCCTTCCAACTTCACCATCAAGTCCATCTTGCTTGGATTTGAATAAAAGTTGCTGATCGTCAGTGTGTAGTTCTGGTTGTCCCGGATGAATTTTGGACCCACGAAAAGAAGCCTTAAACAACACGTAGTTTCAAAATCATTTCAAACTGCATGAATTCGCACAGCACTTTCATGACGGTTGTTCTTACCCATGAGCAGCACCAATGCAGATAATCACCGTTAATATTCGCGACCTTATGAGCTGCCACATGGTTGGTTTGGAGGTTTTGCATTTTGCGCCTGCTTCAGGTGCAGTTTACCAATGAACTGAAACACGGACGGTATTCATCCCTATCGGTGGAGCTGTGTTGTTGATATTGGGGGTTTCCCGCTCGCAAATCATGCTTCATGCATAATCTTCTTCAAGACCTTCGTTCGATAAGAATAAAAACTTTAATGCTTCTCTTTAATCACAGCAAAAAATAAAAGCAAAATATACAGTTACTCCTTGAAAGACTGTTACAGTGTGATTACTGTATTGATGATAACAAAAACAGATACTGTACTTCTGTTGGTATTAAACTTATAGTAGTAGAGGCCCGATTATCTGTAACAAAAGTACCGTGTACATGCTGGGGTGATAAGCGCCGTACTTATGCAAGGTGTCATATCGCTCTGTTCTCACGGTTCACCAAAACATCGGCGCTGAGTTCCGCGTCGAAATGGAACGCCAATTATAAGTGGGCATGTAGCGGAAGCCGGTCTCGTGATACAGTCGTCAACTCGTGCGACTTAACAACATGCCCGTCATGGGTTAGACCGTGTCGCCATACGTAGGACTGACAATCCTGCTATGGGGGGTAATCCAAAAGTCACTGAAAGCCAAGCCCACAAGTGGTTCAGGCAGGCCTTGACCGACAACGGTTGTTGAGCCATAAGAAGAAGAAGCAAAAAATTGAAAAATGAAAAAAATGCAAACAAAACAGTTTTTGAAGCGTTTTAAAAAGGGTCCAAAAAGACGTTGTTTTTTGGGCTATAGGGCAAGACTGCTACTCGTATGGCAAGACGGCCACCTGGTTAAAATAACCGTTTTTCTTAGATAATTGGAAATTATTACGTTTGTACCACTAGTGTATGTATTCCTACATGTCTTGAGTCACCAATGAACCCCTTTTCATCACAAACTGTATCGCAATATGGGTTGTTGCTGGTCTGTTTTTCCGGAGTAGAATCCGCTCGTAAAAGCGCACCATACCGGTGAACGCTACAACAATGTTTACATTTTTGACAGCTCGCGCCTATGAAAGATGGTGGCACACTTGCCCCAAATAGAGATGGCTCTTTTGCCCCAAAAGTTGTTACTTTTTTGAAATTGAATATTTCAGTGACAAAAAGAAAGTTTTTTTCAACTAACCCCACAAAAAAATTCACGTTTTCTCAGCTATACAGTGGTGTAAATATTTCCTCGGTTGATTGTTCGCATGATTTTTGAGAGCTTATTTGGTTGGATTAAAAAAACTATAATATTCTGCTCAATTTTGAAACTCAACGTAAATCAGTTCAAAACAATGGGAAATATCGATTGGTCTATATGAAATTCGGCTCAGTATACCTAGTCATTGGAAAGCAACAAACTGTATACACAATTGATCATTAAACTAAAGTTTTTAAGGAAAAATGCTTGGTGGCACTCTTGCCCTTAATTCCCGTATGGCACACTTGCCCCAAATTCCGCTATAAAAGTTAGAAAGAATGTAGTTTGGCATCATCAAAAACATGCATATTTTACCGTATTTTGTGGATTATCTTTCAAATGCGGTGCTAAAAAAACTAAAATATAATTTTCCAAACCAATTTAAGAAGGATTTAAGGAGGTTTTTGATTCAGCATGATGGGTTAATGTTTAAAGCTTAAAAATATGGATTTCGCTTTAGTTGTCGCAAGGAAAAATATTTTCAATATCCAAATCTGTACCAAAAACGTCAAAAAAGACTCAAAACGTTTTAAGTTGTGTTCATTGTAATTACACCATTGCCTGTATTATAGCGAAAATACTTGGTGCGGCCAAGCGCCACCACGAAAGTTATGATCAATTGCTTGTTAAAAAAAAACAAATATCCTAAAAGCACAGTATTTTTGAAAATATACCCATGTATAATATTCAAGAATTAAGAGCTGCAGTGGCATAAATCGAAAGAATAATAACACCAATCAAACATTTCAAATTTTACCATTAACCACGAGTTTATGCGATTTCATATTTCATTCAATTCATTCAAACCTGTCCCGTACAGATTTATTCTGGCAATTGTTCCAAACTACTCTACGGACAATTGGTTCATGGTAGAATTTACTGTGGCTCATTTAATTGATGATACGCAAAAAAAATTGCGAACCCGTAGTACAGTAGTCAACTTGAACGTCTGAATAAGGCGGCGCTCTAGCAACAATCGAACACGACATCGAAGATAAAGAATATATGGGATTTGACATGTACGATTTGATAACCAACATGATAACCAAAAAGGCAACATGGCTCGGATTTCCGAGCCATCACGGTCCTCAATTCCCGCTACAAGATGCTATCCCAGATCCTGTTCTGCAGACATGCGCCCTTTGTTACAATTTTCGTCGGTAGCTACCAAGCTGGGTTTGTTGGAGGCAAATCCACCACCGACCAAATTTTCACTCTACGGTAGATCCTCCAGCAGTGCTGAGAGCGCCATATACCTACGTACCACATGTTAATCGACTTCAAGGCGGCCTACGTCACCATGGACCGGAATGAGCTATGGAGCATCATTTAGCGGTATCACTTCCCTGGGAAATTGATCCGACTGTTAGAGCTTGGAATCGTTTGAATCTCACACTGAATCTCACACTCTGGTGTCTGCTCTTCAACATCGCTTTGGAATGTGTCATTCGAAGCGCGGGGCTAGATACACCCGACTCAAACGCGAAGCAGTAAGAATTGGATTGAGAATCGATGCGACGAAGACGAAAGGGACAATCCCGAAGTAGTAAAAGTGACTGCTATCTTGGAACGGTCGTTACTTCGGACAACGACATCAGCAGCGAAATCCGAAGACGCATTGTGCAGGGGAATTGTGCATACTATGGGCTTCACCGACTGCTGAGATCCACAAAGCTTCGATCCCGCACGAAATGTGAGATATATTGCCACTTTGCTTCGCCCTGGGCGCGTTTGTGTGACGCATCCAGAGAACATCTTTGGTGGTGTGTTCGAGCATGGAGCATGGAAGAGAAGGATGAACCACAATCTTGCTGAGCTGTACGGCGAACCTAGTCTCCCGACGGTGGCAAAGGCCGGCATGATACGATGCCCCACCAAGAAGGTGTTCGATAGCGACCCGCTGTTCGATAGCGATAGCGATTAGTTCAGCACGAGGCGCAGGGGAGCACAGCGAACTCGATGACTGTGTGAATGATTGTTGACCGGATCATGTCACATCGACGTACTCTATCGTGAGCAGGCCAAAAAGAAAGGGAATTAGAGAGAGAAAGAGAGAGAGAAAGAGAGAGCGAGAGAAAGAGAGAGAGAAAGAGAAAAAGAAAGAAAGAGATAGAGAGAGAAAGAGAGAGAGAAAGACAGAACGAGAGAAAGAGAGAGATAGAGAAAGGGAGAGCAAGAGAGAGAGAGAGAAAGAGAGAGAGAGCGAGAGAGAGATGGACTATAATGCTAAATCTCACCTGCAGTCTCGGTGTATGTACAATCCATCTAAGAGTATATGTGCAATCTAAGAGTTGATTTATATTTATATTTTTATTTGTTTATTAAACAGACGGACCTGTTAATCCTTAAATGCTGACGTGGATAAACAGAATAACTCTAATGCATCGTTCAATTCCGATGACATCCCATGGCGTTCAATGACATGTCATGGAGCATGGGATGACCCTGACCATGGTTATTCGGGAGGGAGCGAATAGGTTGATTCGACCTAAGAGTGCGGGGGAATCGATCTCGCCGTTGAGAAGCCGGAAGATAAAAACGCACTGCGCATTTCGACGTTGTTTGCTAAGTGTTTCGAGTCCAAGAAGCAGACATCGTTGATGGTAGAAAGACCTAGTATAGTGAGATTGCCAAAGCAGAAGCCGGATCGCGTATCTAGTGATTTTCCTTTGCAAGCCTTCAAGTCGATTTATATCACCAACAGTGAGCGGGCACCAAACCGGAGAGCAGTACGCAAGATCGTACAACCGAACAGTAGATCTATTTATTATTATTATTATTATTATTATTATTTATTTCATATTGTCAGCCGCCTAGGGTTTCACAATAATATGTCTTACAAACTAAGGAAGAAGAAAGGGTTAAGGATGGGAGATTGATGGTAGAGACAAGGACTAGAGAGAAAGACGAGAGTGAAAACTGGACAAGGGAACATGGTAGTCGAACAAATCATGAGCTTGATTAAATGCTGCGCAAGCTCTCAAAAATGGATCTCTCTGACCAAAAACAGAACGGCGGGAGGGAATAAAAATGGGAGGTCTGTCGCGGAGACGACGAGAAGGGACGTAAATAGGAATGGAGCTGAGGAGAGAAGGAGCATCGATATTGGAGGTCAGGAGGCTGGCAATGAAGTAAGACTGCGCGTGTGAATGCCGGGATTTGATTTCCATCAAGCCCAACATACGACAGCGGAGAGAATAAGAGGGCACAGGTGCATTATATCCGTGCAGAAATCTACGAATAGCGATACGCGTAAACATCCTCTGCACTCTCTCTAGTCTCTGCATAGCGACACCTCCAGCCGGGGTCCACACAACACTAGCGTAATCCAACATAGATCGAACCCAGCAACAGTAAAGTGCCTTCAGGCATAGCGGATCTCTCTGCAAGTGCGCGTTATAAGATTAAGCAGTTGGTTTTCCTTCGCAATAACGCTGTCGATATGAGGACGAAATGATAGGGTTTCGGGCTGTGCTGAATGAAATGCACTGGCATTTATCCACACATACTTCTAGTCCGTTTCTGATGCACCAACTATCGAGATCATCAAGGACCATCTGGACCACTAGCATTTTTCCCTGCAAGAAATATTTTCATATTGTCGACGTTCATGAGGTGTAAGCCCGTCGGTAGCACTAACTTTAGATCGTTGATATAAATGAGAAAAAGTAATGGGAATACTTCCTTGAGGGACTCCGAACGAACTGGTAAAGGTGTGAGAGCGATGAGGTCCGATACTTATGTGATATGAGCGACCGGTTAAGTAGGAGGATATGTTTATCAGTGAAATCTAGTTTTTTAAGCTTTGAAAGCAGAATAACACGCGAAATGCTATCGAACGCGGCCTTAAAGTCAATATATGCAGGATCAACTTGGATGCCACAGTCCATGTTGTCGAAACAGTAACCAACAAATTCGTCGAGATTAGTTGTGGAAGACCTTTTTGGTAGAAAACCGTGCAGACCCGGTCTCAAATAATTGTGTACCGCTGTGAGTAGCGGTTTGTACAGAAGTAGTTCAAACACTTAAACACATGCACGGAGAGAGACTATACCACGATAATTGCTGGCTTCAAGACGGCTGCCCTTCTTATGAATCGGAATTCCTCGTGCTAATGAAGCATTACATATTTTCGATACAGGGTTTCCCACGATTTATTGGTTGGTTCCCACGATTTATTGGTGCGTTCCCACGATTTTTTGGTCATTTCCCATAATTTTTTGGTAGCAACCCACGATTTATTGGTCGGTTCCCAAATATTATTGGTCGGTTCCCAAATATTATTGGTCGTTTCCCAAATATTATTGGTCGGTTCCCAAATATAATATAATATAATACCGACCAATAATATTTGGGAAACGACCAATAATATTTGGGAACCGACCAATAATATTTGGGAACCGACCAATAAATCGTGGGTTGCTACCAAAAAATTATGGGAAATGACCAAAAAATCGTGGGAACGCACCAATAAATCGTGGGAACCAACCAATAAATCGTGGGAAACCCTGTAAGATGGGTGCAACTGAGTGGTGGCAGTGTTTTAAGATGTACGCTGGAATGCTATCAGGTCCAGATGAAGTAGTCGGTTTTAGACGGCATAATAAAATCAATCACATCGGAAGGCGTATTGTTCGTGGCCTCTGCAAGTAAGTTTTGGTCATCGACTGGAACAGTGAATGCATCAGCGAAGCGGTTGGCAAAAGTGTTGCAAATATCTGACGTATGAGTACTAGTTACTCCATTGTAGCTCAAGGATGAAGGAATACCACTTATGTTGCGTCGTTTCGTAAAAAGTCTTCTTTCAGTGCGATGTATGTAAAAGCGGTAGAGCACACGATTTTGTCACCGATAATTATTCAGTGCATCAAACAATATTCTCCTATGCAATGCTGATCTAGTTCTGTGGTAATCATCGAAAGTTTTAGATTTTATCGACTCTAGAGTCCGGATCACTCCGAATCACTCCGGATTACTCCGGATCACTCCGGATCACTCCGGATCACTTCGGATTACTCCGGATCACTCCGGATCACTCCGGATCACTCTGGATCACTCCGGATCAGTCCAGATCACTCCGGATCACTCCGGATCTGTTTTCGTACATATTAGATATACGACTTGAAAGTCAATGAACTCATCAAGAAATGTCTAAACGATAATGGACAGTCATTTTGAGGATTAGCAATTGCAACGTCAACCTAAACTACTCGCCCGAACTCACCCAGACTCATCCGGACTCATCCGGACTCATCAGATTGATCCGGACTGATCCGGACTGATCCAGACTGATCCGGATTGATCTGGACTGATCCGGAGTCGTATCCGGTTATGATCCGGAGTCGGAGTCATATTTTGCCCACCGGAGTCGGAGTTGATCCATGACTCCGCTCCGGAGTACCCATCACTAGATCCAATTGGCGTCCAAATTGATTAACAATGCCATTCATTTCAAATAAACCGTTGCTATTCATCCCATTAATGAAATCCGTATTGACCACGGAGGTGCATATCGGTGCATAGTGCGAAAAAGAGAAACACGCAGAGTTATCCTGGGCATCCGATGTATTTGTCATCTCCCATCTGTTGTCGGGTTTATTGAAATCGCCGATAACGTATAATAAATTGCTCTTTTTAATGCGGTTCGAGATGTCACGTACACCGTCATGCATTAAACAAAACAGGGTCATTTGCATGACTCGGTGGAATGTAAACAACGCCGATGTAAACAGAGACACCTGGCAGCAATGTTTTGATCCACAATTGTTCAAGTCTGCTATTAGGCGATGCGATTTCACATGTCGGTATTGTGGTAGAACAAGCAATTTACACACCCCCACCGCGTGAGAGGGCACTGTTGGAGGGATTCCTATCGCACTTGTAGATGTGATAATATTCGTCGGAGAATAGCGATGAAGGTATAGACTGGGTAAACCAGGTCTCGGTGAGAATAATGAAATCGTATTCGGATGCTGACAGTGCCAAACGAAGATTAGTGATTTTCGTTCGTAGACTACGTACATTTTGGTAGAACATTGAGAGGCTAGAAAGTACCAAACCAGGTGAAATCGTGATATCAACACGAGGATTCGGAGCATCAGGATTCTCAGAAGCATCGTCGGATGCAGTGCTAGATTGGTATTCGTCTGACGGCTCGGCGTCGGCAGAATCATCAGTCCGTTTAGCGTTTCCGCGCTTTGGTCTTTTTTTAGGTGCTGCTAAGCATTCCGGAGGCGACCTGGTAGGTGTGGTAGTGACGAGCATTCGCTCATTAAAGTCCTGTTTTGGTTCGGTAGTAAACAAAGCTGCATATGTGGTGGTCATTTCATATGAAGTAGCAACAGGCGGCACGAGCGGATCTGTGGTGGCAGTTGGTATCGGAGTGCTCAATCCTAACCGTGGGAGAGGATTACGATAAGTGTCTGCATTGAGAGTGGCAGAGTGATCGAGTGTAGGTTAAAACATCGAATTTGTATCGACGACTGCGAGAGTATTAGTGTTATTATCATTGGTCCGGTTGTCGCGGAACTCTCGGTACGTTAGAGCGGAGGGCCATGTCTCAGGTGAGAGAGCCTTGCTGCGTAGAGTGACTGGTATGCCCACCTTAAATGAGAACAAATGAGAGTGTACTGGTGTCAGCGCCAAATTTCGTCAGACGGTGAACGAACTCATCCCGCTTGTCGAGTGCTAGATGTACTTGCACCATGTGTGAGATTTGCTCAGTTTTGACCGATGGGGCAAAACGTGTAAAGAATAACCACATTCGCATGTCAGTGTGTGGAATGATATCCAATGAATCCGAGTCAAGCGGCGATCCGGATCCTCTAAGTAGTGGTGTTAGCGTTTTATTAGGTGGTGGCACGGTAGTGTTAGATGGCTTACACTAAGTGAAGCGACCAAGGATGGAAAATGTTGTGACGGTATAATATTGTTGACCTCTGAAGTAAACAGTCCTGGATTTGATGATGCTGGTTTGCGATGAATGGGTTGTTGTGACTGCAAATCAGTGGTGATGTTCGACGAAAACAAACAAAAACGGATCTCGTCCTTAAGCACTTTCAGGAGCTCGCGCTAATTATCTGTGATCTGTTGTGATAGCTCGTTACGGAGTCTTACTTTAAGGTCGGCTATACTGGACAATAGGTCGACAGAAGTGTGAGTGTACAGGGTGGATGACCTCAACACGGCCGTACGCGGATCCTTGTGAAACTTAACACAGGCTTTACTGGCCCAAAAAAGTTGTGCACAGGACTCTATAGTAGCGGACAGTTCCTCAGAAAGTTCACTGCATGAGAAGTGAAACTCAGAGTTGCAGAAACCCTGGCATTTCACAATGCGATCAGCAGCTACGATGTTGTTAGCGCAGGCGGAATAAATACCGGCCATTGCTTTGTGGATGAGCGATTGATTGTGATGTTGAAGCGACGTAATGATTGTGGGCTGGAAAACGTTTGCAGGTGATTGTAGGTGAATAATCCAAATTGTTAAACAAAACCAGGTAGTGATGCCACCTTCACCAGCAACAGGATGAGCAAAGAAATAGGTTTTCACGGAATAATATAGAAAATAGTCGGAGCGCAGCGAATCCTCGGCTAGTCACAGTGACGTTTGACGTTTCATTTAATCTGTCATTTACCGATCGATTTGAACGACAGACCTCTCAATTGAGAGGCCGCGGACAGTATATTTTTGTCCATCCTGCTACGGACACTACCGGCCGAGATAGTGCACCAAGTTTTTGTACTTTAAGTGCTTTACTAAGCCGGTCTCGTAGTACAGTCGTCAACTCGTACGACTTAACAACATGTCCGGCATGAGTTCAAGCCCCAAATAGACCGTGCCGCCATACGTGGGATTGATTATCTTGCTACGAGGGGTAATCAAAAAAGTCACAGAAAGCCAAGCCCACCAGTGGTACAGGCAGGCCTTGATCGACAACGGTTGTTGAGCCAAAGAAGAAGAAGAAGTGCTTTACTAAAAAGAAAGTAAATGTTCCATTTTTCGATAGATTTCCTTGTACGGGGACACTCAGACACTCAGACTTGAGAGGACACTCCGCTCAGTGTTGACAAGTAGTGTATCAGGTTCGGCTCAAGCACTCACATGTCATCTTCGACATGTCATGAAGCGCTTCTAATGATTATCGGTAATGATTATCACTGAAAAGCGAGATGGTTTTATTTTCGGTTATCACCATCACATGATGCTCGCGACGTTATGCAGCACTTTTATTCGGTGTGTTGTTTTATTAAGCAAATTGATATTCCCTTTTCATCAAAACAAATGACATGCAGTTAAATTAGAAAAGGTATTGATTGTTGAGGCCCTTTAAGAACTGATGTTTCAATTTTCTATAGACTATTAATGTATCAGAAAAAACTGTTTCAAAACATGAATCTCTCAGTATTACAAGTTGTCCTTAACTCTAACTCAGCCACTATATCTTGCACTCTGCTGGACAGTTTTCTTCTTCGCAGATTTCGCAAACATTCTGCTTGTCTACTTCGTACACTTTGATGGCGTTCAGATCTATAAGGATAGCTCAAAAGCATAGAATGTTATATTTTCCTTGGCGTTATCACAACTAATCTCCATCAGCTACTCACTTGTATCATAATAGTCATACACAACCACATACGCCGGACGCTTCAGTGCCACCTTCAAGCGTCTGTAGGCGGACACGGTGAAACAGTTCCTTATGTTACTCATATTTTTGTAGTACACAACGACGCTAGTGCCACCGTAACGAATCTCGATGTGCTGTGAAAAATTTTAAGATAAATTTATCAATTATCTCGTAAATGCTATCCAAATTCATTAATACTCCTACATATATCGGATTCACCGTTGTCTGCTCACTAATTGGATTGTGATCGACTTCATAACCGCTCGGTAAGGTCACCTCGAACAGTGCCATGTTTGATCGACTTTCAGACACCGTGGGGATGAAGCTGGCACACACCTTCAGCCTCAGCTCGTGGTTGGAGCTAGTATTCTGTTTCTGTACGTCTAGCTGGAATCGATGCTCAAAGTTCATGAGATTCAAGTTATATCGATAAAACACCTGAAGCAGTCCAGCCCCAATACCCATTACTGTGATTTCAATTTTTCTTACGTCTTGCGGTATGGTCAAGCTTTGTATCATATTGCTATATGAATTCAAACGCAACAATCGTGTGCTCTGCTTGTACTTTAGCTTTGCGACAAGGTCGTTTCGGGATGGAGATATCTTTTTCGCTATGCTGGACAGCGCTTTGAGACGCAAATAGGTATTTTGTTGCCCAGAAACACTATTTAATTCGCTTTTCTGATTCACTAGCCAACGCATTATCGGCAAAGCTTCTAGCAACTTGTTGGGCACCACATACGATAGCAAAGCAAAAGATGTTGCCTCTACGCTGTTTGACGTGTTCCAATATCGTTCCGTTCCATTGTTGGTAATGGTTGACATATCGATCAGCTTTTCGAACGCAGCGTCCCTCAGCCTGTGCCCGTACAACATCATCGCATAGGTCACTATCGCCAAATCATTTGCACTTGTGATTAAATCCAATTGATTGCTCAGAAAACTCATTCCCTTTTCTATCACCACAGCGTGCTCCACTTTGGCGCTTTCATTTTCCAGCATGACTGCCAACACGTACGACGTTAGTGCTACTTCACTGCGTTTATAGTGCAGATCGGATTCGGTTTCCTTGAAACTTCCCGAATGGTGCTGTTGTGAGGCCAGCCAGGCAAAAATTTTCTCAAGTTTATGCTTGTCATTCCAGTATACATATTTCATTGCATTATGCAACGCATTTACTAGGAATGCAGTATCAAACACCTTATTCCGCCATGGAGCTTTGGAAATGAAGCACTTCTGTAGACGTACAAAATGTATTATTATTTTTGCACTATCGCCGGATGATATTTGATCTGATGACCCAATGGTATTCAGGTAATCATGAACAACGAAATTAAGCGTGCCTCTTATGCCTTCGTTACATCTACTCCAATCAGTGCGAATATCGTTCAAGTTGTCCTTCACGGTGATAAGTAAGTTGGCTGTGGGAACAATTAAATGTAGTGTGCATTGTGTGGGCAATGGTGTGTGCATTACTCACGATTGAATCTGAGCTTGATCTCAACCGATCCGTTGTCGGCCTTTTTGTCGATGTTTGGGTTCACTAAAAACGTTCGATTCTGGTACGTGTTCATGAAAAATCCGAACGATTCCACTCCTGACTGTACCAAGCTTTCTGGCGTGACCTGTATCACCTTCTCCAGTGCATCCGCCGCAATTCCATTTGCTATAGAGGCTTTCACACGAACCATCATCTCGCCGAGCTTCTTTGCTTTCACCAGGAATGAAATCGGCTTCCCCACCTTCGGTAGAACCCTAACCGATTTGGTGTAGCTTGCGTCTAGAACCAAATTATACATTGAAGATAAGTAATTCAATGTCGTTATCCCCATTGATACCTACTAGCAATCGAACGTCCTATGAACTCCATCTCATTGTTCTCATTATACAGCGTCACGTCAACGGTGTGCTCTTCTTGAAGGCTGCTGATAAGAATAAATTTTATCTCAATCGCCTCACCTCGCTTGATTGAATATGGCAAGCTTTCCATAATGACAAACGGCTGGACTGTTGTGAACTCGATCGGTTTCTTAATGATACCCAACCCGACGACGGGATCGATCGAGAAGGCCGTAAGATACCAAGAGGTCGTAGTATCCGGCACAACCTCAGTCAGCTTGAGACTACCAGAGCTTCCAATGGTCGCATTCTTCCAAAGCCATGACTCCACGAACTGTTTCCTGACCACCGTTTGCTCCATGTGCTGTCCATTGCGCTCTGATTTATGATTGTAATTTTGAAATAAAAAGTCATCCAGTGTCCTGGCAAACAGTCCCATGGTCTTTAAAAACGAATCATCCATTATGTCCTTTTAAATCCTCATTAGATATATATGTTGGACTCATTATACTTACGTGCAACTGGTCAAATTCACCTTCATGATGAACATGGAACCCGTCAAACACCTTCAAGAAGTCGTCCAAGATAAGGTCGTGGTTCTGGTTAAACAAAAGCAAGGCTTTGTCATAGGCGGCCAGCCCAACGTACGCTCCTGGCCGTCCAGACATGCTCAGCTCGATTTGTCGTCCCGGCTTGATCTCTTGCTCGTCAACGCTTAAAGTGAACTGATGTCACACAACATGAATAAGTGTTACGTTTTAAAATATTACATACAATTACCTACATTATTGTGAAACACTTGGAAATCGAGGTTTATGTAGTCGTACACCACAGTGCGACCGGTAACGGTAGCTACAAGCATTTTCGCCTTTGGAAACAGCTTTTCCGTTGCGTACAGTTGCAGTAGGAACGTTGTCTCATTTTTTGGTCGCACGAAGCCTGCATCGACGATGTTGCTCTTTGACACAACATAGTACACGAAGAATGTCATGCGCTCCGTGCATGTTACAATGAAGCGCATTAATTTGTTCAGGTTGATGCTAGAAAGAATCAGATTATATTATACGTTACACTAACAATTTCGATGTTTAGCAAGCTATAACTTACGGTGATTTCAGCTCCAGTTTGATGAAAGCATCCGTTTCTATCTGACTTACTTCTTCGTAATAGTAGAATCCATCAATAGAGTCGAACTGCAAAAGAACTGACCCTTCAAGATGCTTTGTCAACCATTAAATAATCATTATAGATACATACGTTAACACCGAGATATTCAGTACCCTCACTTGGATGCAGCTCAAGCTTAATAAATCCATCGTGATCACTCGTTGCTGTCGTTTCGAATTCTACATCGGTAACCTCCACCTTACCGGTAATGCCTTTAGCCGGAGTTCCATCATGGTGTGTAAACTGAAGCGCGCATTTGAACGGAAACCCTGGACGAAACTGAGGACTTTCTTTGATTAATTGTACTCGGTACGCATACCTATATACCGTTATTTGCGACTGTTTGACCACTGTACGATCTGTGAAGAGACATTTTCCATTCATTAACTGTTTCCAACGGTATCTTGAACATGATTCTTACTTGTGTAGTGCTCGATGAACGTCACCTTCACTCGCACATCCTGCTGATCTTCGTACATATCAAAATAGTCAGCAAAGCGCAACTCTACCTGACCAATTCCGTAAACGGTAATCTCTTTCTGTTGATCTAGCTTATCGTCGTCTAGGTACAGCTCCACCTTAGCCACTCCTTGCACTGGCTTACCAAAGTGATAGTACGCTTCGATTGTAAGATTTAGAGCTTGATGCTTTTTCAGTGGAATCACCGATGGCATGACCTGCACGTCGAACATTGACAACACATACTCCTTCACCTCAAACGTCTTTGACACAAGCTCTTCTCCCTCGACCTGCACCAAGATATTCCAGACACCGAGCATTGGAGTAGGCGCTATCTGCAGATCTCCTTCGAACACACCGGTATAGAGCTTTGCCGTGGACCATTTGCGAATCACATTGCGCTGAGGATCTCGGATAGTTACATGAACCGTCTTAACCTTGGCCGGCGGCTTTAGCTCCGTGTCCAGCACGATCACACGGAAGTTCACCGTATCGCCAGGTTTAAATACGGGCTTATCGACCTGTATTAGCCCTGCTACCGATTTTTTTAGATAAAACAGGTCTGTCTCCATATGAAAGTTAAAACCTTGTTGTCCATCGATGGTTATTTTGTAGTCACCAGTTGACAGATTATCTGGCATCTGCAAAGGCGCAAATTAGTTGTAAGCCTTGTAGCTTTAACGTACTCTTCTTACGCTGAAACTGATCATCCGGATAGAATTACTTCGCACATCGATCATCTTGGTAATGTTCAAAACGCTTAAACCATTATCTGTTTGGCCTTCCAGCTTCACCATCAAGTACATTTTCCTTGGATTTGAGTAAAAGTTGCTGATCGTCAGTGTGTAGCTTTGGTTGTCCCGGATGAATTTTGGACCCACGAAAAGAAGCCTTAAACAACACGTAGTTTCCAAATTATTTTCAACTGCATAAATTTGTAAAGCACTTTCACCGCGTTTGTTCTTACCCATGAGCAGCGCCAATGCAGATTATCACCGTTAATATTCGCGACCTTATGAGCTGCCACATGGTTGGTTTGGAGGTTTTGCGATTTTGCGCCTGCTTCGGATGCAGTCTACCAATGAACTGAAACACGGACGGTATGCATCCCTATCGGTGGAGCTGTGTTGTTGATATTGGGGGTTTCCCGCTCGCAAATCATGTTTCATGCATAATCTTCTTCAAGACCTTCGTTCGATAAGAATAAAAACTTTAATGCTTCTCTTTAATCACAGCAAAAAATAAAAGCAAAATATACAGTTACTCCTTGAAAGACTGTTACAGTGTGATTACTGTATTGATGTTAACAAAAACAGATACTGTACTTCTGTTGGTATTAAACTTATAGTAGTAGAGGCCCGATTATCTGTAACAAAAGTACCGTGTACATGGTGGGGTGATAAGCACCGTGCGTATGAAACGTGTCATATCGCTCTGATCTCACGGTTCACCAAAACATCGGCGCTGAGTTCCGCGTCGAAATGGTACTCCAATGCCAGCGCCAAAGAAGCTGCCGTTGATGTTTTTTGGACAATTGGGTTACGTTAGTATTTACTGTGCGCTATTTCGCGGTTGCGTGTAACAGTTGTCAACTCGAACGACACAATAATATGACCGTGATATTTTCAAGCTTTTTATGGATCTTCCCACTCATAACAAGGATTGACTATCTGGCTGCAAGTTACTGAATAAGTTTCGAAAGCGATCGTACACCTATGATTCCAGCCAAGGGTTTAGATGTTATTAGCGGATGAATTGTTGTTTCTCACTGTCCTGCACAAAAGATTTTGCTTGCCCTCTTAGGCTACACGCATTTTATAAAAAATGTCTTTTTTGGCCAATATGTGCTCCGAAAAACTCAAAAGAATATCAATCAAATAGAATGAAGAAGCAGCTCGCACGTTTCTTGTCTGTTATTTAATCTTCAGTTACACAAAAAATAAAAGAAACGAAAAATATGACCAACTTGTGTGTAAAATTGTTGAGATTATCATCTGTTTCATTCTTACCATCATCGTCGAAACACCTTGTTAATAAATCTTCTCTCAACTGGTAGTGACTGTTCCTGAATTTGCTTTACCAATGCTTCCCAACTCCATTCACAAACTCTCGTGCTTACATTAATCTTACATCTTTTTATCAGCTCCAAACGCTCCTGGTGGGAGAGAGGCTCCAAAAAAGAAGAATTAATTAATTTACCTTGCTGAGCTGCTTTCGAAACCTCCCCCCCCTCCCCTTTGGGTGACACTTGGGCTGAAAGCTCGCAAAGACATACAGCTCCTTCCTGCCAATGTTTAGATGTGTTGTTTCTTGTTTTCGGTGATGTTGCTGTTGTCTTGCCTCAACCTTTGAAGGTAGCCGGTTAATATATTTACACAGCCTTTGCTTCAAAACGTGCCAAGCCCCCGGAGGTACAGGACGAAGGCTTTAACGTCAGCGAACCACCGATCCTTTCCGGTCCGGCATGCAGCCGAGCGGTTCAAATCTGATCAGCATAATCAAAGGAAAGTTTTAATCCGTGCTGTACACCCTGCATTAATATTTGGGAGCGGGTAGAAGGTTGAATTTTCCGCGCTCCATGGAACGTCTGCTATTGGGGAATCAGTCGCCAGTAAAATGAGTTCGCTATCCTTCCTTTGCTCTATTAAAATGGGAATGAATCGTTTAAATGTAGCGCGTGCTGTAACGTTAGGAAAATGGGGAAAGTTTCAAGCGACACACACACAAAACTGAGACAAAACTGTACCATGTTGGTGCCGTATTTTCCAGCAGTAATTTGTACCACGAAGGTAAAGAGCTTTCCCGGTTTGGATGGAAAGCGAAAATGTTGTACATTCTTAATTCCTCTGCCCTACTCCATGATGAAACTCTCTCCCGATGGCATTGTCAGCAGCGTCATTCATCTTCCCGACATCGTCGCTCCGATTGACACATGCAGTGCTGTTGCACTTGGCAAGCTAAACTGCTTATGTTTCAATTAGGGTGAAAGTTGATAATATTTTCGCTTTCGGTTGTTCGGCCGCCCGATACACACCATCTCCTCGGTTGTGACGGCACACCCACAAATTAAGCAGTTAAGCCGATTAAACTTTCGTAATGTTGAATCTATTTTCTGCATACATTTTCTACGTGTGTGGAAAAACTGATGCTTTGTGCCCATCTTCCTTCGCAAAATGGAGAGGACACTTTGGGGGGCGTTGCCATTTTTGTTGCCAATGAAGTTGACTCTATCGATGCAACCGTCACGGAGCGTTTCAGGTCGGTAGGGGTTATTTTTGAAGCGAGATAAAGTGAAGCGAAATTTGAGCAGATTCGTTGTCCGTTGATTTGGGAAGCGTCCTTTTTTTATTCCAGCTCATTGAGTAAATTGTGCGCCTGTCGCTTGCTACCATAATGATGCTACTGCCGCTAGCTGGTGCTGGTTGTGCGGCCGATTATGGTAATGATAATGTTTGCGGGGTAAGTCCTATTATCCCTACGCACACGGGCGCACTCGGGCCGCGGCACTTGGGCTGAGCAGTGTTGACCCGGGCTGGATTATAAATCAATTAAAATCATTCATCGAAGCGATAAATAAGATCAATAATTGGTGGCGCCGTTCGCTGGAATGTGCGGCAGGGATTACAATGTTAACAGCTAGCGAACTAGCGCGAATGGGCGGGATTTAGGGTGCGAGATTTTCCCTGCTTTGAGAATGCAGGTGTGATCGAGGGGTTATTGAGATAAAGATATCGTTCTGGTTAATTTGAGGCATTTGTTGAAGGATTGTAGCTCAGTTCATGTGAGGTGATAGCATTTAATTGAATGGAGTACCGCTTTATCGTTCAATAATTGTTTGTGATATGTTATATGGAGTTGTATGATGCTTTGGTCCTCCGACCCGGATGGTATAAAATATTTTAGTTATTGCCTTTTGACATTTTTTAAAATCTATTTTTATTTTCAACATTTTACCTGGCAGATAATTATTCTTTATGTATTGTTGTGAGTCAAAAATTAGCTTAAATATTGTAATATAGTTAAGTGTAATAAAGCTGGCTAAAAACTTTTATGTGTTTTTGACTTTGACTCTATTTTAGTTTCTTTTTCACCGTTGAATTATTTAATTAGATGTTCTATTAAAATTTTCATGTTTTTTAAACCGTATGGTTTACTCTAGACCGCACGGTAATCATGTCTTAGGGTAACTAGATTTCAGCACATCAAAGTATTGTTATATTTCATTTAATGTTTCATATTAATTGTGTTTTTAGCTTATGGAGCATTCATAGAACTTCCAATAATGAAATGCTTTGATGGTTACAGTTTCAATTTCTCGTTCAAAATATTCTTTGGACCAGACAACACTTCCATTGCATGGCACGATTGAAGTACAAAACGCTTTACGTGGTAATTGTGAGTTCAACAAAGCTTCCGCGTACGTAGTTCCTTAGCTGCATTTGATGGATCATGATGAACTATGCATACCCGGGCGCCAGTAACAATCGACTACACACGAAGTCCAACATTCATGTTGGTCCGCTCGTTTTACTAGTTGATCTTGCACGCCCTATCGTTGGTTGCATTGGACACGTTGGACACGAAATAACAGCCAAAGTCGAATTTTCACCACCACCATTACCAATGTGGAAAATAAGTAAACTCTCTGTCCGAAAATCCACTCACAACTATCACAACTAGCTGTTGTGGAGTAGAGCTGCTGAACCTTGAATTGTAAAATTCCAACCAAAACTCGAAGAAAAACCCTGGTGTAATGGCGCTAATGGCAAAAGAGATCGGTACCGTGCGAGCTGTGTGAAACGTCACAATGCCAGTACCAGGAATGCGCTCGATTGGTACGCTTTTCCCTGTTCCGTCGAACCAAAGCCAATAGGACGAACGAAAAAAGGGGTCCTGGCCACTTTCCGATTCAGAAACACCCGCCTTGCTTATTGTCGATAATCCTAAACGAACTTTCCTAAACTCGTACGCTGGAGTCCGCTAGCAAGAAAAGGAAATGCTACCACACACACTCACACCCGATCTTTCTCGTTTTACCGCTGCGGAATGCAGCCGTGAAAAGATGCAATCATCTGCAACTCGACCGTCCCCCGTTTGGACTTCTCCGGAAGACGACGGAACGGTTTAACCCTCCGAAAAACGTCTGCGACAATACCAACGCCGGCAAACGGCGGCCACCTTATTTTTGGTTCGTTTGAATCGTTTTCAAACAACTTCCAAAATTGCTCCTCTGATACTTACGCTGTAGGAGAATGGTTGGATGTGTGCGTGTATGTGTTTTTTTGCCTTTACTGGTGCCCTACCCCCACCCCCCCCTTCAGTGGTAAGATCATTTTGCTCTCCGATTGCTGTGCATGTGCAGTGCACTCGGTGATTTGAATTGCTTAACAAACCCCAACCACCCAACGCGCTCCGCTGCAAAAGAAAGGGCCGGCGGAACAATCGGAACATTTTCACTTTAACGACAACGCTTTTCTTTAGCAGTGGATTTTTGAAGAGCGGAACACAGTGCGGAACAATCAGTGTGTACAGTGAAGAGTCAGAAACGGAAGAAAAATAAAATGCAAGAAGAAGGCAGCTGGGTTGATGCAATCAGTCCCGGGGTAGCCTTCGGTGTGCTGAAGTTGTGTTAACTACGCAAAACGGAAGCGATTTCATGGGAAAAACGGGGGAATCGTTTCGGGAACAGTTTTGCATGATTGCAGCAGTAGCAGCAGCAGCAGCAGCACCAGGGATTGGCAGGAACGATATAATTTTTGCTTATTTGTGATTTTTTTTTGTTAAAATCCTCCCCTCCGCATACAGTATGCCATTGGAAATCTTTCAAAAGTTTCCGGCTTATGTAGCCGTATGGGAATCGAACTCGGATAAAGCAGATAAAGCAAATCACATCCGTTGCTTCGGTGGTTTTGGAATGGTTTGAATTGTTTCGACCGCTTGCTCCGTACGCTGGTGATGATGATGATGATTGTACAAGTGCAAAAAAGTGAGCTTAGAGAAAGGCGAAGGAAATAGAGAGCTAGAGATAGAGCGACGGTGTCTTCAATTACTGGTCGTTTTTAGTTGAAGTTAGAGTTTGAATGTTGTTTTGAGTTGCGAATTAAAATGAACTCTTTGCTCTCGGGTACTATTTGAGCTGAAGATAGTTTGAGAAATTGTTTGTTTGTGTGGATTTTAAGTTGATCTTTTGATCTTAATTGTGTGTGTATTTGTAGTAGAGTATTTGTAAAAGTTAAGACGATAAACTCGTACATCGCTCTTTGGTAATCGTTAAACAGTTTCACTAACAGATTCCGCTGTATTTAACATTTTATTTTTTTAACTTTTTGTTAGTTTAATGATAATATTTTAATTGTTAATGTTGATTGCTTTTTTAATTTTTACTTTGAGAAGTTTGCATGAAAAATAACAAAAGGTCGAACATAATTGAAACTAATCCATTTATTTTTATGCATACGAATCTATTTCCATGACATTACGGAAATAATAATCTTCTACCTTTATTCAAAATCGACCAAGAAAGCAAATCTATGCTGTACGTTCTCCTTTCCATTCCCCACCAACTGAACAAACACTTTAGAAACCCTCAAAGGAGTGTGTTAACATCTTCTACCGTACTCCAAACCCGGCTCCATGTGCGATTAGCATAAACGTACTGAGCATCAAGAACCAACGAGAACAACAACCAGTCAGCCAGCAAAAAAAAGGACAATCGAAAGGAATCGAGTGGATAATGGGTAAAAGGTTCACAATCTTAAGGCATTAAGTAAACGTTCCCGATACGCTTGCAGCACTTCTACGCTCGTCCCCTAGATTCAATTTCATGCAAATGACGACGGTACGGATTTTGGAGTGTAGTGAAAACATTCGACTTTACGCCCGATAACGGTCCATTGGATGGGATTAGTTTTGCAGTCCTGTGCTCATGTGAGTGTGTGTGTGTGTGTTAGTTTTTTGTTTTTATTGTTGATACTTCTATCGTACAGTGCCCTGGAGGGTAATAAAATAATATGGATGTATAATTAATAACTCTTAACGTTTACGGCAAGCATCGGGACAGTCAGGGAATGATTCTGAAGAACTCGAATTTATCTCCCCGGCCTCTCTCTCTCTCTCCCTCTCTCTCTCTCTCTCTCTCTCTGGTGGCAATAATGAGACGAGTGTCTAACAATGATCCCAATCATAATGGGTTGGATTTCGGGAAAGAATAGCTTCATAAAACAAGACCGTCAGTTTGAAATTCGTAACGCTATCCTATCAACGTCCCTTTGGGACATTCCACACCCTGCAGCAGCATGTCGTCTTGTCGACACATTACGAGGTGCCTCCGATTTTATTTCACCTGACAACGCCATCACCGTCCTAGGGCTGCAAGTTTAGTCCATACACACACACACACCCTAATGAACGCCACTTACCGGCTGTCAATTAGTGTGTGACGAGCGCGTGCGCATCAGAGGTGGAGAGCGTTTTGGGGAGATCTCCCCGCGTATGCAACACATCGCAACCGTTGGGGCACGATTTCGAGCGAGCGATAATATTTGCCAGCTGCATAATCGCGTCTTGCCGGTGCACGATCAGCAATTCTGCAACCCGGTTGGTGCATCTGTCCTCACTTCTCTCGGCACGGCATATCTAGTTACGCTGGCTTTGTCGGGATGCGACCGAAAACTCCTTGCGAAGAGCTGTCACACCCGTTCCCGGGTATATGTCGCAGAAAGATCACGTTTCTCGTGAATCGGTTGACGGTTTTCCATTCGCGTACACATTCGGTAAAAAGGTACACATTATACGCGTTGCACACAAAAAAGCAGCAAAAGCAGCTTACACCGTAGAAAATGGAACCAGCAAAGCAGGGTAAAGCTGTCGAGCTGATAGTTTTTACTCCCCGTAGTGTGTCTGTGTGTGTATGTTTTTTTGTGCTCGAAGCTGAAAACACTGGAGACTAGGGATGCATTGCTGGACAATATTTTTCGTAATGAAATATGAACTCACTGTCACGGAGTGTCGTTCACGATTCTGAAATGTGCAGTTTTTGCTCCTAACGCTCCTTGTCTTTGTCTGGCTAGCGAGAGGTGGTTTACACGCTTCACGTGCATGTGCGAGATTGGAAATGGGTGAAATTCTTCAGAATCCAAGAGTCATTTCAAGCTGGCTGCAACTTTTTCCTTCGAAGCATAATGAGCATTTTCTCCTTTGGAATGTTTGTTGCCCATTTCGTTGAGATTAATTTTCTTACAACTGATTGGGTGGGATTTTCCGTTCCGTGTAGGTACGGCTGACTGGGAAGGATTGTTCCTATTTCGCAGCAATCATCTGTGTAATGCTAGGGCATTGGTTTTGTACCTGTTGCTGTGCTATTATTGCATTCCTTGTGTAGCAAATATTTTATTGCGCTTTGAAACAATGTTGTTTCACTGGAGCCGTTAAATAGGGTTTTGCTGGAAATGCAAATGAATCGCTTGTCAGAAGCAATTTGCTGATGTCTTTTGTTGCAAACACTGAACAGTGACTATAGATAAACTTACTATGTGTGTACTATAAAAATCTTATAATGTTGACATATCTGAATAACGTAATAAAATGGGATACAAGCTAATTTTTTAGAATGAGGTTTTTGTCAGCAAGATGCTAAACATAAATTTGGCAAGTATTATTAAATTAGGATCACTTAAGGTTGTGTGGTATGATACCGGAGTATATAATAACTCCAGGATTCGGGTATGAGATTTAAAAAAACTAAATTTCCAACCGGTGGATCCGATCCATGAACCATAACTAACAATACCAGTTCCGTGGGTGATTTTCAACCCATATTGACCCCAGAAACGGATTCTTAACCCATACCGGACCTAAATTTGATCCTGAGCACGTACCGTTACTGCGATGTATTACATACTGAAAATGGTTCTAAAACTAATATTTAACCTACATTGGCATAACAACTCGCACTGAACCAGTACTTGTCCTGGAACTAGTTTTAAGCGCATACTGCCTCTGTCTCGGTTCCTGAGCCTATACCTAATCTGTATTTTTTCTGAAGCCTTAGTTCTGTAACTGATCCGAACCTGAATCCTGAAAATGATCCTGAACTTTCATTGTTATCCCAGGACTTATTAAATCCTGAACTGTTACTGAGACTATAGCGACCATCCAACTGATATTCAACTCATACCGGTTCTGAAGCTGATTCTTTACTCACATCCACTCTCCAGAACCTCCAGAACCTGGAACCTATGCCGTAAAAATATATTTGTTTGAACATTCGTAAGGTTCCAACATGTGTCAGACTAGACGATGTTTTGATCTGGTTCAAAACATATAGAAAGGGAGAAACATTGCGGAATTGGCCTTTGGCGATAGAAAAGCGAACAAGTTGTACAAGCGAATATACGAGGCAATAAAAAAAACACTATTTTTTGACATTATGCTGAAGACGCCTAAACTATTTAATTCTCTCACTTTTTCACGAGTAGCAAACGTTTTCCAACAATATTCATACCTATTGATACAGTACCCATAGCATTTTTGGAACTCTCGACGAACACTACGAACGGTACTACGAACACTTGCCTTGGATGTGATCCTCAATATGTATCAGTCATAGAACTAGGGTAACTGTTCAAATATTTGGCAGTGTACCTGTTTTCGGCAGGGTAGCTAAAAACGTGTAATTACAGAAAAACGCGTTGAAAATTGTCTCAACACATATTTTTTAAATAGAGATATGCTCATTTATTATTCATATACGAAGTTTCACATTATTTCCTTGCATATTTTTCAAAATATCAAACAAAATGTTTCGAGTTCAACATGTTTCGGCATATTTGCTGTCAGCCAATAGTTCGGCAGGTTTCATTATTGAGAGAACCAGAGCACTTAAACGATGAATGTGTGGTTTTTATGAAAGATTCTATGGTTGCTGATTTTTTAATTGGCACACGGTAAATGTTGATTTTTGACAGATCAATGTTTTGGGCTCCTGCCGAAACTTGAAACAAAAACAAACTTTTGATTTCGTTAAATATTCATTTAAAACTTGATCAGAAAACTGTAATGTGTATGTCGACACATAAAACGACATTTCTTGCATGAAATATCACAAATTTCACTATAAATAATCAAATAACTCGGGAGAAAAATAATAATTTGTAGTCCAGTCGGAGCCGTACTCTATAGCCGTCAGGCAGTCTCATTTCTCCAGTGCCTACTTTGATTGTAACTCAAATCAAAATGCCTGTAAAAATTTCCAGCAAAATTCCCAAAATGGGCAACATAAAATTAATAATTTAAGTACTTTTGAATACAAATCTTAGGAAAGTGAGAGTGTAAAATTGTTTAAAACATTTTTGTCTACCTATTGGCATTGATTAAAACATTTACCGACCCATATTCGCGTTGCTGAAAATAGGAGCATAGCCTGCCGAAAATAAGACCAATCTGCCGAAAATAGGAACAAAAACAGTGTTTGCATTTTCATTAATCTTCTTCTTTGGCTCAACAACCGATGTCGGTCAAGGCCTGCCTGTACCCTCTTGTGGGCTTGGCTTTCAGTGACTAATTGATTCCCCCCCATAGCAGGATAGTCAGTCCTACGTATGGCGGCGCGATCTATTTGGGGATTGAACCCATGACGGGCATGTTGTTAAGTCGTACGAGTTGACGACTGTACTACGAGACCGGCTCTATTTTTTCATTACTACATTTTCATTAATATCGCTAGAAAATGCATTTGAAACGGGAAATAAAAAATAGCACAACATAATACGATAGTTTAACGATAGTTATTGTCCATAATAATGTCACTTTCAAGAAAAATAATAAACATTGTAAGTGTACGAGCTGTTTTAGTGATACTGCTGCACTAACCTGCCCAATACTGGTACATTTACCCTAGTCCAAGATTCTTCATACCAACTACACAGGTGAGCTCTATCGAGCAGTTGAACTTGTCTAGAGTTATGCTTAACTATAATTATGCGATCATTGTTGAGCCTCAGAAATACACATATCAGTTTATATTCCATAATCAATCATACCCATATCTTCATAACGCATATTTTCTGGATTTCTGAGCTCCAATTGCAGCACAAAGAAAGATTTATGAATCTATACTTTCTTTAATTACTTGTGGTATGTTTTGAGGTAGTCACACTATGTTCGATTTTGGGACGGTTGCCATGTAGTAACTTTGAACTCGCGTTGGCTAGGGTGGCCTTCGTCATCGTTTGCCGAATTAAGCAGAACTGAGGTGGATACTGTTTCGAAGTGTACTTTCGACACTTGATCGTACAGGCGATCATAGAAACCGTTAGGAGGTTTCCCTTACTGGAAACGTTGGAGTTTATAGGCCTTACCTTGGGCAGGGGAACATAACCAAACTCTTTAAATAAGAAGTCGATAGATGTTGGATGAGCATAGTCCTATCCTGACAGTCCAAACGAATCTGACCTGCCATGATCGGAGTTGGTTTTATTTATACTCAAAAAAAGTCAATGGTTTCTCACATTTGGTTCCGGGTTGTATGTTGGAAAGTTATTGTTTTCAATCAGCTAGTTACGTTTGTCTTTTGTTGACGAGAACTATGGTTCTTGTCACTAAGTTCCTGTTTTGGCTTTAATGCATATACTGTTCCTGCTTTGGGTTACAATGCATAAACTGTTCCTGCTTATGTTGTACGTTTCAGTTGGTTTTGATAAGTGTGTCACAATTGTTTTTATATGAACGGTGTGGCTTGAGCTCTTCCGTGTGTGTATAGTATGATCTGATGTACTGAATGTGTAATGAATGTGTTACAATAGTGTGATTTGGCTTTATAATGTGTCTATAGCTGATAGTGTGTATTATAATAAGTTCTGTAGAGCAGATATGCTACATACTGTTTCGTTTCCAAATTATTAGATTTCCATCTTAAAACGCGTCAACTAAAGCATTTTCACATATTTTGCGTTTGTCATTGGAATCTAACATGGACCTTCCATACCTTAAGAAATTAATCCATTGTCCTCAGCAGCACAGTCAGCAGCTTTGCGAATCGTGCATGTGGTTGGCTGTGTGTCTAAATCGTACCAAAACCCCGTCCTGTCCTTACAGATAAAGCCATGTGACCGTATCGTCCGTCCAAGCTAAAACCTTCCAACCGATAACGTACTCCATTCACAAATGGTACGTTCCGATTTCACCCGATTCGACAGGAGCAGCCAGCTAGCCAGCCAGCCAGCTAGCCACCATCGACAATGACATCCGGTACCGGCGTCAGCTCGTGCGGTTTTTGGCAAGCCGGTATTGTAGTAGTAGTAGTGGTAGCACCGTAGTTCACCGAAAGCACCGGCAGTCGTCGTCGTCGTCGTAGTCGTCGTCGGTTCTATGTAACGTGCCAAATCCGGTACGGATTAACTTTGCATTTTGCGGATCATTTCATTTCACCGACAGTGACGCCGTCACCCCGCGGGGCAAGATCATGGCGGGAAGCTTACCTCGAGCGGCTACCGGACCATTTGCAGCAATTAATTGATTGTATCAGCAAAAATTGCGTGTGTACGGGTTGAGACGGGGGTTGCAAGTGAGTGGAGTGAAGAAGCGAGAGAGCGATTCTGGACGACAATCTGGACAGTGTACAAAACGGCAGTCCCAAAACCCCAAAAACCCGGAGACATTTATCGTCCGATTTCCGGGGTGGGCTTGAGTGAACCGGGACTTTCCTTGCCACTGGTCTTTTCTGATAGGACGTGCTGTGTTGGTGTGTGTGTGTGGGTTGGAATGGCTATTGGCAGCCGTCCTGGCTAGGCTGACAGATAAAACAGATCCCCAAGCGAGCTTCAGCGGGCGTTCGGGAGGCGTTCTTCTCGATAATTCCCGCCGAGCTCATCTTGCAAGATACGAAACATTTGCCCAAGTTCTATTGATGGGTCCCCCCGGTGGGAAGTATTTCAATTGAGTTTGGTGAAACATCGTACACCAGGAAGAAGACGTCGCACTCTTCCACTGTTTGGAAACGGTTGCGAACTGAAAGATATATAGTACGCCGTCAAACGGACAGCTTATGAGTCGGGAAAATGCATCGCTTATTAATTAGTGGCTTTTGCAACGTCACTCGTCTGTCTGTCTCTTCTCTCGGAGACACCAAGGGGTACCGATAACGAACCACGTCAATCGAGGGGAAACCAGCTGCTGATGACCTGTCGCAACCCCGGTGCAGTGACTTATTACTTTCGTCTCCAGCTGATACCATCCCAAACTTCATGGGACAGAATAATTTCGGTACAAACGCCTCCCCCATCCCGGAAACCAAAAGGGTGATCAAAGCCCGGGTTGTTTGTTGCGCTTAAATTGAGCGACATCATCGTCATCAATGTGGCATCTATCACCGCTAGGGTTGAACATGGGCGCGGGACGCTGGACAGGTTTGATATGCCGTTCGCGAACCGGTCGATTGATGGTTCCGTGATGCATCTGTCAATAGCAGTAGGTCTTGCGGGAGCGCCTGGAAACTGATGTCCAATCCGGAAAAAGGGGGAAGTTACGATTGAGATGTCATGGGATATCTTCAGCCGGTAAAAAAATAGTACATTGAAGCTGTCAATGTGCTCTCGGGAAGTCACCATCTGCAATTGATGGCCAATGAAAGGTGCGTTTTTTTGTTGCGTCATTTTCATGTGCGTGTCTGGCAGAGAAATTGCACATGAAAATGTAATGAAAATTATATAAAAAATAATCTTTGTATGTATCCACTTCCAGGGAAGGAACTACTGGTCCTAATTTAATTGATTCTGAAGAAATAAACCATGGCATAAATAATCACATCAAATAATTCATTCGAGGTATTGTTCCAATGTTCATCTGTTTTACAGGGTTTACCGGGACACATTCTAGTGTATCAGGTTTCTTACCAGTTTTGTTGTTGTTGTAAATTTGAACATTTAATACTAATCCACGTCTCAGGTTGTTGATTTTCAGTATAGATTGTTTACGTATGAAAAAACAACGCAAGCAAACCAAAGATAGTTAATGTATAATTGTTTTGTTGTCTGTTGTAGCTCAAATATTGGCTGTGTGAAATCCGTTAAATATTAAATATTCCAACATTTTTGATGCATTATTGTTGGTTTACAGAGAGGTTAGAGAGGTCCATTGTAGTAGAAAGTTGCTGTAAATTGGGTATGGCCTATGCAATCCGTGCTTTGTATTTTGCTAAGCTGTCACTAATTTCTTTAGCAGCATAATAAATTTAATTTGCTTCCAATAGATTTTCAACACGTCATAAGTCGAATTTTCATCGGATTTACACTGGAATAGACCATCACACCTTGTCATGATTTGTAGAATAACATCAAAATAAACTCATATGTTTCTTGATTTATTTTTTCACGAACATCAATATACAGGGTTTTCATATACAGTCACTTTCGAATATGCACACCATTATTCACCTTGTGCATATTATATTAACATACTGTATTGGAATCAAAAAAATTAAGCAATTACACATGATTTTCAACACCTCACAAAGAACTATTGAAAATCTTTGTTGCTGTATTGTAATAAAATAAATTAAGCAATTACACATGATTTTCAACACACTGCAAAGAAATATTGAAACTATGTTGAAAATCATGGGGAAGAACTGGAACATTATTGTGATACCAATACAACATTTGATAGCTGTCAAAAAACATCTAACAAGAAACGAAAAATATTGTTGACTTTGGAAATTGACTCGGAACAACCCTGTAATGATAAATAATAAAGCCGTTATTTGATGGGCCATGTAATGCTAAAATCAAACTATTCATTGACTTATGATCAGTTGTTACTTGAAATCTAATAAAAGAATGATATTGGTACTTGGCACAAGTGCTGTCGGTGTCGGACTGAAGCCAAATTAGTTAGACACAAACCAATCTTACAGATATCATTATAAAATGTTTTAAAACTGTAAAAAAAAGAAAACGAATCGAAAAACCCTGTAAAACAGTGGAGAAAATACGTCTGCAAAAGATACCGTTGCCATTGCGCAGGTTAATAACAATATCCCTTAGGGCGGCATGCATTAATGCTAAAAGCAAATAATTACATTCTCTGCAATGCATTCGTAGAATAAAAAACAATAAGTTTTCGTACAAAACCATTCCTGATTCATCGCTCTCAACTTTTTGCCTTTTAAATCCAACCCCTTTATCCATTATTCGTGGTACGCGAGCATCTCGTTGCAGAACCGCCCATCCACCACGCGGTCTTCAGATGCATTAACCAAACGACACCGATCATTCCGGTTGATAGTGCAATCAGAGCTAAATGCATCCCGTTCTATTAACGGTTGCATCCCGAACGATGGTAGACGAGCGATTTGCCGAACGAAGCACTCACCGCTGGTAAAAAGTTAACTTCATTGTGGTTCGAGCGGGGGCGCTCTATTGTGCTTACTTATCAACTCAATTTTCCATCTGTTTTCTTCGATTTTTTGCCCCTTTTCTCAATGGGGCCAACCTCGATCAGTCAGCTCCGTATCATTATCTATCACTTTTTATTTCCTCCCGAACTCGCCCTATTGGCACAGTAGAGAAGGGAGGGAAAAAGGCTGAATCTGTAAGCTACCGACTGGTCAACAACAGTGGCAAACGCAAACGGGTGGCGTTTCCCGGATCGAGCGGAGAAAGTTCCGTCCGACCTGAAAGCGAACACACCCGAAAGCAATCGAGTGAAAAGTTTTCCACTTTCAGCAAAATTACTTTAGCGAAAAACTCCCCCCTTCATCCCCTCTATCCCCACAATGGCTGGGGAGCTGGCTGGTTGGTGGCACGATTTTTCAACGTACTCATCAGTTCTGCAGCACGTCCTCGTCCGTATCCCTCACCGCTCGAATGAGTGCGGTGGTCGATGCGTTTGTTTCGCGGAGAAGCGAAAAAGCGATAAAAAGTATGAGCAGCGCTGGGCTTGGCTGAAAGGGAGGGGTTGGGTTCTTCGTTCAAGCGTAGAGTGGACAATAAAAATGACAAATTTAGATACCGGCGTGGATGTCTAAATCATGGAAAGTGCGGCAACGCGATGGAAAAACGGAGCGCCGTGGAGGACACAAAATCCGAGATCTGGATTTATCCTTGCGATGAGGCGGGGAACGGTTGCGGAAAGGACACGCTTTCTTGGTCACGCAGCTAACGGACAGTTTGGTTGAGTTTGGTCACGTTCAAACGATCGTTCCACTGGCATTGGCGTCCGATAGTAAAGCATAAAGCAAGAAGCAGCAGAGTAATGACCTCCCGATGTCCCTGACGCTGTTCCCGGTGACGATGGCGACGATGGTAGTGATGATGATGATGATGATGACGATGAATCAATAATCAAAGGGATCAATGAAGATGAAAAACGTAATAGTGATATTTTATGCGCCACCCATCCATCCGGCCAGCTGTGAGAAAAACGGTGCGAAAATCCCTATTTTGGGTTCGCTCCCGGTGTCCGGTGTCCAAGCGAAAGTGTCACAAAAGGCGGTCTCGGTCTTAAAAAGGGTAATACGAAGGGCGATAATGTCAAATAACTTTTCGGGGCTACCGGTCAAGTAGAACCGTTTGACAGCGGTGTTGTGTTCTTGGGAAATTTAAAAAGGGGTTATTCTCTGTTGCGAATTATTCATGCTTTTCCATCGTCCTTGTCGTTCATCTTTCCAACTTCTTGGTCAATTCCGGTGACGATGGTTTTGGGTGAATTATTGTTATTGAAAGCTAGCTTAAAGTTTACTGTAACGATCTGCGCTGCTTAATTTGATTGCAGTTTTAGTTTGTAAATGTGAATTATATTGTTTTGTAGCAGTTATTTTCAATAAGGAAATAAAATATAAAGGGGAATGAAATGATTCGACCACTACCACACCATTTCTCTATGAAAGAATAAATAAAGAAAGACAACAAAAACCTAAACAAAATTGTCATACAGTCTTGCCCCGAGTTACGCGACCCTCGAGTGACGCGAATTCGAGTTATTTTTATTTTATTTTTATTTTTTACAGTGCATATGTCAAATCAGTACAATTTTCTCCATCAATTGTCACATGAAAAATAATTTTCAAGATTTTTAAATGTTTTAAATCCCTAAAACGACAGAAATAATCGAATTTTCTACACGAATTGCATTAAATAAGTAATACATTTCAAAAGTGAACGGAATTCAATTAAATTATTATTGATAAAGTATATTTGGCTGTAAAACCTGATATTCGACTTACGTGAAAAACCGAGTTACACGAATGTCTCCGGAACGCATTATTTGTGCAACTCGGAAAGACTGTACTTTAGACGCTTTAAATAATCATTGGCGTTTTTCCTTTTTTAAATTACTCTGTTGCTTATTGCTTATACAGAAGAAGCATGTTTTTTATCGTTGACTTATTTTATTGTATTCTGTGTTGTGTTTTATCGTTGTTACAAAGCCGTTGTTTATCAAAACATTCTACCACTGTAGTTGATAATTGTTGTTAACTTTTATCAAATTGATAATGTACTTATTTCCTAGTAATTGTCTAATCTTATTATAGTTTTTGTGTTGGGTCAATAGATATTAATTAGTTTTTTAATTTATTTTTTTTATATTGCCATTTTTGTTGTTTTTAGAATTTATCATGTCTATATTTTAGTTAGTTATTATTCTATATTTTTTATATTTCAAACTGTTGTTACAAAGCAAACATGTCTATGATTTGTTTACTGAAATTGACAAAAACAAAAACAAAATGAAGCTTACGATAGCGTTAGCAAATTTCGCAATAATTTCAGCTTGATCTGTACGTAAAAGATAATTTAAGTTGACTGAAACAAAAACATGTCAATTATTAAAAAGTAGAGTTAGCTTCATACAACTGCGTCAGCTTCGTACAACGTTACCTGCTAAAGTATAAATCCTTGAACGTTGTCTGAAATGAATGTTTGTTCAATATATAACCTTAATGTTGATTTATGTTCCGTTACATACAAACCTGTAAAGTAAAATCGTTACACCGAACAGGTCCTGTACCAAAATCACCAATAGTTGCTATATTTCACCTTCCTAACGATACAACGTGCCGTAAAAAAGAGGTCGAAAGAATGGCACCTTTTGCCTCGTCAAACTTTCAAACACCGCGTAATGGATGGCTATCAATCCCGCTGCACTGGACGGAGCCAATCAGCGAGCCACACTATTTAACCCTAATCTCGTTTGGGGTATACCATTTGTTCCTCGGTAGCCGAACCTAGCGATAGATCAAACCGGATGTCGACGAGTTTCCGTACGGGAGTATCCCGGTTTAATGGCTGCTCCGAACGGCTCGAATGAAGTTTATATTGTCATAACGATCGTTTTAGTGTGCTGGATTTTAGGGAAGGTGGGGGAGAGAGAGAGAGTGGTATGAGACCGCGTTTCGCCCAGTCTAGCAATACAAATGATCATCACCGTCGCCTACTGATACTGCTGCTGCGGCTGGTGCTGCTGCTCGCCCAGGAAATTAGGAAAGCGGAAACCAGCCAACCCCCGTCCCGGAGGTGTGTTCCGCGTCGGTGCACCATCACCGGCAGCATGCTGGAATATTAATAGTCAGCGTGTGCGAAACACAACCGCCCACCGAGCAGGGTGGAGGCGCCACGTGATATATTGAAGCCATCAAAAAATTCATCCACATCTCCTCGGGAAGTAGTCAATTCGTCTTGCCCTGTCATACGCTGCGACTGGGGAGTTGAGATGATGATGGAGTATATGTGTGAGTATTCGTGTGTGTGTGTGCAGGTGGAAGGCAGCCAACCGGAACGGTGTCGCCTGTGATGGCACCAAACGGTTGCTTCTTTCCTCGTATCTACGCATGAAGGGAGAGGAAATCGGAAATCAGTGACCAATTCCAGCGTGTATCGTTCGTTCGGGATGCTCCTACCGAGGGGAAGGTTTTTTATTTATCCTACTTGTATTGTGTCCACTCCCGCTTCCTCCGTACAGAGAGGGTAGCATAAAGAAGACATCAACCTCGGGGGAACCTACAGCACACGCACGAAGATGATGATATTGTTGATGGTACTGCGGACATGTAACTGCGGTCTGTTGGAAGCCAGCCTTGTTTGGTATTCCTCTCAGCCCTGATTCGTGCCAAAGACATCACAATAATTCCTACCACAAAAAAGCTCTAAGCTCCCAAATATCGACATTCGTAAGAGGGAAAAAAAAACGCATGGTTGCGATTTCTTAATGCTGAAACGCGTGCACGGGAGCTGACGACAGAAAAAAGGAACGGAATCAAAATCCGGCAGCAGGCAACATTTCGCACATTTATCCGTTCCGCTATTTGGCACGCATTCCTTGATGGATTGGTTTATTATTTTATATTCAGTCCACACGGGACCGCGGGCCGGACGGACGGACAGTCTCGTCATCATAAATCGTTGCACAAAAATCAACAGGGAAGTAATTTGTCATCCATCGATGCATGACAACGGCAAGGATGGGCGAGTGTTGACCAAATCCCCTTGAATTCAGTGGTAATCGGGTCCTGTTTTTTTGGTTCCCTCGCTCACACCCTCTCTTTGTTGCCATGTTTATATTCCCGGAAAACGATACTGGCGCTTGATAGACATCCTGTCCAGATAGTTAAGAATTCGATGATATCATCAATTCGTGCATTAGGTGCCGTGGTTCGGGCGTGATTTGTTGCCCGCCGGGTTTATGTGTGTGCGTGAAATGGAACGGGGTGGCTTTGACAACCCGCCCGTTTTGGGCCGCATTGCCTTAAAGCAATGCCGGAACTATGGACAATGATGAACGGCTGTCGATTGTCGGCCCTGGGAGTGACATTAAAGCGGACAGCCTATCATTTTCGTTTGATCTAAAAGTGATACAAGGTTGCTATTCCACTTGGGGCGGGGGCTTGCGTGGTAGAGATTGTGATAATAAATATGATACTTTAATGATAACTGGTCATCAATTGGTGGGAAACCTTATCATAGATCGGATTGCTGGATGGTGCCAGGATTGGAAGTGTTCGAATTTAAATGGGCTGCACATTGATACTGTTTATGGTTTGAAAAGGTGTGAAGTGTGCATTTTGAGCGCAATGGAGTGTTGTTAGTGATAATGTAGGAATGGATGGGTTTATTAGCCAATCAGCCATTTTCCCAAACTATATCGAAGAGGAACAGATAGTTTATTTTATTTTATTTACCAACATATATGTCATGCACTCTTGAGGCTGTGACAAACCAAGTATTTAAAACCGATCCTACACCTAAACTCTAAATTATTCCCCAGTGTATACAGTGTCGCCAAAATTGAATATTAATAAAATGTTCTCTTTAAATGCGTTGGTCGTTAAATTAAAATCAAAGTGATAAGACCATGAGTTGGAAACTGTTGTAAGGTTTCCAACGGACTGTCAGCTGAGGCGATGTTTCGTGTGTGCGCAAGCAGATAAATAGGGTGAAAAACCGCGGAAACGGGTTCATTGCGGTCAGAAATACATACGAACGAAGACACGAAGAAAATAAAGGAAAAAAAATATGTTTTTGGCGCACCTTAAGTGCCAGCCTAAAGAATTTATTTTGTTTTCGATTTTTGTTAGAGCGGCAGTTTCTAACATCATGTATTGAATTGCCTTGTCATATCTAGTAACGGTTCGTTATATCCATATAAAGTACGCCTTTTCTCGCCGACAAGTAAGTTACAAGAGCGAAGAGGGCTTGAAAGCGCGTACATATTGATCTTATCTAGTAAACAAGGGACGTCTATTTCGGGTTTTTAATATGTTGGCTACAAATACACATTGGTTTACCTTAAAACGGTGTTCGAGCGTCTGTAGGTCTAGCAAAAGGTAACGCGAGTGATAATTTGGGATGGCAAGTCCTCTGAATTTGTCGCATTTCGCAAGCAAGTCTTGTAAAATTCCGTTATATTGCCTCTATTCTGTTAATTATCGTAGTGCAATTCGGGAACTAAAGAATTGAGCAATACTCCACGCACGAGCGCACAAGACTAATAAACAACGACTGAAGACATAAAACATCATTACATTCACGGAATTGTCGAAAGATAAAACCTAGCATCTTGTATGCCTTGTTAACAGTGTCGTCAATTTGTAAACGGAAATTGAAACTAGTGTAATTCCAAGATCACAAACTTCCTGGCGACGATCTAACACACTGCCTTACAACGAATAATTATACTTGATAGTTTTTTAGTCTTTGAAACGTAGTAATGAAACATTTATCAGTTTTCAGTTGCAGTTGCTTTAATACAACAGCTGCTTTAATTTATTTCATTCTGCTCCAAATTGGGTTTTTGCATAATCAAGTGTTCCTACCCAATTGAATTCTTCCAAATGCCTCTGAGGTAACTTAAACGCTAAACTCGACCAGCTTAGTACATACATAGTAGGTATAATGAGGAAAGACGAGATCGAACCCATTACAAATACTAACTTGTGTACTGCGTTAAAATCAAAGTTTATGTTCAAATAAAATTTCTACTACTATTATTAATTTATTTCATCAATATCCCGCTCAGTTATGCGTGCAATAATTCAAAATGTTAAAAAAAAACCCAAGGAAATCACAATTTTATGTCATTTTGACAATCGCTTCGATCGTTCCCGAATTCGATCAAGTTTGAGAAAGTGGTTGACTGGCTCGTTCTAAAAATCTCTCCTGTGACAATTCTTGCTATTGCTGTCTCGTGTTAACCAGTTTTGTTTCTTTTCAATTGTTTTTATTTATTCTCTTTATCTTTTTGATGAAAACATAAATATTAATACTTTTGATTTTGTTTCTCATCCTCATTTCGTATTCTTATTTGGCTTTTTAATGCTTTGCTCAGAATTAACTTTTTGTTTATTTGTGTTATCTCTTTTCCCTTTATCTTTTTCATATTTTCCTTTTTAATATTTTGATTGTTGTATTTTTCTGTCTTTTTGTATTTTAACTTTTTCTTTTTCAACTTTTTTTAGTACTTTTATTTTCTTCTGAATAATTATAATACTTGTTTCTTGCAAATGTACTCACAAAGCATTCAAAATCATCTAAATTAGAACTGCAATGTTTGATTTTGTTGTTGATTATAGATAGAACGAAAAGAAAGAAAGCGCAGTTATTAAAAATGTACCAATGAAAAAGAAAATCCATTGTTCAATAATCAATGAGAAAAATTATTGATTGTCCTGTTTTTAATTATACACAACCGATACAAACAATATGGAATATTGTAATCATCCCGAATCGACACAACAATGGACAAATGACAAAGAAGACTGCTTGGTAAAGTGCAAAAATTATGATTGCTTCCTGCGTGAGCTCCAACCATCTCAAGCTCAGCTCAGGTGCGCACCAAACAAAGGGCACACAAAGACAAGAAACTCATCGTGCTCGTGCTCGCATAAAAAAAACCTCGCGCTCCTCGCAAGCAAGCAATCAAGAAAGCGTTCCGTGGCAAAGTCACAAACTGACCAAGGAATTGAAGGATAATAACAAGTTAGACAAATACTAATTGCTACCCGAACGAACGAACGAACGCGAGACCGAACTAGAGCGCAGGGGCAAGTAGCAAAGCTGACGGCCGGTTGACGGCCACCATTGGCAAAATGCTGGCCAAAACCGAAGTTGGGTCCGTAATTACTTCCTCTTTTCGTAATTCCTTCCCTCCCTTCCGCCATGCCTGCCACGATTTGGTCCAGCATGGTCGCGTTGTTGACTTTGTTGTCACACAGCTCAAATGCTTTCCGAAAATTGCAACTAATTGCGAAACGAAGCGGAAGCAAAGGAACAAATTTGAATAATGAAGAAAGTGGTCGTGCGGTAGGTACCCATGGCATTGCGAAGGAATGTACTTAGAAAAGGCGCAAAGAGGGGGGAGGGGGTAGGTAGCGAAATAATTTGCTGTGGCCGGCTGTTTGTCCGCGCGGTTGCAAAAGCTGGACAGGGGAGAGTTGGGGAAATAGAGGATAAAATGGGAAAATTTAAGAGTGGAACAAAAAAAAAAACCAAACTAACCAACACATTGCTGCCATCAAGCTGGAGCTCGTATTGCGTTATCGGTGCAAAACCTCTCCGGGAGGGGTGGACTACTTGTCGCCAGCTCCCCGGGGAAAAGGGAAAATACAACAGCGGGGGTACGGGGGCTTCAATTACGGGGTTCGATCTTTGAGGGCTTCTCCATGCCGGGTTGCGCGACAGAAGGATAACTTTTTCGGCCATTGACAAGGCGGTACCGAAAACAGTTCCAGCTGGCGGGGCCTCTTCAGGTGCAGTGTACATTCCGGGAAACTTTTATCCAATGGAAGAGGAAAAAGAAGGAAAAAAACAGAGAAGCGAATTATACCCAAGGCAAGCATATCCGTCCCCAAACTGTCGCAAAGGACACAGCCACCGAAGCAGCCCGGAAGTGCGGCATCCGGCCATCCGCTAACGAATTCGGCTTTGTCAGCTATCTGAGAGGAAAGTTTGGATGGAAAAGCGCAAAACAAAAAAGCCAAAAAAATAATGTGCCGAAAATAAAATGCAGCAACACGCAAATGCAGCGCATCGGTACAATCGGTACGGGGTGGCTTTTTCCTTCTTTCCCACCCGGGAGTGGTAAATTTTCGCTCGTGAGTTTTGTCTCAAGGACCTCATTATAATTTTTCGTACACTATTGTCAAAGCAAAACGAGTCGATCTCATTGATAGGGTGTGCAGAGCGGGGCGGGATGCCAAATTTCCGGTTCTGGTTGTATTTCCTGCTTTTCCCAGCCAGCGCTGAGTGTCGCATTTTGTCCGGTACTGTTTCGCCCCTCGCGTATAACAAATGGAATCACCGAACGGATGGTGCTGCAGCAGGAAGGAAGCGTTGTTTTGTGTGTGTGTGTGTAAACACACACAAAATTTTTGTATTTGGAAATGTAATCATACAGTGTTGTTTTCGGGAGGAAATCTTTACACCATTCTTACACAGCTCGTTGTAAGCTGCAGGTTTCCACTTGTGTGTTATTGGGCCGGCTCTGTGTTGCTGTACTATCGTCTCCAGAAAAGCATTTTCCTTTTTCTTTTGCAAATTGTTGGAGACACTCTGCTAAGAATGTCTGATCAACGTCGAAAAGCTTTAAGCAGAATCATCAGCGTACCCAAAAGGCGAAGCTTTGCTGAACTTCTCGAACGATGACAATTCAATGAAAAAACAGGCGCAGTGTGTTGGAATATTTGAGTTCATACCAGCCGAAGGAGCGGTGTGAGAGAAAGAGAGTGAAATTGACAGAAGGCAAACAACTTACAGCCAGCAGTACTCACTCTCTACCCCATGCTGGGCTGTGCCTTATCTTGCACCGGTTGCGAAAGGCAACGATGGCGCCTTCGTTTGGGGTTTGTTTTCTTTCATTACTTTTACGGGCTTGTGCTTTATTTGTGCGTCTTGTTTAGCAGATGAAGACGAGCATGTTCTTGCTTTTAAAAGAGGTTTATGTGTGTGTGTGTATGTGTCTATGTTTGGAGGCGGGAGTGGGAAAGTTTTGCAGCTGAAAGCACTGCACACAGTTGAATGGAAGCTGCGGTACACATGCAGTAAACGTGCATCGTTACGAGCTGAGATGTTGGCAAAAAATGAAGACAATGTGAGAAGGATGGAGGCTTCTTGCAATGTTTGATTTAATGAGATAGTTTTTAATGTTGTAAGTGTATTAATTCTTCCGAAAAAAAGAAGAAGGATTTTGATAGAAAGCTTCTTCTTGTTTTACAAGTTTACAAGTTTTAGAAGGGACAGCTTCAATGCATTTAAAAAAAGGATGATATGATTAAAGAAAGTCTTTTGATTAAAAAAACACTGTCGAAAGTCAATCAAATATTAAAAATTAAATTAAAAAAAATCTTATTCTTAAATAAACCACCTCTTTTTACCCTTTTCGTGCTTTTATTTACCTCTTTCGTTCCAGCCAGACAACAATCCCTTCATGTTAAACGAGCTAACATGAAGGTTAAGCTGTTGCTCAGCTTTGCAGATGATACAGCAGTAAAGCCAGCCCGCCAGCCAGACATCCAATCTAATTTTCACTCCCTTACCGCAACTGTCAACTGGCATTGGGGCTTGGACAGGGATTGAACGTAACCTTTTTTGCGAGTTTACTTGCTGCTGCTGTTGCTGCTGCTGGTCCACCGTGCTCGTAAGTAATATGTCACGTCCAGCGAGCATAACGCTCCCGGTGGGATTTGAGGCAGAGAAGAAAAACAAAATGGAGAAAAAAGTGTTTTGAGGTCAAGAAAGGTGTAAAGCTCCCGGGAGGGCATAAACGGTGTAAATGAAACGAATCAACCTTCCAAAACCTATGATCGGCGGGAGCGGAAGGTGGTAGAAATTAATTTTAATTCAAGAGAATTATATTTTTACCTGTTTGTACCGGGAGTAAAACAGGTTAGCCTTGCCTCCATTTTGACGCAGGCAGAATATCCATCTCAGGATTCATGCCGCCGGTACACGGTGGTAGGATATATCGGTCAGAAGTACACCATGGGTAAGCGTGTTGTTACCAGTGAAAAGGGTACGACGGTACGACACGCGTTCAGACACGCAACACAACTGATTTGGAACTGTCACTAAGTCGCGCCTCGTCTCGCTTTATGAAGCTTAGTCACAGTTATTATGAAGATTAAACTGGTTGCACAGAATACTGTTCGGTTATGTGTGATTGGCTTTGGCAGTGTTTATGTATAATATATTTATTTTTTGAAGGTGGATAAGAAATAGGGTAAACGTACCTATAGCGGTGGTAGTACTAATAGTATTGGTATTGCACTAAAATGCGTTCCATACAATAATTTAAAAATAAAGAAGTTATTTATGTTAGTTTGAAATGTTCTTTAGTCTTTGGCAAAGGGTTTAAAAGTAAAATGGGACCATTCCGTTACTTAGTGACCGAAAACTCTATTATTTTGTGAAATGTGTAAACATTTTTCCAAAATCCTTAGGATTTCATAGCGAAAGTTATATTTTTGCTAACAATCTGCATAACCGCATAACAACGCAATTCCATTTTTCAACATAACTGTAATGAAATGATATTGAGTTATTTAAATTAATTTCCTTTTTGCCATACTTTTGCATTTTTAAGCGTTTTTGACCAAAGTGCCACTATAGGTAAACAAAACAGACATGTTCCTATAGTGGCTATAGTCAGAAAATCTGTAAAAACAGGGCATTTCAGATATTTTTCCAAGATATTTTTGATATGTCGTACTGTTTTATTTACAATAAGCTACAGAAATGAGTTTTCTGTAAGTAATTTACCAAAAAAAAATAAATTCTAAATTCGCATACCTGGCTGAGTGAAAAGGCGACTTTGAATCAAGCACACTTTTCCGGGTGAAGGTTGACTATATTCGTTAATAGTACTGTAGTTAATATGTTCATCGCTCAAATTCATACATTTTTTACAATCAAATTATGTAAGAAATCAATATTATGGCAGTAATTATTGCTATTCATATGAAAACAGCTTCGAAACTAGGTCCCATTTATATTTTACACAGTTTTTGTTGCATCTTTGTTTACCACCAATATAGGAACACAATACGACGACTATAGGAACTTTACTACCAACATAGGTACAACAAAGCAGTTACAAAAATACATATTTTTCTGTAAACCTGTTGTGTTTGATGGAAAAAATGGTTGTGATTGAGAAGATAAGATATATTCCATTTGCTATGTGTTCAAAGATTCATAAATTCACCTTCCTTGACACTTTAAATCCATTAAAACATATTTGTACCACTACAAATTGCACCACTATTGGTACACTTACCCTAATATATACACAAAATAGATTGGAGATGAAGATTTGTTTGTCTTGTTCCGGTTGTTGGTAAACATTTATAAAAAATAACCCATTTTTTTATTTTTTTAAGAAATAAAAGATCCTGAATGGGTTGAGGCTTTCATAATTATAATTGTTATTTTTGTTGCTATTATTTTTTTATTAAAAAATGTTGCAAAAACGTTCATGAATTAGAATTCTGCTACAGCCAATGATCAATTGTATGACATTGATTATTTTCTCACTCAAATAAGCTCACACCGTTTCTGGCAGACGCCGATCTCCCTAAAAAAAAGTCGAGATTTGCAAATCCTTCCCGCTGGAAAAATCCATTCCCAAAATCGGTCCCCAAACACCTTAACCGATAACGTCACTAAAGTGTCTTACTGTCTCTATCTCCCTCTCTTTCGCCACAGGCATGTTACGTTTCTTCCTCCCAGGCACAAAAAAGAAATCATTTCATACCCTCCGGGTTAAAGCTGTTCACCTTCATCATACAATTTAGTCTGTCAGTTCACATTTCCCACTCAAGCTTTCGTTCTTTGAATCTTCATGTCTCTCCAGCTCGCCAAAAAAGCGTACTCCCTCGGCCAAACATGAAGTGCAAAACGTTTCCTCCCTCACGGGTTACGGCAACGCGGAACAATCTCCATCCTCTCCACTCGAAAACAATGGTAAAAGATCACATTTTTCGGAGCGCCGAATGTCAAAGAGGAAAAACTTTGAATAAACAATTTGCATACATTTTGTAAGTTTTGCGAGTGAATCCTTGCGAAGCGTTCCCGGCATGAATTCAACCGCCCGGAGTCCGGGCAATGGGGAAGCCACAGTTTTCTCGCTTTGTTTCGCTTTCCCGGTTGGGGTGGAATTAGCGTGCCAGCGTATCTGCCGTGGCGTGACGCTAGTGCTCGGGCAAAGTGTTTGTCGGGGTTTGATGACTGGTGTGTCCCCCGGTGGACATAGTGTGAAGGGGGTTTTGGAGTGTGCTTTTGGAGCGTGAAAGTTTGTTTGTCAGCAATGTAATGCGGTGTAAGTGGGTTTGGTAAAGAGGATGGATGGTGACACAACTTTAATCCGGTTTCTATGTGCTAAATTAATTATAAAAATATTTGTTTTGATTCGTAATATAATTGGTAGAAAGTGAGTTTTAGATAAAAAAAGACAAATTGCTACACAAAATCTTACACAAAAGATCTGTTTTGCTACCACGTCGTGCTACATATCTTCATTTGCTTCCACCGTTGGTACGTTATCCAGCAAAGGAATAAGCATGTCACGGCAGCAGACAGGCCGACAGGCGCGCCTTATCCCAACCAGCCCACGGTCTCCATCTGCGGTGAGGCAATCTTCTTAAAATTCGATACACTGGAGAATTAAATGAAGTGCGTGAATTCCGATTGTGTCAGGTCCGATTAAGGGAGTCCGTGGTTGTGGTGGAGAGAACAGCCGTCGCTTTCTAGGAAATGTTTCACCAGAGCCCGCTGCTTCCGAGCCCCAGAGACGTAGGTTTAACTTTATCACGGAAGAGCTCATACCAACGATGATCAGTGCTAGAGAGCACTTTGGATGATGATTTCGATGTGTTTTTGGGGGCTTGCGAAGAGCCGGGAAGCTTCAATCTAGCCATCCGCCACCAGGCGTCTCCATCGCGGGTTCGCCGCTTGCGCACGACCAGTACTCCATGGAGACACACGGTTGCTTACGGGGTGGGTAGGGTGACGGGGTAAAATGTTGCTTATTTCCCAAAATGCTCTCTATTGTTATTCTTTGTGATTTCAATTTGAATAATATTATATTTCTGTAGATGTCGTTTTGTCGCCAAATATTCACACGCTCGGGGAATGGTGGGAAGCAATGGGAGTCGCAGCCGGAAGTGTGGCTTTTTTCCCACTTCCCGTATTCTATTTGCCTTCGATATTGAAGTTCTACGCTCCCCGTACCGTGACTGCGTGCGTGCAGTGTATTTTTTTTCGATTGCCCTGCTGGCTCTAAATTTCATTTTTTCCTCTCTCTATTCCTTGGTTTATTTTGCGTTTTTCATTCCACCACCGGAACGGTTTTACTCTCTCCCTCCGCACTCCCGCCTCTGCCACAAGGGACTCGTTCGGTTTTACCGCTGGAAATCTTCATTCACTCTTTCCATCCGACCGTGTCTGCTTTTACGCACCACTGTGGCGACGCACAAAACACCGACACCGGGACCGCTTCTCACGCCCCCCAAACTCTTTGGTCCGCTCCCCCTCCGTTCGCTTTAAAGCGGTTCGCACCCTAATCGTTGGGGTGCCGCGTAAGGCGGTTTTGCAGCCGGCTTGTCGACTTGCCGGCTCACGCACTGTATGGATTTTGAAGGAACGAAAAGGAAAACGTCGACACACAGGAAAACAAAAACAAACAAACGATGATTTCCCTCAGTACCACCCACCCGGAGCATTTGCGATTGATAGGGTGAGAGGGCGATGGTGAAGAAGAAATGGGAAATTTATGCTGATTTTATGTAATTGTTAATTTGGGTAAACATATTGAAAAATCGTCTAGGAATCGAAACAAGCTAGGCGAGCAGCGGAGCGATACAAAAATCGTCTGGCATTTGATATTTCTTTTGAGTTTGTTTCCGTCTTTTTTGTTACTCTACAGTCTAGTATTATTGCCCTTATTGTGCGGCGTACAGTGTTGTTTGCGCAGCAGTTTTTACTATGCAAAGAAGTAATTAGGTCGAGCGTGGTTGAGAAGCGATGCGAGTGGACGGTTTAAATGGGGCGTTTCGAATTTCCCCAGTGAAAAGAATATGCAGATGTTGGCAGTGGGGATTTGAAGATGGAGGGAAAGCATTTTACTGGTGAGAGTATTTTGATGTTTAGAAAGGAAAATAAAATAATGATGAAACTGTATCAAGTCGTGTAAGTTGTTGTAAATGTTTTACATATTTGTTTATTCATAATTGAAATGTGCTGAGATTTTCAACAAGATTTTTATGATTTTTTTACTCATTTGAATACCTGTTCAGATAGAATTCAGCCATCTATGTTTTAATTTCAAGCACACCATTTGAAGGTATTGGAGGACACTAAACAATTTTGCAACAGTTTTTACATATACGAGCTTGTGTTCAATACTTATTAGCATTATAATAACAGTGTTGACAAAGAATGTTGCTCAAAGATTTTTTTAAAGGTTCATTTTATTAAGGTTCATGTTAATATTACATTACCAAAGCCTAATCCTAAAGCCTAAAGTCTCCAACAAATTTGTGCACTATTTTGCTGAGGAATTTGCTGCCAAATAGAAGCAATGACAAACAATTGGCAGGCGAGGGTACAAACATGGACTTTCAAGGACAATTACATTATAAACTTAAACATTACCATGAATTATTGCTGCATAAACAGAAATAAAGCCATATCGGAATGTGCTGAAGGGATATAAATAAATAAAAAAGTAATTGAAAAATTAAAAGTATGTAAATCTAAAAAAACACATTTTTAAGAAATAAATTATTAAATCGATAAAAATAAATAATTAAACAAATTAATAAATGAAATAATAAATCATTAAATGAATGCAAAGAACTTTACATTCATTGTAAATAAAGAACTAAATAAGTAATTAAATAAATCAATAAAAAATAAATAGATGAATAATTAACTAAATAATTATTAAATTAAATAAATAAATAAACGACAAAATAAATAAATAAATAAATAAATAGATATGTAAATAGATAAAGAAATCAATAAAAAAATAAATAAATGAAAAAAATATCATTAAATCAATGAACAAATAATTGAATAAGTAAATAAAAAATAAAAATTATACAAATAAATAAATTACTAATTCAATAATTCAAACATAACGAAAATAAATTAGGAAATGAAGAAATGAATAAACCAATAAATAGAAATATAAATGAACACGTGAAAAAAAACTCAATACATAAACAACATAAACATAAACTTAAACATAACCATAAGTAAATTACTGTGAAATCTCTTCAAGGTGAATCTTCAAGCGACCATCAGATAGAGAGATATTAGTTACGTTTTCACAAGCCATATTTTTATTTGCGAATCTTGCCCCTTCAACCGAAAATAAGTGTAAAAAAAATGATTCACCAATATTTTTGCGTTCATTCACCACGAATCTTCGTTGGATACTTCTTCTTTGCCACAACAACCGTTGTCGGTCAAGGCCTGCCTGTACCTCTTGAGGGGTTGGCTTTCAGTGACTTTTGGATTATCCCCCATAGCAGGATATTAAGTCCTACATATGGCGGCACGGTCTATTTGGGGCTTGAACCCATGACGGGCATGTTGTTAAGTCGTATGAGTTGACGACTGTATCATGAGACTGGCTTAAACAATATTGGATACAATTATCCCAATTTTACAAAACAATATGTAAAAAGGGGCTCTTGTTGTAAAATATGCTCAATATTCTACCGTTAGAACACTTAAGGCTTTAAAGCAATCGAAAAACATATGCTAAAACGCAAAAAAGTTAAAAGATTTGGCATTAGACAACAAACATTTACAAAACTATAAAAAAAACTACCAAAAGGCCTTTATAAATTGCATACTTCTAGAGAAAAATGACCATAAGAAGATATATAGGTTGTACAGAATCCAATAAGAGGCATCTCATCAAGGATAAGTCGTTGCATTCATCATAACACCAACACTTTATTTTTTTATATTTTTCAATGAAATATCAATGAACACCTTTCATTTGATGATAAAATCATCATATTGAAAACTACTTGTTTTACAGTCTTAACCAAGTGACGAGATTCTGAAAGAATAGGTCTTTAATATATTTTTTACATAAATTTGCCTCATACATTTGCTTGATTGTATACGAGAGTTAAAAGAAAGACCTGAAGAGGGGTTTCTGTTTAGTAAACAATTGTAGTGAATAATTGTATAATTGAATTAATTTTGTATAGTTACAATAATACAATTTTTATGCATTGTTTCATTGTTTCAATAGCTGAAAACACCAAACTATTATTTTATACTCTTAGTTTTTCAGTTCCAAGAATCGCTAAGTACTGGCATTTTTCATCTCGAGAAATGTGAACAAAATCTATATTATTTGCTGTTAATGATTTTTTTTACTTTTTATGATTTTTTGTTTTTCTTATTTACTTTTAAATTCTACTTTTAAATCATGCGATTGACATTTAAAAACAAACAAACAGAGAACTGCGTTGTTATGATGTCGAATTAAGTATTGTTGTTTTGATATTTACATGCATGGCAGAGCCGCATCATAGTGTAATGCTTCAACTTCATGCAGCTTGCCACTTTCAGTCCCTCTGAAACGATTAAACCAGCTAGCAGTAATGCAGTAAAGAAGGAAGCGCAAAAAAAAAACAAAAACATTCCTCGTAATGCTTCTCATTCATTGTTGCGGCGACCATAAAACCCCGTCATTTGCCACGGTCACGGCAGGGAAGGGGAAGCAAAAAATAGCCTCGGCCCATCGAAAAATCATGCCTCTGTGTGTTTTCAAGTTCAATTACGGCTGTCAAGAGTCTGTCGATGGTGCTGTCGATGGTTCTCCTACCCTTCCTTTCCCCAATACCGCGTTCGTCCTATTCCACCACTTTGCTTGCGTCACAGCGAGCGTTGTGAGTTTGCCTTTGACCCGACTTTGGGTCCCCGCAGTCAAGCAGGGGCAAAAGAAACAGCACCACAGCGTACCGTCATTTGCCAGGCAGCATCGTACTGGCACCGGGCCAAAACCCGTGTCTAAGCGCCAGACGCGGGCCAGAATCCCTACGGAATAGCGAAACACGGCGTGGTGTGAGTTCGGAGCTCCGTCAGCAACGAGGTCCTGGCCAATAAACACCAGCTAGAAATCGACGTGAAAAAAGGCTGCCGAGGAGTGTAGGAGATACAGGTACAAAGGGTGAAGAAATAGACGACGACTTCTTCTTGACCGAACACTGACATTTCCGGTACATGCGCACTGGTTTCGGGGGAGCGGGCACGAGAGTGCAGTCGCTTCGGGTTTCGCTCCTTCCAAACGGGTCGACCAAACGAGTCCCCGGTAAGTGAACTCTCTCGCTCTCTCTCTCTATGTCGACTTAGGGGAAGGCGCGTGCGAGCTTTGCGGCGGCAGATGATAAACAGCAGGGCAGATTTGCAAAAATTCCAGCCGCACCGAGCGGTCCTACAGCAACACCAACACTAGTGTCCGTTACATAATGTCTCAGTAGCCGGCTTCTAAGAGCTTCGGTTGCCGTGGCGCTCTCGCACTCTCCGTGGAGAGCGTAAAGCATCATAGTCGCCGGGCCGGAGGCTGTCAATAATAACAACCCGATGCAAATGCAAGAAATCCCGGGGAAAAACAACATTCGAGGCTGTTCGGGGGTTTGCTCTCGCGTGGTGAGTTTTGCAGGCAAATTCACCACCTAACAGGGACGGAGTTAGAGCATACACAAGCCCGGAACGGAACGAGCCTGAAGCTGTGCCGCATTCGGCACACGGTGTATGATAATATTCAAAACATTGCAAAACACACCGCGACCGTACTGCCGGACGCGAGAGAGTATTTCCGCACTGCAAGAGAGCGTAAGCTTTGCTAACCCTGCCGTTGGTAACGCTTCGTAACGCTACCGTTGCATCGGTACGCACAGCTGTCACATCATACAGGTCATCTCGGTAGCCGAGACGAAACCGCAGTAGTCTGATTGCAGATTCGGTGCGAATTGGACGTTCGAGTTCGCGGGCTACACGGTGCTAACGGGTGCGATCGCGCGGTCACTTGCGAGTAACGTTCGACGTTAAAATTCAAAACCGTTTGTTTTTTATTTAGTTCCTTACTGTACTCTGTGTCAGTGTGTGTATGTGCAAAGTGTGATAGAAAAACAGGCAAGAAATGATTCACACGGTGGAGTGCTTGCGCCCGCAGGCAAGCAAAAATGCGCCAACGGTTACTATGACCGTGGAAGGATAAAGGGAAAGAGTTGAGTGCAAACGAAACTCACTCCCCTAGGGGAAGGATGAAACAGGAGCCAAAAAAAACTACCCAAACAAATAAACAAATCTTCTACGTAGGTTAACCGAAGGAAAAAAACATACCCCTTACTCAGTATTATTTGTGTGAGCTTAACGCAAAAAAAAACCCAAACACATTTGTAACCAAGCTCTAAATAAATCTCCAGAGATATTGGGTTGACCTGCCAACCGCTCTACCTAGTAACAAGTTCGAGCGGCGAACTTTTGGCGAACATTTTGTCTGAACCGGTGTGACTGAAATTGATTTTTCTTGTTCTCAGTGTGTTGTGAGCAAAAAAAAAAAAGGCCAGCAAAGGTACACCGGACAGCGTTCGAAGTGGCGTCTGCTGGTGGAACCAACCACCAGCCACCACAGTTTAGTTAATTCCCTGCGGCCAACTGCTGGTGACGATTCGGTGACGGGCAGATGTAGCAAAACGCGCGCTGCTCCCGGTGGCACGAGCATTTATTTGTGATTGTGGTTGCATTGAGTGAAAGTTTCATCGTTTTTCATCCCGCAACGCTGTGTCGGCACGAACAACAATCCGGGCACACACACACCGTTTCTATAGCGCCCGGTAATTGTGCTGTATGGGAAAGTTTGCTAACCCAGCTTCCCACAGTTAGTCAGTTTGAGGTGTTTTTGTGTGAGCGTGTGTGTGTGTGTTAGGTCGAAGTAAGAAGCTGGCGACGCTAAAGACAGACGAAGGAGCATGCTGCTTCCGCACACGCACGGTGAAACAAATCTTAATCTCGAACTTAATCTGGCGCCACCACTGCATGGTACACGCTGAACAACTTCCCCAGCGCCCAGAGCCATCTTCTGAAGAAGGTTGACGAGAACAGAGGGCTGAGAAAGAGAGAATAAAACGAAACTCAGCCACAACACAGCATCCAAACGGTTAAATCGTTTTAACGTTTACGCCGGCGCTTGCTTTGATGCCGTTGTGAATGTGGCGAAATTAGATTAGCTCCACCCCCCTCCCTTTCTGTGTGTGGTACTCCTCCAGCATCGGTTACTACCCGCTCCGATCGTTCAGCGGAATGTAAGCGCTCGACAAGCCATCATCGGAGCGTACTCGAAACGCGCCTGAAAGTAGGCAAAAGCTATCAGAAGCAAGTTTGCTCCTTTCAAGCCGACGCGCGCCTTCAGTGCGAATGTGTTTACGCATTTGCCGCATCTCGCAACCACACTACTAGAGCCGGCACCCACTTTCCGATAAATTTGCACCTTAACGTAGCAGGAGCTAGCAAGGCAGGGAAAAAAGCGTTCCACACAGCAAATGCGAGTGAGATCGGATTTTTGAAAACCGACATCGAGAGCTTTTGAGTGTATCGTGTGCGAAATCGAGGAAGAGTGGCAGAGAGGCGTCGAGGGATTGCTGTGTGTTATTCAGTGTTCTGTAGTGTACCCCGTGTGTGTGTATCTGTGTATTTCTATGTGTATGTTCTTGTGTGTGTGTATGTGTGTGCTTGAAGCGTAAGAGTAACGTGATTGTCAGTGGCCCGTTGTGCGGTTGATTCAATTTTGCTCGCGATGAAAAGGCAAATATTATTTTCTCCACCCCGCACACGTGCAGTGAAAGTGAAATTATCGCATGGTGTATGTTGGTTAGCCTAAACAAAAGCAGTAGTAGCAACATCAGCAGCAGCACACGTTGGTTAGATTTCGGAGCGCGCTAGAAGCGCTAGAAAAATAGAAGCAGCAAAACTTTCATTCCGAGGCCGGTACACGAGCCGGTACACTGTCAGGGCAGGTAGACAGCAAGCTTTTAACGTTGACGTACAGCAGCTACGACAGTAAAAAAAATAGAATACAAATACACTAAGAACACCGTTCGTGCGTTACATCCAGTAGCACCGGCAGGGGGCGTACGTGAAGTTTTCCTTTTCCAGTTGTCATCCTCCGGATGAAAGTTTAAATCCACGGTTCCTGTGCTGCCACAGGCACGAACATCCTGCTTCAAAGGTGAAAGAGGCCCGCGGAGGTGTGCATGAGGTGGGGGAAAATAAAACACCAAAGTGCTGAAGTGGCAGCGTGCTGGAAGTAATAACAAAACCATACACGCACACGGTGGGCCTCTGCTGGCGCGATTTCAGCCGTACCAACAGCAACCAACCATCGACAAGGCGCATCCGGTGTGTGTGTTTGAGGTGTTTAAGATTCAGGTAAGTGAAGTTTTCATTTGTTATTTACTTATCTGCTCCTCTGTCCCTGTGGATTGTGCAGAAAGAGACGTGTGTGACGTGATGTTCGTGACGTTCGCGGTGTACGCGGCATGCATTACACGCGGATTTGTCGCGCTGCTTTCTTTTCATTTCCCCGTTTTTGCTGCCGCTCTCGATGCTCTCAATGCTTTTTCAAGCCAAAACCGAAAGGATTCTGTGCCGTGACAGGGGCAACGCGACCGTTAGTAGAGCCTGCGAAAGCGCTGGTACAACCTTACTGGCTGGTTGTTTCTGTTTGCACAAGGGCCACAAAGTCAACCTTGACATCTATCCGCGCGCTTGATGTTTTTCCGACGGCACCGAGGGAAAATACGCTCAGGTGTCAGGTGGTGCTGGTGGTGTGGACACATACAAAAAAAGAAGAAAAAAAACCGTGGCGGGTGTTTTACATGTTCACCGCGCGTTGGTTGGAATCGGATGATTTTACAGCAGCGTCTCTCCCAAGAGCCTGCCAACCGAGCGGTATTGACGTACCGGGACGAAACGACGTTACCAGAATCGGTAAAAACCCCTTTTCTGGGTTCCCGCTGGTGCTGGTGTGAAACGTGCTTCTGGGAAAAAAGGCGAAGTAGATGGAAACGAGCTCTTCTTCAGCAAAATAAACAAAGCAATAAAACAGGGGGAAGAGGAAGAGCGTAAAGACACGGATGATGAAACGTGCTCCAAATCGACCATCGCGGTGCCTTTTTATCTTGGTTTCAACCGTGCTCAAGGTGTATATTACCCATGGCTGGGAGCTGCTTTTGACTACATGAGTTGGAGTTTTTTTTGTTACATCCAAGCGGTTTCTCGATAAAGCCCCGGCTGGTTTCGTTTCGGCTATCGATTAATCATTTCACCAGTTCCAAATTTTGCTGAAAGCAACTCTAAAACACCGATATTGGAAGTTCGGAAGTTTGGCTGAAACCCCACGCGCCGGCAACCACGAGGGACATTTCGAAATGGTTTGAATGGGGCAAAAATTGCCGTGCCGTGCAGAAAAGTTTGCAACTTCTTTCTTTCTTCCCTCGAATGTCTTTTTTTTTCTTCTGGTCAATAGTCGGTTCCGTTTGCGGAATGAAATATTCAGCCAAGTTGTTCGGGGTTTCGTTTGCTCGAACGTGGCCAAAAAAAGTAGTGTATTTTTATTGGATTCCGAGCTTCTTCGGGAAAAGAAATGTTGCTTGAAATAGCTGAGCTGATCGGTTTCGGGCAAGCGACTAAAGCAAGAGGTTTTGCGATGAATAATTTGTTTGGGATTTTTCAGACATCATTATCAGCTGTTTGCAAAGTTTGTCCGTTTTTTTTTGCGTGCGCGATTTTGCATGATTATAGAAACGCCATTGATTAAATAAATGTTGAACATGCAAAAATAAGAGCTTTTATTGTAATGAGATGCCTTCCTGTACTTTTTTATAAAGAGGCACATTTGATAAGTTCATTCAGGCTTCAGGTGTCTTTGATGACCCTTTTTAGTATATTTGAAAGGTAAACTAGCGGTACTGTTTATTTTATTTGTTGTTTTTTATTTCTATACAGATGATAGTTTAACTGGTTGCAGGTAAAACTCAATATGTCTTAATTGCATCGGAATTTTAATGCTTTTGTTAATCTTGCTTGTTAAGATTACACATACAATAACAAAGTGTGTGTTTTATTTATCGAACATCAATATTAATATTTTGATCGATGATAACATTGAAAGTAGAGTTACAGGCGTCCCCCGAGTTACGATCCCCTTGCGTTATGACGATTCCCAGATACGCTGATTTTGATTTTGACAGTTTTTTTTTCAATTTCTTGCTGATAACTGTTTCACACACATTTGCCACGATTCTCCAACTATCCCATCTTGAAAATCTATATCGTATAAAGTGCTTTTGGAGTAAAAATAATACATTATCAAAAATTATTTTAAATAAAATACACGATATCATAGATTTCGACTCGTCAAAATCGGTTATAAACTTTATATTCACAGACATTCGACATACGTCTATTTCGACTTACGCCTAGTTTTGGGACATTCTTGCGGTTCCAAACACAGTCGTATATCGGGGGTATCACCTGTATATAAAGTGTATTATAAATGGGCCCCTTTCTCTTTTAAGAGTGTAGGCTGAAATTTCAGCCTGTCAGCTGTCTGCATTGTATAGCAGTTTTCGAGCAGCTATCAAAGCGTGTATAACATACAGATGGGCATATCCCAAGGTGTATGTATTTAGAAGGATGTTTTTTATCGCTTCTGCTGGGCATCATAATGGGAGGCATCCTTGTCAATCCTTGCATACAAATTTCTAATGTGTATGTAGACCAGGTGCTTTTTTATAATGATATTTATATTAGGTGACCCTAATTTTTAACAGGACGAGTGAAATCTTTTGCTCGAACAGACTTTCTGGTAACCTGATGGATACACAAAACACTCTTAAAATCTTCATTCTATTTACAACAAAATTTTCAACCACGTAAAATACTGCTAATTGTAAACTAAATCAAATCCGAACGCGTTAACATCCATTTTTGTTTCGATACAACCATACAACGTTCTTCATAAAATAGATCAAAATACCAACATTTGAGAAAATTGTTCTTAAATGCACTCCTCGACTTCTCTCCTCCTTTTTTATTTGGCACAACAACCGCTGCCGGTCAAGGCCTGCCTGTACCCACTAGTGAAGTGTGTTTGGCTTTCAGTGACTTATTGTTATCGTAGGAGGATAGTTAGTCCTACATATGTTTATGTTTATGTTTATGTTTATTTGTCTATCGATGGACAATAATGCCCTCTCGAACCATTTTAGCAATGTTTTACAATGAGTGTTTTACAATAGATTACAATAACATAAAACATAAAAATGTGCACTATGGAACCAAATTTAACACAGAAACACGATCATTAAACTCAGTTGGCGAAATCCTCGGCTCAAAAGCGTCGCTGACGGCGTTAAAAGCACGACACATGAGTAGGAACGGGTCATAGGAGCCAAATTGCGTTCTACGGTCGTCGAGGGCCAACATTGCCCGAGTCCGGAGCGGCCTGGCCGGAACGTACAAGTTGATGGCAGCCAGTAGTGACGGAGAGTCAATATGGGGGCACGGTCTATTCGGGGCTTGAACCCATGACGGGCATGTTGTTAAGTCGTTCGAGTTGACAACTGTACCACCAGAGTGGCCCAAACTACATTCTCCTAGACTCCTAGATTACATTTTTTTTATATTATTGTGTCAAATTTATAAAACCAATTATTGATTATTGCAACAAATGCATAGTTTCTCGTTACTTATCTGTGATTTACGAGAGATTTGTAAACTTTCGCAACTATCTTGGGTCAAACTGTCGCTCCTTTTTGCTATGTTTTATTGCGTAATTTTACTATGCCATTTTTCAACGGATCCAAGATGTGAGCCAACCTTCTTAGATTATGTATAAAACTCTGTGCCAAGTGCTATGATTTCAACTCTACCTGTGAGAAAGGACATTGGAAGAGATCCCAAGGTTTCCATTTTTTGGCAAAGGTAACATCTTATGCCCTTGATGTTTTTTAATTGATCTTCTCGATACATTCCACAGCGTTTCTGTGGGGCTCCAAAAGACAAAATCATCCTTCTGACCTTCTTGAAAAAATCCAACAGGCAAAATCAATATGAAAAAGATTTTTACTCTGTTGTCTAATTAAGAAATCTTTCCGTCCCAGTTCTGTCCTGGTTGATAATGTCACGATTCAGCAAACACCAGCAGGAAAACATTATGTTCTCCGTTGGGGGAACTTTTCTCATCAATTGAATAGCGTTCGAGGTGTTGCTGGGAAGAACCAAACCCTTTGCACCCTTAACATGCCCGCTACCGCGGCATCGTAGCACAGATGTTTGTTTGTTGTACAAAAAATCATCACACACACACACAGAGTGAATTACGTTCCTGCCCGGTTCATTACACCATCCCAGGAGCGAGAACTCCCGGAAGCTTCACACGCTTGATTACCTGTCAAAGGCCAGCGGAGGGGGGGGGGGGGGTCAAGACGAAGGGCAAATTGGCAGAGGACACACGAACATGTGACAGCGGCAGAAAAGTTGGTTCCCGTTTGTCCCTCCATTAGGCTAACCGTGGTCTGATTTGTGCTGGTGTTGCTGCTGCTACTGCTGCTGCTGCCATGTCACCTGATTGCCACCGCGCCAAAGTTTCTCGTATCGATCCGTGAGCTTTTATCGCTTATTGGCTTCCAACGGGATAGCTCTGGGTGGAGAAATTTTTGCACTTTTGCATCTTGCTTGACGCTGCTGCTGCGTGTGCCAGCTGGCAGGTGACTGCTTCACGCTTTTGTGACGTCTTTTCCACGGGGACCGCGGGGAGGACCAATCGATCGTTCTGCGGCAGTGCGCGACCGCTGCCATACCGTTCGCACCGGACTGCCGTGGGAAGCCGTTTTGCTGCACAAATACCGCCCCGACATAGTCGGAAGTGTTGGAATGCTTTCCATTTTACCACGCGGTCAAATCTGAGCCTTCCGGGTGGCCCAGTGGGTGTGCTAGTAGGGTTAGTGGATTGCTAGGGATAGAAAGGTGGGGTGGAGAAGGAAAAAATAAAATTCATTCTTTACATATTTTGCGGCACCGAAGGCGGAAAAAAGATGTCTTGCCACGGGTGGCATCGAAGACGGCGGAGACAAACATTCCCCGATGCTCGTAAAGAGAGATTGCACGTTTGGCATTCTTGTGCAAAGTTATTGGGTTTGGTATGTGTGACATTGTGTGGGACAAACATTGAAAGCTAGAAATTTTCTGCAGAATAAAATACTTCATATTGAATCTAAACTGTGACGTTTGGATGATTTTTTTTTTTGCTAAATAATTGGTGAATATAAGTAGAAATGAATGTACTTCGAATGTTTAAACACTTACCGCAAGGTCAGACGACGTGAAATATACAGCGAAATGAACTATTTGACAGGTGAAATATCTGTCAGATAACGCATCACAGCAACCAGCTGATGTGCAATGTAAACAAATAAGGTGTACAAAATCGCAACTAAATCCATTAAATAACTTCAATATTAAGTATTTCGTTCATTTTTAGTCATCAGTTCATCAATTCTTTCCATTTGTGAATGCTTAAGAAGATACTCTTTTTAAGTGATTTTCGAAAGCGGATGTTGTATCACCCCCAACCCTTTAGCTGTCAAATATTTCGCTTGTCAAATAGTTCATTGCGCTGTATATTTCACCTCGTCTGGCCTTGCGGTTACAAGAAGTGGTTAGTATTGATTAAAGCATACCTTCAGGCGCTCATATTGATTGAATAAGGACCAACCATTAGATTGTTCTAAAATTACTTATTGCGATGAGCATTGCTCACTATTAAAACATGCAAGATGTAATTATTCAAATTAATTACTATAAAAAAATAGTGCTTAAATTAATAAACAATTATTTATATACAAAAAAAAAATTAAGATACTGTCACAAAGGACGAGATGCAGCGTTTCCCGTTACGAACATAATTGTGCACATTTTCCATTCCGGTTTTCCCCTGTAACCACGAAATCCATACTGCTAAACAATGCGAAGAATCATCGGGCCATCCATCCCCATTTCACTTTGTACAGGACGGCCCCTGTTTGTATGCAATTGGTTACGGGCATAGATCTTCGGCATACACATAGCACGGAAAGTGTGTCAGCGGGATGCAAATTTACTTCCCGACAAACCTCCTTTGGAAAGCAGCCGTGGCCACGGGAACTCGCCGAGACATACAAACACACAGCCCCAGTTACTAAATTATTCGTCCAGGTCCAACCCGTCGTACTGCTTGCGGCCTGGGTCGTCTGTGGTGCATTGCAAACGCATTGCAATTGCATTTTCAATTCAGGTAATAGAAAAAGCAGAAACGCAGGAAATGAAGCGAGAACAGCAACGATGGAAGAGGACGACGACCAAGAGTGGAGGGAAAAAAAACAAAACAACCTGCTAGCGTAGGAAACCCTCCATTGAAAAGTCGATGGAAGGCGGGAGGATCCGCAACGACAGCACGGTCAGGGGGAAAACAGAAATGAAAAGCGAGCGTCCGGAAACGAAGTTGTATTGACCACTTTTTCATGCCACGCTGTCGGAGAAAAACACACTAACTTCTAGCCAGGCCAGAGGGCGCTGCTTTCGCGTGTGCTCAGGTGGTGTTCTTCCCCATTGCGCGCTGCACATTGCGCTTCGCCATTGCGGGTTGCCGCGCTTGGCCGATGGAAAATGGAATTGAATTTCAAGGTTGAAAGCGGAAGTGACGCACGAGGTTTTTGTGCAACAGTGTTGGACAGAAGAAGTAGTAGTGTAGTGTAGTGTGCCCTGTCAGATGTTGGGGACTTTGTTGTTTCGGGAAATATATGGTGGTTGCGTTAGGACGTTTGTGCAAAAAAAAAAAAAACAAAAGCACAGCATCTCGTTTGTGCAAGCGTGATAAGGTGTGTTTTTCCGTTCCTTTCGTTACCGTTCTCTGCCTCCTCCCAAAACGACGGTGCATGTGAAGCGAATGAAGAAAGATGTCAAGGATAAACTGGAGTCTGTCACCAAAGCTACGAGCAGCAGTTTAGTTTCGGTGCGAAGGGTTTTTTGTTGCAGTTGATGTTGTTGCGTACAACTTGTTTCGCTTTTTGTTTCGGTTGAGCGCACGAACATAAGAAAACGTGCTCTAATTGGAGGTGTGGAACAAGCCGAAGGTGGAGCGCAAAATTTTAATTAAGTCGCGTTGGATTTTTCATTTAGCACAGCAATGGCAGTGCTTCATCATCTCCAGAGCTTTATGATTGTTTAATTTTACCTTGTGCCATTGAATGCGGATTTTTTTTTCGGTAGCTCTCGTCTTTCATTTCTTCGTTGATGGCATGTTACCATGGAAAAAAGCTGCTAGACAAGTGGTAGGAGAAGGAAAAAAAACAAATTAACACGATCAATAGCAAACCAACGCAACTAACTTTGAAGGAGATTGAAAAGGTGAGCAAAAAAGTCTTCCCACAATAGAGCTTTCGTGTTGGAAGGACTTTAACAAGAGACACCCTTTTTTTTGGGGAGGGACTGTCAGCAAACATTGGCCACCGTCTTTCTAGCTTTGGGTTCATCTTTAATTTCCAGAGCCTTGGAAACAAAGCGCATTTCGTGGACCTGGCACAACACAAGCAGACTATTGCAGATTGCTGCCTTCGCGTCTTGACGGAGGATGATGAGTAAATTTTTCAAAACTGAAAAGCCTTAAAGAGGAAGCAAGCTGGTAAAAGGGTGACTGGTATGAGACACGGTGATGGCATTATCGACCGCCCCAGTACAATGATGGTTGGCGCGCGTGTAATTAAGATAAAATATTCATGAAGTACTGGGCGCATCCATCGGTCGCGGGTGACATTTTATTATTGCTTTGTTCCTGCAACGGGAGCTTCTCAACAAAAGTGGGTTCGGGGTTAAAAATTGAACCTTTCAAATTTGATGTTAAGCATCAAAACTTTTTAGAAAAAAAATGTGTTTTTTTTTTAAGTTCAGACATTTTCATCAGTCAAATTGAAAAAAAAACGGTAATTTTTATTTAAATTCAACAAAATGGCGAGGGATTCTGGAGAATCGAAATCGATTCTATTCCAAACCGAAACAAACATGTTTTTCAACGCCAACAACATGCATGTGTTTTGCTACATTTCACATAACATAAAACATAATGCGTTTTCTAATGTACGCTCAATGTGCGCACGTGACCTATTCAGTGCTGAACGAAGCATTATTAGGCTGTTCCGGTTCACACCGTCCAGACCTTCCTTTTCCAGGAAAATGTGATAGCTTTCTGACCCATTTGTTTGTGTGTGTTTGTGCAAGGTAGTGTCTATAATTGATAAAATGCGAATTTCCGTAAACATGTATCTCTCCCTAGTGCTTTGCGTTCCGGTTCATCCTTCGCACACCACCGTGCCGTAAATCGAGCTCGAGAGCTCATCTCATCAAACACGTAACACTAAAATAATAATACACCTCTCGGGCTGCTTGCAAAAAAAAAGAAGCTATATAGCTCTTGATCAGGAAATAGTGTTTAAAATCGATTCTCGGTCATATGCGTCCTCTCTGCATCTCTCTTTCTCTGTGACTCTTCTATGTCTCCCAAAACCCCCTGATGTGCCTGGCGAACACGAATTCCTTCTTGGCGTCCCCATCCCGAACGATCTCATAAATATAAATGAACAATTTAGAGAGAGCGAGCGCGCGCTTGCCCAACATTTCCCAACGGAGACAAACGGGGAGGTGGGTTGAAAAGTCTCCTCCCGGGAGCATCGAAACCCCCGCTCCACCTCGGCTCGGCTGCAAAGGTTGTGTGATGCGCTTTGGTAAACTTACTCCCCCCCCCCCCCACCAACAACCAGGGGGAGCCGGTGGAAATCTATAGCGATAGCAATGGAATCGTCGATGGTGGCTTTAAATTACCATCATCAGCTATTTAATGCTTTTCACCCACACACACACACACACACACACACACCCACGGGCACACGCTTGTTCGTCCATGTCTAATGCTTCCTTTCCCGGGGTACCTTTGTCGCATTGCCACGACCACGCTACGCGGCCTGCACAAACAACATATGGTGCTTCAGAGAGGCAAAAGTCGTTCACTTCTTTACCTTCCAACCATCCCTAGCTGTTGGCTTGTTTTCCATTTTTTTCTTTGCTTCCCACCCAGCCCTGTGCGCCAGTTTTAACACGAACTCTGGGATGCTCCGCCTGTCTGCCCGTCACGCACATATCCAGCCACACACACACACACACGAACACGGCGTGTAGCACTTCCCGGCTAAACGGTTCCGTTGTTCGGGTCCATAACCATGTCCGAAAAGGTTTTCGGTGATATGGGCGCAGCGAAATGTCGTGGAATCGTTTAAGGATTTTTTAAATTATGTAGGCCCCTAACTTGTGTGTGTATGTATGTGTGCCTCTCTCCTTTTCAAAATGGGCTTCCCGTGGTGTGCACCGGCCCCATGACCGCGCTCCGGCAAATCCCTCCCGTACTGTGGAACATTTTATTTCCTGCCTTTTCTGCTACAGAGTTTGGAGGGTTTTTTCTCCTCTCTTCTTTACCTTTTGCCCCAAGTCCCATGCTTTTTTCCATGCTGTCGTCCCTTTTTGCTGTGTGCTAGGTTATGGTACATTTCGTGTCCCCCGGTTGGTGCTCGGTCTGTTCGGCAAAGATACGGCTTTCGAAACTTGCCGCAGTTGACTGGAACGATTTCATATATGGGTTGTGCAAAAGTTTTCCCGTTTTTTCCCCCGGTGCACAATCCCACGGTCAAATGTGGACCCAGGGCCCGCACGCTATCATTCCGCAGGTGTCACTTTTCCGAAGGGCACGCGGGCAAAGAAAGGGAAATATTAACGCTACTACCTAATAGTGTTTGTTTTTCGTTAATCTGGAAGGAAGTAACGCTCGATGATACCAATGTGTGTGTGTATGTGGCTATTTTTTGCTCTTGCTCTTTCGATACAGACATTTTGAAAGCGTTCCAGTAAGCCAACGGTGGCTCGAGTCATCTTTTATGTTTCGAGTTCGTTAGGTAGTGCTCGAACTTCTTTCTTCAACGAGCGACACAGCGACAAGCGACCGTTGCTTTTTATGCCATCATTCAGATTAAGCGGAACATTACGAGCACTGGCGGCACTGGTGGCACTATCCCTTTCATATAGGGACAACCGGTTTGCTCAACGTTTACTGATCGAACGGGTAGGGCTCACCCATTGGCGGCACCGGTTTCGGTCTGGTTGGTTTTGTTCTTGCCATGGAATTATGTTGACCGACACAGGAACCGGGGGAGGGGGGGGGGGAGGCTTAGTTGGAACGATGCCACCGCGCCTCGTACTCGTACCGGGTACTGTCGCGCTTTTATTTGCTCAGTTCATTTGAGTGTAAACGAATTAGGCTAGTGTCGTCTGCTGGCTGCTTTGAAGTTGGATGAGCGTCGTCGTTCGTTAGTGCTGGCTGTGAGCGGGATAGCACGATAGTCAGTCGATGTGTCACGGTGGTGAAATTAAATCTACAAACTGTGAACTGCTGCCGAAACGAGTGTAATGAGATTTTAGTTGTGTTGGCCACCGTTTCTTGAACGGTCGTCGAACGGCAGTTGATTGCTAATCTGGTTGTGATGAATTGAAGAGCTTAAGGCGGTGCCCGAACGTTTGGTGCACGAGTCAGATTGAGTGAAATATTTACCTGCCGGCATTAATTGTCGTTTTCATTTAACAGTGATTTACAATCCATACACCAGTTGGATTATACATGAATTAAGGATTTTAAAAAATGGTTGATTTACAATGTTCAATCTTCCAGCAAGCCCCAGAAAGGGAGTGGAAGAAAAATGCTCCACCAAATCATATGCCAACCAATTCCCGCGATAATTCACCTTTTCAAACCACCATCGGACCATAAAACTTTTCCACTTACCTTAACGGTGATAATCATGCGTCATTACGACATTTATAAATCTTGAAGCAAGAGCGAAAAAAACAACGTTTCCTTTCCAAAATTTAGCGTCGCACTTTCAGAATTGTCTGCCACTGTGTGCGAGGCAGTGCGATAATGACTTTCGCCGTAACGACTCGTTGCGCACGATTAAGACACTAGACTGTTACCCCACTTCCTGCCGCAATGGGGGGAGAGAGGGAGGCGTTGCAGCATAGTTTTCTGGCGAATGGTAAAAGTTTTTCAAAAACAGCGCTTGTTCGCTGCTCAGAAAATGCTAAAGGTGGGATTTAGGAGGGTTTTGAACGCGTAAGATTAATGCGCAGTTTGGTTTTACGGAGTAAAGATTAACTGGCACAAAGGTGTTCGCGCCTTGATAGTTGCAATTAGCTATGCACAATTTACGGATTTTGGTCCTTCGAACCGGATCTTAGCTAATATGTGCTGGAATAGCAAAATATGGGATTTTTCGAAGGTAATTTGTGCTGAGGGGTAAAAAACTGATAGTTCGGCATTAGAAAATATCTCAAGACATTACAGTATGGTTCAAACTTTTGATATATTGTTTCAACATTTTGCTTTTGTGCACGTTAGTTTGTAAGCCATGAAGGGCTTACACATTTCGCGAAAAAACGCTTGGAATCATTACAAGGTTACCAGGCTGCAATTATCTATATAATAATTCTCGGTTTTTGGTCCTTCGAGCCGGATTTTACTTAAGTATCTTATGTAAATACAGCTAATATGTGCTGGAATAGCTACATATGGATTTTTTAAGCCAATTTGTGCTGGGAAGTAAAAGGCTGATAGTTCATCACTACAAAGTTTCGAAGGTATTGTGTTATTGTTCAAACCTCTAACATATTGTTCAACATTTTTCATTTGAAGCGCATAGTTCGTATGTCATATGGAGGGTATTATATTTCGCGAAAAAAAAAACTTGTGAGTTGTAACCATCCCATCGATATACCTTTCCAACTGGTACCGCCACAGCACATATCTTCCAACGGCACCAGCGGCAGGTACAGCGGACAACACACCGAGCAACATGCATCTTACATTTGCATAATGAACTTCCATGAGAACATGATGTTTCATCAGCTTGCACACTCACCGGGTATTATAATACCCCCTGTGTGTGTTGCCTTTGATATTCAAGCACATTAGCATAATGTTCGTTGTACTCTCGGGTGAACTAATGACAGGCGTCAGACGGTTTCGGTTGCCTTTCCGAGCTGCACTACTACATCGTCGAGATGTCAGCTGCACCAGGTTAAGCGTGCAGGAGGGACAGCTTTTTTTGTGTTGCTGTGCACCACTTTTCCATTAGCAACAGTAGCGAGCAATGAAGTGGAGTGTAGAAAAACCAACACAAAAAAGCTCAGGAAAACGACCCAACTCCTCCAGCAGTAGTTGTTGAGTTTAATTGAATACAAATGAAAAATCTGTACCCTAAAACGAGGAAAAAAAGCAAACTGTGCGGCACAAACCGGGTGCCATCCTTTTGTCGTCGGTTGCAGAGCAAATCCGAACAGAGAGCAGTAAAATACCACAGTCTCGAGTCGAAATGAGCAATCCGCTTTGGAATTTTTCATTTCCGGGCGAGGTTTTTGTGTGTGTTGTTTTGTTCTTCTTTTGCCTTCTACTGAACTCCGTCCCTCTTGCATGGGTTGATGAACAAGGTGGGTGGTGCGCAGCTCCTTTCTTACGCCAGAGTCTCCCACTCCACAGCCAATGCAGCTAGAAGTGGGTTTGGCTACTGCGAGTGTTTTGTGAAAAATTGAGAACCAGAAAGACAAACTATTTCAATTTCACTACCCCCTCCCTAAACAAACCACCACCTTTGTGGGGTATGATGGGAGGGCCCAAACGCAACAGACGCAAAGGCCCTGTTCGACAATATCCAATATCAATAAAAACCGACGTCGGGGACGGGGGGGGGGGGGGGGGGGGGGGGGGGGGTGGGGTTGGTTGCTGATGCAGTTTTAGTAGCCGAGATGGCACATCGAGCACACGAAGAACGATCGTTTCTTTCCGAGCGGCGAGAGCCCGGTTGTGGTTCGATACACCTGCCTTACAAATAAACAAAGCCACACAATCAAACGGAGAAAAATAAACATCGTCGTATTCTTCTGATCCTTCCATCCCTTGGCCGACAGTACAGCCTTGTGTTGTTTGAGTAGGAGGGCGAACGAAGAACATTCTTCAAAATTGAGCACCAAACGCGCTTACGTTATCGAATGCTGCTACTTCTACAGGTACAGCGATACCCGGACCGATGCACCGTAATTCATTTCTGCCTAAAACATCTCCCTACATGGCCCGCTTGTAGCAATCCAATAAGCAATTGAAGCAGTTGTCATGGTGGAGGCATTTTTATTAAAAAATCCTGTAGCTACAATTTATTTTGCAAAGGCAGCACAATATCCGGGAATGGCAAGCCGATTGAAGTTGGGGCATTGGGTTGAGTTATATTTATTTTAAATAGTTGCATTCATGCATCGGTCACATTGCAACGAGCCCAGCACATATCAGGTTAGTTGCGGATGCTTCACTCGGCAGACTGTACCGAGTGGAACGAATCGATTGATTGACCGAAGCATTCGCAAACATCACAAAACCACTAGCGCACCGGTACTCGTTTATTTACGAGTGCATCTAAGAAAATCCCGTGCTGGACAAGGCATCAAAGCTTCTGCCGAAAGCGATGGCTGTTTGTTTCGTTTGTGAATCGATACCATCGAAAAGGGATGTGTTATGGATGGGCAACCATTCGTCTGACGCCTGTCGATCACTCTATTGCTCTCTCTTTCTCTCTCCCTCTTTCTCTCTCTCTCTCTATCTCTCTCTGTGTCTCTCTGCTTTGACTTACGGTACGGAATTTGCCTACATAAATATTATCCTCTTTGCCGGGTGCGAGCTGGTTCGGTATCAGGAGCGTGAGCAGAGTTCGATCGCAAATACCACGGTGTGCAACTATCCATGTCAACAGACAACAACGGTTGCAGGCGTGTCAATATCGTCTGACCGGAGAATCTTGCTGTGGGCATGTTGGATGTCGGTACGGTTGCTAAAGGATTTAATGCTACAGTAAAGAATGCAGCTATGATACGTGGTAATGTACAGGGAGGAGCGATGTGGTGGGGAGGAGGGGAAAGCGTGGTAAGAAGAAAAATACTGTTCTGCCATTGTTGTTTGATTTTATCGTGCTTTTATCATGCAGCTCGGTTGATACTAGTGCTATAAATCTGTGATGCTATGGTAAGGGCTTATCCATTAATTACGCTTCACTCATTGGCACGAGAAAGCGCCTTCTAGCAATAAGATTTAACACTAGAACCGCCGGACTTTTCAACCTTACTAAAACCGCCATATGGGACAATTTTGTCCCATTCGTTATGTGTACATATTTAGACATGTTTATTATTTCCTAAGGGTTTCATGTGTTAAAATAATTAATAAACTCCATAATTAGGTATAATAAATCTTTATAAAACGACGAACCAGTGCTACTAATAAAATTGTGCTAGAGTGTACGGTAGAATGCTTTTATGGACTAGCCGATTGAATATAGTGAAAACATAAGCACGTAGTAAGCAAGAGTAAAAGCACGTATGTAGTTAAATACTTTCGCGCACTTTTATTGTTCAATTCGTATTGACATGCCTTGTCACAAAATGCGTACACGCCAGTGCTGCCAGACTTGCAGAAGCACACCCCTCACTCGTTGACAGCAGGGATGCCAGCCATCACAATTAAATTTGCTTATGGGACAGAAATGTCCCATATGGCGGTTCTAGGATAAAAATGATTTTTTTAAAGAACCATATGGAATACAATTATTTTTATTAGCGCATTCGAAAGATCGTTCAAAATAAATAAAAGTCAGAAAATTTCAATGGTTTGTCACGACGGCAAGCGGAATAACACCCCTTTTTCGAGTGCGATGGGACAAAAAAGTCCCATCGGCGGTTCTAGTGTTAAGCGTTACAAAGGGCCGGAGGTGGGTGTGGTAAACATAAAAAAATTAAATTTGTTAACACAGAATTTGCTCACATAACTATATAGTTGTGTTAAAAGATTATTATTTTAGTTTATATTAATTTTATTTGTTGACAATTAAGTTTTTTTGTATAGTTCATGTGTCAAATCGGTACCATTTTCTCAAACAATTTTAGAATCACTAAAAAGTCATACATAACGAAGTGTTCTGCACGTTTAAAAAAAATAATTAAGTGCATAAAAGTACTAAATTATGATAAAAAAACAATTATTTTCAAACATTATTTTGACGGAGAACCGTTATGTTTAAATTACATGGAAAATCGAGTAACACGATGCTGGAGGCATTATTTCCGTAGCTCAGGGAAAGACTGTACGGGTAGTCCTCGAGCTACCTTCTATACGCGGATTCGAAGATACACGGTTTTCTATATCTGACAGTTCTTTGAGCAAATTGTACTGAATTGACACATCAATTGTACAATGCAAATAATTGCCCTTTTGGTCGAATGTGAAAAACTATTTCAAAAGGCTTAAAACTGTTATATTCAGTCCGAATCCACAGCTAAAACCACCCCCTCTTTGCAACATTGTACAAAAATTTGTGATATTTTAGCTGTAAATTGTGAGATTTGGCTTGCGCTTATTTATTTATTATTTATTATTTTTTGCGTTATTTATGGATAATTAATAAGAACTTAATTAAATTCATATGAACTTGTTTGAAAGGAGATGCGGTCAGTAACTAGAGCAACTGTTACAGCTGTATTGTAAAATTAATTGTTTAGCTTACAAGACTAGCCAAGACTAGAAAAAGCTCACAGTTATTTCAACTCAGCATAATCAGGTGACATTATAAAGAAATATTTAAAAAGTTCACAAGATATGGTTCCTCGAGCACATTTAATCATTTAATCAAAACATACTGCTACAGTGTTTTTTGTTCCATGTAAAATAGATCTTTTTTGTCTCTCGAGATCATTGTCGAAATAGTAAAAGCAACTCACCTGTACGATCAAACTTTGATTTTTAGGAAAAGTTTCTCACCACTACTTAACATGCTTTATTCTGTTTTGTTCCACTCAGTTACACTGTCACCGTGGTTGCAAGCAAACGAAAAAACTTTCCTAATCAAGCATAAATGTTATTTAGAAAGTTTGTTTCTCTTGTTTCGTTTTCAAGCGCACCTCATTTACACTCTATGCTCCATGGTGCTCGACATGCAGGTGACTGTAACATGTCCTTTGTTGTATTTGTTTGTTGTTGAAAGTTGTATGGGATACACACAAGCTGATGAAGTAAAAAATGTACTCTAGAAGCGTTCTCTTTTGTTAAAAAGATTAATATTGACTAAATGGAAAAGAAAATGCGGTGTGAAAACTATTGAATTGAGTGCTGGTGATCGTAATGAGAAAAAGTTTTTCATAGTCAAATTTTGAGATTGAGCCTTCAATTCATTCGTTCTGATTTTGTTTTCCTTGTGAATTGCCACAGTTTAATCTCTATTTTCCACTAACAATCGTCATTGTTATTCCTAATGAGTAAACAAATCTTACGTTCCAGATTGCTTCCTGCCAAAGGTTACACATTCTTTCGCCTTTTTTCCTTTTATCCCCGAAGAACGTGCCGAGACTGTTTGTAGCAAACGCTCCAGCGGAAGCAAGACACTTCAGCATCGTAGTGGAAAAACCACTCACTCAACTGCTTCGGTCGTTCAGTGCATCTCAGCCTAAGGATGACCTTTTTCTTTTTAATTATGTGCTTCATGCTTCCACGCTCGCACTGGCTCACGAGTGGAATGGGGCAAAAAGCGCCACGTACGACCTCTAGTATGCACTAAGAAATTCACATCAATTTCAGGCTCAAATGCTCTTGAACTACTGGATTTATTTTTCACACGACCCACGACCCGAGAAAGAGTAAACGGCAGGGCGGCCTCCTAGTTTGAGTTAAAAATGATCGTAGGCTACAATGTGGCAAGAAAGGTTTGCCATACCTTTTGCTGGTTGATTTTGCATACGCAAGTAATAGTCTGTCAGGCAGCGTAAGCTTTTTCTTCTTGTTCAACTAATTTTGTGGAACAAGTGGGAGGAAAAAAACGAGTTCAATAACTCGTTCCAACCGCGAAGAGGCAGATCATACCCGACCACTTATCTGCATTCGGCCGTTATCCAAATCGAACCATGTCGAACCGTCTGGCATGCTGGGGCCAAAAAAAAAGGATTTACTGGTCGGATTAATTTTGATAAACTTGAAAGATTGAAAGCCTCTATAGCTTGCTTTTCTATGGCGTGTTGTTTCCACTTTCTCAACCCTCACCTTCCACGAGGGTTTCGCCTACAGCAATGCTAATGAAATGGAAAATACCACCTCCCCGGCGATGGTCGTCGAGTCCGTGCTGGACGAGTGCTTCCGTATCTGGGCTCCGGCAAGCACAGGGCTAGGGTGAAAGCGATTTTCATTAAGCAAATCGATGAGCAGCAATTCACTTTTGAATTTTTATCCAGCCCTTCCCTTTCCCTCGACCTATTCTACGCTACCGGAAAGCTTCTGTTCGACGCTAAACTTTCTTACTGGTGCTTCGCGCTCCAAGCTGCCGGACGAGGCGAATGGATTTATTATCTTTCTTTTTTTTTTTAATATAAATAAGCAGTTTATTAGTTCCAATATTCATTCGTTCCCAACTGCTTGCGCCTCCCAGTGGGAATTACCCGTTAGGGATTTACCCACCAGGTTTAACCGTCCATACAGACCTTCCTTTCTTTATTATTGATAAAATTAATTTAACTCGCAAACAAATTAAACGATACTGTGTCGTATTCCTTCGATTTTTTTTTTTCCCGTGAGACCTTACTGTCCTTCCGTAACTCTTCTAACCACCCTACCTACTGCGGATTGTTTAACGCCCCGATGTTGCCTCCATGCTGATAGCAGCTTCCTCATCTGCTGTTAGTGTAGATATCCTTTCTTGCATTTCGTCCGATGGTAATGGCGAAAAAGGGATCGTGACTGCCTGACTATCCCTCGCCCTCCGCTGCCGTTGTCGTCGGGCTCTCTCCATTTCTCGTTGTCGCTGGCGACGACGCTCCAGCTCCTCTGCAGAAGGCACTGCTCTACCATTCTGTTGTCTGCCGGGGGGCATATGTGCTCTGGCCTGCCGCTGCGCTTGTCTCCGACGTCTGGGAGAGAGATTTGGTGATGACGGTGATGACGGCGGCGCCATTCCGGTGGTTGCTGAAAAGGGTGCAACCTCAGCTGCTACTCGTGGTGCTGCCGCAGCTGCCGATGATGTTGCTGCTTCTGCTACTGCTACGGCTGCTGCTACTGGTGTAGGGTCTACTGTTGCTGTTGCCTCCAATAGCAAAGGCACTGCTGCCGGAATTGATGATGTCGCATCGCTGGCTGCTGGACCGTACAACTGCCTGAACGCCGACGCCAATTCCACGTCCCCAAGCTGCTCCACGCGTTCCTGCGCTCTCCGGGCCCTTGCTTGACGGTTACGGGCCGCTCGTCGGGCTGCAGCCGGGTCGTCCTGTATCTGTTCAGCGTTGACTGTCGCCTCTGCGGATGTGGAATTAGCAAGCGTATTCAGCGCCGCCTCATCTTCTCTCCAGCGCACTTGCAGCACCGTGGTGATGCGGCATGCTACTTCCTGAATGCGGATCCAAGAGTCTGAACTTTTCAGCAACATTTGTCCGAGGTTCTCCTCTGTTATAGAACCGTCCACTCCCATCTCCAGTAGGTCGCGCCGAACCTCTGCAAACCTCGGACAGTGGAACAACACGTGAACCACTGACTCAACCGAGCCTGTACATTCCGGGCATTCTGGGGATGGAGCGAAGCCGCATACATGCAGAAACTCTCGGAAAAATCCGTGTCCCGAGAGTATCTGGGCAAGATGAAAGTCCACCTCACCCCGCTTCTGTGCCATCCATGAATGCACCTCGGGGATCAATCTGTGTGCCCAACGTGCGTAACGGCTGGCTCCTGGATTCGATGCGTTCGCATCCCACTCCCGTTGCCATACCTCCAGCGTCACCGCGCGTTCCTCACGTCGGATGACAGCACGGCTTGCTTCCGGGTCGGCGAAGTACCGTTGGTGGCATCTCGCGTCTTCCTTTATCAAAAGGTGATGAGGGATGAGCCTTGCCATGAGTACAGCTACGCTGTAGCTCATGGATCTGAATCCGCATACGACTCGCTGCGCCAGAGGTCGCTGGACGCTTGCCAGCATCCGCCGGCACCACTGGCGATCCGTGGCCTCGGCCCAGATGGGTGCACCGTAGCGAATAATCGCTTCAGACACCCCGGCAAGCAATCTTCGCTTAGCTACCCGGGGCCCGCTGTGGTTCCTCATTACGTTGGTCACGACCTTCACAACGCGGTTGGCCTTTTCCACTGCCATCGTCACGTGTGGTCGCCAAAGAAGGTGGTCATGAATCATGACCCCCAGATAGCGGATCGCCTGCTTGGAGCGGATCTCAATTCCACCAACCCTTATCGGGATCTCTGGATGCCCTCGACGGAGGCTGGAAATCATGACGCATTCCGTCTTTTCTGGTGCTAATTGCAGGTGATGTTGTCGCATCCATGCGTGCACTCTTTCTACTGCCTCCTCTGCAATTGCTGCCGCGTGTTCTGGCGTGGTTCCTGCCGCCAAAATTGCCAAATCGTCTGCGAACCCCACTGCCTGTGCACCTTCAGGAAGCTCCAACCGTAACACGCCGTCGTATCCGACGTTCCAAAGCGTAGGACCCAATATAGATCCCTGTGGACAGCCGGCCGAGACCCGACGCGTTACGGGACCATCTGTTGTATCGTACGTCAGTTCCCTGTCAGTGAAATAATCCTGCAGAATGTTACGCAATTGCAGGGGAACTCCTTTATCCCTGAGGGCCTCAGCAATACATTGCCAGCTGGCGGTGTTAAACGCGTTGCGCACGTCGAGCGCGACAACCATGAGGCAGCGCCGATCACGGTTGTTTGTGCGCCCGAATGACATGGCTCGTCTGCCCGCATTTACCACCTGTTGGATTGCCAGCAATGTCGATCTCCCACGCCGAAAACCGTATTGGTATTCAGACAGTTGTGGATTATCTGAATCTTCCAGGTGCTCATTCAAGCGATCCAGCAACAATCTTTCGAACGTTTTGCCCGCGTTGTCCAGCAGGCATATCGGGCGAAAGGACGATGGATCCCCCGGTGGCTTGCCCGGCTTGGGCAGGAGTACCAGCCGCTGCTTTTTCCATTGTTCTGGGAAGCATGACCTGTCTAGGCACTCCTGATACACTTGTCGAAAGGGTCTTGGATAGTTCTTAATGGCAGACGCCAATGCAGCGTTCGGCACGCCGTCAAGACCAGGGGCTTTCCTAGGTTGCATACCGCTGGCGATAATCTGCAGCTCCAAATCAGTCACCTCACGAAGCGGCGCCCTGTTGCCAACTTCATGTTCGTCCTCAGTTGGCCACTCTGCTGGAGGATGATCCGGAAACAACGTCGATACAACGCTCTCCAATACCACCGGATCCCGTTCTTGCGCTGTCCGAGAGGGCTGTAGGCGATACAGGACCTTACGGATGCACTGTCCCGTCTCATCATCATGCAACGCTTGAAGCATTCGGTCAAAGAACTGTTTCTTGCTCGCCTTAATCGCAGTCTTCAACGCATGACGAGCCTGTCGATTCAATGCTGAAATATCGGGATCGGTGGGTGAAGCTAATCGCCGCTGTTCTGCGATACGGCACTCGTTCACCAACTCTTCAATGGCCGGAGTCCACCAATACGCTGGCCGACCGGTGTGGTCTTGTGATGGGAACACGCGCGACATTGTCTCATCGCAGGCTCTTGTCAGTGACTCAATCAGACTCTTCGCATGCGTAGCCCGATCCTCAAACCGGGTTGACTGCAGTGCTGACTCGAAGAGTGTAGGGTCGAACTGACGTGTGTTCCATCGCGTCCCGGCCAACCGCACTGCTGTGCGTTGTCTTCTCGCTGTCCCTGATTGCTGTTCCCTCGGTGGCTGTTCTCCAACTGTGTAGCGGATGTAAACATGGTCAGAATAGGAGTATCGTGACAGGATCCGCCAGCAGGTTGCAGGGTTTGCTGCTAGGTCTGGACGGCAGATGGACGGACTGGCAAAAGCTACGTCTATCCTACTGGGCCGTGCTGATCCACAGCCCCGGAATGTGTGGGATGTCCCGATATTCAATACCTCAAGTCCCAGATCATTAACCAGCTGTAAAAGCGCAATGCCTTTCGGCTTAGTGCGTTCACTCCCCCACGCTGTGTGCCAGGCGTTGAAGTCACCTGCCAACAGCACTCTCGGATGGCCACGGATAAGTATGTCTATCCTTTCCATAATTTCCTCAAACTGCCGGACACTGACATTTGGTTTCACATAACAACATACAATTGTTATCCCGTTCACATCCGCTACGACGATACCAGGAACTGTAACGCTGCGAATACGTTGTATTGGATAGCGCACCCCACTCGTCACGATGGCCACCGACCTGTCCCTGTCAACTACCCAGTTTCCGTTGTTCTGAGGGACTGCATATAACTCTGACAAAAGCAATACGTCCGCCTTCTCTACACGCATGGTATTTAGCGCAAGGTCCTGCGCAATCCTGCACTTATTAATGTTTATCTGCAAGATATCCATTAACAGGGGATTGATGTAACAGCGCAGGAGGCGGCGGCAATTCGATGCGGGCCGCCACATAACAGGCACTTAACGTCATTGGTGCAGTTCACCGCCTTGTGATCGGCTGCACCGCAGCGAATACACAGACTAGATCGGTCCGTCCCCTGACATTCTCGGACCATGTGGCCGCGTTCAAGGCATCGAAAGCATCGACGCGACTCGGCAGATGGCTTCGGTGCTTCGCGCACCTTGCAGCTAGAAAAACCAATTATAAGCCGCTTGTCGATGAGATAGTTGGCGTCACTACGAGGCAACTTCACACGCGCACGTAGTGAGCCGTCACGCTGCTCCCAGACATTGATTGAGGCCAGTATCGCCTCTTTTTCCAAGGCAATTTGAAGCGCCTTGCGGATATCTGCCTCCGTAGCCAGCATGTCAATGTTTGGTATGATTACTTCCCCCATATCTGCTACGACACGTGCAATGCCGCTTTCGCCGACGGCCTCTTTTATTTTGCCCAGGAGGGCTCCAGCATCGGCACCATGTTTCAGCAGGAGGCGTAGGTGATCCCTTGAGGAGCGATTTCCCCGACGAATCAGGTTATTCTCCTCCACCAGATTCGGATTCAGCCGAACCTTCTGGTACAGGGTAAAGTACGTCACTCCAGCTGCCGGCGCCACGAAGATTTTATCCGGTTGTTTACGGGCTGGACGATGCTGCTCCTTGTTGAGCTGCTCGCGTCTCTGCTGCTGCAGATTCTTTTGCTGCAGTGGCTGATGATCATCAACCGATAGCCGTCCACCCGCAATCGAGGTTGTCTGCAATTGCTGTTGGTGCTGCTGTTGCTCTCGCCGCTCTGCCCGAATTTCTTGCCAGCGACGCGACCCTCGTTTAACCACCTCAGTAAATGGGTCCTCAACTATACCTGCCGACGTTGATGCTCCTTCATTCACTTCGTTGCTCACTACCTGGCGGTGCGGCTTTTGTTGTTGTGACGATGGCTGTGACGATTGTTGCTGACATTGCTGATCCTGCTGCTTTCGCGTTTGCCGTTCTTGTGTATTCGGCTGCTCACGCTGGCGCTGCATCATCTTGGCAATGAGTTCTCGATCTTTTCTTGCTTCCTCACGCATTTCCTTTGCTCGCCGATCTACTTCCTCTCGAAGAAAGTTCTCGCGACGTAAGGAGTCTTCGCGTGCTTCTTTGGCCTGTCGGTCCGCACGCTCCGAGCTCTCTACCAACTGTTGGCGCATGGATTCCAGTTGAGTTTGGAGCTGCAATACGAGAGCCTGCAGCTCAGCTTTCTCCCTGCGCGTCTCATCGAGCTGTAGTCTCAGCTCGCTCACCTCTGTTACTCGCGCCGTGCTGCTGGTGTTAGCTCGGAAAGACAGTGGCTGTCGTGACTCCCTGCATGCCACTGTAGGCATTGCCGGCTTCTTTGGCCTTGCCCCGAGACTGCATTCTACCGGGCCTGCACGGGATCGGAGTTCCATGATGTTAGTGGTAACCTGAATTGAACCTGATGAGTTTTTTTTATTATTATGATTATTATTGATGTAATATAATAATTTTTTTTTTCTTATTTTTTTTTTTTATTTTATTTTTTTTTTATTTTATTTTATTTTATTTTATTTTATTTTTTTTTTTATTTATTTATTTATTTATTTTTTTTTTTTTTTCCTTTTTTTTATATTATTATTATTATTATTATTTTTTTTTAATTCACTTCAACTCAGTACTGCCCCACACTTATTGATCCCGATGCTCAGAAAGATCGTTGGTGCCGCTTGGACGAGGTTAGCCTTTGGTCGGAAAACACTTCCATTCGAGGGTAGATTTAAATCGCGCTTCATGCATTATAATATGTTCAACGGGACGTCCCTGCTGTCATTATTATTCACGGCCCTGCTGTCATTGTCATTATTATCGTCCACTCGCAGTATTGCTCGCTTATTTCATACGTTTTTTTCTCACACTTTTCCAGCGTATTCCCAAGAAACTCCACTTATTTGTTATAGTGTTCCATCTTATTTAGCAACAAATACTACTCCAACGCGCCTTTTCACACGTTTCACAATGTATATCCGAAATATCTCTGGAGCGTATTCCCGCTTACACTTGGTTGGTTTAGCTACCCGTCGAACCTCATTATCTTTCTTTGATGAGATTCTTCCGACGGGTTGGAATTCGGACGGATCGACTTTATTAAAACGGTGCTGGGATGCGCCCTCGCCGGTTGCAAAGGATTTTGGACTTGTGTGAAGTTTTCTTTTCGCTGTCTCTACGTAGTATCAGAAACTTTTTGAACTTGTTTCAATTAATTTTAAAAGAAGGAATGGAAATATGGGATAAACATTAATGAACTGTTGACAAGCACATGTGTTTAAACGCCATTTATTTTAGTTTCTACAAAACTTAACATAGCACAATGAATCATTAGGAATATCAATAGCACGCAGCATCTTAGTGCAGCCATTAGCATTCGCCCGATGTGCTTTGGAAAGTGGGTCACTACGCGAGTGTAAACTCTAATTAACCCAATTTCGTGAATAATACATTGCTAATTGTTAATTGATTCGTCGATAATTAATCTTCGCCGAAGCCATTCATGAGCCGGATAATGGTACTGCAAGGTACACCGGAATCTTTACCTCCGTTTATATTCCCCGAACGGAGCGGTGTTACTCCTTCGCAGTTCAGTCATAACTCATAGCGATAAGAGCCTAAGAAATGACGCTCCGTAAAGTGTAGGATTTTCTGCACAAGACTTAATTAGGGGATTAGGATATATTTTAGAATTGCTGCTGGATAATAGAACTCCAACAAATAGGATCAATAACTTTTCACTATTCCATGTAAAATACAATACAATGAACGCAATGAACATAATAAAAAAGCTTTAAAACATTTTCGCGGTTATATTGATGTTGATAGTTTTAAATTAAAAAAAATTCAAATAAAAATGAGTATCATGATATACAAAGCGTTACCCTTGCATATAAAACACTCTAAACAAGTGTTTATTGTATTCCATTAGGAAATTAATCTCCTCCTGTGTTGTTGTTGTTGCAATCTGGTCAAAGCATGTACAGGGCTTTGAATCATATTCAGCCACTTTCCCAAACGCGATCGAATTCGAGAACGATCGTAGTGGTTGTCAAAATGACATGAAATTGTGGTTTCCTTGGATTTTTTAAACATTTTGTCATATTGTACGCGTGACTATGCAGGATACTAATGAAATAGAATAAAACAACCATTGTATCTAGGCAACTGCTATTATCGGTCCTCTTCGAACGTGTTTGGGAAAGTGGCTTATAATGAAATAGTGCATTCTCTGAGAGAAAAGTTTGCAATCATATAATGAAATCTGTCAACCGAATAGGACATTTTAACAAGCGTACGCTTACTTAGCTTCAACTGTGGTAATCGTCCACGTTAAACCAATGCTATTTTATAAAAAAAAAACAAAATGTTGAGTAGTTTTCGCCTGGCATCCATCTGGATACAGTATGAACTAAATAAATCCTGCCGTGCCGTTAAAATTAAACATGATAAATTTATAAAATTAATTAAAATATTTTACTTGCAATGCTCTCCAGCCAACTTGCAAAAATCCCTTTTTCGATTGTCATAATCCATTCTATGATTGCAAACCATGGTGCGTGTACGATTCTAATATTCATTTGAATCATTCCTCTAACTTATAGAACTATTCATATGATTCCTAACCCTGTAAGATTAAAATGTATTACGTTTGTAAAAATGCAATGACGCATAGATACAATAAAAATATGAAGTAATCTGTAATAATAGCAGTGGTGAACTGGAGACTTGTTTCTAATCTCATTGACCCTAGATAAAGTTATCATTGCGATTGATAGCAAACCTAAGGAGAAGGTTGTACCGCTTTGTTGTCCGGTATGGTTGAATGAACTTGCAAGCAAGGTTTCACATTGTCTGCCATAAAATACGCGTTACACTTTATCGGATCGCTGTAACAGTGTGATGTCGCGGCTTAAATGACTTTGCCACCACAATACGTCACAAAGACTCACATAACGTGAAGTGTATTTCACTAAAGCAAATGACGTAATATAAGATCCTTCCGCAAGGTTGTCATGAGTGTTGGTGTTTGCCGGATTCTAAAAATACATTTCAAACGTAAATCAGTAAAGCCGTTTAAACGACTTTTTTCAACCTCACTTACTTCTTATTAGTAAACTCCTGATTGAGCAGGGGATTAATCTTGACAATACTCTCACTGTTGTGCTCGTGCGCCAATCGTAGGAAGGCTTGCATAAAAAAGCTACCGCTTTGCGTGTCTCGAAACGATACAGCTCCTGGGAGATGAAATAAAAACAACAAAAAGGTTTTTAAATTTCCCATTAGATGCGCTTAATTTTTTACCTTTCTTACCATTGTTCTTACCTTGGTATGAGCTTTGAAAGATAATTATATCGCCTTTGTAGCTCATCGAGGGTGTCGCATCGGCCACCATGGTCGCATCCCCTCGACAAGCTTGCAGAACAAATAGTTTGGGTTTATCGTTTAAAGTGCGGTTACTGGTGCAGTACTCCACTACATCATCTTGAAACGAGTAGAACTGTCCATCCTTTGCCATAATTGTATCGTTTGCACTTCCGTGGCTCATGATAAAGACTATCAGGCAGCTGTTTTTGGTGAAATCTTTCCTGGAAACTGCAATGATAAACGTGACACGTTAGAAGTGATTGAAATACAGCACAGCTTGCCGTTGTGTGAATGGTTAAAGTCACTTACTTTCTCCCATTTTACGCTTAACCTCAGCTTTGGTTTTATTTTCGTTGATGTCGAGCCTATCGCATCGATAGTGCTGGCAAAACTCTTTTATTTGCTTCAGGTCATTTGCACTGCCCTCTCTGTTCATTTCAGGGGTTTTGAACTGGTCATGATGGAACACCAACACATAAGCATTTTTTGACAGATCATACGTACGGGATTTTACTGGTTGAGTGCTGAGTGCAAAAGGAAAATAAGTTGATATTGATATTAAGCTGAAACGATATGAATATTATCTTTTACGTACGTATTCCTAGAAGCTGGCGATATAGCATTTGCTTGGAAATTTGCACTGAAACAAACACAAAAGAAGATTATCAGTCCCGTGTTAAGATTTCACCGATTACTATTACGCAGAAAAAAATGATTCATACGCTGGCTGAAGGTAGCTGAACGGCCGAGATGCATCGACAGACCTAGTAAGCGTAGGCCGCTCATACACCTGTGTGTATGTGCGCGTCGGTAAATTGGTTGTTGTGGTGGTGTTACCAGCAGTAGTGATAGTTTGTGAGGTTCTTGCATTGTTCGAACTGCTGGTTGTTGTTCGGTACACTTCATGTGTGACTTTGGTTTCCTTAGTCACTAGCAACGCTGATGTGCTTGTAACTCGCGCGTCCGTAACTATTTCGGTAGTGGATTTCTTTTTCTCCTTCTTTGGCTCCTGGTGTTTTGATCCGGCGCATCCCATGGTTGACACTGGCCCTACGATCACACAACCACCTTACGCGTTGAAAGTTCAATTTGTTACTGTCAGCACTGTGTGTTAAGGTGTACGTACGGGTCTGTGTCGACTGTGGGTCTGCGTCGATAGCACACAGCTGCAAAAACGATAAGAATTGATAAGCGGCGTTTGACACTGATGACATTTTGCAGGTTCGCCTATTCAATGTGTGTGATATCAAGGGTATGTTTACACAAACCGGTAAAAGTTAAGAAAACCTTTTTTTTTTATTCAAAGTATGTTTTCATGTATCCAGACAGAAGTAATGTTGTGAATTGGCTATCATCTGCTAATAAGATGCGCTTCGGTTTGGAATGCAGCTTTCATGTGAAATGTACAAGATTTTAGGGCGCTATGTGCCGTTGATTTTACGATGATTTCGTATTGCAGTCCTATTTATTTAACATAGTGAAGCATATTGCAAATATTTGCAAGCATATCGCAGAAATGAGTGTGAGAAGTGTTCAAGCTTCTCTTCGTTGAACTATTCATTTTGCTCTCTACATGGTAAGCAGTCGATCTTTAGGTCGGCTGCGATGCTCATGTCTCGTTTCAACATTCGTCAGTGATCTGCGAGGGGCATCGCGGCAATGTTGTTCTTGGCTAGAAGCGCGTCCTGTGTGCTGTTCACTCCGTCACATCAGCACGCTGAAGCTGGTCCAAATTAAGCATTGGGAACGGCTGACTCCGTTAGGTGTTGGCCACGGAAAGCTTCTGATGCAGCTTTACCATAATCAGGTCCGAGTCGACGATTGCGCCTCTAAACGTTTTGACGTCGGCGCAAAAAGCGTTTGAGTTTTGCTCTAAAATCGACGGTCCTTCCTACGAACTCCCTCTTTATCCTGTTCTCCTTTGCTTCCTCGGGTTTGAGACTCTCAAAGTTTGTAGAAACCACGCGCAGTCCTTTTTCATTGTCTCTATCTTTCTTTACCAAGTCGAAGCCCCTTATTTGCTCTATTAACTTTTATGTTCCTTCCTGTTTGTTGCGAAATCGGCCTCTACTATCCCCACTCCCTGCCCAGACGAGGAACGCAATTCGGTATGAGCGATCCGTTATTAGTCTTCTTCTTCTTCTTTGGCTCAACAACCGATGTCGGTCAAGGCCTGCCTGTACCAAACTTGTGGGCTTTGGCTTTCAGTGACTAATTGATTCCCCCCCATAGCAGGATAGTCAGTCCTACGTATGGCGGCGCGGTCTATTTGGGGATTGAACCCATGACGGGCATGTTGTTATGTCGTACGAGTTGACGACTGTACTACGAGACCGGCTCAAATTAGTATGCATTATTAGTATCCATTCGTAAATTTTACGAATTCTCCGACTTGTTAGATCTCTGCATTTCTTCAGAGTCATTTAAATCCGGACTCCGATCACTCGCTAGCTCAAACTGACTCTCTCTTTCAACTCTTCATCTGTTGGTCTTTTTCCTCTATTTTCCATCATTTTCTTAATGATAGATCATAAGCAACTTTGTTTAGCCACTAGGTAGTCAAATAAACCAAAGGAAAAGAAATTCCTATAGATGTTACTTTACCTTTCGCTCACTGTAGCATTTTATCTTATTACAGGGCTCGTCTACTCTCTTATTGATGACAATATCATTATAATGGATTTGTTGAGGTATTAAATTCCAAATGGCAATCAAAATGACAATAATATGCGATAAAACTACCAATGCCGAACGAATGTTTTAATTCCTTGAGAGTCTGCTGATAAAATAAGCTTTTAATTATTGTCTACGAAATACTACGGCACCTAAACCCAGGTTTTCCATTGAAAAATGAAATAGTAATGCTGTGTCTTGTTTATCGTAGCTGCACATTGTCAAAGACTGTGTTCCATAGTATTACATAACAATGTACGATAGAATCCATCACTTCCAAGGCTATCGTAAAAGATTACCAAATATCAAGTCTTTCCGCAAGCTCGCAGTCATTGTGGGTGCTTGGGCTATTCTGAAAAATATTAATATCACGTCTCATTTTGTTGTTTTGCTGAATGTTGCTGATAAAATATACTTTCTCTCTCTGAATTGTTGATTAAGCAGGGTTTTGATGTTGATGATGTTTTTGTGATTGTTATCATGCAACAATTTTAAGAAAAATTGCATGAAAAAGCTGCCCTCTTGGATATCACGAAATGATATGCAGCCTAGCAAAAAAAAACCAGAACAGAACAGAATAAAATAAAACAAAAAACAAAGACTAAACGTAACAATAAACAGTGCACAGTTTCCATTTGCCGGGATGAAATGTCAAAAATAAAAAAAAAATCTCTTGCTATCTTTTTTTTTTGAAACCTGAGGATTAAACTAAACTACCGTTCTGATTCAAATTGCGAACAACGTCAAACTCCGGACATTTGGCATGTTTTTAACTCATTTCTTCATATTTTATCCCTAGCCATACTGATTTTAAATTTTTAGATGATTACCATGATGTATTAGAATCGATTAAAAATGTGTATGACTCCTAGTATGCTTTGATGCCTCAGTAAATAAATATTTTCTACCGGTCAGTTCACCATCCTCACCACCATCACCACCTTAGCAGTTTTACTAATAACCAACGCTAGTGTCATTTTGTCTACAATTTTTAGTAATGGCGTCCACGTGCATTGAAGTACATCGGAATTCATTCTAGAAGTAGTTATCAACGTGATAACTACAGTGTTTCAACATATTGTGATCTGAATTGCGTTAAAACGCGTATTTAATTCTGTCCGGAAAACGAAGCAAGATTTTTTTTTATCTTGTTTTAAATTTCGTTTTGAAATTCGAAAACAATCGTATTTAGAGAAAACTCCCGAGATAAAGCGATCTTTCGCGGTGCAATGACGTTTGTCCGTTATATTAAGTTGAGTTGAAATTAATTATTTATACAATCCTTAACTGATCTTACCTTGATATGTGCTTTGGAAAATAACCAGATCTACTTTATCGCTCCTAGGGGGTATTGCATCCACCACAATTCGATCGTTTCCTCGGCAAGCCTGCAGTACAAGTACTTTTGGTTTACCATTCAAGGTACGATTTGATGTGCATTTGTCTACGATGTCTTCCTGGAAGTTAAACCACTTCCCATCGGAAGCCAGTATTGTATCGTTTATACTTCCGTGGCTCATGATGAACACAAGCAGGCAGCTGTATGGGGTGAAGTCTTTTTGTGAAACTGTAAATAAAAAATACGATTGTTTTAACATTTAATCATTTGCCTTGAAATTGAAAACGGAAGGGCAAATGCAACCTACTTTCGGCCATTTTTTGCTGCACATATTCTTTTGATTTGTTTTCATTGATATCAAGCTTATCGCAACGGTAATGTTGCAAAACTTGCTGTATTCTTTCCATGTCCTTTGCACTTCCGGGCCGGTTAAAAGCGCTGTCTTCGAATTCATCGTTATGGAACACTAGCACGTATGCATCATTTGATAAGTCGTAAACCTCTCGTAACATAGATGGTTCGTGTGGAATTGTGGGCATATTCTCACAGGGCCTAGAAAATACGACGTACATTGGGTTGGGTGTGATAATTGGATTTGAAACACATAAAGTCGCGTTCCTTAGTGCAGGGTTATCTAAACTTTTCACGGGCCGCATTGCTTCATAAATATCGTTGATAAGGGCCATTTTGACATTACCGTCATCAAATGGACGAACATTGTAATCTCCTTTTAAATAAAAAAAACAACTGAATCTATCAAAATTGTACATTTTTGTAGTATTGAAGTTCGACTTTAACCTTCAAAGGTAAAAATGTAATTCTGACTAAAATGTTTAAAAAAACTTTTTGTTTTAGCCTTTACAAAGTAATAGCGGGCCGTATTAAAGGCCTTCAAGGGCTGCATGCGGCCCGTGGGCTGTAGCTTGGACACCCCTCTCTTAGTAGAATGTTTGAACTTATTATCAGTCATGTGCCATGACTTAGTTTGCAGCCATGTAATGAAATCTGTTAACCGAATAGAGGAATTGTGCAAGTTGAATGTGGTGTTTTGCAATTGACGATGGTAGCCGCTGCAAACACTCCAAAATATTGAATTCAGTTTTACAGATTTATTCTTCTTCTATTTGACTTAACGTCCTACGCGGACATGCTGGCCTATACAGGCTTTTACTTGAGACTTAAATCGGAATGACGCAGTCGGATAATATGTACTTGGTACGGGTGGAGGTCCATTCTAGGGTTGAACCCATAACAGGCATGATATTTAGTCGTTGGAGTTAACGACTGTATCACGGGACCGAATTTTACAGACATAATATTGATTGTTACACTTCAGTAGGATTTATTTTTTCTTCATTTATCTAAATGAACATATAACGAAAACTACTTCGAACTTATGTTTTTTTTCAAAATTTCGTTAGAAATTTCCTGATAAATCATGCCATATATCACTAATAACGCAAAAAAAACTTACTTGAGCAAATGGCCTAATATTAGATCCTTGCGCAAGGTCGTCGTGAGCGTTGGCGTTTGCGGGATGCTTAAAAAATACGTCAAATGTAATTAGTGTTCTTTTACATTGCCAATTTGGGCACCACTTACGATCTTCTTAAAAATTCCCGGTAGAGCAGGGGGTAGATTTTCATAATACTCTCTCTGTTGTGCTTGTGTACTAATCGGAGGAAAAATTGCATGAAAAAATTACCTTTTTTCATGTCTCGAAATGAAGCAGTTCCTGTGGCAAAAAAAATATTTTAAACAATAAATTTTAATTTTAATACTTCTCTTACTTTCATTCTCACCTTGGTACGAGCTCTCAAAAATCATCGTATCGAGTTTAAAGCTCATACACGGTTTTATAGTTTCTATGGTGGACGGTGTTGTATTGTCTTGTTCACCAGTTAGTATTATAAATAGTTTGGGTTTTATGTCCAGCGTACGATTGGTTGTGCAACACTCCAGAACATAGTGTTTAAAGGAGTAATATTCTCCATCATTTGCCAAGATTGTTGCACTTCCAAATTTACTGCCCATGATGAACACGATCAGGCAGCTGTATGTGGTGAAATCTCTCTCGGAAACTGCAATGATAAATATAACACATTAGAAGTGATAAAAACACAGCACAGCTGTGTGACTGTTTAAAGCTACTCACTTTCTTCCATTTTACTGTTGATTTCAGCTATTGTGTTATTTTCGTTAATGTCAAGCCTATCGCATCGATAGTGCTGGCAAAACTCTTTTATTTGTTTCATATCATTTGCACTAACCTGTCTGCTGTGCATCGGGTCGAACTCGTCATTGCGAAACACCAGCACATAGGCATTGTTTGATAGATCATAGTTACATTGCACCGGTTGAGTGCTGTAAATTAGAGAAAAAAGCTTTGTAAGACGAATATTATGTTGTACGTTCGCATACCTGGAAGTTGACGATACAGTTTGTACTTGAAAGTTTTCACTGCTTATTGTACTGTGCACTAGATGTGTGAATTTGGTTTCCTTAGTCACTAGCTACGCTGATGTGTTTGTAACTTGCGCGTCCGTAACTATTTCGGTAGTGGATTTCTTTTTCTCCTTCTTTGGCCCCTGGTGTTTTGATCCGGCGCAACCCATGGTTGACACTGCCCCTACGATATCACGACCACCTTACGCGTTGAAAGTTCAATTTGTTACTGTCAGCACTGTATGTTAAGGTGTACGTACGGGTCTGCGTTTACAGCACACAGCTGTTAAAACGATAAGAATTGATAAGCGGCGATAATGGTGACAGTATGCGGGTTCGCCTATCAAACGCTTCACTGAGAGGTAGGTACGCTTACACAAGCAGTGAATAGTTTTGAAAAAATGTGTTTATTTCTCAAATAGTTTGTAAATTTGTAATGTATGAAAATGATGAAAAATTTCAATTATTTGTTCTGTGTTGACTTTCATTTATAATAATTATCTTGACAACAGTCAGTTGTAGTTGTAACCATTAAACGGGTTCGATATTTGATCGAATCCAAGATGCCAAAGAACCATCTAATGTCAATGCAAGTGTCCCAAGAGAACGAACGAATGTTTTGATTTGACGGCCGCGGCTTTGTATTTTGTAGCGCGGCTGTCAATTTTTGTTTACGCATATTTAAGCAGGAACCTTATTATTTATCGTAGCAGTTCACCAAATATCAAGTCTCTCCGCAAGGTCACTGTCATTGTGGGTACCTGGGCTATTCTGAAAATATTAGCATTATATATGTAATGTAATATAATATAATATAATTTGTTTTTGTATAAATAAATGTTTTTGATAGAATATACTTTTTTTCTTTGAATTCTCGGTTAAGCAGGGTGTTAATGTTGATGATGCTTTGCTGGTTTTTTTCATGCAACAATCTTAAGAAAGATTGCATGAAAAAGCTGCCCTCCTCAATATCACGTAATGATACGTAACCTTCAATAAACAAAAATCAAGAATGAACAACGGAATGTACAGGGACAACATCCCGTCATCTTGGGCTGAGTTTGAATTAAAAAGAAAGTCAAAGTGTTCTTCTTTTGTGATCATACCTTGATATGTGCTTTGGAAAATAATTACATCCACTTTATCGCTCCTGGGGGGTCTTGCATCAGCCACAATTCGATCGTTTCCGCGGCAAGCCTGTAGAACAAATAGTTTCGGTTTACCATCCAATGTGCGGTTTGACGTGCATTTGTCTACGATATCTTCCTGGAAGTAAAACCACTTCCCATCGGAAGCCAGTATTGTATCGTTTACACTTCCATGGCTCATGATGAACACGATCAGGCAGCTGTATGGGGTGAAGTCTTTTTGTGAAACTGAAAATTTAATAATAAGATTGTATTTTATATTATTATTCCTGTTAAATGAAAGCAGTTGCGCGAATGCAGCTTACTTTCGGTCATCTTTTGCTGTACATATTCTTCAGGCTTGTTTTCATTGATATCAAGCTTATCGCAACGGTAATGTTGCAAAACTTGCTGTATTCTTTCCATGTCCTTTGCACTACCGGGCCTGTTACAAGCACTGTTATCGAATTCATCGTTATGGAACACTAGCACATATGCATCTTTGGACAAGTCGTAAAAATGTTCTCTTCGTTTTGCTTCTTCCATTTCATTCTCCATTCTCATGACATCATCCCACGTCATACCCTTCGGTAGTAGTGTCGGCTGTAAGGGCTTCATTTTAGGCAGTTTATTTGTGACTGTGTAACTATGTTCGGCATTATCTGATGCAATACGGGAATTACTTTGATACCGGTTTGAGTCCAATGATTCGTTAGAACGGAACATATTATCCTCATCTTCACTAGTTTCCTCTTCTTTATTTGCTTGATTTGAACTTGCAGAAATACCCATTTTCATCTAATTATCAGAAGCACTTATTAGGCACACACGTTTATTGAAAAGATTTGTACGTAATACTGCCCCCAAGCTTTCGTTTGTACTGTTAACACTTCATACCTGCAGCAGCATATAGGGACGCAACTATTGCTGTAGGTTTTTGGCATACAAATGGAAAAAAAAATGGCATGATAAGGGTGCATGACGTATTGAACCTAAAACGTCAACGAGAAAACGTGAACGATACGGTGAGTGCACGGAATAAGGGGGTACGATTATCTAAAGTACGTTTGGACAACGGAGGTGCAACGAATTGCTGGTTGATGGTTACCTTTTCATACGTTATTTATGTATTGTGATTGTTGTAAGTATTGTTTCTTGTATTTAATTGCTTCTTAAAAGGCGCATGTATGTATCTTGTATTTATATTTGATTTAGCGACCTTTAAACTATTCTAGCAAATTTTATGACTTTTGTTTATTATTACTTACTTATACTGTTGTAATATTGTGGCGTACACATTGAACTCCGCTCAAAATGTATCCTGAATTCCAGTTTTGTGTGTGCAACGGAATATTTTTCAGTTACTTGCTGGTATGGACTAGCTCAAAATCGAAAGAGAAGTTCGAGTTGTAGGCACACATTGCATTGGGTACGCTGAATTCGAGCTAGAGTCTTATCTAAATTTGTTTTTTTTTTTACTTTACCGATTTGATAAACTTCACGATTTAAGGTATATTGTTTCGTTTTAATTGCTATTGTATCAATTGGGCAAATATCAGCTATTTTTGTAAAGTGACAAATTTTTGTGGTAAATGCTTATGGTATTCTGAAAATAATATCATTACCACAGGTATTTTTGTTTTTTTTTTAAATAGTGCATGCTTACCTTTGTCTCGGAATTCTCGGTTTAGTACAGTGTTGATGCTGATGATGCTTAGCTGGTTGTTTCCGATTATTTTTCGACCAATTACAAAGCTTTTTCAGTCCAGTTTAAGTAAAAAATATGGAAAAATAACATACTTTCTGAAGCAGCCCCAAATTGTTTTACAAAATGCTTTGGTCTGCGGCCACCAGATGCGTTAGTGAAAATCGAAATTACACTATAAGTTTTTTCTTATTCTCAGCCAAGACTCAATCGCAACAATGTGATATTACCATGCCTATGATTTGCTTTATTCTGAAATAAACCTCTTTGTGTGTCTTAAGCGGTTTACTGTATAGAATGTAAGCGTTTTCAGTCATTTTTATATGTTCTGACGGTAAACACACGTTGGTACTATCATCATTAACTGTCATTATCAGTTCAAAGTATGTTTTCCATTTACTGATTAAGCTGTGAAACTGTTCGATCTGACATGGTTGAGTTTTTAGCCAGCACAAGAAAGTATTGAATTGAGAAGATAACAAGAAAAGGATAAGATATTGCAATTACATCAGACAAAGTAATGGGAAAGCTAACCCAAGCTATCTTAAGGCCGGGGTACATTGTCCGTACTCGCTAGCGTAATTTTTGTAAACGCGTACGCCATCTAGTGGCGGCGGATGGAAGCTAGAGCTGGTATAATTTAAAAGTGTTTTGGGTCGAGCAGGCTATAATTTTACCCAATGATGGATAGATATTGGAGAAATGTTGCCCAGCGCTTTGTATGAATGACGATTTGTACAACAACAACACTGAACGGCATACTTTGTTGGAATTTAAGGACGTTTATCAACATTTCAAACGGCATTCAAATAGCCTGGTCGAAACTTTATGAGACAGGTATGAATAATTTTGACACATAAATTATACCGACATTTAGCTTGCGATGGTTGTTGCCAGATGCGCTAGTGAAAAAATTACATTAGCGAGTACGGACAATGTCCCCCGGACTTTAGATTTGTTTTATAAAACCTGGTCGCAAATTATTTTTCGTTCTCTCCATAAGTTACAGTGGTGGCCACTTGAATTCGGACACTTGATATTTCCACGTATTTTCTTACTTGCCGCAAAGTATTTTGTTCTGTATAGTTCGTTCAACTATTTCTCCGAAAACTTTTTTTCACACATCGTTGAAAACATTTATAAGCTATGCTCCTGCAAAAAACAGGCCGATATTTGTAAAAATCTCAGAAAACCTACTGTTGGAGCAACTACTCGAGCAGTTCGAAGAGGAGCAGAACAAATCCGTTCATTTTTTAACTTGTTTACGCTGATATCACTAGCGGTTTAGATTTAATAAATAGATGACGAAAAGGCTTTTTTGTCCTCTTCTTCTCTGGCAAACCGTTGTTACAATATTGGTAATTATTGGTAGCTTAGAAAACAGAAAGAAACGCGCAAGACTTTATCAGAAATTCTCCTTCGAGTTAACACCAACCAAATTTCTGAGAAATATCCTCACAGTAATTATATTTTAAAAAAGCACTTCAACAAGTTTTGTGAGGTGACCGATTAAACTAAATATTTGATGTATATCGTTACTGACGAGTTTCAAAATGATTCGGTAGTGATACAGAGTTGTTTTAACATTCTGCCTTACAACATCGCAACGCTGTCTAAATAGTGAAATTGAACTACAATTTATTTCATGACAAATTGATTTATTTGTGTGATCATTCTAAAACTAAAACTAAGCAACCTCAAAACGTTGCGTGCCGCACATGGTGCAACTAGCCACCTTCATGCTTTGCACACTTAACCTTCGCATTACCCACCCATTGAACTTTTCGCTTTATCCTTTCTGTTGCTGTTGACACTTTAGCCCACGAGCACATGCGATTTGCCAGACCGCTGCGTGACTGGCGGAACCTGCTTACGTGCCAAACCACCGGGGCACGGGTACAAAATAAATAGGAAAATAAAGCCCCCGAACGATACACCAACCGTTGCTTTTGCTGGCGACAAAATCAAATTACGAACCTCTTCCACTGTCGTATAATGAATGTGCTGTCATGACCTCTCCCCCTCACAAGTAGGGGCACATGTAGGGATGCTTTTAATACGACTAGGGTGAGTGTGTGACGACCGTTTCATTTTCATCCGGCGTGCTGTATGCGAGCTCGAGTGAAAACAAAACCAAAAAAAAACACGATAACTCGCATGCACTTTTGTTCCCGACACACCACTTAAGGCTTATTAAAAACTTCCTTAGCAGAAGTGTAGCGAAGATACGATGTCAAGGGGAGGAAATAGTTAGTGTGGACAAAGGATGTTGCTTGATGGGTGGTTTTGTACAGTGAAACGAAGCTTTTATTACGTCAGCTAAGATATTTATAACAAGTTAAACGTATGTTAAAGTATTAGAGAACGGATAAAGATCAAATCAAATGGAAACAAGTTGCTCCATAGTATATTATTATTTAGAGAATGAAAAAGTTTTGATAATAATATTCAATTCCACAACTTTCAACAAAGCGAAACACTAACAGTATCATTCCTTGCAATCAGTGCAATCTACCGAATTGAAATGCATTGATTGGTTTTCACAAATTTCAAACGCAGTCAAACGGAGTCTGTGAAAAATACCCAAATTTCAAAGTAAACACAGCGCCAGCTGCAGCAACAACATTTCGATTTGCTGAGCGGCAGCAGCGCAATCAACAGAACCGTTCCCCCGCTTTTGTCGATTTCAATTAGCTTGTGTTTTGCAATGTGCACAGAACCACACCGAGAGAACCGTACCGTTTGCCACCGAAATATGGACGAGGTTTAGCTTAAGCGGCTAAAACTAATGCACCGTCCGAAGCTTGTTGGCGATGATGATGTTGATTTCGTGGAGCGATCGCTTTTGATGTACGGTACGGAACATCGAATAAATGCATTCTCGTTTGATCGAATGATGTAGATTCTGCTTAACACCCTGAGCGAACGTTTCGGCAAATTGCTGATCAATCACAAATTTCGAAGAAATGTTCAAATCCATTTCGCCATTTTGCTCCTAAACCCGATGCAAGCGGACATCCTTGTGCGAGGATATTTGCACTGCAACTCTATTAAAGTTATGGGAAATGGATTTGCTGATTAAAATGTGCCTTTTAGTAGCGCACTGCACCGCAAACATCATCCACCATGGGAGATGCAGGCTTTCATTCATTAGCCAGCGCAAACAGACAGATCCAGACAAATAGTGGCCCCTTTTGCTCTTTGGTTCAGAATGACGTTCCAGTTGTGTACTGCTGGCCAAAAGCTTGCAACCTTTGCAATAATTGAAATGCACAGTAATGAAAATGAGCGCGGGGTGAGTTGGTGAGCCATATTTTTTGATAAATATTCAGCTTCTGAGCTGTAACAGTCTGCTACACGTATGTATGAATGGCAAAAATGTACTGCAGAAACAGAACCACTGAAGTGTATTTGCTACGTGTTGAAAGTTGCTGAAAACCTTTCCCATACAGTGCTCGAAATGAAAGTTGCTAGCAAAGAAAAATAAACTACTACAGCTTCGGTAAAAGTTTCTTTCTGGTTTTTGTTGCTTCTCGAACACAAAATCGAACACTTCGTTGCGACCACCTGAAAAGAAGTACCAAAGAAAACGACAAAAACGAAACCCGCTAAGATATTTCTGGTGATAAAGAAATCATGAGTGTAACCGGGCTTCGATCCGTTCCGAAATCGTGCTACCGATGGCAGCTCCCGGTCGTTCCCGGCGAAAGAAGCTCAGCTGTAATGTGTTCCTTTTTATGCCACTTCAAGATGTCTCGATTGAAATACGACATCGGATCGGTACTGCAGGAAAATATCTGCAGTGTCGTTCGCTGTCGCCGTCTTCTCCATCTTTCACCCCATTTGCAGGTGTTCCGACCCCCTTGGGCAGGTGTGAATCAATCTTTGGAACGAAAAATTTATACGTCCCCATAGCGCGATCGGAACATCCGTAACCGTGTGCTGGGGATGGCTGATGGATTCTGGAGATTTTTATGGCTTCTGAATTAGATGGTTTGCAGTGAGACCATGGTAACCGCGGTAACCAGAGCTGTGAAGACGGTGTGAAGATGCTTTCTCGGTTCCCTTCGTTACCTAGCTGTAGTGTGGTTTTCTTCGGTTGCTCCCCGCATAGCAGCTCATAAAAAACATTCACCTATGAATCACACGAGCCATTGCAGGTCCGGGTGGATGTGCGGCAGGACAGGATAACGATAATCAATTTGAGCAGCTTTTGTCGCCAACGCGGTTCGTTTTGTGTGGGAGCGCTCGATGCTCTGAGTAGCTATAGGTAGCATTATTTCAAGCTTACGATGCTCGAAGAAGTGCAGCTAAGCATGACCGAGGGCGCTCAGAGGTCGAAAGTTAGGTTAATATTTAATTTTTATCGACGAAAATTTATACCGTAAGCCGCTGAATAATGGATGTGACATTGAGATGACATTCAGGAGGAAGTTTGAGATCTCGAAAGGTTCTGCTATTCAGTATTATGGTAGTGTTGTATGGCCATCTCGAACTTGATAAATTGACAACGACACTATTTATAGCATGTGACAGTTATGGCGTAATCAACGGAACTTTGATGTAGTTCGATATTGATTGGAAGTATTCAAAATTACCTATTCACACAAAAATCTCATTACAATCAAGTGTCAGAATGAATGCCTTTCGTTGCCAATTTTCTTTCAACCGTACATTAACAATATTGCCCCCAAACCCTGAACTGGAACCACCCTTTCTGCACAAGTTTCGTGTGCCATAAAATCATCAATTTCGTCGATCGTTAGGCTTCATTGGATTCGTGGAGGAAATTTCGTTATCCAATCACATTTCCAGCAATATCTGCCTTCAATTGGAACGTCAATACGCAACTAATAAGCTATATGCGCCCAAGTCCGCCGTTACCTTGTCTAGGGTTCTATGATTTCCAATCGCTCCGCTATCAGGTTTTGCCATTATTTGGTCCCCGGCTTTGCGTCCCCTGACGTGGTAATTACAGTCAGATTTTCCAAATCCTTCCATTTCCAACTGAAATGTTGCGGGCTGGGGGAGGATAAAAAAGGGTCTACCCTGAACGAAATAGCAGCTGACATATGTAAGCCGCTCAGTAATGCCGCTTGATTCCAATTTTGACTTTACGATTCTCTGGGGAGAAAGGGGCAGACAGCAGCAGTGAGATGAGAACAATAATGCCCTGTTGTTGCGATAACATCTAGTGTGTCATGTGGAGCCACCTTTCCCCAACTTCCAGGCTGCTGTTATCTTTGGTGTGACGTTTTTGTCCGTTTTTCCAACCGCGCCGCTGGAATGTGCGTCGGTATGATATTCGGCAGCTGGGTTAAGGTTCTTGTCGACAGGGTGACCTTAATGTTAGCCCTAGCCCTTTTACCGAGAGCAACTGCTCATTGTAGTTTGCACAACCCCGTTACCTCTCCAGCTAGAAGCAGAGAAGCTCCAAAAGGACTGAACTGGCCGGTTCGACCCAGCTCCATAAAGGCTATGGGGTTGACGCAACTGCAGAGCATCTCGTGCAAGAGAAGAACAATACTACTTGGAGCACCGAATCTTCACCGAAAGATAAAATTATCACTTTATTGTTGTTTGATGATGTTTTTCGGGCTTTTGTGGGAGATCTCACTGGAGGGCGGCTGTTCAAGCCGAAACCACGATGGTATTGGACACGTCCTACTGCAGAGTCGTTTGAACCCCGCCACCATCCGGCCACGGCTCTCGGTTGCAGTCACGATGGCAGTCAATTTCATGGATAAGACAGTTGTTCGGTGACCTAAAGATTGTTTTCGTAGAAGGGCCGCCGGGTGCATGGGCCGTTCGACCAAACACCGCTGTGGGCCGTAAGAACAAGGGTGCCAACAGGCTCTCGACATGCTTGTTACGGATGGTAATTGATCATTACCATAAATTTGAGGCACCATCTTTGAGTGAACCGGCATCGTCCGGGGATCGTCTTTATGGGAAGTCTTCAAGCCGGAAGAATCGTTCGTTCCGCTGGATGACCTTTCGAGCGAATCATTCTGCTGCTGCTGCTCGATGTTTGGGGGGGGGGGACAGGAACCAATCCAATGTATCCGCGCCGGGTCCCAACCGAAGTCATCCATCCGGGTGTGTCACTTCGATTTTCGATCTTGTTGCGGACGAGTTGTTCTTCCCCGGGAGAGGGGAAATGTTTGACGCTCGAGTTACCTTCCCCGGTACCGTCGGCTGGGTGACCTTTTCGTCGGGGCCGGTTGCTGAAATTTAATTTCCGGTGTTACAAATCAAAACTCCAACGCTTAAGGTTAGCATTTGTGGTGGTGGTGGTGGTGCAGTGTCGTTTGAATTGAGGTTGGATGATGGAAGAAGAAGCTGGAGCAGCAAAAGTATTGACCTGATTTCTGTTTGGGATTTGAAGTGGTTGGAAGAATGGTTTCGTAAGGACGTTTTTAGCTCTTTAGTGCGACTAATGATACCTTTGATGGTTTAAGTTAGAGAGTTTTTTTTGAGTGTGCGGCTTCATTCATGTAAATACTTAGCGAAATGAACTGTTTGACAGGTGAAACTCACGATAATTGCCTTGTAAGTGTCATATAAACAGATGCCGTAAAGAAAAGCAGTTATTTATCCATACAAACGCATGCTTTTTAATTTAACGGCTAGACAACTATCGAGCTTTCAACTAAAAAGTACTATACTTTGTTTCAAAATTCGTTCTAATTTTTTTAAGCTTTTTTTTAGGAAAAATTAGAGTTTGGTTTGGTATTACATATTGATAACATTTCAACCTATAAATGACAAACTCGATGTACATAAAACACTCATCGGAATGGTAAAGCTCTCCAACGTAAATGGCTATGTGCATCAAACGTTGTTGGAATGGTTTCATATTTAAATTTATTCTCAACATGTAGTTGAATAAATCATAACATTCATCCCCATTCATATTATTCCTAAATGAATAAAACTGACGATTTTTTTGTTTCGTTATTAAAATAGCAAAAGCTAAAATAAATTACCACTACAAACCATTACGTTTCGCTTTGCAACCGAATGAAAATTCGGTAATCCATGCCACCACACTCTTCTCTCCGTATCCATTACCATGTCACCAAACCTACTTTGCATTCACGGGATGAAACAATATCGTGAACCGATTTCATAAATCATAAGCAAGCAAAAATTTGAAACACATTTTCTCTCCATTGGATGTTTGTAATGCGCCAGTGCTTTGTTTTCATCAGCATTTCGATTCCAAAACCTGTCATCAACTGCAAATGCAACGCACACACACACACACAAACGCACTTACACACAATCGCATTTTGCATCGGTAAAGTAGTTTAGTTTGGTTTTATTTTCCATCGCTTGTACCAAAAATAAACATGAGCCTTTACTGCACCGCCACATTTTCGGTGCTGGACACAGGCACAGCAGCATCCATCCCGCACGTAACACAATCGCACACACACACACACACCCTAACACACTGAGTAGTTGTGGGCGGAAATTTGAATAACGTCAAATATTCAAATAAATCACACACTGTTTTACTTCGTGAACTGCCGCTACCGGAGGGTTTTTGAATGGTGTGCAGTGGCGTAGAGTGGGAGTGTTTCTGTTATATTTTTTTCTTCTTCTTCTTACCCACCCTCTAGCGACATGTTTTCGCGTCTGCCGCGGATCGTACCATTCGCGTGTGCAAGTGCATTTGTAAATATTTCATTATTTTCCACACGGGGCAGGGCTTCTGTCGCGCCCACGGGTTTGTTTGCTCACTGGCTGTCGTTTTTTGCGTGAAAGGGTGAAGCGATGGACCATGGTTGAAAAGGGGGGCGGGGTGAAATTATTCATTCAATTTATGGTTTTTATTCATGAATTATCGAGTTACAACAGGACCTTCCTCCGATTGGTCACCGGTGCGAGAGCGTGCGCCCATAAATCTTTCCCGAGAGCCTTCATTTTTTGTTGCTTCTTTTCTCTCGCCTCCATCTTTGCCGCCGGATGCACCGGCCGGTACAGGCCTTTGGGCCATTACTTTGTGATTGTGAAGTGCATTGCTGGGATGCATTTTTTGTTTTGTTTCTCTTCTTCCGATGTTTCACTTGCGTTGTGATTTATGTGCAATGATGCCATTGCTCTTGCACCGTTATGATATTTTAACTTGCATCCCTGCAGATGCAGATGCATTTTCGATTGACTTACAGCTGGCCATTCTCGACCTGGACCTCGCTTTAGCATGCTCTGGCATGTTATCTGCAATGAGGATTATGCGGTTTATTAAAGCCTTGATCATTTGTGATGCGATGTTGTTTCAGATAAGCCGTTTTGTGATGTGCTTTAAATAAAAAGTTTTTTTATATTGATTTAACAAGCAATTTCTTAGTGCAGCGATAGTCGAATTGCATTAGTTAGATAAATGTTATAACAATTTTTATATCAAGTAGTTTTAGATCATTCCCGTAATGTATCGACTCAAAGTAGAAGCTGCTAGAAGAGTTAGAATTTCCTGATTTAATCAAACATACTTGATTCCAACTTTTCTGCAATCAAGCATTACACTAAAAGTGCTGCAAATTTTCTTGAAAGTATGCTCTTGAGCATATACACTTCTAAAACTACCCATAAAATGCTTTTATTTTGATTAAAAAATTTAGGTCAAAGCTTGCGTATCCAAACACATCCCTGCCGGATGCATATGCCACGGTGCCTTCGAAAAATGATGCAATCACTTTTATTTATCACCACCTGATGATGAAAATCGGATCGCCTGGATCATCACTACCAAACCCTGGTGTGCCGCTCCATCCAAAACGAGACTGTGACAGACATACACCCTCCTTCGGTACACACACTCGGGGCACCGGGACTACCGGCATAAATTCCAATCAACACTATCCCCGCAAAAGTACACACAGAAACACACACACACACATGGGCAGTGCATCCCAAAAGTCAACACTGTACCCGATGCATGCCAAAGCAATCCCGAACACTCCCATCTTCTTTGCGGGAACGCTCCAAAGTGCCGACCAGTTTTCTTTGTGCCCCGGCACGTATCTCTCGCTCGCTCGCAAACCAGCGTATGAAGCCACATGCATATGGGGAATTTGCCATTCGTGTGCTGCACCCCCAGCGTGCCACTGGGTGGAAATGGATGGCTGATGTCGCGTTTGCATTTGGTGTTGGTGCTACCGCTGTCGCTCCATGGCAATTCGCTTGGGAAACACAGCTAAGGCTGAACAAACCCCGTTGGAATCACGGCGGACGCAGAATGGGAGGAGACGGCAAGAATGAATGGGTTTCAATGTTTGCGTTATCAATAAAATACACAAAAACAAAATCTGAAATTTATATAAATATTTCAACATTATTTTCCCCTTGCGCCCTTGCGCATTGCTTTCTTGTTGCCGTGCCACCACCGTGTTCGTCGGTGGTTTTTCACACGCCTCCACACTTAGCACGGAGGATCCCGGCTCGCTTCGCCACGTTTTGCGGTAAACGCCTTGCTGTCCCATTCCCGTCCGGAGCTCGGGGGAAGGGTATTTTCTGCAAACAGAGACACCTATGCCATTGGCCAGAAGGAATGGAGCTGGGAGGACAAACACACGCTGCCACTGCTGTGGAGTTGTCGAGCTGAAATTTATTCCTCCCTGTTTTGTGGCATTCTTTCGCCGAATATAAATTTATAATCATAGCGATATTCAAATGTTCTGTTTCGGCAAGCGCGCATACATACACAACACACACATACAAATTTTTTGGGCAGACTTTATGCAAACGGATTGCGCACTGTGACAAGGTGCAAGCTTTCGAGCGTGCATGTTCGACGCTCACTGCCAGCCATAAATTTGATGTTCAACATGGTAGTGTAGTAGTGCAAACGCTCACCACCAGTGCGGGAACCGATTTCAAGTCTACTTGGTCGCCTAATAGTATGGACAGCGTCTCCCTGTCTGTTTCTGATTGAATGTGCACTTTTATTTCAGGAAATTAATCGCAACTCTTGCTGAGAGTATTGAACTCGTTACGACGGCGTGCAAGTTTGCTGATTGCCTGGTACACACACGGCCGTGATTGGATTAAAAATCTCATTTGCCTTGCAGGACGCTGTGCCACCTACACCGTTGAGACATAAGATGTACATGTAGCAGTTGGTGGGATAGGGTAGAATGATGACACCAAGTTCAGGACAGACGTCACTCGGATCGATCGTTACCATCTCTGTTGTAGTGGTAGGTTCCGGTGTAGTAGTGGTCGGTTGTTCGGTAGTAGTTGTGGTAGGGTCTGGTGTGGTAGTTGTAGTTTGTTCGATTGTAGTAGTAGTCGTTGGTAACTCTACAGTAGTTGTCGTAGAGTCAGTGGAGATTGTTGATGGTTCAGTAGTAGGTTCTGCTGTGCTGGGAGCAAGCGTTGTCGTATCGAATGTCGTTGAAGGTGTGTCGGGAGTAGTAGGCGTTGTGGTCTCAAAGTCTGTTGTAAGCTCCGGTGTGCTAGGAGTAAATGTTGAGAACTCTGGTGTTGTTGGAGATATTGTGGAGGTGTCGGGAGTACTAGGCGTCATTGTCGGAAGGTCTGTCGTAGGCTCCGGTGTGCTAGGAGCAAATGTAGATGTCTCTGGTGTTATTGAAGGCGTGGAAGATGTGTCAGGAATAGTAGGCGTTGGTGTTTCAAAGTTTGTTGTAAGCTCCGGTGTACTAGGAGTAAATGTTGAAAACTCTGGTGTTGTTGGAGATATTGTGGAGGTGCCGGGAGTACTAGGCGTCATTGTCGGAAGGTCTGTCGTAGGCTCCGGTGTGCTAGGAGCAAATGTTGATGTCTCTGGTGTTATTGAAGGCGTGGAAGATGTGTTAGGAATAGTAGGCGTTGGTGTTTCAAAGTTTGTTGTAAGCTCCGGTGTACTAGGAGTAAATGTTGAGATCTCTGGTGTTGTAGGAGACATTGTGGAGGTATCGGAAATAGTAGACGTTGTGGTCTCCAAGCCTGACGTAGTGGACTCTGGTACGGTTATGGTAGAGATTGATACGGTTGTGGAGGTAAAATCCGTTGTTTGCGTATTCCAGTCCGTCGTTGATGTGAGCGATGGTGTTGTTCCGGGCGGGCCAGTCGTTGACGTCAGCTCGGTAACAGTTACGGTGGAAGGTCCAACGGTTGTTGTAGTATCTGGTCCACATGTCCCAGGAATACACATACCAAGCGGCACCGAAAAGTACTCTTCATATCCACACGTCCTATAGTGCGGGAATCCCTCAACGCAGGTGTAGTACGAGGTGCAGCTTCTTGGATTTTCCACATTCACTGTAAGTGTCGTGTTGCAGTACACGTTCGGCACTCGGCACGTTGAGTACTGGGGATAGGTGCAGGTACGCGTCTCAATGTCAAAGTAAAGATTGCTGTAACACTGGAACTGCAGTGGTTCACCTTTGAAACAGAGATAGTGCCTGCCGAAAAAGATAACACGGCCATGGAATGGAGTTAATCACTAACTTACGCACGTGGGAGATATCAGTGCGAGTGGTTCCGGGTACGCTTACCTCGAGCAATCTTGCAGCCGTGCATCCGGCAGCCACACCGGGTTGTAGGGATCATCTACAGAGGGGCAGCTGTAACCACACACAACGTTTCCGGGCACGTCACAGGTGTTTAGCTGTGGGTTGAACAGAAGCCCACCGCTACAGCTTTGCACGATCGGCACCGTTCCGTAGCACAGGATGTACTGGGTGCAGTTGGTTGGGTTGGGAAAGATCTGCACAACGTCGGGATTGTTGCAAAGCTCTTCGAACTGGAACGCTACTTCTACGTGTGACTGTTCTTCCATCTGTCCAAGTAGACAGATTTGCACTGCTGTGTCAAAGTAGTGTCCATCTGGACAGGGAACCGTTTGCACTACACCAGCATCACAACGCGAATATTCCGAGGACGTTCTGGGACTGGGAAACACTCCACCGAGACCCTCGAACGTTTGTTGAACACATCGCAACTCCCCAGTAACGGACACTAGCGCTACCGAGGCGAGCACAACTACCACAAGCTTAGTCCTCATGCTTTCTGGCAACTGTTAAACGTGGCCTAAACTGAGCCAAACCTTCAAATCACTCGTATATTTATTGCCATCTTGCAACATATTCCAAATCAGAGGTTTATCTCTATCCCACGATAAGCTATGACTCGTTTGTAGGCACGTTCATTCAATGATGAAAGTTTTTTTTGGAACAAGCTTCTGTTTGCTGGTGAGTCCATCACGATGACGGACAAATCCGTGCGTTGTATTGTTCGATTAAGTCATCGATGAAGGTAAAGATTTCCATCATTCCCGTTAAGCAGATAAGACCCAATATTATCAAGCGCTCATAATGCAATGTGTGAAACCATTCAGTACTTTGTGAGGGTTTATTTTAACGGCTGTACGATTTCATGTGTACTCGTGATCTACTAAATAACTCAATTTTTGTTTCCAAATTAGGTTGGTACGAGCGTATCAAAAGCCTTTTCCAAAATGCATGCTTAACCTCAACATTCAACACCAGTGCCGGACTAATACTATCGTTCATTCTCTCTCACGCACACACACCCACAGTGATTCAGCAGTTCGTGCACTCCCAAAGCCGGACACTAAAATAGCCTACTGACAGCTTCATTCAGCATCGAATATAATTTAATTGATATCTATTCTGATCTTCGCGTGGAATTGAAATTGAAAACGAACCGATTTCCGCGAACCCGACAGAGGGTGCATTGTTGCACTATTATCGTTGCAAATTATACACTCTGCCGCCTCTGCGCCAACTCCATCACTTGCGCTTCTGCCGCCACTGGTTCGATTCCACTCCGAATTCGGCTGGGGTTTCCTACGCAGTTGCACGTCAGCGGGTCTGTCCCCGTCCGTCGACAAAATGTGTTTTAATTAAATTTCCTCGTCCAAATTTGCGTGACGAAATAATGGATTTTTATTCATTTCACTCGACGCGACCGGGTGCTCGGATACACGCCAAATTCCGTATCGCTATTTCGAATTCGTGACGGGACTGGCACCGTTACCTTCCCCTCCTTCGCTCTTCTGTTTCCTTCCTCAAACAGAATCGGCATTGCATCGGGTGCAACTGTTAATCCCTCCGGACGCGGAAACCGGTATACAACGCCGTGCCACCGGAAGAACTATTCGCCATCACGGTCATCCTGTTTCGTTGTGTGTACCCTTGGGGGCGGGGGAGCGCACTGCCACTATCAGTAGCACGCGATGCGCCGAGGCTTTGATAAATGAATGGCTATAAAATTATAAAACTATCGGTTCAGCGCTTTTTGTATGCTTTTCCGTCGACGGGCCTGGTGGTGGAAGATCGTATCGATTGGCTTTTTCTTCGCGGGTTTGTTTTTTGGGCGGAGTGGTGGGTCGGTGTGGTGATATTTTGAGATAATTTTGTGACGATTGTTGCACAACTTTTGACCTTCCAAAAAAAATTGCGCTAGCCGTAGGCAAATTGTTAACATGAACGTAATCAGCGGAATTATTCCGATATTTTCAAAATTTATATTTAATCACCTTTATGAGTTTAAAAAATCACTTTATTTTGGAGTTTTGTGAAGAGTTTTTTAAGTTTTTAGTATCAGAATAACCAATAGTTAAATTAACTCATAACAGTAAATAACACATTAAATAAAGTTCACCATTGACAGTACCTTGAGCCATTCCACTATTGAGTATTTAGTCCTTCGAACCGGATAAGCACATGGAGTACAAGTTGGTGTTGATATGCAATTTATGTTGGAACATATATTAAAGAAGCATGACAACTTTCAATCATAATAATAATAACTAAAAGTAATTATCTACTAACTGAATTTAAAGATGAATGTTCGGTATTATCCTTTCAGACTAAGGAATCTGTTATTTCTACTATCTGCTGCCTGACCGTTTCAGAAACCACTATACCGTTCCTTTTTCAATCATCAAAAAGATGAAAATAACTATGGTTTTACCTTCCATTGGCACAATAAACCCCGGTAACTGGAGCCCGAAAGCGCACTCGGCAAGCGCAAACGTCCTTAGCCGTAAGCATCAGCATGCCCGCTCTTTCTGTCTCATTCATTACCCTGATTTATTTCGCATTTTGCACAAGATCGTCATTTCCGAACACGATCAAAGGATCGTTGCTTTATTCTATTAAATTTCTTCCCCTGCATGTTCTGCAGTGAATATTGAGATTGAAGCGGTAGGAGGATAGATTTCAAACCCCTTCGATTCTACTAGAGAGGGAGAGAGAGAGAGAGCGAGAAAGAAAGAGAGAGAGAGATAGAGATAAAGAGCGAAACTGAGGGAAGGAGAGAGATAGTTTCATTTCTGTTGGTTCTGGTCATATTGCAAAATAGCTACGATTTTCTGCTGACCTTATCGTGTCTTGTCGTCCTGTGAGAAATAAGGGATTGGAAAACAAAGCGAAAATAAAACTAACTAAAGCACTCTTTCTTTCGGCACTTGCATCTCCGGCCACCGGTGCATTCACGGGGTGTGCAATTTGCTTAAGATTTTACTTCAGAGTATACAAGTAGAAGGAAGCAAGCGAGGAATGATATTCTACAGAGCTTTATAGTGCTGGTTGCGAATAAAAAAACATTGTTTTGCCTGATGAAGGGTACAAGTGCTTCTTAGAATCATCTTCGTTAAGCTAATTCAAGAAGCACCGTACTATGTTCCTTAATGTTTTGAAGATGCGTTTCCCCACAGGAGTGAGTTAGTTATCTTGATCGCATAAAATCATTTAAAATTATCCATTACTATTTCTATAGCAACTCTACTATTTGCTCATACGATTCTCAAAATTATGCCGGTTCCATGTGGCTCAACGTTTAATTGGCATCATCCTTTGTACAACCAATACCCCGGATATGTTCTCCTGCGTTCAGTAAACTATCATCGTCTGGACGAGCGTGTCGAAAATATTTCATGCACTTCACAACGCTGTACGGCATACGAAGCAAAAAAAAGGCTCCCTCACAATTTGAAGGGCATCACCTCAACGCGACGGGGAAAACAATACGTGTCTATAATAAAAAGTGCACACATCGAACAATCAGCCGAACGAAAAAGACAAACATGCCATGGATGGGGTTGATGGGGACACAGTGGCTGCACACTGAATGCACAATGCACAGGTAATAACAGGCGCCAAGGACCATTGCGCGCACTGAAATCCGAAATGCATGTACGGTGAGTTTGTGGGTGTGTATGTGTGTGTATGTGGAGATGGAAAATCAAGGGAAACGGTACACACTGCCACCCATTCACACACACACACGCACACACACATCGCTGATAAAATAACGTCTATCGATTTCAATTCAATTAAGTTAATCAAGTTATTTCCACTTCAATAAAACTCAATCCCGGGACCCGGGTTCGGTTGAGCGCTGATTTTCGCCCTGCACTGCACTCCCCACCATAAACCACTGGTTTCCCCAAGGTGTCTGCACGCGGGCGGAAGCCTAAATGACGAACAGAAAGCTGCTCCAAAACGGATATGCAATGTGTGGCATGTGTGCAAAAGTGAGCGCAACGGTATGGTCAAGCCAGCAAATAAGGCGCACCGTCCCAGACACAGCTCAGCCTAGCGGCGGAGGAGAAGTGACAGTTGTCGATGATAAGTGATGGGGTTTTTCGGTCGATTCGAAATCAAGTTGTCGAATGTGCCGGGTAAAACGGTTCGCGTAAATATGTTCGGAGTTTTTTTTTGTTTCCATCTTGCAATCGTATCGCTCCACCAGCGCGGGAAAAAAGTGCTCAAAAGCATGCAATCAAACGCATCATTCGTAACCGACGTTAGAGCTGAAAACTGTCCGTTTGATGCGACCGAGGGACGTTCCACAAAGAGAGGGACTGAGTTTCACCATTCACTAGCGCGCTGTCGAGTCATTCGAGTGTCCGTTTTGCACCGACTCGTCAGCCGCGCGGCCTAGCCGGTCGTTTTGAAGCCATTTTACATCATGAATATTAATTAGTTTAACGAGCACTTTTGCACAAACGTCAGTCGGCACAGGGTCCTGTCACGGATCGGCAGCTATTTCTCGGTGCCCTGGTATGATGAGACGGGTCCTGCACAAACGGCAGTTTCGTGCAGCAGAACTATGTTGAAAGTCCCCGATGGGTGTTGCCGGAATGGTAATGTCGGTTCGGGTCAAAAACACGCCTGACGATCCAGACGCGCGCACTCTGATTGGAGCTGACGGTTTTCATTGTACATTGGTCCTGATGATAGCAGCATACGTAGTACTTTTTTTTCATTTTAGGTGACTGAACACTGACTAGATTAGAGACAATTGGTTACTGTGCTTGTTTTATATTCGAATGATGTTCAAATGAACACATTTTTGGGAGTCATACTTCGTTTAAAATCTTAAGCCGAATATTGTCTTACCTGTTTTTGATGTAAGTGTCCACTAATTACCGATACATTGTCATCATCGTCCTCAGCTTCTTCGTCCGGTGCTCCGATTGAGAGCACTGGATTACACAATTATTGAACGGTTATAGCAATTCCCTCTCGCGCTCATTCAATCCCTTTTTGAATGGCAAAGTAAACGGAATAGGGAAAATCGAAACAATCAATTTCCCCCCCCCCCCCCCCCCCCCCCCCCGCAATCCAACCAACCTCACTAAACAATCGACAAAGCTCGTAGCGCCGTAGCAAGATTAATTGATTTCCTTGTGCGCCAAACCACTCGAACGCTTTTCGATCACTGCGACGAAGCATGGGTCTTGCTTTTCGCCAACCATTTGTTTGTTTCTTCTCACTCCCTCTGAAGTGCCTATACCCATTAAAGCGTTCATTAATTTTGAAGCCTGCTGACTCAAGACTTTGTGCGTAACCTGGACGCTGACATTGTGAAAGTGGCGAGTTTTGAAACCAAGTTCTTTTGGTTGGTTTTTGCTCACCGGTTGGCTTTGACGCGGTTTTTGCTGACTTTTTGCAAAAAACCGAAAGTTTACGAGATGTTTGTTAGGGCTGAGATTTTTCCGGCCTAGATTTCTTTTCCTACCCAATCACGATGGTTTTTGTGCCACTAATGATTAAATTTGCTAACAATTGTGGTACTTTCAGTCTCAGCAGCATTTTTTGGTACGTTTGGTTGGAGATTATTGAAAGAAATTTGTCGATTTCGACTATTTTTTTTTTTAATAGACGATGAAAATTGGTGAAATTATGTCAACAATACCTACAAAATCACATGTTCAACTAAACCCTAGATTTTTGTTTGTAAAGCATCGTTAAATAATATTGACAAGAGATGATAAAAACTGTTTGAAACGACTTTTAGCATAAAATTACATTAAAAAAAAAAACAAAGAACGTTAACAAACTCTTTTCCGGGCGAAAACTCAAAATAAAACGAATTTTGAATTAATTGAGAGTTAAATTCCACTAAAGATATTCATAAAAACGTCGCATGTATTTAATCGAGACTTTCAACACTTACTCTCTTCAATACTTTAAATATCTAATTGAAGTTAGTAAACGGTTTTAGTTAGTGTATTTCTTACATGATTTACATACATCTCTCTCGAAAGCACCAAAAAAAGATAAAATTTCAACACCCACAATATACACATCATCCAACGACATCCCAAAATTTCCCTCACGTTGGTGATTTTTCACGCACTCACGGTTCCGGAAAATCGCTCCACTATTACCTGAATACCTACACTACCACAACGACATCGTCTCACCTTCCCAAAACGCAAACCATTAGTTTTATCTTGCAAATTCTTTGACGGTCGCGCATGACGATGAAACTCATCCTCTCTAGGCACATCAAAGCGGGGGAGGGGGAAACCCGCAAATAAAAGAAGAAATAGAAGCGCAAGCTCATAACCACGGTGACCGATGTAATCGTGTGTACACGGGGCCATCCTTACCTCTTGGAAGATCCGGCCGCGTGGGTCGTCCATAATGTGGTTTTCCACCTACTAAACCGTAATGCGCACAGACCTCGAAAGAAAAGCAAGCAATGCTTCCGTGAAAAACCACACATACACACACAAAAGCCGGAGGGGATTTGAACGCTCTGGTATGTCTGCATCAACGGCCACTAAGGTTGATCGTTGTCCGCAGCACTGTCTGGAATCTGCGAGGAAAACATTTTTCCTTCTACATGACTGCTCAGACACAGACACACACACAGAGCGTTCACCAGGATGTATTAAAATCGGATGATGATTAATGAAGACCGCATTTGAATTCATCAGCCCCGGGATGATGCTTCACGTTCGAAGGCAGTTTGAGTGGGGATGAGAATGTAGGATCGGCTATTTTTGCATGAATAATTCCACAATTGTTTCTTTTTTTTTGGTTTGTTTTCGTCCGAGATGCGTAGACATTAAAGCAGTTTCGTAGAAACTTGAAGATTTCCCTCAAATTGCTAATGTTGATATGATGGTATCTGAAGCCAGCTGGAAGCAAAAGCCATTACATTTGCCGTTTCACAATGAACTTTATCTGATGAAAAGCAAACTTCACAATTAAACAAATCCATTTCATTTCTCTTTGGCATTCCAAGCATCAAAACATTTCCCCTGCCACTGCGGATGGGCAATAAATCCGCTTCATCGACATTTCTCAGCAGCATTCGTCTTGGGCCGCTGTGATGACGGGCCTCACTGTTCGCTGATTTATATCGCTGCCCATTAGTCTTCTCCGCGAGGATGCGCGGCCACCGTCGCACGTTTCCGGCGTATGGGGCTGCTGGTTGACGGTTGATCCTGTTGTGGTCAGAGCGGTTGTGGGTAAAACTAGATTTATCTATTTCCTCTTTGCTGCGTCGTGCAGCAAGGAAAGCACTTCACAAGATGCTTGTTTTGTTTCGCAATAAAATAACAGCAGCGATAGGAAAAAATGGCACTACCACTGACAATGGTTTGATGAAATCAATACTGCTCCAGAACCGGTGGTCGGGGTGGTCATAAAACTTTGCTTCCGCACACGGCATCAGGCATCGGACTAAGCTCTCGGGTGCCGTGATCATAAGACACTGGACAAACCGCACAGTCCACGACAGCGCACAATGCTGGAATTTTCTTTTGGCCAAAGGAAAGTGGTTACTACTTCGTCTGCCCGGTCGATCAAACGAAGCTTCGTTGCCTTCATTGCACCATTTGCAGGATTATTGTTTAGCTTTCGAATTGATACCGGATCGTTGTGTCGGACTTATTGAATACGGCAGCCGTAGAGCACACTGCTGACCGGCATTCGAGCAGACCAATCGGTACCAGTACAGCGGCAGGGTGACGAATGTGTGTCTTTCGAAGCGGAGTCGTGCATTTCTTATCGTCTTGTTTGCAATAATCGGTTTCATTTTCTTTTCTACTTTCAGACTCTCGTGTGTGCGCGTGTGCGGTGTGTGTGCTAAGAGAAGCGGAGTGTTTGAAGCGGAATATTCACGTGTGACGAGGAGCATCGGTAACAGTGTGAAACCCAGTGCGTATTAACTACTGTGTTCGACTGTTTGGAGAAAGAGCAGAAAACAAAGTAAATCGGTTTTGGTCATCTATTGTTCGTTTGAGTGGCATGAAGCAGTGATCAACAAAACAGGTAGGTAACAAAGCAAATCAGTTTTAGTTGGTAAATTTTTAAGGCATCATTTACATTGTATACAAAAAAAATAAACAAGATGGTTCTAATTATGTCCTAACGCATGATATAGGGATAAATACTTCGGATATCAAGATTGCAGGAATCTTGTATTTCCTATACCCATAACCTATATAGGGTTTCGAGTAAAATAATGGAATAGTTCAATTAGTTAAGAGAATGCGTCAAACCGGTAGTGGAATCGTGCAAGCATTTTGTGGAGGTTTGTAATCATATGATGGAGTGTTGCAACCGAGTTGTGGAATTTTGTAATGACAGCCACACAGTATGCTTGGAAAATTCCGCAATTCGGTAGCAACACTCCATCATATGATTACAAACCTCCACAGAATGCTTGCACGATTCGACTACCCTGTTGAAACATTCACTTAATCGGTTGAATTATTCCATTATATGACTCGAAACGCTGTTATTGTATTCAGTTCAGTTTCTGTGCTGGAATGCGTATGATATTTCATCTTGATGATCCAAAATGGAAATCTTGGAAGATCTAAGCAATGAAGATATAAATCTGGAATAAAACCAACAAAATACAAAGTTCAAGTTTGGGAAATTTGAAGATACAAACTGATTTCAAACTTAAGCAAACACCTGGATCAGGAGCGGTTGAATTCCAAAGCGGGTGGAGTCTTCAAACAACTCACATGAGAAAGTTTAAAGTCATTGCGAATCGTGATAATTGCTTCGTTGACTCGTTTAATGCAGATCCTGACATAATTTCTAGGAAATGGGAAAGAAACTTCAAAATTTTTTGAGCTTATGAAAATGCAGCTTAGCAGAAAGTTTGAAAATTAAACCACACAAGATCTTCAGGCATCACTCAACTTCTGTGGGTGTGTGTATGTTTGAGAGAGACAGATATGTCATTGCCATTATCTTGAATTTCGTTTCCAGAATCCTCTCAAGTAGATCCAGACATACGGTGATTGGGAAATGGCTAAAGAATTGTAGCCACATTAATGTCTAAACAAACCTTGACCTATGTTTTAATACTTTAGGAAGCATTTTGTCCTTTGTCAAGATTTTGCATTGAATTCATATTGAGATTGCATCAAACCAGACTGTAGAAGGTCTCGAAGGTCTCGAGACCCATTCTCGAAGTACGAATATTTTCAAATTTTACAGTTCTTAGGGTACATGATGCTACAGTATAACCTCGATGGCTGGGTCTTTTTAGTTGTTTGCTAGTTAACAGTTGGCAATAAAAAAACAATAATATGATTCAATGGTTGAATGGTTTTGGGTTTGCTTGGAATGCGCACATAACGTCTGCCACGAAATGGTAAGCGTCCTATTAAAAACAATGCCTTCATAATACACTTAATAATGATGGAATTGATTCTAAAGTCACCGGTGCCGCTAACGCTTCCAGCACCACCCTGAGCATCTCGCAAACATTTGCTCCAGTGCATTAGTGTCAGCTCGGCATAGTTTATACAGCATCCGTACGGTTCGTTAGCTACAGCCGCCTGGTTTGCGCAGTCTTTGACCGAAAATGTTCGAACTTCCACATCAACGACCGTCACTCACGTACACAAGTGTACGAGCTATTTTGCTATAGTTAATTAATTAATTTCCTCATCATCGTGCAGCTTGTGTCAGTCGACCAGCCCCGGGAATCGAACATAATCAAAGTACCGGCTGCAACGCCAGTGCAACATTTCTTTCATCACTCCAAACCACACATGGCCTAGACCGGTGTGTTGCTCTCTATGCACACGTGGTGGAGAAGGACGTAGCAATGCGGAAGCAAAAGGGATGATGCATGTCCTGTTGCAAAAGTGCTTTATTTAACACCACGCATGCATTACTGCCATGGTCTGTGTGTGTGTGTTAGTATCATGATTTGCGTGCGGGATAGCATCAACACTTACGCCACGCGGCCCGAGAGTCCTGCGTAACCGGGCTCTGCAACGCCACCATTGCGGGCCGTTTGTTTCCACGGTACGGTGGTTCTGAAAAGGTGCCATTCCCATTATCTCTAGCCCGAATCCGAGCTTCAACAAGTGGTAAGTTTGGTTTTAGAATATACAGACACGCTCACACACGGACCATTCTTCCTGCACCTGCACCAGGGCTTTTCGGGCTTTGCCCTGTAACAGCCTTGATCCGGCTTTGACCTGCAGCACATTACTTTCCTGCAGCACGGGCAGACTGTTGCATTCCGATAGCCTTGGTTTGTGTGTGAGTGTGCATTGTATGTCGGTATCTGATTGCATTTCGATGGTTTTCTTAATCCCGACGCCGACATGTATAGGGAAGTCTTTTCATCTGCTTCTTCTGTCTGTACGTGAAGCGAACAGAGGGACACTGTAATGTAACGATCGGAAGGCTTTGTCGAGAGAAGGAAGAGTTCTAAAGCAAAAGAGTACATTGTGCAATTGCAATTTCATTGCCATTAATTTGCTTAATGGAATTGAGTAGCCCTGCTTTTCAACCTATTGTACACAATTTCCTGCCAATTATTCCACCTTTTTTAACGGAGGGGGGATTGAAGTTTAAACTTTAAACAACCCTTCTGCGCAACTCTTTAATGAGCCTTGCCACCGATACTTTAACTCTTTATGAATGCGAGTTTACATTTGCCTACTTTACATAGATTGGCAGCATCTCCCTGCCACAGCTTATAACAACAGCTAAGAAAAACACGACAATGCTGTCCAACAACACCCGCGTTAGCAACAAAAACAACCGTCCGAATGGCCGGAAAGCCAACCCTCGCTTCTTTGCGCAACCCGGAATTACGCATTAAAGAGTGAAGTTTTTCCCCACACCAGGGAGCAAAGAAGAGAAAAACACACTCGACGATACAAAAACGGCAGAGTCCCAGCTGGATCTATATCCCACTGGCTTTACTCTGCTGCTGCTGCTGCTGCTGTTCGGGCTGTGGCCGTGTATGTGTGCCGCTAATGGTTATTACAATCGATGTCATAATATTTGCATTCATGCTTGTTTTATTTCTTAACGATGATTTTCGTTTTGCATACAGAGCCCGGACTTTTGCAAACGTTCCCCTTTTTACCTCACCCATATCGCTCGCCCGCTCGGACAGCGTAACCGATAACCCTTTCGCATGGAGCTGAAACTTCAGGTTCCGGTTCTGCGTGACCATTGTCGAGGGCTGTGAAAAGCACCGCAGGAGGTTCATATTTTAATAAACATTCCCGGCACAATATAAACTCCGTTCCTTCGTTGCCACGTTACCCAGCAGCCGGGGCAACAGTCCTACCACGGTACGAGACACGGCGGGGTTTGCAGTACTCGAGTGGCAGGTTGGGAAAAAACCACCCTTGGGTAGCAGCTGGATTTGCATGCGGAACTCCCACTTTCCACTGCCACAATACCATACAATATCTCGCGCCCGGGTCGGTCCGGGGTGGAATAACTTTGACACCGATTGTTTTGTCCTCGCTTGCAAAGACTTTGGCACAATCGCGATGTCCTTTTGCGATACGTGGCTGGGTGGGTGAGAAATTCATACGATACTGTTATGTTTTTTCTCTTGTTTTCTTGTACACTAGGTGCTCTTAGCCGTCTTTCGTGTCTGGCTGCTGCGTACACACGTGGAATTGTAAAGGTCGTGTTAAGCGTTAGGCAGGCGCAGCGGGATGGCGCAGGCAGTATATCCTTGAACTTGAGAGCCGGTCTGTGCCGTGTGTTTTGGTTGCCCTGTACCGGGTGAAATAAAATCGCTTCGGGCGCATGTTCCTAGACAACAATAAGAGAAGAAAAATCACACATAGAAACCTCTAGCGCTATTCACCTCCTGCTGGGATGTATGCAAACAACTTGCCCGCAGCCGCGGGCATTGAATTGATGCCGTGTGAATTTATGCTCTAATTGTTGAGATCGTTACATGTTAATGTAGCCAAACATGCTCCGCATTTCGCTACAGTTGTTTTCGGAGTTTGGAAAATTCACACTTTTTTGTGTATGTATAATGGTGTTGTTATACGACACGCTGTGAAATGCAGCGGTGAGGGGCTTTCGACAGTTTCGATAGAAGGAATGCAAATAAATAATCACACTTCAGCACCAAATATTCGGACATTTTAACAACATAATAACATGCATGGAAACATCAGTTGAAATTCTAATTGAAAAATAAAACAAGTTTTTAAAAAATAAGTCGACGAAAATTGATTTTTAAACCCTTAATTCATGTCAGATTCAAAAGATGGTAAGGCAAAAGAATCCTTTGAAATTACAAATGCTACAAATTGAGATAGGGTTTATTAATTTATATGAAATTGTTTATTTAACAACGTTACCACATGATATATGCATCAAACACGTCATTTGAAATCCAACTTGAAATAAAGTGAGCTAAGTTAAAGTAAATATTATTGCGGATCAAATATTGTGACGGATTGATCAAACCCTAGGCCAACGACATCAATAGAAATTGCAAAAACATAAACTAGATTTTCTTATTACATTGCATTTTAATAACACCAAAATGAAGATGCATAAGTCGGAAAGGTAATGTCATCAGTTGAAATGAAAATTGTAGCACAAAATTGTTCGCAGTGCAGTTAACGAATGTATAATACAAAACAAATAAGTACACATCCATTTTGCCGTATTGCTCGCATTGAAAAATCGTGTTATATTTTTCATTACGATCCCTCTTTCACCATTTCAATAGTAATGCAAACATTACCTACTCAACCCGTTGCACTTCAACTCTGAATACACACAAACCGTTTCACATTTGCTCAAAAATTGCCAGCTAATTGCAAGCACGCATCGGAGTGCATTGGAGAAATGTTACAATATTATCCATTCCACAGTAACCAAACATTGAAGCATAATAAACATTACATCCCGAATGCACTCGATTGCCCCTTTGCCGTTAGTTCACTTCACATTCGGATCGGTGAATTAAAAAAAGGTACCATCAAGCTCATTTGCTCGGTGAGTTTTCGCTCCCACCAATACCGAATCTTTGCGCAATTGTTTCGCGCAATTCTGATGGTGCAGTGGCCTGGAAAGTAGGTTCATCAATCGTAGATTGGCTGGCAAATGTAGTGTGGAGATTGTGTTTTAATTTGAAGTGGAATTTATTCAAACCCGCTCGTTTGCTCTCGCTCCGTCGCTTGAGTAGCTGTCTATATCCGTTTCAGCTTTCGGGGTTTTTTGATAAGCCCGATAAAGAGCAACTGATGAACCCCGGTTGGGTTTAAAACCCCCCTCGGCCCAAACATCACTAGTTTCCATCTGGCTAGGCACCGGATATAATATACACATGCACACACATCAATACGCAAAACGCAAACAAGCGCTCGATCGGTTCGGGCACACTCATTTGCAAAGGTAGCGCGAGGTAGTAGCCCCTGCCTGTTCCTGTTTTGCTTTCGGGAGGCGCATCGTACTGTAATTGGTTTTTCAATCCGGCGAGCTGATTAAATGTAAACATTTTCCAATGATTAACGGAGATTGTTCGGTGAACCGTGCCAAAAACCCCCCGGTACGCACACAGCGGCACATGCACATCGTACAAACATTCATCGCACCATCGCACGTGGTCGTCCACCACGTGGTGAGAAAGGATGGATGTATGGATCGTTTTTTATCGCCGTCCCAAATGTTACAAACGCTTCCTGCGGGGGGTATTTTCCCATTCACATTAAAGGTAATCCAAAGCATGAGTGTGAAGAAGGACGAAAGAGAGAGAGAGAGAGGAAAGAGTTGGCTTAGAGTAAAATTTAATTCTAACGCGCTCCGATTTGCCAAACTGATTCGCAAAACGCTACCTTAATGATGTTCTTCTGCCATTCGTTTCCGGTAGATTCGCTTTGATCTCTGTGTGAGCGTATTTGGCGCCGTCTTTCACATCTCGTCCCGTTTACGGATGGGGCATTTTAAGGGTTCCATAGAGTTTGTGTAGGGACGCGATGAGGACACGATTAGCTTTGCTCACACACCAGGGCAGGCCGAAGTAAATGTGTTGTGTCGTTAACGCGCAACATCGAATTTCAAAATGTAATTTGCGTTTGCGAATCATTCCGATGCTCGAGAAACCCGTTTGTTTGCTGAATTCTATGTGTTAGAGGCAGCTGATCTGTGTGTGATTTCGTTTTTTGTATTCCACCTGCGCAATGGCTTACTTCATCAGTAAAATGAATTGAATGTCAGGTCCTTTTAACGCTTTGAGGAGAAATGCGAATCAATGAGCTGCAACAAACGTTCAAATGCTGTAACGTAATCTGATTACGGCGGGGGCACCTTTGCTTCTGAAACGTTTGGCACAGGCTGTGTGATAGGATAGGTTGTGTGATTTGATTACTGCAGTTCTTTGATTCAGCTGTTGCGTGTGATAAGAACTTATTTTGCATTCAAATTAAAAACTTCATCAAATACAAGCACATTTCAATGATATTAGAGACTGAATGGTAAAGCTCCTATGGTCCTTTAGATTTACCAAATATCTTGACAGTCCTGAAACAATTTGTAGGAATTTATATTTTTTAATGAATATAACCCAAACATGGCTATGAGCTGTAACAGCTGTAACATAAAGTGTGTTACACGTACAATACAAATTGCCAGGGTTCATCTAAAGACTGAGTAGATGAGAGATAACCTCGTAATTCAGATTCCCGAAATGATTTTAAAATCATACGCTTTAAAAGCAATGTAATAAGTTAGGAGATTGTTACGGTCGCCATGTAATGCGTTGATCGTACAACTGTAACTCGAATACCATCGCGGCGTTCCAGGTGATCATAGAAACCTTTAGGAGGTTTCCCTTACTGGAAACGTTGGAGTTTAGAGACCTTACCTTGGGCAGGGGAACATAACTAAACTCTTTAAATGAGAAGTCGATAGATGTTGGATGGGCATAGTCCTATCCTGACAGTCCGAACGAATCTGACCTGCCATGGCCGGAGTTGGTTTTATTTATACTCAAAAGAAGTTAAGGGTTTCGCACCTTTGTTTCCGGGTTGTATGTTGGAAAATTATTGTTTTCACTCAGCTAGTTACATTTGTCTTTTGTTGACAAGAACGAGAGCCATCGTCACTAAGGTCCTGTTTTGAGTTTAATGCATAAACTGTTCCTGCTTATGTTGCACGTTTCGGTTGTTTTTTATAAGTGTGTTACATCTGTTATTTGTATGATAGGACGGCCTGAGCTCTTCCGGGTGTGTTGCTATGGTATGATCTGATTGACTGAATGTGTTATAATGAATGTGTTACAATGGTGTGGTTTCCAAAGTGTGTTACAATGTGTCTATAGCTGATAGTGTGTATTATAATAAATTGTGTATAGCAGATATGCTGCAGCAGAAAGTAGACTTCTATAGAAATTTAATTACACATGACTTTCGCTTTGCAGCGGATGATTGAGGTAAGCCGATGGACATATGATGTTGCTGAAATAAAAAAAAACCCCTAAATATTTATTGTGTGGATAGGAATTAATGATGCCCAACTAAGCTTATTTTTAGATTACCCAATAGAAGGCATTATCTTCTATGCGAGAAAAAAATATTGGATTGCTCATGAATCATTAAAAGTTCACACTTGTTCAACGAAGGATTAAATCATGTGTACGATTTATATCTAGCCTTAGAATCTCTACACCTACGATGGCATCTGTTTATTCCAACGATAGACGTCCAACGCTGTCGCGTGTATTTCTACAAATCAAAATAAAAGTCCCCCGGTTGAGTTCCATTAGCATATCGAAACATTGTGCAATACTGTCCACAGCTAAACAAACTCTTTGTCTAAGCCGGGTTTCGAAACAGCAAATCCCACAACATTCTCCCGGGATACTCTCTACCGCTCTCCGTAGCCGAAAGGCCCTAACAGTTCCCGATTAAAATTCCACCAGCTCGCTCACGCATGGGCAGCCACTAACTCCATTTCCAATAAATTCCCAACCACCGGGCGAAAGGCGAAGCATCGAGCGATACTGATTTACGAAACGTTTGCAAGCACAGCGGCCTGAAAACTGATCAATCCGGCCTACGCGCTATTGTGTGTGTGTGTGCGCGCGAGTTGTGGTCCGGGCAAGTACAATTTACAAATCGGCTTATCGATGGGCCCCCTTCCCTTTCCCTGGTGTGCGAGCAAATCACTGCGAGATTGTAAAACGGCTTAGAATTTTTCGCTTCATTTGTACGCTGCATACGCTCTGGACATTCGGAAATCCCGGGTACGGGTAGGCCCCGGCAGACTGTCCTAATTCTTCGATGCCCAAGCAGTAGCACTAAAACTATGCCCGTGATATATTCCGTGATATCTACGGAGGGTGGATCGAAATAATGAAAATTTCCACTCGATTTCCAACACGCCTCACGTGTTTGGGTCGGTGTCGGTGTAGACTAGGAGGGAAGGCGGTTCACAACACAATAGCCTCCCCATTAAATGTGGAAACTAAGTTTAGCTCCAAATTTCACCCTGGACATGATACGACCCAGCGTGGACCCGAAATTCTGACCCGGCCTGAAGTTTTCATTTACCCATGTCCATCAGACGTGTCCTCTCGTCCCTCGTTATGGAGGGGGACTATGCGATGGAGTGGGAGTGTTTATGAGTTGGTGAGTTGTGAACACAAAAGCCACGCCACGACACTCGGAACATCGTTTTGCGCGACGAAGCAGTGGCACCAGGAATGAAGCGCATATTGTGTATAACCCGTGGTGAGGGCACAATATTCTAATAAACAATCACTACGCCTTTCGCCTATCTCACCTCACTCAAGTGCTGGTGGTCAGAATTGTGTTGTTTGGGGCTTTTACGTTGGCTTGGTCCCGATTTTGATCCAATTCCATGCTTCTGGTGTGCGCTGTGGGAAAAACAAAATTGTTAGGTGCTGGGAGGGAAGCCAATGTTAGAACACAACGTGCAATGGGTATATTTTAGCGAGCGAGTAGACATTTCAGAGCACCGGCAATTGAATTTCGATAGCGCATAACGCTCCGACAGCGTCCAGCAGGAACAGGAACTCCGCCAGACACAACGCACATACACACGCATAATCCCATTTACTTGTACAGCACAAAACGGGTGGAAAATGTAATTTCCACAACATTTTGAAAGCAGATCTTATTACGCAGCTCCGAGCTCCGATGTGCCGAGAGTGCCTCCGAGCTCCGAGGGACGGGATTTTATTGGAAAGCATGGTGAAAAATGCGTCCACTTTTCCCGGGGGGCTAAAATGGTGCAGGACTTTTGGGGTTGTAAAACCACTCTCGGCTCTGATGAGGAACCAGTTTGATTGCATTTGCTGCGCCAATTTTGCTTCTATCGCTATGTAGCGAGCGTCACCGGTTGATAGGTTCCGAAGAAAGGGCGCAATTGCTGCGTAAATCCGTCCGAATAATGAAGCAAGCCTCCCGCCAACGTTCCCGCTGATACGATTACACGCGTGAGAACCGATTCCCAGCAGCTCTGGGATGGTGCATATAATTGAGAATGCGGTTTGAGGATTCAATTGCATTCAAATGAAGGAGCGTGGAGGGGAGGGGTGGGGATTTTCAGGATACGTGGTTTTAATAAACTTTATCTTTTCATGCAAACTATTGCGTGCAGTTTTTTCAACGAAATCGTCATACCGAGAATTAATGGATTTCTATGAACGTAATTTGATGTTACAAATGCACTGTGCGTTGGATGCACAATTTCTGTTTTAAAGACCGTCAAAAAGTTGCCTTTAGAACAGAATTGATTGACAGAAACATGTCTACCTGGACTTTAAAAAACGGCGGAAAATAATGAAATGCAGTTTCTGCTACACGAAACATGATGATGAATTTACGTGTAGCAAATATTATTAACGAGTTTTTGCGAACAATCCTACTGGTCAATAGTTAACGATTCGACAGTAGCTAACTAACGGGTATGCATATTTCGATAGACTACTGTTTCCATAAAATGAAAACATTGATAAATATATTTGTTCCTCCTAAAAAAATTCACACAATTCAAGCATTAGCAAATTTTAGAGATCGATTTTTTACAAAATGGTAGGAGGTTTAAAAATGAAGTATAAACTGGATTACGTAAATTAGTACACAGGTTGAATTAAAAATTTAAAAAATATGATCATGAACTCAGCTAGATCAATTGTATCAAATGGATGGCCAAGTTCGAGATGTGAACGAATTATCATTCGTTTGTAAGATCCATCAAATGTGTCTCTAGTTCAGATTAGTTCATATATAATGTATTGTTTTTTTGAAGCTCAAATAATGTGTGATATTAACTTAAATTATTCTGAAAAATGTTTTAAAATGTAATGAAACTTACTTAATACCTCATATCTTACACAAAAAATAGAAAAGGAAATTAGTGGTATCTTTATTTGAGAACAGTTGGCCATATGCAAGATAGAATGTTAGATTATAAGCTTAGAATCAATCAACCGATTAAAAGAGGCGAATGAGGCCAACTGGCTAAAAGTCTCTAACAAAAATGCAAGATGGTGGAACGCAACTGTCAACCGAGTATGAAAAGTGCAACCCGGAAGAAGCATATTGGTTAACATTATTTATGGACAGGATGACATTTCAGCTTTCTAACTTAAATCATTGTTGTTAGGTCTGGTTGTTTGTTGAGTAGCTAGATAGACTTTCTTAGAACTAGCCTGGTGTGTATTTAATGTTTATTGCACAGTTTAGAAATTAGTCTGTCTTCTGTCGCTTGATTTTTGCCTCGATGGCGTTTTTTGTTCAACAGCTGATTTATGTTGAAACCGTTTGACGCTGCTTAACGACTTTAGCCGAACTTATTCCTAATTGGCCTTAAAATCGCTACTATAGTTGTCTCATATTGAGTGTGCTTTCGTCCTTCTCTATTCGATCGTGGTGCCATCTGAAGTGTTAACGTCTATTTATTCGAGCTGTTTTAATGGAAGATCATATTTATAAACATCTACCTGTCAAATCCCGCACTTGGTAGATATCGTTCCAACATCATAAAAATAACCAATGAGGAAAATCCTAGCTACGTCTTGTCTGCAACTAGATTAACAAATGCCCTTTTTCGGGAATCAAAAAAATACACTTTAATTTATCCCAGTGCAAAACAAATTTATTTTAAATCTACAGTGAAAAAATCCAATAGGCGAATGAGTCCCACCCATAGCATAGCGCAACCCATTCCTGCCCGCACGGACCCATGGTGCTACAAAAAGAACACACATAAATGAACATAAAATTGCCACAACGGGATGGGATTGGCGTCCCAGCATCGGTTTATAAATAAATTCCCATCGATCAACCGATGCGTTCGATGGGGGTTTTTCTCTCGTTTGGTGTTGTAGTTTTTTTGTTCTCCCTGCCAGTGCTTTCTGTTCACTGCCTCGTTATCCCCCACTGCCTGAATGGTGTGTGTTTGTGTGTGTCGATTCATTATGCCACACGCTACACGCTTTATGACATACGCACATATTTACCTTGTTCGCGGTACCGCTTCGTGGCTGCGCATTATTTTCCCAGCCATAATGTTTCGCAACTATTTCCACGCGCCCTCCCCGCTGCCTGTTCGACAAAAGGCGCACAAGAGTCAGCCAGGAGACCAGCACAATAATACCCACGACCTGCGTTGTGTTGGTTTAACTCGCAAGGAATGAAATGATATTCTCATAAATTTTATTTGCTGTGGCTTGTAATTTGAGCGCTCCAGTGGCGGTGGAGTGGGTTTAGGTTCGAGCTTTATTGTGCTCGCGATGGCCTGGAATGCGTTTCGTGGGGTGCAGAACACAGAAATGAAAATTACAAACAAAGCCAACGCCAACGTACGGTAAATCGAACAATTGAACCATTTACATTCACTTACGGTGCACTCCGAGGGCTACCGCGAACACGTTCGTGTGGGCTTTAATATGCATTAAATGTTGCACGCGTTAGCGTTGCGTTGTGAATTAATTTGTGAAATAGTATTTAATTTGTGCAATCAAACGTTAGCATTTTGAACTTCTAGTAAGTGTGTTTTTTTTTGTTAGCAACGAAACTATCATTTCCTGCACATGAAACTTCCGTTTTTCCACGTTGCCGGAATCTTACCGAAACACTAAATCATTGACTCGTCTGGCAAAGACGACGACTGCTATCTACAGCCCGCCCATCCGGAAGTGGATAACATGTACCGATCGTTCTCATGACACACCAACCCTCACACACACGCTGGTAGTACAAGGACCTATCGTCAAATCTCCAGCCCTCCTTACCAGAGGGAACAAAAAAGTCGGAACAAAATATTCTCGCCAAGCTCGACAGGATGGACTCGGACAGACACGGACATCCATGTCCATCATTTGTCTCCATCTCCGTCTGTGAAAAGCTACAACACTGCCAGCCTCACAAGCTCGGTTTTTCCAGGTTCAGTTCCATGGCAGACTATATTTCATAGACAACTGGCAGCGCAGGGTGTCAGTTCCGCCCGGTGCAAAGCTGGGACGCCCGGTTTTGTGTTGGACAGGGTGTACCACCTCCGTCCGGCTTGATGGGTGCCACTACACGTATTGGGTGGTGTCCGTTGTTGGACTTTTATTTGGTCAGCCGTTTATCTTTTTGTGGAGTAGGTAAGCGGGAGTGAGAGTCATTTTTGGGAGGAAGATCTTTATCCCTTGTAAAGACTATCGTTTGAAAATTGTATTAGCAAAGATGTCTAGGGCATTGATTCTCATTTGTTTAGCTATTATTTTAAACAGTGAATCACTGGTGCAAGCTGGTGTCATTTGATTGACGTCCAAAATACTCCACAGAGATTTTACCAGACAAGCAAACTCCAAAACTCTGCAGATACCCTAACGTTTTTGCGTACAAAGCTTCGTTTCGAGACATTCAGATATATTGTGCATTGAATAATAGTGAGTGAGTCGAATCATGCTACTAAATGTATTGATTCTATTCCTGACTAGTCTGCCTCATTGTTTTGTGATTGTGATTGTCCTCTGTGTTGGTCACGGGTTGGCACGAAGAGTATTTGAGTTGGATCGCGAGTTGAAAGAATCATTTCATTAGAATCATGCAGTATTGAATCCGTACTTTCACTTGCATCTAACTCTTAATTAAACTCAAAGCTCTTTATTAACTCACATCTAAGAGTTTATATGTATTTTTTCATTAGTTACTGTTTAATTTATGATTCATTCGTTTATAAGCCTTAATCATACTGGTTCATGAATTAGAATGCAAAATGAATGGATAGCAGCGCAAGCAGTGAATCTTTTTAATTCGTTAGAGTGAGTCGATTGAAGACGCAAAGAGTGAATGAGTTGTGTTCTAAAAGAGTGAGTTGTTAGTCAACACAGAGAGTGAATGAGCTCTATGCAGCTAAGATGGAGTCTCTGTTCGGTGCAGCGAGCAATTAAATGAGCTGAATGTAAGATAAAAAAGCTAATCACTACTGGTGCATAAAGTATTCAAATCAATCAATTCATCTTAAAGATAGTCGAGGCAAGTAGTGAGTTATACCACACAAGAGTGAGTGAGCTTATTGCAGCTTGTGCGTTACTTGCAGTTCAATAACTAGAATCATTATACTGTACATTATGTTGTTGTTAATTTCAAAAGACTTTAGATTCACATCTCTTCAACGACTGATTTACTGTGATTCAACTCACTAAAACGAGGCAATAATCGAAAAGAATATCGAAAATGATTCCATATTGAGTGAATTTCGCTTTCTCACTCGTGTATTTCACAAATCTAAGTACACGTACAATAAGTTTCGTCTAATTCTGCGACTGTTACATGCGAGTTTAGCTGTTTCTCATCTTGTGAGCTATGAAAACAACAACATCCACTAACGCCAAACAACAAATTACATTCTGCTTCTTCCTGGACTCTATTCATTTTAATAATTTCACCAGCAAAACTCATAAATTTACCAACTGTCTGTGTCCACTCGCCTGTCACACGGTGCTACATGCCCGGCGGATATAGGGAAAACTTCCCTACCCGGTCACAACAATGTACCGGACACGGCCAACAACATGCGGCCCCCACACCTACCGAGTTTCTTCCAAGCTAATTCCGACCACTCCATCCAACTTCGAAAAGCGATATAAATAATGTTCTTGGAAACTAATTTCTTTCTTCCAATGCGGCCTTCTCCCCGTCACTGTATCAGAGCTCTTCATCAGTGCGACATCTTTCGATGTCCGGCAGGCATTCTGGGAGTGTGCGAGGGCGAAGATAACAAGCAGCCCTACGCAAGAGGAGGGTAAAAGGAGGGCAGCAGCAGCAGCAGCAAAACTTCAGATCATTCGACTTGATGGAGGCAAAATTGGGTCGACAATCCTTCGTTCAATCGGAGACATCTACGGCCATCTCTACCGCTTTTCGCATTCCAGGGCTAGAATGTAGCGTTATTTGTTTCGTGTTGTGTATCTGGCCCGAAAATGTTGCTAGCTAGCGCCCCCGCCTCGACCGGACTTTGAGGGTGGACTTAGGATATGAGTGATTAATGAGAATCTAGATTATCGCACCAGGAGAGTACATATTTTACGGCCGATTGCTTCGTCCTTCACCAGGAACGCCCTGTGCACGTTAGTGCATCCGGTATCGGACATAGTGTGGGATGAATAAGACCCTCCCACAGGGTGTGTGTGTGTGTGGGAGATCTTTGTGACAGTATCCTCAAACCAACCGGGGACTGGATTTACTCGTTACATCGCCTCCAGGACCGAGAATAGGGTCGTTTCGAAGAGGTTTTTATTTAAATATCATAATTTAAGCCATCATAATCATTTTGACTTTGGGCCACTCTCCGAAGCGGTTCTTTCCGTTGTCATCGCAAAAGAAGTAGGCTTCTCCAGTTATCAGGAAAATTTATGATGACATGGTTGGGCCAGCTACTCCGTGTGTGTGTGCGTGATTGCCTTCGGAATAATTTGGTGTTTGCAGTTGAGCCTTCATTATCTGTAGGGCCCGCTCCAAGCTGATGGGATTTGTGCGTCAAATGCATGTGTGCGTGTGTATGTGTATATGTGTCTAGGCTCTCCCATTGCGTCTAGGGTGGGCGTGCGGCGTTACCGCAAAAGCTCTTCGGGCATAATTAATTACCGTAATTATAACACGGCGCCTTTCGACGGCGCCGGCATGTTGTGTGGCGATGAAAGGGTTAAGCCATAAACCAATGCAATGCTTCTCTCTTCCACGAACATGCCCATCCCTCATGTTCCGGGAACTGGACCGGTGATAAGACGCTGCTTTGTCGCGGTGTGCATAAGCCACCTCAGCGCCGGGAATACAACGCTAAAGCAAATGCTTTCTTTAGTGTTTTCCGCACAATAAGGATATTAATGCAAACAATCTCGCTTGCTGGAATTTCTCGCACCGCTTGTCGGTAATTAATTTCCTCAGTCCTGAATACTGAGGAAAGGGAAGCACAACGCCACCAGGCAGCGCGGGGAGTTCCGTATTGTTTGGGCCGTATCGCTTTGAAATTAACTTCAATTGAAATCCAATTCCGGTGCTGTTGGCAGTAAAATGTTGCTGCTGCGTTTTGTAATCCATCAAACTATGATGGTGATGCTCGGAGAACGTGCGTCTTAACGCTTTTGCTAATGTTGTCGTTATTTCTATTGGGGTGCAAACAAACACGAGGCTAAAAACAAAGCTCCCCGCTTTGCGAAACGAAAAGGTCCACGGGAGCAGAAAGAGTGGGTGCAAATGGCGATCGTTAAACTTTACAGCACCCACTCAACTGCCGGTTACTTCTAATTTTCATGGCACCGGGTGAAATGGAGCAAAAACTGGAGAGAGAGATATAGGCAATCCCCCCTCGGTTTTACTGCCCCGCAGCCGATTGTACGGAATTACTGAGCGATGGATTACATACCAGCAACGAAAACACCTTTGCGATAAAATTTTACGATTGCACTACTACTGCCCGGGCCCACCGTTTGACCACCACCAACCACCAGGTTGTCCAGGGATCTAACGGAACTCTGTCTGTAAGAAAACTTGAAGCATCAGTGCAGCCGATGAGAGAAGGTGCAAACCAAAAAAAAAAGGAACCTTATCAAATGCAATCATTTCTTCCGACTTTAACTATTTCCGGCTTTTTATTGCAATGACCATATCGTAAAACAGCTTGTTCGTACACCGTTGGGCACATATAATCATTCGATGTTTCGAGCGCATCTTCGCTCCCGTTTCTATAAGCGAACCACGAAAACTGAAAGCACTCTGCCCCGGGGGCGAAGCTGTGGACGAACTTTATCTCTTAATCTCGATGTATCTTGGTTCTTCTCTGTGTGTGTGGATGTAGTTTTTTTTTCTTTCATTTTGCTGATGTGCAAAGAACAACAGAAGCAAAAAAGAATGATCCGGAAAGCGCTCGAGGGCTTACCGTCTTTGCAGCCATAAAAGGCTCAAGACATCCGCACACGCTGCTGATGCTGCGGCCCTTCGAAACCGAGCTCGGTTAAAAATCCATTTCAGTGGCCAGAGGGATGAAGTGTCGGATGTGCATGGCGGCAGTGCATGTGGGGTGGTATTAAACTTTTCCTATTTGTTCCCATACATGCCCGCCGGAACAGCTCGATACACTCGAACTCTCCGAGTCGATTGGGAGAACCCAAAACCCCTAATGCCAGTTTCTTCTTTAGCCAGAATTCAGGAGGCTATATCCACCCTCTTCTTCCAATGCTCTTGCAAGTGGTCAAACGTATGAAAGTTTTTCGTATCAATTTTGGGCAATTTTAAACTGAACCTCATAAGAGTGCAGGAAGCTTTTAAGGCACTCGGGAGAGGGGGCACCTCTTATGCGAGTTTAAGATCCTCATTGCAATGCATCGATATTAAATAGCTTGTTCGTTTGTCCGCACTGTTGGGCCCGGTTGCAGTTTGCATGGCTCTGGTGGGTACTTCTGGACAAAGAGTTGGCGGGAAACTGGACAGGCGCGTAGTTAAATTGAGAAAATGATCCCATTTGTGGAGTCTGGATCAGCTTCGTAGGGTTTTTAGCGGCTGCCGTAAAATCTTGCCCGATATGAAGTTTGAAAAACATGTACAGATGTCGGAAGCAGAAAAAGTTTCGGCCAAGGAATGGTACTGAAGTTGATGTTTCTTTTTACGATTGAAGTGAGGGTTTATACGTTTTGCGTGTGTGTGTGTGTGTGGCCAAGCTTGAATTTTTAAATTATATTTGAAGTGTTTTCTTGATTTGTTAAAATATGCTGGAAACTATTTTTTTGCTTTTGGATCAAACAAAACTATGCCTGTTTAGTACTAACTGCTGCAAGACAGGACACGTTCGAATCTTACAACAATCGCGTTAACCTGCAGAAAGTTCGTCAACTTGATGTACAAACGAACTACAGTATTCCTTCGAATTACGGACACTTAAGACATTTTTGACATGTAATATGTTCTTCCTTATTCATAATTAATCGGTCATACCTCTGCCATAAGTCACTTAACTTAACTCACTTAAAGTTTCATTCTCTACTTGACGTATCGTCCTACGCGAACATGCCGGCCAATACAGGCTTTCGAGTCTAAATTCGCAGCCACGCAGTCGGATAGTCAATCTTAAATATCAATGACATGCATGTTATTGAAGCGTTCGAGTTAACGAATGTGCTACGGGTCCGCCACTTTAACTGAAGCAAACATTCTAAATTTTATTTAAAAAAATTGCGAAATAATTATACTAGAAACATTATAAAAAAATAAATTTCAACAATATCTTGATTTATATTTCGGACAGTTTTCAAAATTCAAAATTTCGTTTATAATCTTCAGTCAATTTTGAGTGTCGGTCCTCTTAGACAGACAGGACGACGGTCTGACTGGCAACTGGGTTTAGGTGCTTACAAATTAAAAAAAAAAAACAAGAACAAAAAATCTTGCTTCGAATTCCGGACAGAATTAATTTAGTGTTATAGTTAAAATCAGAGCATAACATGATGCAATAATGTTTTTGTTTTTATGATGATAACTACCTCTACAATGGATTCTGATGTACAGTCTTTCCCCGAGTTACGTGACTAATGCGTTCAAGGACATTCGCTTAACTCAGATTTCCGCGTAAGTCAAATATCACGTTTTTCAGCCAAAATATGAATGATAAAAAGCTATGTGTGATTAAATTTAATAATTCAATGTTCACCATTACTTATTTCATACAATTCGTGTAGAAAGTTCGGTTATTTCTGTCAATTTAACGATTTCAAACTTTTAGCAAAACCGCAATTTATTTTCAATTTGGTAATTGTCAGGGCCGGTCTGGTGGTACAATCGTCAACTCGAACGATTTAACAACATGTCCGTCATGGGTTCAAGCTCCGAATAGACCGCGCCCTCATACGTAGGACTGACTATCCTGCTATGGTAACAATAAGTCACTGTAAGCCAAGTTCACTCCACTAGTGGGTACATGCAGGCCTTGACCGGCAGCGGTTGTTGTCCAAAAAAAAATAAGAAGAAGAATTTTGGGAGGAAATTGTACCAATTTGAAGTATAAACTGTCAAAATTAAAAATTCGCGCATCTCGAGTGTCACGTAACTCGGAGAAAGACTGTACTTCGAGTGATAGAAATTATCGACGAAATTACGTTGGAGTTGGTATGAAAAAAAAAAAACTACTAATAATTCACCCGGTGGTGAACTGACCGAAATATCTATTTCTCGTGACATCAAGGCGTACTAGGGATCACACACCTTTTTAATTGAGAACAGAACGTTATGGTAACCTTGTAAAATTAAAAATCGGCCAACAATTGGACCCAGCTTTTGGACATGAAGAAACTCAATAAAAACATGATGAATGTTTGGAGTTGGAGCTGTCCTTAAATTGAATCAAACCGGTAATTGATTACCTCTTTAGTACTTGGTAACAAAAAGTTATTGCTAGTCTAAACTTATTTAATCCGAATAAGACCGAAAAAATGTTAAAACTCCTTTAACACGTTAATTTAAAAAAAAATTCAACTATGTCTCGTTTTCTTGTTCACAAGTTCAAAACGCTCCGAGTTCAAACGTACCGATAAACTTTAAATGATTTTTTGCTTTTAAAAATCTATTGAAATCTCGCCAATAATCCCTGTCGAGACAGCAAAAACAGAACTGCATCATGTCACGTTCATGCGATAATGTTCTCCACCGTCCCTGCTGACCCCGGTGAGAACGATGCATTTACCAAACAAACAATCGATTAAATCGATACTTTTAAACAGATTTATCCTTGCTAGCTGCTGCCTTATCCTTCCGGTTGCAGCGCATCGAAAGCTGTGCGAATGAAAAACACACACACAACTGCCGTAAGAAGAACGCTCCCAAGCGCAACCGTCCCCGCGTACAACCGATCCTCGCAAACACTGCACTTAAGCTTCTCTCGGTACGTTCTTGGCTGCTGGAATGATGCTCCCCCGATAAGGCTAACGCAAACAAATCGTCTTCACCCGAAGAAGTATCAGAAGCCCGGCCTGATCCTTGGCCAATCACAAAGAAATGCAGTACATTCTTCAACTACCGGAGTGATGTGTACCGTAGCATGTTGTTGCCTTTTCAGGGCCCCTCCTAAGCCCGGCCAATAAACGCACACACGTGTTCCTCGTGTGTGTATGTGCTGTTTGGCCCTTTCCGCCTGTGCCGCCATACCAGCAGCCATTCCTTTGCCAGGTTTTATATTCAAAAGCAATTTTACGCCAGAGTAGTCTGTAAATATTTATGCATAATAATCTTTCCCCCATTCGTCGTGCTTCTGTGGGGAGAGCGCATTGGCGTCCGCAACACAGGACGGACAGGCATGCACACACAAACACATACACATGCGCAAGCAACAGTGGTGTTGTAACTAATTTGAATGTACAAGTGCCGATGATGTTCTGCCATTTTTGCTACCCCATTCTGTGGAACGAAGCGGTGGTGCAGCAAGGGAAAGCGTTCATTCACCGCTCGCCTGGTGAGCGTTTCCAGGAATGCTTCGACATGATTTGAGGCAAGGGCCTCGGGATCCATTCTGTCAGTGTAACGCGTCCTACCGGTGCCAGTTCATCAGCCAGTGTCCGGAGGAGAGGATGTTGTTTGGGGTAAAAATTATCCTACGAAAGAGTTTTCCCACCCTCGTCGGCAGGCACTGGCAGGCCGTGTTGCCTTCTTCTTAGAGCCTCAAGCAGGCTCCCGTTTGGATCCTGGGTTTTGTCCTGTGTTTTGCTTTCCAACGGCGCTTCCACCGCTTCCCAAAAAGGTGGACACTCTCACTGGAGACAACGTATGCACATAATCTAACAGTTGAATGGAGCTTCTCCTCACACACACCACTCTATCTCTCTTGCTCTCTCGCTCTCTTTGTCACATGTTATATGCAGCTCCATTCTGTCCGGACTCTGGTGCACATCCCAGGCACTCTTTTCTGCATCATCCTTGCAAGCAGAAACACCAGCTGCAGCCAGCGCCCGACTCCAGTGGGTGAATAATTTATGACAAGTGGGTTCTTCTCTTCGCCCGCTGTTCGTCCCATTTTCCGATCGGCCCGGTACGGCAGGGCAAAATGCAATCGTTTAGTAAGTTTGTAGGCTATTTTTCCAACCCCCTTTGCGGTGACTGTGCCTCCCCTTGGGAGGACTGCATTTTTGCGAAACCGGGAACGGGTGTTCTGCCGCATCGGTTACATGCTTAATTGGGTCAGCCCATTGTCATATGTTTCAATCATCCCTAGGGAGTGGAAACAACCCTTTCTTCGTCGCTTGCTACATCCACCACCGGAGGATACATTCTTCATCTTTTCTGCACGAGGCGATGGCACACACACACACATGCAGCCGGAACACATCGAGTCCGGGGTGGTGTTTTGCAATGAAAAATCAAAACCCCCCCGACCCTCGTTCAGCTGGCTGTGGTTTCCTGGTGAGGCAGTTTGTCGGTGAAAAATTAAACAATTAACGCAACCACAAAACCACTTTCGCACACTCACACAGCCGTACAAGAACATGGTCACACTTTTATCACTGCGACAAGGCAGGCACAATCCTTTCCCCGCCTCGAATGATAAATGTACCAGCTGTCGGGCAGGATGCGTTGTTTTATCGGTTTTACTTGCTACCACGGTGCAATAATGAGAGGGGCACGCTCATAAATAAGGCAAGTAAAGGCTCATAAAGTGCAGTAAATTTATGTTGCGGGTGGTTAGGTTAACGGAGTCGTATGCAACGAGTTGAAGGATGAAAAAAGCTGCAGTAAGCCGCTTTGTTGAAGGTACAAACATAAACTCAAAATTACGCTTATTACTGTTAACATCTTGGAAGCGCCTAAATGTATGCATATTGCATTAGAAGGCCATCTATTACAATGTCTATTAAAGTGACTGACACAACATTGAATGATTTTTTAAAGCAAACACATATTTAGAAGGCCCTGTTTATATTCTTCTTCTACTTTGCGGGACGTTCTAAGCGGACAAGCCGGCCTACATAGGTTTACATAGGTCACACAGGCTTACATAGGCCTTCATCGGTCAGTCCTTGCTACGGGGTGGTAGTCCATTCTAGACTTGAACGCACGAAGGGCACGTTGTTAATTTAGTTCCTCTTTTACCCAAACAACATTGAGTAATATTCAAAGAAAAAAACCTTTCATGTGAATATACATCTGCAAGGTTTGTTAGGCGCCTAAATGTATGTAATTTTGTTTACAAAGACAATATATTACAGAATCGACGTTCAAACAATTTTAAGGTAAGGAAAATGCGTTCAAGGACTGCTTTGAAACAACCACATATTTCGAAGGCATTGTTTTGTGATGTGCGCCTAAAAGTATGCAATTGTATTTTAAAAGCCATCTATCTAGCTAAACGTAGATCTCAATATAATTTATTTAAACTGTGTAAATTGGCTACGTATACAGAGTTTTCCAAATTAATTTCGAATGAAAACGTTGTTATTCACTACGTGAAAGATGTTAATTCACATGAATCTGATATTTAATTTCCATCATCATAATTTTTAATATCTTCAGCATGATTTTCAACACGTCTCAAGCATACATTTGGCATACATTTGGGCACTTACAACGAATCAAGGGGCTTTAAATAAAGTATTTCTTAAAATAAGTATCAAACATAACCTACAGTTATTTGTGATGTGTTGAAAATCATGTGAAAGAACTAAAATTGCATTATGAAGCAAATACACTATTAGATAGTTGTTGAAAAATAGCTTGGAGGCGGTGAATAATTATGTGCACATTGACTTGGAAATCCCTGTAAATGACCTCACATTGACAAGCCCTTGCGTTTTAAACAGCCTAAATGTATACAATGTCTGATTTAAATCTGCCTTTCTTGTTCAATATTGATCTGAACAGCATTTGACAATAAATAATACTACATAAAACGCCTTCTTTAAAGAAATTATATATTTAAAGCCCCTTGCTTCATTGTAAGTGCCCAAATGTATGTCATTTCTCTTAAAGTGCATCCCATCTTCGTCACTCTCCGAAGTTATTTTTATGATTTTTTTTAATTTAAAATAAAGAGGTACAGCTATTTCAGAGTTCGCTAAAAATGTACCAAAAACCCTTTTAAATCAACATCTGCTTTTATTTAAGCGCCTAAATGTCTGCATCCTTTATACAGTGGAGCGCCGTTTATCCGGGCTTCTCGGGACTTGACATTGCCCGGATAAGCGAATAACACGAATAATGAGTCAAATGATATATTTTATCACCAATTCCTGGTTATGTTTTGGTTTTTTGATAAAAATAACCCAGTTTTTACTAACTTCATGTTTTTCCAAGGAGAATATTTAAAATTTGCCATGCATTATAGTGTTTTTGTTATGACAATGTGCTCTTTTAACCGCTTTTTCAAATATACTTCTCATAACGCAATGTCAAATTTGTATTGAACTGTCATTTCTCAACAGCACGGATAAACGGAAAGCCGGATAAAAGGTACCCGGATAAACGGCGCTCCACTGTAAATAATGTCTCTTATTTGTTTCAATATTGATCCCAAACGAAGTAGACGGTGATAGATGTTGTGATAAAAGTTTTCTTTGAATCAATAACGTATTTTAACATCTACACAATCTCCTTTTTAAACCTTTTGTGCTTAAAAGTGCATGAACCTATTATTCCTATCGTATTGCCAAGACAGCTCTTTATTGCATGGGCTATGGGTTAAGTTGCAAGTGCAAATGCTTTAACCGAGGCACGATTTTCGCTCCAAACACAACATACTGACCCCAATGCTAGAAGAATATCGTAAACCCACAGCCACTGCAGCTTACAATCTCGTTGCGGTTTCGTCCAAGTATCGCTATCGACTAGAACAATGTAAATTCCTACCCGATTTTGCAAACCGAACTACATGTACGTGCTTCGGTTTCACTTCCCGGCAGATGTTCGAACAGTGTACAAAACCAGACAAAGGTTAGTTTTTTTTCACTCACTGTTGCGTTGAGCAACAGTCACAATGACGCGACGACTTCCCAGATAATTTTACAGGTATATTTATTGCCGAAAGCTTAACTAACGGTGATAACAAGTAAAAAAACTTCTGTCTCGTCGTACGGTTAGAATAGAAAAGAGCCGCCGCACTCTGTTTCTTTCCGTACATCCTTTCCGTACGCCTTATCCTTTCCGTTCGCATTATCCGTGTGTTATCAAGTATCTGTATCTTTTACACCGGGCAGTCATCAATACGCGTTATTATTATAACGTCGAACAGTTGCCAGACTCGTCGCAACATTCTCCCCTCCAGTGAATTGTCGAATTCACTTTCCCTATGGCTGTTCCGGTGTCGTTGCTGTCCCTATCCTACTCTTTTGGTTCCACGTCTGTCTTGTCTGTCCTTTCTCTCGGTTCGATATCCAAGATCGCAATTTTAACGGCGGGTCGTTCTAATAATCCGTTCGCGGTTTGCCCTACAGCTTGCCTTACTTGTCCGTCCTTTGCTTTAGTGGTTTGAATCACGCGCCCCTTTGGCCAGCTATTTCGGGGGAGCGTATTATCTACGATCACTACCAAATCTCCTTCTTTAATTGGGCGGCACGGATGAAACCACTTACTCCTCCGAGTGAGTGATGGAAGATACTCGGCGATCCATTTCTTCCAGAATATATCTGCGTAAAGCTGTGCTGTCTTCCACGTGTTTCGTAGCATGCGGGGTGTGTCGTCAAAGTAGATAGGAGGTTTAGACCCGTCGGGGCTTCCAAGAAGAAAGTGGTTTGGCGTCAATGGGGCGTCCATTTCACTGTAGACAGGGATGTGTGTCAAAGGCCTAGAATTGATAATCATTTCTATTTCTGTTAATGTGCTATGTAGAATTTCATCGGATGGCCTTCTTGGGAGATCGTATGCGGCGAGTACTTTCTTTACCGATTGTATCAATCGTTCCCAGCAACCTCCAAAATGTGGCGCTGCGGGAGGATTGAACACCCACTTGGTTTGTGTACTGTTGAACTCCGTCATAAGCTCATCTTCGTTTACAACTTTCATAGCTTGTTGTAATTCCCGTGATGCTCCAATAAAGTTCGTTCCCCTGTCACTTATAATCTCGAGCGGTGTACCCCTTCGCGCGATGAACCGTCGCACAGCTAGAATACAAGATGATGTAGTTAAGCTGTGTGCAACTTCGATGTGTATACCTCGTGTGGTCATACACGTAAAAAGAACTCCCCAACGCTTCTCTGCGTGACGTCCTACTGTTACGCTTATTGGCCCAAAATAGTCTACACCCGCGTAGGAAAAAGGGCGTTGACAGGCGGCTAATCTAGCACGCGGAAGATTACCCATCGGCGGTGGTTCTGGTTGCGCTTTCCGAATCTTGCAGTGTTGGCATTCATGGCGAATACGGCTGTATTCAGCCAATAGATGGGAGATATAAAAACGTGATCTCAGCTCATTTATAGCCGTGCTGTGGTTATGATGACGATACCTTCGATGGAAACTATCCAACAGTAGTTTTACTGCATAATGTCGTCTCGGTAAGATGATCGGTTTCTTGGTATCTTCACCAACCCATGTACACTGATCGATTCTTCCCTGCATTCTTACTATCCCGTTCTCGTCCAATGTCGGGTTAAGCTTGTACAATGGACTTGTTTTCGCTAAAATGGACTTATGATGCTTATTTACTTCCGATTTTTCGAGAAGACGTATGTCTTCATGGAATGCTTCTAGCTGAATTTGACGTATCACGGAATTCTCAGCTGCAATAAGTTCGGTTTGGGTGAGTGGACCAGTATCCCTTGATATTCGGCGTGCCTTCCTTTTAAGATTTTCACAAAATCTCCGAACATATGCCATGGCTCTAAGAAGCCGTTCCCAACGCGAAAACCGGTGAAAATTTATGAGGGTTACACTCTGAGAGTGATATTGCAATTGATGTCGTATTTCTTCCAACGTTTCACCTACTGGTTTATTTTCAAAAGGCCATAATTCTTTCGGATTCCAAAGGAATTCTGGACCCCTAAACCAACGGCTGGTAGGACTAAGGTCTGGTGAACGCTGCCACTTCGTCCCGTCATCAGCAACATTTATTTTTGTTGCAATCCAATTCCAATCTCTTAAATCTGTTGTTTCCAGAATCTCACTGACTCTGAATGCTACAAATTGACTGTAGCGTCGATGGTCGGACTTTATCCAACTCATAACATTGCGTGAGTCCGTCCAGATAAACTGTTCTTTTATGTTAATACGATGGGAGCCTCGTATAACATTTGCTAAACGGGCAGCGATCACTGCTGCTTGTAGCTCTAATCGGGGAATTGAGAGATATTTTAGTGGTGCAACACGAGTTTTAGATCCGACTAAGGAACATTCAATAATCCCATTTTCTTCAAAGCGAAGATACGCCACCGCTGCCATGCCTGTTTCGCTAGCATCACAAAACACATGAAGCTCAATTTCGTTGCTACTACTAACTGAGGTGGATGACCGATAACATCTTGGGATACTTATGTCTTGTACTACAGGAAGAACCGATAGCCAGTACTGCCACTTCTCAGCTAATTTTGTTGATATTACTTCATCCCAGGAACTCCCTTCACGCCAGATTTCTTGCAGAAGGACCTTTAGATACATAAGAAAATTACCTATCAATCCAAGTGGGTCGTATATCGACATGAGGACCTTGAGAACTTCTCTTTTTGTAGGGGTTTTCTTTTCAATCAAGGACGTAAAGTCTTGCCGGGTTGAGATGTTGAAGACGAATGTATCCTTTGCGGTGTTCCACCACATTCCTAGAACCTTCTCTGTGGTTGCCTCGGTTCCTATTGAGACGAGTTTGTTTACAAAATCGCCCTTTAGTAATGCATTCTTCACGTTGTAAGAATTAGTCACCCAGTTTCTTATATTAAATCCTCCTTGTGAGTGTATGAAATGTACCTCTCTGGTCAATCTGATGGCTTCTTCATCGGTTTCAACGCTCGCGAGCATATCGTCAACATAGTGCTCATTCTTAATACATTCCACTGCTCTGGGATATTGGTGCTCGAATCGCTCAGCATTTAAATTTTTAACATAGTGAGCTGTGCTGGGAGAGCACACCGCACCAAAGCTCATTACTGTTAGAACGTACTGTTGCGGAGGGTCGTCAGGTTCACCATCGTTCCAGAATATTATCTGGCTGCGCTGGTCCTGTTGCTTCATTTGTACTTGAAAAAACATTTCCTGAATATCGCCGCAAATTCCAACCTTGAATTCACGAAATTTGTACAATATGGTTTGCAGATTAACTAACAAGTCAGGGCCTGAGACAAGGAACGAGTTTAGGCTCACCCCGTTTGACTTTGCAGCAGCGTCGAATACGATACGTATTTTTCCCGGTTTATTAGGGTTCACCACAGGGAAAATTGGTAAATACCAATCATTTGGATGCCTCTCTAAGGTCTCGTCGGCAGTTAGCTTCCTCAAATAGCCCTTTTGTACGTACTCTCGAAATTTTGTCGTCATTGCAGTGGCTAGTTCTGGGTTTCGCCTCAACTTTTTCACCAGACAGGTATGCCGTTTTAAAGCCATATTTTTACTTTCTGGTAGGTTAATATCATCATACTTCCATAGAAGGCCAGTTTCAAAGCGAGTGTCTCGTAGGTAAACAGTTTTCTGGAGAGTTTTTAAAGCACGCTCTTCCTCAGTTGATCTAACATGTTTAGATGAGTGGTATATTCCGAGCGAGTCCAGTGCAAAGTAATTTTTAAGAGTCTTATCCAGGTCGCCATAACATGAGCAAACGTGGACATTTATATACTCCGGACCATTTCTGCTAATGGCAATTGATGCTGCACCTGCACAGCTTGGTCCATACACAACCCAGCCGAGGCGAGTTTTGGATGCTGCTGGTTCGTTTTTATTTCCCTCAACCGTTGAAAGTGATCGCGTTAAATGTGAGTTATCCATGCCGATCAAAATACGGGGCACCGCGTTTGTGTACGGTGAAATAGGGAGTCCTTTCAGATATTTGTATCTAAAACCCATCTTGGATGGATTAAGTGATTGCTCTCGTAGTCCAAGACTTTTCACCGTATGTACGTTATTCATCGAATAAATTGTTGAGTTTAAATCCCGTGAAACCCCGATCGCTGCCTTGATTGACTCATCTTCAAACCTACTTTGGTTTCCCGTCCACGATAGACAAAGTGGTTGTGGGGTACCATCGAGCCCTAGTTCTTTGAACAGTTCATGTTCTAAGAAAGTCCCTGATGAACCATCATCAAAGAAGGCAATCACTTCTATAGTTTTCCCTCTGCCATGGAGAACCACGGGAACGTACCTAAATAGTACGACTTCGTGCGAGCCTGAGTGAGTATTACAGGTTTCTGCTTGACGTGATACAGGATGATCTATCTCGTCTCGTGACGTCTGAATTTCTTCTTGGTTTTGTGAATTAGGGTGTGTGGTAAGATAGTTAGGGCGATTAATTACCTTGCTTAATGGTGTTGCTGTAGTCTGCGGTGTCCAGTGTAGAAGCGAGTTGTGGCGTCTCGAGCATCGATTGATTCCGCAAAATGTTTTCACATGGCAGTGATGAGTATGTTGCAAAAGGCAGATACGGCAGATTCGGTGGGATTTTATCAGATTCCACCTTGAGTTGACGGACATCTTCAAAAAGTTTGCACACTTCTCTAGCTTCGGACAGTTCCCTTCACATCCTCGACAATTTTCTGTAAAGGTCTCACCTGCACCCGCTTCTTTGGAATCATTATTTGTTAAATGAGCGTTACATTGTTCATACTTGCGGTTATTCAGACGATCGGTACTGCTTTTCTGGTGTCCTTCGTAGCTGTTACGATAATTTGTATTTGGCATGTTGTGACCAGGTTCAACTCCCTTGCAGGCTGCCTTGGTAAGTTTCTTCATCCACTCATTAAACTGGCTCAGGGTTGGTTCTCCTAAGGCTTCACACTGGTAAAACCAAGTTAGTTTCACGTTAGCAGGTAGTTTACCCACTATCTCATCTAGTAAAGCGTCGCCATTGAGATACTCCACCAGTCCAGAAGCACCCATTGCTGCGCACAGGGTCCGCACTGCGTATCCATAATCTGCAAGCGATTCGAAATCGTTCGCCCTCGGAGCTGGCATCGCACGAATCTTGCTCATGAGAGCCTTAACTATGAGCGCTGGACGTCCATAGCGTTCACGAAGTATCTCGATGGCTTCAGGAACACTCGATGGGTGATAGAGACAACTCTCGACAGCGTCAAATGCCTTGCCCTTTAAACACCGTTGAAGCCGCAACATATTCTCCTCATCACTGCACATACCGTTCGAATAGTCATAGCTGGCGATGAATACTGACCACTCTTTAGGGTTTCCGGAGAAGCTAGGCAATTCCCGGCTGGTGCAGTGGTGCGCAGACACCTGGCTTTGATTAATGACTTGTTGACCACTGAAGCCGTGCCATGGATGCATATGTTCCTTGTCGAGCCGGGTATCACTCTGCGAGCCCGAAACGGGCTTCGGGTGATGCGTTTGAAGAAAACGACGCCTTTCTTCTTGCCGAAAACGCTCGCACTGTTCTTCCAGCAACAGTCTCTGTTCAATTCGAAACTGTTCGCATCTTTCATCGATTCGTCGCAGCTCGTTCTGTAGATTACTCGCCGAACGATCCAAATGCACATCACGCTGATCTAAAAATAAACGCGATTCATATGCGCCACGCGCACTTAGGTTTGGATACATAGGATACTCACTCGGTCGCTGAGCGTTTAACGCTCCATTACTTGTGCACGCGTTCCGAGTGTAGGCCTGTGCACGAGGATCAGCATTCAACGTAACGTCCGTCCGAAGAGTAGCTGCTGCACAAGGGACCCGAAGATGTGTTGGTACTCGATGTGCACTGTTTCTCGGATTAATGCCGTCGGGTAGAAGAGTGCTCGATGCTGCCTGATACCCTTGTTGCGTCGATTGCAGATGTTGTTCAGGATGCCCGGCGGTTTGACCCGTAAACATTACTTCACTCGAGCGATAATTTCCCGACGCCGTTTGATGCTGATAGCCGCCACAAGGAGCTCGTGAGCTCGAGTACATTGGCTCATTATGCTGAGCGGTATTCGATGTAAACCCATCCGGATAAGTCGCATGCATTACACGTGGCTCCTGGAACCTAACCTCAACTGGCCGTGCTACTTGTTCCGGACGGTATGCGTGTGGCAAATACGGGTTGTGTAGCCTGGCTTCCATTGTTGAATTAGCATTTGCCTCCGGTAACATATTAACCTCACAAGTCCCAGAGGTATTGTAATTTGCAGGCGGCACACGTAAGTTAATTAAGCTCATCTCGCCAGGTTGAGAAGCGCTAGTCGTTGTTAGTGGTGCGTGTTGTTGAGCAAGCCACGTTAAGCCGGGTTGACGAGCACTGACTGCTTTGTCATTTCGAATGGTTGCGTTCAACGCAGGTGGCTCCAAGGGGTTCACATCACCCGGTCGGGTAACACTTGACGCCACATTTTCCGGATGATTTGTGCACGTCGTGCAAGCACTTGCAGCTTTTAGAACGCTCATTTGATGGGCACTCAAAACTGTGTTTGAAACACGCGCGTGAATCCTAACCTCGTCCGGTTGAGAAACACTGATCGCTGCATCAGTCGGGCGGTCGATGTGGGGCACGTGGAAATGTGGAGACTCCTCCAACGTAGCGTTAGAATTCACAGGCATGTTATGATTTGCAGGACATACAACGCTCGTTTGATGGGCACTCGATGCTATTGGTGGAACACACGCGTGAAACATAACCTCGTCTGGTTGAGGAACACTGATTGCCGCATCTGTCGAGCGGTCGTTGCGGAGCGCACGGAGATGCGGTGAATCCTCCAACGTAGCTGTAGAGTTCGCAAGCGGGTTAGACTCGTTTACGAAGCAGCTGTCTACCCGTTGTTCGCCGCCGTCGGGTGACCGACCCGTCACAAAGTCGGACACATCAATTTCACTACGGGGATTCTGCTCTTCACGCGGTACACTTGCCGGTTGTGACATTTTAATTCACAATAGAGTTCGTTTGAAACAATATTTACCAGTGGTTAACACTTCTCTGGTTAGACCAGAAGTTTTTTTACAATGTTGCGTTGAGCAACAGTCAAAATGACGCGACGACTTCCCAGATAATTTTACAGGTATATTTATTGCCGAAAGCTTAACTAACGGTGATAACAAGTAAAAAAACTTCTGTCTCGTCGTACGGTTAGAATAGAAAAGAGCCGCCGCACTCTGTTTCTTTCCGTACATCCTTTCCGTACGCCTTATCCTTTCCGTTCGCATTATCCGTGTGTTATCAAGTATCTGTATCTTTTACACCGGGCAGTCATCAATACGCGTTATTATTATAACGTCGAACAGTTGCCAGACTCGTCGCAACACTCACCTTGTAAGTCGTTTCCGTTGCCGGCAGCAGGAAGCATTATTAAAGATTCTTTGATTTCTGCTCTTCAACAAGCGTCTGTCCTGTCCGATCAGGGTTTGTAAAATGATTTCCTATTCCGAGCTGAACATACGCCCCTGCACCGACCGGCGTAATGAGCAATGCAAGACGTGGACCGTACAGATGTCTGTCGGAAACAAACAATCTCCCCCACTCGGGCGATTGATGGCCAACTGTCCCACGCAGCAGCACCAAGAGATCGTCCCGGTAACGAGACAAACGGTTACCGCGCAAAAAACCGAAAGCAAAATCAATTTCCCTCCGGTCTATCTCCGATCCGAGGTTGAAACCGTCAATCCAGGTAAACGCTTCTCGACCCACATCCCAGATGGGTTGAGCCATGTGGGGCTGAAAGCAAACTCTATCCTTCATCGTCATCGTTTTGTCGATCGCTTAAGGAGCGGGAAAGCCGTTGCCCGATGTGACGCCCCGTTTGGCGTGTTGGTAGCATCCTGGCGGCGAAAGGCGGCAGAAAAAGATTCCGGATAATTGGCCAAGTATAACAACAAACCACCGTGTACCGCGTACGTACGACCACCGGGTTAACCGTTCCACGGCGAAGCCACTCGAGTAAACGTGTCATGTGCGCGGTGGTGGTGGTGCTGTGTCGAAAGATCGATTTCAGTGGCGTCGACGATTGCCGGCTGCCGGCTGCACCGAAAGCACTGCAAATCCTGCCTCATTACTAGCGATTTAAGTTCACCTCTTTCGTAGCAGCACGGGGGAGAGTTTGAAGGAGCAACTTCATGTTCTCGTGCAAAGTCAAACCAACAGCATCAGCTGCTACTGCTGGCGCGCGATGAAGATGGTGTCTTCGTAATTGGGTGTTTTCAGTTCAAGCTGTGGCTGAGGAGCTCGTATGGATGTGCGCCATTGACACCATCCGTTGCTTTTCTACGACAGCACACGACGGCTTTTCTCAATTGACACTTTTCTTCATTAGATTCATTGTTTTTCTTGCACTTTTGCTTGCCTTTCGTTGCAGGTGAGTGGTGCCGACGACACTGTTGCTGCTGCAGCTAAGCGTGAAGAGGCGAGTGAGATTCTTATCCTTTACCATCTGGCTTTTACAATGTCTTGCGCGTTTTGTGTGACCCAAAATTACTGATAAGAAAAGAGTGAAGCTTTAATTTAGCTAATGCTTGTTCCGTCCATCCCTAAAACAAGCCGATCGAAGCGGTATACCCCGTCCTGTACAGTAATCGATCTAAAATGTTGATAGCTTAACGCGTTTGTTCTACCGTAACAACCATCACAGCCACTTACAAACAGGCACACGAAATGTAATGTGTAACATGAATTATGGCTTTATAATTGACCACTTAAGCGCCGGACTTTGCACAGCGAAACAACGGGCCGGAAGCGATGCTTCAACACGAAGCATTCAGCCATTTTCATGGTGCAAAGTAAACGCACCACAAGGTACATATACAGTGGCTCGCGAAATAGATGGTACAGCTGCATTGTATTTGTTGTGTACTAGCTTCCGTACATCGAAACACTTTTTTGTCATTTTTAAAAGATTTTTACGAGATACATTATTCATTCATATCGACATGGTGGTCGATATCATATTTTTGTTTTTATTCTTTTAATTATTCTTCTTTTTTGCATTATGCTTGCTTTCATCTATTTTGAATTTCATCATTTTAAGGTCATATTAAACTCGAAACAAAATAACCACAAAATTATTTGATAAAACCTAGTTAAATCAATCTAAACGAAGTTTACGATTTGAAGCGATTTATTTCATACCTTTAACTTCTTAGTTCAAGTCCTACGTTGAACGTCTTCGCCAAATTTATCAAAAAAATGGCTTATGGCAATGCGAATGGTTTTTCAGGAGTGGATTAAGCAGTGTGCAAACTAAGCGGCAGAGTGGGGCTCCGAGAAAAAGAACTCACTTCCCGCTCACAAGTAAATTGGCTTCGCAACCCTCAAATTCTATCGTACAGAATTCCTCATATAACTTCTCGCTCGATGCTTCAGAAAGGTTAATATTCGTGTCATCGCTTAGGGCATTCACTCGTATTAAATCGCCACTGGTTTATCTACAAGTGGAGGCAGTTACCGAATCAGAGTAGGTACTGTGTTGGTTACTGAGCCTGGTGAGTTGCGCGACTAAGATTGATACTGCATACAATGTTCAAACAGTTTTAGGACAGTTACATATAGGTTTATCATCAATTCCAGATCTGACCCAGGTCTGCATAGACACAGCAACTATTCAAAGTTCGCTATAGGACTGGCATCAGTTTTAGGAACGGTATGAGTTTAGGATGAGTTCCAGGATGAGTTCCAGAACCGATATAGATTGGATATCAGTTTCAGGACCGAAGCGGATTCGGGATTAGTTCCAGGTCTAGTATGAGGTCAATAATATCAGATCTAAAGTCGGCATGGGTTTGAAATCGGTTCCAGGACCTCCATGAGTGTAGCAGCCGTTTCATTTAATGTAATTCTCGGAGTCGAAAGGTGTCTTGAAACGGCTTTGTGTTGAACTGTATTCGGGCTTAATTAACTTTATTATCTACGAAATGAGGTCAAATAATGGAACAGGTAATAAAACTTCAACTAGAATTACCGAGAGAAACTAATGCTGTACAGCTGTACCATCAGTTCCGTACGCCACTGTAGTGTCATGCAAAACATGTTGCGAAATAGGCATTGGAGTGAGGGTTATAAAAAAAACACTGAAAAAAATCCAAACCCCATTAGTGATGAGCCTTTTGCATGTTGATAATGGGTAAGGCAGAGTTATTTATTTCCAATTAAGTTTATTTCTTAACAACTCGTAAACGAATAACAATCCCAACTGGACCAACGTTCGCGTAAGAAAACAAAATCGTTACTTGAATTGTTTTGCAACTTGGTCTGTTTTCTTGATTGTGCTTCGGCTGATGTGCTCGATCCCCTCATGGATCCTTATAACGTTGACCGTCGTCCTTGAATGAGGCAAGATCTGCTCTGTCGATGAGCTGTTGACATCGCACGCCACGCTTCCAATTAGGTCAAACTGACGGCCACTTCTCCCCGGCGGGCTCATAAACATCATCGTCGCCCATCGTGCATCGGAGTGGCCCTGTGTCACTCATTAAATCTAAGATTTCAGCCTCATTAAAGCGTTAACGTCTGCCAATAATGATTGTTTTCTTGTTTATGGCTCCTTGGAAACACACCAACTCGGGCCACAGCCAGGGCCGGTGTCTTAGTGAAGGCGTTAGCAACGACTTGCGAGGTAGTACACACTATGAACGCTCGATTGCACCTGTCAAACGGTCCCCGCCATCGTCGGCAATATCCTTGTGGCTTGCAAATGAGGAAATTGGCATTTCAGTCCGGGGCGTACACCACTTCCGTTGTGCATGCAGGAATACCATTGCACGCATTCTGAAGACGACATCGAGGACACACCATCTTGAAGAAGAGACTAGCGCAGAAGGAGCACACACTAAGACGCTGTCGTACTGCAGACACACGGCACCATAGCACCCTAGAGACGAACGGAGTACAACAAGCAACGAACCCGGTGCCTGTGCCGGTAATGGTCGGGTTTTAGGGTCATGAGTTTCGGCGTCCCAAGGCAGCTCGGGGATGTCGCAACTGTTTCCCATTTTGCTAGGCAGCAGTTTTGCCACACCAGACGACACACTCGACTATGCTGCGTGCGTTTCCCACCAACCGAATGGCGCACCACTCCAGCAATAGGTTGGCAATGGGGCGGTGATGGGCGCGGGCACAAGGGTGTGTTTTATTTTACGACACCATATCCTTAATTAATTTAGTTTAGAAATTCTATAAATCCTCTCGTTAAACTCAATTTAATTACTGACTCTACAATCGTTAAAACCGGAAACAGGTATGCGCTTGCCCTCCGGAACACTCTTTCCCCACTACAGTCGACGACGACGAAGAAGTTGTTCCGAAAGGTGTACCCTGTTCTCTCTTTGCACTTTGCAATCATCTTTTCCTTCTACAGTGAAGCTCTTGGTGTTTGGTGTGGTGTGTTGTACCTTTGGAGCAATAATTTCATCTCATTGCGTTGCCCCGCATAGACTGCTGCAGAGGTGGCAAGCGCTGTTTGACCTTTCACCCCTTTCCCTCAAGCAAACGGTTATCACCTGCAGGTCTCCCATCCTCTCTCGCTCTACAGTATAACGTTTTTGCGCACCGACCGATCCGGAACGATTCGCTCGTTTGGGGACTGCTGTTTGTTGCTAATTTGCGACCGTTTGCTCTGTGTGTTCTGCCGGCGAAACACCCTCGAATTTGACCTCCGGCGTACTCCCCTCAACCCCCCTGCAGTGAAGAAGTTTGCGTGTCGCAGTTAGATAGTTATGCCGTTTGAGTTATGTCAATAGCAGGTTGTTGCAATTTGCCCGTTTGCGCCGAGTTTTGCCGATGCAAATGACGTGGGATGACGACACGGTGTGGTTGGTGTGGCCGGTGTGGAATCAATTCGAAGAGGCGTGGACGGTACGCCTTACTCTCTATAGGCTTGCTAGAAAACATGACGCAAAAGTGCTATTTTTTGTGTGAGTCTTTTATAATTCATAAAAGTAGGTCATATCGTTGTGATATAAAAAAGCGAAAACTAATTGTTAAATTATCTCTCGCGGCGTCTCTCATACGTTCCTATATTTCAATTCGTACCCTGTATACAAAAGTACTATTTTATAAAATTTATCCCAATCTAGCAATCTCCCGATCCATTTGCGGGGGGTTTCACTCGTAAAAGTCAGAGCTTAGGAAATCTTAGAACGATATGGTGTGTATGTATGTCTTTCTCACAAACGTTCGCTTCATTATTAAATTCTTAAATTCGCTCACAACTAACTTAACCTCTAAACGCATTCCTTCTCGGTGTGCCCTGCTTCTTCTTCCACTACAACAGTGATGAACGCGCCTGCTGCGCGGTTGACAACTCTAAACCATGATGCCATGAAGTTAACTAAAACCGTCGAGCGTTTAAATGAAATGGAAATGATTGTATGACGAACAAAAAATGGGGGGACACACAGTATGGAACGATGAATGAAGTTAAGTGCAAAACGTGCCTTATTGTTCCTCCTCATTCGACACGGAGGAGGAGTACTGCTTGCTATGCCTCTTGTAGGCTGCTTTTCCCCCCCTTTATTCGGCGAGGTTTCGAGCAGATTATTTGCCCCCGGCTGGTGGCGCCTTGCCACCGTCACCTTTGGCGCTCGGTTTCTGGATGCTAACGTCGATCACGGGACGGTTGTCTTCGCTCGAATGGTGACGCTGCTGCGGTTGCTGCTGAGGCTGCTGCTGCTGCTGCTGCTGCTGCGTTGCTTCGCTTCCGGCCGTTGCGTTGGCCTGCTGCTGGATGTACATAATTTCGGCATACTCGGTCGACTCGTTGCTGACGGCGGCTGGCGGTTTGTTGACGAACGAGATCTCCCCGGCGGCCGGTTTTAGCTCCAGCTCGGCGTACACCAGTGTTTGATCGTCCTGGTGGATGGGGTGGAACGCAAACACGTTGTTAGTACACGGTGGTAAAAAGGGGGTATGGCACACTAAAAATATCTTACCTTTGTCGGTTTACCCGCTCCATCGGAAGGCTTCGTGTCCTGCTCGTCGACGGCCGCTACGTCCGGGGTGGTGACGATCTCTTCAGGCAGTTCGTTCGTTCCGGCACCACCTCCACGCTGCAAGCGTTTGGCGAAAATGTTCTTCAGGCGCTGGGTTTTCGTCATCGGTTGCTTCACTTCGGCACTTTCGGTGTCGCTACTGCATTTGGGTGGAAGTCGTTGGGAAGAGGGAAAGACACAGACCAAGGGTGAGATTGAGGCACAAAAACTCACATTCAGTTTAATTTTTTTTATCTACTTAAGCTTAGCTTAAGCTAAATTAGAACTAAACGGTGATTTGGAAAAAACTGGCTACAAATACCTCTTAGAAAAACAGTTTTAGTGCAATTCAACAATAATATATTGGTGTTATATCCAATTTAGAGGAACGGTTTTGTACAAAACCAATAAATAAGCGGTAATTACAGGGTTTCTTGCATTTATTTCATGATCTTTTGTGAGTTCAAGTCTTTTTCTTGAATTTTATGTTTTAAAGAGCTTTTTTTATTTAGCATTGTTATCCTGATTGAAGGATATATTTAGACAGATTATAGTTTTTTAATAAATCAAAATAATAACAGAGGTTTCCAAGTCACTTTCAAATGTAAACATTGTTATTAACAGCGTGAAACATGTTAATCCACAACATTTTTTTATTTTATTTCCATCATCATCGTTTTCAATTTCTTCACTATGATTTTCAACACGTCTCAAGTTGGATTGAGTTTGACAGTTCTTTGTAATGTGCTGAAAATCATGTGTTGAAACTGAAATTTCATTATGAATAAAATACACTATTTGACAGCTGTTGAAAAACATCTTGAATGTGATGAATAATGATGTGCTCATTCGAAAATGACTTGGAAAACCCTGTATTCTGTATTTTGAAATTGTACGTTACAGGGATTTCCAAGTCACTTTCAAATGTAAACACTGTTATTCACCGTGGGAAGCATGTTAATCCACATCAATCTGATATTTCAGTTCCATCATGATAATTTTTAATTTCTCCAGCATGATTTTTAACACTTCAACGGGTTGCTGTCATCGTTGTTTCGCCGAATTTTGAAGCCGGATCTCATCCTCCATTGACAGGTGAAGTGTTGAAAATCGTGCTGAAGAAATTACAAATTATTATGATGAAAATGAAATATCAGAGTGACGTGGAATAACTTCTTGGGCGCGGTAAAAAACAATGTGATTATTCGAAAGTGACTTGGAAACCCCTGTAAAATCGAAGCAAACCAATATAAATAAGAATCATAATTTTAATATGTAATTTTGCGCTAAAAAACGCTCCAGAGATTGTGCTTCGGTTTGCAACGATAAAACAAGAAACCTTGTAAAACAGAAATTCCATTCCCAGCTTGCCAAAAAAGTGATCAGACCCTGTTTAATAGATCCGTTAGGGAAAAGATTAATCAACAAAAAAACCCCATTTTAATACTTAACGTAAGAAAGTTCTATACCGTGTAAGTTGTACTGTATATCATGCTGAAATACAAATTAAAAGAACGATAAAACTACATTCAAATATTACAATTTGAAACTAAATTAGAAAACAAAAATAAAACATAAAAAGCGTACTATTTTACAACATTTTTTTATTGCAATAAATAAGAAACTCATCCCTGGCAAAATAAAAGGGCAATAAATTAGCGTTCATCTGTACATATGGTAATACGTAAACGGAGAGGATAATAAAGGCAGAAGTATTAGCGAGCGGTCTATACACAACTGTATTAAGTATTAATTCTATTTGTTTACATTAGCTGTGTTGCTGTTGTAGTGGTTGTTGTTGGAGTTTTTGTTTTGTTTTAAAGAGCGCTGTTTAACACGTAAAATATCCGCTTTAACTACAAAAAATGGCAAATCGTTGCGAGAGTACGGCTGCATATAAGTTAGGGTACGGTTCCGCGAGGAGACAGTGTCGTTTTGGAAGGGGAGAGAGTAAGCGTTCCGCTATCTCTTTCACTATATGCTATCATTATCACACCTAACTAAATGAGTTGAGTTCTGTCCTGTGTTCCTGTGGCACCGTAGTGACGCACCCCCGGGTTTAGTAAGTGAAACAGAGGGCACACTTCAAAAAATCTCCGTTTCACGCTTGCGCTTCAGGGCGGCCCCGGATAGCAAAAGCTGGGCCTGTTTCTCGAGCAGCTCGCGCTGCTGGTGCGGTATCCAGCGCTTCTGGGCGGTGGCCACCGGCAGCCCGACCTGGTTCGGATCACCGTACCCGATCGTGGAGCAGGAGTCGGACGAAAGGACGCTCGCATTGTCAAAGTTGCCACTGTTGATCGAGTGCTGCGGTTCGCGCCGGATCGCACCGAGCGGATAGGCTGCGTCCAGCGGGTTTTGCCGCACGTTCGTTGGCCGCAGGATGGAGCTGTTGATGTTGTCGGGTGTCGGTGGCATTACCGGAATGGTGGCGGTGGTGGTAGTTTCGCCGTTTAAAACGTTTGCCTCCACGACGATGCCGGTAGCAGTTGGTAGCATTGTTTCACCGACACCATTGTCTGTAGTGTCACTGTGGTTAGGTTATTTGGAGTGGGAGGGAGTCCGAAAATAAATACGGGTAGGATAGTGTTTAGAGGGAGGAGAAGGAAAGAGAGAAGAGGGGTAGGTAAATAGATTTTTTGTACATTTTACGAGTAAAGTTTGTTAGAACGCTGACCAATTGAACCTTAACACCATGTATTATGAACGCTTTTGGTTTTTGAGATGAGTTTTGAGGAACGGAAACGAAAGGATGAAGTAAACGTTGGCATGAAGAGCGTGAGATGACACCGACCAAGCGAAACTACACAGAGTGTTACACTACAAATTCTATCCACTTTTACATTAATTGCACACACATAAAAACAAAACACACAGTTTGAAATGATTTTGAATTTTTCCTTCCAGGGGGTTCGTCGCTTACGCTACAATACTTACGTTTCACCGATTTTCGCTGCACTGGTAGAGGTGGAGCTGTTTTTGCCTGTAAATGAAATAGAGAAAAAACAATATCAACCACAGTGATTAACAGAAGGCTTAGAGATTTTCGAATATTGTCATCCAAATAGTGTGTCGATGTGCGGAATATTATTCACATTTAAACAAACAAATTGTCTCCCCCCAAATCCAACCAAACAGACACACACAGTGATTTACAACAACAAGCAAAAGAGCAGGAAGAGGTTAAGAGGTTTGTAGAGGCTTGTTTATTCGTTTGGAGGTATATATTTACAATGAAAGTATGTAAAAAAACGGAGGAATAAGGTTTAAAAATCAGCACAGTTTCGTGCGTGATTTTTTCTTTTTTTTTTTAACTTCGCTATGTGCGTGCGGGTTTGATTGTGTTCGCGCAGTTTATCGTTCGCGTTGCGTTGTTGGTTTAAATTAAACCTAATGGGTGATTTTGTTGCTGTTGCTACTATGATTGGTAATTTGAATTCGCTCATTTGAAAGATAATAATTATTTGATTTTAAATTCCTGTAAGAAACAGCTCCATGAGATTCGTAATGTAAACGAGTGGGGTGTAGAAGAGATTGTTTGCAAAATGTGCAAAATATCCATTGTCTTTCTGATTTGCTTTGCGCACGCTGTAGTCTGTTAAAATTTGAACACAATCTGTTTTACGTTAAAGATATTTTGCAGCTCCTTCCTATAGTCGTTAAATTAGCATCTAATTACGGTCGTAGATCCTTCTAGCAGTGGAAATAAAATCTAATATATGGTCTTTTTTAAGACATTCGTCACACGCTACTGGTTCCTCCGGCAACAAAGTTACGGGGAAAAAAGGTGTTAAATAAGGGTGCAGCAGCAGCAGTAGGTGACATCTTGTTTGTTTCTTTTTTATATAAAAACATATTTGCAGGACATTCTCATAACCACAGCTCCGCTTCTCTATCTCTCTCTCTCTTTGCTGTCCTTCTAATTCTGCTGTCTCCCGCAATTATGCATACTTTGTGCAAATAGTTTAGAGCTTAATCGAAACCGCTAACGAAAAGATCAACACATTTCCGCTGTGCTTATGAAATACACATATCTTATCGTTTTCACTATTTAAATTAGCTTCCTGTTGACACATACGATCATTACCGTCCTTTTCTTCCTTCCGCATTCGTTATCGTGTCGTCCTTACTAACTAATCCCGTCTTGGGGTCAAACTGTACTGTACTCACTTTAACTAAACAATTCCGTCTTGGGGTTCAAAAGATTTAAGTTTATTCAATGTTCCGTTAAGTACGGGGTTTTACTGTGAGAAAACTGTTCGAATGAATTGTTTTAGGGTTTTTGTATGTATGTGTGTGTGTGTGTGTGTGTGTGGAATTTCGTACTGCTAAAAACTGCCAACAACTGGAATTCATACCGGCCGATACTGCCATCTTTCACTCTCTTCTCTCTTTCTATTTGTCGTATTTTCGTGATACGTATACTTTCCATTCCATTACGCACTTTCTTTCCTCGTATCGTTCTACTTTAAGTAATACTAAAATCTACATTAAGGATTTTCACATTTCGGGTAGCGCTACACCTTCGTTCAAAAAAACATTTCACAATTAAAATTTTCTGCCATGTTTTGTTAAGGGAACGACCGCTGCATACGCACGCAGTTCCAGGTTCGAAATTGGGTAAAAGCTGCTTTCTCCCCTTCACTTTTTTTAAGGATTCTCGTTGGTTTTTGCTAATTGCTTCTCGCGCGCCCTTCGCTTCTCAATGAGATTCGATTATTTCAATCATTATGCTGTTAGTGACGATCGCAAAACAAAACAATTCCAGTAGAAGCCGCTGCCGCTACCTACACACTAATCAAATAACGAAAAACAGAGTAAAAGGAACGCATCTCCTATTGTTTGTGTGTTTTTTTTGTTTGTTTGGGTTGCATTAATCACCCCTGGCTTAATCAATGATGGAAAATAAGAGGAAGCGTGGAGCCTATCATATCCGTATAAGAAGCAGCAGGACTCGTGCTATGCTGTTTGTGTGCCAAAACAGTTCCCACCACTCGACGTAAGAGCAAAAAAGGGAAATTGATAAAAACAACAACAACAAGCAGAGGAAAAGCTTCCTCTAGAACTCACACAAGGAACCCGGCGCCGTACGACGGGGAAAAACCCCGCTTAATTTCCATGCTCCATGGAGATGTTTTTGTGCTGCGTCCTGTGCTCCTCCTCTTAGGCTTGTTTTGTTGCGTCTTGCCGAGTGGTTTTGTGTTTCTATATATTTTTTTTGCTTTTGAACGGTTTGTTATTTCGGTTCCTTTGCCTTGCTTTCTTCCGAAATTGACGGTCTAGTCCTTCAATCATGGCCTAATGTTTCTTTTCTTCTGCACACACACACACACACACACTCTCTCTCTATCTCGCCTCTTCTCGAAAGCAGTCGTTAATTAGTTCACCTCTTCTTCATGCTGTTGTTGTCGTATCCTCTCCTCTCTCGTCATCTTCACTTCCGGCGTCACTTCTTTTCTACGCACTTTTTTCTCGTTCGCCCAAGCCGGAAGTGGTTTTGAATGAATGTCGGACACACCACCACCATCGTGGTGCTAATATTTCTTTTCACGCACAACAACAACCGCGGTTTTTGCCTTCTTCCTCCTTCCTCTGTCCTTCTCCCTCAACACACAATCACAATCCTTACACAAGTGCTAAATAAGCAGATACATCCTGGGGTGTAAAGTGGAGGAGTTGGTGTGCGCGGTGGCGAGAAATCTACACCGATGTGTTCGTTTTGCTGTCGGCCGGCTTTCCGTTCTCCTGCTTGGCCGCTGCCGGCGGCGGTACGATCGGGGCGGCCACCGGCTGCTGCTTCGCCGCCTGCTTGCCGTTCTCGTGCTTGCCGTTGGTGGCCGCTGCCGCGTGCCGCTCGTCCCCTTCGTGGACGTAGTGGGCAGCTGGGTCCTGGGTCTGCAGCCGCTCGTCAATCTCGTCGTCGTGCGGGTGCGGCGCAATCTGGGCCTCCGAGTCCGGATTGATATCGGTATTGAGGGAGGCGCCTGCAAAAACAACCAAGAAACAGAATCAGGACACAGTCGTTCTCTATCTAGCACAACAGCGGTGTGTGGGGTTGGTTTGTTTGGAGGGGGCGTCTTAGGGGTGGTCTGGTTTTTTTTTTGTTCGGTCTATTTTGTTCTTGGTCTTTGACGGTCTTTGTTTCCACGCATTAATTGGTTTTTGTTGGTTTGCGTCCAGGCGCACGCCTCTTTCTGTTCAAGCGGGATAATATGGATTGACTCCTTTCGCTACAGATACACATCCTACACATTCACCCGGGGTAAATGTGTGAGCGAGAGTTGTTTTTTCCCGTTCCTTTCATTATTGCTTGCAACAAAAGAGAAAGGATATGCGCTGGACGTGCCGTAGCATTTTACACGGCGGCGCTTGTGCTTTGCATTTTTCATCCTTCTGTGTCAAGGTGGACAAGTTTAGCTCTGCTCTTGTTAAGTCTTGTCAAAGTAATAGAGAGAGAGATAGAGATTGTAAGGTACAACAGCACACAGCAAAGAAGCAGTCGTTGAATGCTGTTCAGAATTAATTTTGCATCTGATTAAATATGAAGCATTAGTGGTAGTTTCAGTAGTAGCAGTAGTAGTAGTAGTAGCAAGAGCGGTAGCGCACCAGCATAGAAACTGGTAACATTTTGTTTTTCTCCAGGTAAACCACATTAGCCACCACGTGGTAGGTAGCAGCATTCGTTCACAAAACTTTTAAGGTTTCGACGTGAAAGACCTATGCCAATTTAAAGTTAAAACAAAAAAAACGGGTTTTCTGCTTCAAAATCCGTTGCGCTTTTATTGGTCCAATTGGATTCTAATTGTATTAAAACAGCATGCTAGCGAGAGGCAATTGTACTTGGAGTGGTGCATTTTGCATTTTTCATTTGAGGACGTGTCCCTACCTTTCTGTTTCTTGATCGTTAGATGCAGGCCAACAGCGCACAGGCACGCTGTTGAGGGGGTTTACACGGAAGGGTTGTTCTTCTCCCAACGCACACACGCACACGCACGCAAGCAGTATTCTGTTTGCATCGTCAGTTTCAGTTTCGGATTTGATTGGACACGTTTCGATTCTTGGGATATATAGATTCGACGAGCTTTATAATGTCATGGACGTTCGCATTCCCTCGGTTCGTTTGATATTTTCTCTAGCCTTATACCATCCACATCTCCCTTGATAGTGTGTCATTAACTCACAGCTTCTTCTTACGTACTTGTTGTGTTCTTTTTGTTTGTTTTTCTCGAAGTGCTTTCCTTTTAAGATGAAAGCAAAATGTATACAAAAAAAAAAGGAAATCTACTAATGGTAATCTACTTCACGTGAGCCCTAACACTGCTGCCCCTTATCTTCTAAATCTATACACACATTTGTACTGGTACTGCTGCTGCTGCTGCTGCTACGATCCATTTGAAGCCAATTTGAATATGAACGATACATATCACACAACCAACACACACACACGCACACTTAACGGAGAGAGTAAAAAGTGGACAGATTTCCGTTTTTTTTTAATAGAAAGAGTAATCCTTAGAGAGACTGTACGCAATTGCTTTTTAAAACGATTCAATTCTCCCTACCCAGCGCAGGACGGTACGAAGGAGCGATGGTGCTTCAAATGCACAGTAGACGGCTATGTCAGAACACAGATCTAATTATCATACGAATGAATTTAAAAGCAGCTTTTCTTCCCATTTCCAGACCTGGCACTAAACTTTCTCCTCTCAGCAGCACTACTAAACTTCCTGCTAGTACTACTTTTAGAGCGAAGTGGGAAAAAGGAGCATTTTTGCCCCAGAACTAGTCGGAATAAATTAGCTTAAGCTTAAAATAATGCTTTTCTTTTCATTGTTACTCATTAAGCGACTACAATGGTGCTTTGCTTTTGCTGCCACTCCTTGCGCTGCGCTGTTTTGTTTGCGTAAAAGGGAGGTTGGTTTTGCGCTTATACTTGCGCTTGCCTATAATTAATTACTCTCCCGCCGTTACTTTTGTCATGGTTGCGCACGCGTGTGTGTGTGTGATTGCTATAACAGTTTGTCTTTTGGTCGCTTTGCTTCGCTTAAAAGCTCGGGTAGGCAGTTTTAAACATTAGCATATCTTGCGCCCTTTTATGGGGAGGGAGAGTAATAAGTTTGTAACGATTTGTCTTTGCTTGTTTTACATCCAGCAGTGCTGTGATAAGTACGAGGAAAATTCTATAATCTCATTTGACACCAAAATACACATACACAGACACACAACACAATACATTACTGTGAGAACACACATCGCCGTGGTGCACACCACCATCGCGAGAGACACCAAAGGCACGCGGGGGGTTTTGTTTCTTCCCCTCCTAAACTGAACACATTTTGAGAGAGAGCGAGAGCTGCATTACAGAAAAGCCTACCAAAAGGTTGTATATCTTTCTTGTCTAAGATTATCGTGATCGCTTAATCGCTAGAGTATGTATGGATGGGTTTGTGTAACGCGTAACATCTTCACGACACTGATTGTATACATTTGGACGGAGTGAGAGAGTGTGTGTGGTGAGGGGGAGAGTAAAATACTTCTAAAACACAAAAACGGCATTTTGCCCTACTACTAAACACACAGCTTGGATACGACATCATCATCATCATCGTGTGTGAGCTTTGTGCTCGTAGTGTTACTCTATGCGTTACTGTAACGACTACTACTGATACAAGCTAACTGTAAGGAGAGAGAAAAAAATAGAGAAGAAACGAGTAGAGAGAAAGAGCAGGAAGAGAGAGAAAGAGAAAGAAAATGGGAAAGTGGGGGAAAAGAAAAGAATGACGGTTAAAGGATCCGTTTCACACGAAAACAAAGATATGAACATGGTAAATTCAAGGAAACACATGTACCACACACACACACACACACAACATTGCTAAGGGGGAGGGAGAATTTCGAGGAAATGCGTTCTATTGGGAATGGGAAACATAATACCGTGAAAATATAACAAAAAAAAACAATGGGAGCAAATTTCTCTCAGCGTAAGAAAGGTTTGGGCAAAGGAGGTGAACCAACGAGACAAGTGAAACGGAATGTAGCTGAAGCGCGTGTTTGGGTGACGCTGTGCTGGTGTGCATCTCCAGCCATGTGTGCAATATGACATTCTTTGCCAATATTTTTGTCTTCTTGGGTATACTTTTCGCTTTCAAATGTGATTGGAGGTTGTGTGCAGGGATGTGCATGGGGAAAAGCTTCCGACGCTGCTTGGTGCAAGAGGGAATGTTTCTTTTCCAACTGTGTAACACAGCGCATGAGGCAAAAATGGTTTGTTTTTTGTGACATTCAAACTCAATCCATGATGAATGAGAAGAGTTTTTAAACAATAATTAAAAAGCGAAATAACTCAACACGAAACGATTCTTCTTTTTAAGGCGCAAAGCTTTTATGAGCGTGAGATGCAGATGGACAAAACGCACTGGAGGCGGTGGTGATGACACTGTCAAGCTTGCATTTCTTGACTTACTTGTGACCCTTACAGAGAGGCATGCGGTCTTGTTACTCTGTCTGTCTGTCTCTCTCCCAACCTACGGTACTTCGCGCTCGCCTGCGGTATTGTGTGCTTGTGAGAGTTGATGGAGTATGTAAAGTATTCGGTAAGGAATCAATTTGCTTGTTACTGGGACGGATTGGGGCGAGGGGGTGCTACACAACCCACACGTTCTCTCGCGCTTGTGTGCTTCTTGTTTGTTTGAGGTTAGTTTACTTCCGCCAAGGCATGAGGTATATTAGTGTGCAGTTATATTTACCCCTCCAAAAGAGGGCTTTTGTGCGTTTGATTGTGTGTATTGTTGGCGCGATATCGTTGGCAAAAATAAATGGCACACTGCGCTTCAAATCGGATTAAACTTACCACGGAAGCACCATCTGCCGGTTGCACGGGCTCCCACGATCAGCGCAACGGCGAGCAGCACGATCACGACGGCCAGCACGAGCCCGACGATCTCGCCGGTGCCGAAGCTGCTCGACTCGCTGAACACTTCGTCCTGCGAGCGCAGGGTAAGGCGGTACTCTTCCACGCCGAAGTTGTTGGAGGCGCGCAGCACGTACGTTTTGGACAGATCTTCCAGCGTCAGGCCGGCGATGGTAAGCGACACGTTGTAGCGATTGTTGCCCTGCAAAGAAGGAAGCCGGATGTGTGTTAATTCGCATTGCTTGGAACGGGGAAGGAAACTATCGAGCTGTCTTACCAGAGCTTCCGGAATCGGTACCGCGTACCGGCCCTGTTCCGTGCCTTGATGGTAATCCGTGCCGTCAATATTCCACATGACGTGGGGCGACGGGTTCGCCTTGATGACCATGCTTGCCGTAGCCGTACGTCCCAGCTGCAGTCCGTAGACGACCTGGTCGGGCAGGGCTTGTGGTTGGACTGTTGGAGTTGAAAAAAAAGCTTTAGTCACTCTCTTCCTTTATTGAAGAAGCATCACAGAAGCCACTCACAGTTTACGTCCAGGATGAGATCCGTGCGCGAAACACCTTCCGGATAGGCGAGATGCTGTGCCTGGCAGGTCAAGCGTTTGCCATTGTCTTCCGCACGAACGGCGCGCTTCAGGGTGGAGGTCGCAGTGAACATATGCTTATTGGAGCGCTCGTCATAGTACTCCTCCGGCACTTCCGGGAACTGTACACCCTCGTAGATCTGTTCCTGGTCTGCATGGAAGAAACAAAGTCCGTCCGGTTAATAGCGTCGTTACAGAAATCACTTACAGCAGGCCTCGATACGTACCCAAAAACCAGGACAGGTTTGCTGCCGGGTTGCCACGTTCCGCCGTGCATCGGAACATCAGCTGACTGTTCACTTCCACGTTGGCCAAATTGCCCTGCACCACCTCAATCACGGGCTGTTGTGGTGGGACTAATAATAAAAGGGGAGAAAATGCAGAAATGTAAATTAATTCTTGCTTCTGGCTGTTTTCCCCCCACCTCAACTAGAGCGTGTTCTTACATGCTACTACAATCTCGATCGAGCCGGTCAGCCCTCGTCCGTCCACGAACAGTGTGCAGTTCATGAGTCCCGCATTGTCGGCAGTGACACGGTCGATGCGCACACCGCACGAGCCCTTGTCCAGCCCTTCGCCGTGGTAGTGATAGCCGGCAACGGGCGACTTTTCCGTCGGACTCAGCGCAATCTGATCATTGAGGCCGGGCATCCGTATGCTGCGTGGGAAGAGAAGCGAGCGAAAGGATCAGTTTAGCTGGTAAAGTACAAATTTGCAACTTTGAAACACTTACAGGCAAAGTTGAGCCGGACGGCCTATCCGACAGTGAAGCTCAACGTTTTCCTGATTCTCGACCACTGTGATCGATCGTGGCTCTGTGTCGACGACCTGTGCGTGTGTGGTGGTGGCTGTAGGTGAAGAGAACAGAAATAAAAATAAATTAGTCCAACAAATCAGAATAATTGGAATATTGCGATTTTCAAAACAACATTTCATTTTTCAATATCTACAATTCAATGCCGCGCTGCTGCTGCTAATTAATCTAATCACAATATTTCGATCGGATTTCCACACCAAATGAATAGGAAAATGGGAAGATAAGAACAAAAAAACAAACGCTCGAGGATAACCCAAATCCGAACTAAATAATCCAATTTCACGCAAATCACTAGAGAGACTCTTTCTCTTTCTCTCTCTCTCCCTGCACAGGTCTCCTTTCAGTCTAATCCCTAATTAAAATTGCCTACAACTCACTGAAGTGATGATTCATTTGTAGATAATCGTAGGATGATGATAATGATGGCTCGGGCCGACACACAGGCGCATCAGGGGATGGGGCTTGATCCTCTTCCAGCGGCAAAAGCTGTAGCTCATCCGCAAAAATTAAATCACGGCTTCCCGCGTAATGGAAAAAGGGAGCTTTTGTCTGTATGTGTGGTGGGGAGAGACGTTTCCGGCGGGTGTAGGAGAGAGATAGCGAGCGAGCGCAAGGGAATTTTTAGGCAGCAAGGATAACATCAGCATAACAGTCCCTTCCTTTCCTTTACACCCCCATCCTACATGTCAGCACATTCAACATTCGTGTCTATGTGGCTGTATCTATGCTCTTTCAAACACCACCCCACGAGTTGGGCCAAATTGTTATCATTCCGTAACCATCATCATCGTCGAGACTGATTAGTTAATTAAAGCTTTTGTTCTTTGTGCTGCTGCTTGTTCATGGTTGAAGAGTGGCGGGACGGGTAGAGAGCATCGCGCACACTCTATGACTGTTACATGAAATTGCCGATGCAGCCAAAACAATTGCAGCAGCCATTTTTGCATTAGACGCGTTAGAGGTGGTGTGCTTTATAATCAAACACTCTTTTGTGTGTGTTTTGTGCTAGTTCAATGAGTGATTATATGATAGAAAAATGGAGCAAAAGAGCTCGCTCTGAATGAATTTGCTGATGAGATTATTTTGCATTTTAAATTATGCTTTTGTTTAACTATGTTGATGTAGTGCAGTGGTTCCCAATTTTTTTTTCAATCAGTGATCATTTTTTAAATATGATTAATCCGCTGATGGGTGCAGGATAATGGGTGCACTAAACGAAAAAAAAACTGTAAAACCATGTAAATGTTTAAAGAGGTTTTCGGGGCTAAAAATGGATGGTTGTAATGAGCTAACAAAAAATATGTGTTAATGCTGAGGAAATTGACGGACATCCTTATCGGCAGGGTATTTCTATTTGAAGACAATCATGGACATATCAAGACCCTTGGGGCGACTGCTTCTCAGCAACATTTGCTATCTTCAAGTGTTTTTTTTTTCATTTTTGATCATTTGCAGACCTTCGTTTTTCGTTTTTTAGATGTTTTCTTGCTTAAATTTTCGTTCCCGGTAAATAGAATTAGGAATCCTATGAATAAATAAACATGATTATCCTCTTTTCATTACTTTTTCGGCACGAAAAAAACTACTTCTCATTAGAAAACTCAATGAAATGATGCAATTGTTTTAAAAGCTCTAATTTACTTCGAAAGAAAAAGGTGAAACAATAGCAGCAATCTTCCAAAAAGTGGGAGACAAATGATTGTTGTAATGTGGGCTTTATAGAAGCCGTTCTAGCAGTTTGATCCCACAAAAGAAAGGAAGTGTTATTGCGGTTTACTTAATATATGCTTTGAAATAAGTACAAAGTTGCAGCAATTTTCCTTACATTTGTATAGCTTAAATAGACCAATCGAACCAACCGTTTTTAACCTACTGCGGAAACAGGTTTCAGCTTTAAGTAGTCCAAATTATTAAAAATTAAGTTGATTAAAAGGTAGATTTTCTGCTGTCCCAAATCGATCTTTCCTTGGGAAGCACTGCTGAAGAGCAACAAAAGTAAGAGAAGTTGCATTTGATTGAACATGCCATGGTTTGTTGAAATAGAGTACAATGCAAGGGGTTTTTCATGATAGTTTCTGGCACAAAAGCTTGGCAAACATTTAGCCGAAGTAAAACAAATTTCCAGAGATTAGCTCTCAATTCCGCGAAAAGCAAAGCATATGCTATGCTTTTAAGGTTTTGAATCATAAAACGTACGAACAACAATACCAAAAAAAAACTGCGCTCAACTAGCCATTAGTAGCCTCCAGTTTCCTATTTGCATACATAAACGATCTTCCCAATCGGCAACACACATAGTCTCTCCTTACACAAGGGATAACACAACCATTTTCCACCCGGACCGACCCCGTAAGGCGATCGAGATGAATACCGAACACGATGTTGCTTTGACCCCGTTCTCAGTGGATGCGAGGAACTGTGCGCTTTTGCTAGGGAGCTTCTCTTCCATTAAGTCGCTTTCTATGCCGGTTTGGTGTGTTATTTTTTGTTCTGAAATGTGTCCAGCATTTTTTTTTCTTCGTTGGGGTACTTGGTTGTAGTCGTTGGTACACAATTCGTCTGATCCCTTTCGCAAAAAACGCTTGTTTGCTGGCTAACGTACACATCTGACTACATTTTCATCCCTTTGCGGGCGCGAGAACTGTGTGCCCTTTGCTCTTATCTGTGTCCCACACTCTCTCTCTATCTTCTTTCCGTTGTTGTCTAGTGAAGAAGGTTTTTTTGTCTCCTCCTGAAATGACTGCAGAGCATTCTAACAGCTGTATACGACCGACGCAACTCTGCTCCAATGGCAAAGAAGCTTTTTCTTTTTGACGAGTGCTTTCGATTGCAGCAAGCCTTGCGCGGTTTTTGTGCAGCCCACCCAGAGATGGGCGCATTTTTTCCCCTTTTTTGCTACTTCCCAAACTGGCAGCAAATGGTGGTTTGCGAATTGGTTGGCACATACACACACACACACACACACACACCAACCGAAAACGATTTTTATCCTGTGCGAACGTACAGCGAACGACAACCCCGTGTCTAAGACCACAATCGGTATGCTAGTCGCGTGTAACCTTTGTACATTGGGTGTTTGAGTGTGCGTGCTTCCTCCCTTTTTCTGGCATTCCAATCGTACACCCGACCCAACAACACTACGAGGAAAAGCGTTTTTCTTTGCCCAGTTTACGCCTTTCCGGGGCTCTTTTTTCTTCCTAGCATCCATCCGTGGGAAACTACAGTGCATGGTCAATGGGTTATTGGCGATCACACACACTCTTCGTCGTCGTTGCCGTCCAGCTACAGCTACATCGGCCAGTTCCATCGATTGTTTGAACAACCTGGCACACGACAAGGACAGCGCCCTCCCGGAGGGCTGCCGTTGTGATGAAATTGGAAAACGAGGCCCCTGTGTAACAAATGGCATCTCACACTGGACCGCCCTGTAAAGGGGCAGGAAAGGGAAGGAAGAGTAGAAAAAGATTGCAATGACTTTATTGTGTGCGTGTTGCTGGTGGTACATTTCCGCGCTGTACGCGCTTGTACGCTTTTTCACCGTTGCGCGCGCTCGCGTCTAGCTGCTTTTCGATGAACTTCTGTGAACGCTCTCTCTCTCTCTCTCTCTCTCTCTCTCTCTCTCTCTCTCTCTCTCTCTCTCTCTCTCTCTCTCTCTCTCTCTCTCTCTCTCTCTCTCTCTCTCTCTCTCTCTTTGTCCGGGGACGGTCACACGGGAGACTATTAGACGAACTGACCAGCGCCCGGGTCCTAGGGAACGATTGCAATATCAATCGATTTTCATACCCAAAACACACAGACCCTACTGTTGCCTCTGATGGCTCGCGTATGAGATGAGGATCGGCGTTCCTTACTGTGCCGTGTTTTCCCAAATTTTTTTTCTACTGCCGCCACAGTGCAATTCAGTTGCAGGAAGGAAAGCAGTGGAAAAAAGCCTTATTGCTTCCGTGTTGGGTGCTGCGTTGCTGTTTTTGCAGTTGCCAACCAAATATATTGTTGTTCACAGCAGCAGCAGTAGAATGAAGTCTACCAAGAGCGCCCCACAGAGTTTCCACGTTTATGAGAAGACTGCCTGGGCCAGAAATGTGACAAGTGGACTGAGGAAAACAAAAACATCAAACGAACCCACTTTCGTTCGTTATGCGTTTACTCGTGTCGCGTGATATTGACTCGACGGGCGCACTGCTGCCCCGCGGCCTGGAAGGATTATAATGGAATTGCATATTGTCGTGTAATTGGGAGCTTTCCATACCCGACCGGAGGCAGCATACATAGTATGGGTGTGTTTTATTAATATGTCGAAAAATAAAACCGACAAAATTGTTAATTGATTGATATTTGATTCGCGCAAAGGAGCTCGCATTGGTTCGTTGTTTGGTAGAGAATAATTACCAGCAGTATGTCAGCAGCAGCAGAAGCAATCTTTCTGGGAATTTTCAGCTCCAACAAAGAACGCCAGCGATCGAAATGTAAAATGGGGAGAGTTTGCACACGAAAAATTGCATCGTTGCGGCTCATTGGCTCATTGCAATAATGAGATATTTTCAGGACAAATTTTAATTAATTATTGCTAGCGTTAATGAGACAAATAGTTGAGCCAAACAATGACAGCGACAATTGGCACAGAGTATTACTAAGCAATTATGGGTCATTTTCATTCCTATCTTCCAGATAGCAGTTTGGCTTTAACAAGGTCATAATTGATGTGAATTCTTTTAAATTTATTAATTTTTGTAACTCAGCCTCGATCAATTGAGATCAAATACTTACAAATGAAATAAGAAATGCATAAAAAAGCTTCTTAAGTGACCTCCATATATAACGTAATAGAATATATTTTACATGCAAAACATTTTTTTTAAATTGTATTAAATTCTTTTTAATATTAATTTGAATTTTAAGCATATCGTTTTTGCGTGGCTCAATATCTTCTGCTTCGCTTCCCTAAGTGAGCGTTACGTATTTTATGAATGGCTCCTTATCATCTAAACAAATAATTACAAAAACCAAGCAACACCAACATTACAACACCAAGTTTCGCTGGTGACCAGTATGTGTTACGTAGTTTATGGATGACTCCTTACGAAGTACGAAGAATTTCAATTAATCTAATTAGTTACGTATCAGTATTCCCACTGTAATACATACTCCAATTCCAATGGACTAAAAGTTACTCGAATGCTTTGCCGTGAATTAGCTGAGCTGAGCTTTTTAGCTTTTTTGCTGTGCAAACTAAAATCAAATTTGGGATTGGCTCCGTCCGCCATAAATCACACAAAAGCGTACCATCGTTTCACTTCCTAATTCGAAGCATATTCGAATGCATGCCTTCGCCGCCATCATAGCGCATCGAACATTGATGTGTGTTTTACACCAGAGGAGAAAGTTTTGAGCGCACAATTGCTTCCTCCGATCCGACGAAGTGCGCAACAATGCTTGGTCCCTATTTTCTCCCGCAGGCGTCAAGAATGCGCCAGTAACGAGCCGGGCGCGGAAAACGGGACCCTGATGTTAGCTAGAACTAGAGGGAGAGGGAATGCGCGAGTTAGGATGGATAAAAACATTCGTTCGTACTATAAATGTGCCGACGGAGTTTATCCCAAACACAAGGGGGGAAACAGACACACACGCGCACGATGTAATATTGTCCATCTTCCGGGACTAGGCTTTTGGGGCTCGCACTGTCGCCGTAATGCAAGATACGCGCGGCGCAGCGCTACCGTAAGGGAAGGAAACAGTTGCACACTCGAACCACTGGGCAACAGATACCCCCACATCCCATCCACACATAGTGGGTGGACACAGCACACCGAAAGACTGGCAAATGAAATATCCTTTCGATGCTGTAGGCGATGGGTTTCGCTGCTGGTGCTGCGCGTCTTCCTGCTGCTATGGATGGAAGATGAGATATATCTATACACCACCCACCACAACAACCCGCTCGCTCCTCGCTGACCGACTGACCGATCTGACCGCCAGCATGGTGGGGATAAAGCGAACACACAACCCCCAAAAGTTTTTTGTTCGAGTAGGAAAAAGGGCATCGCAAAATAGAGCGAGCACGAACCAGTGGACACCGAAATCTGTGGCGGACAACACGGCGGGCCACTGCTGCTGTAAGTAGGGCAGTGTACAACGAGCCACCACCGGCACAATCCGTGTAGTAGCAGTAGTAGTAGTGGTAGTTGCAGAAGCTACGTATCATATTTTTGCCGCTGTCATTTGCTGTCAGTTAAATAAAATTTATTGTAGTTCGCGTGGAGATTTTTCGTGGTGGGTTTTTTTTTGTTCTCGGGGAAAGGGGAGTTTGGTCCAGTCCGGGAAGAAGAGCGGTTCCCATGGTGTGGATGCTGTGGCAGTGGGAGGATACTAGTGTCAAAAAGGATTCGGTTTCTGCTTCTGGCTTCTAGCTTTGGGGCCGAAAAAGCATTATGGATATATCGTTTGTCCCACACGTGTGTGGCTGGTGGAACCAAAAGGGGGCGAGTTGAAGAATGATGGGAAGCGGGGTGGAAAGCGCACAGCCAGGAGCAACCAGTGTACCATACACACACACACGTAGAGAGACACAATGGGATAAAATGTCAGTTTCTATATTCGGTCACGTTGGTTAGTGAGCGATGGTATGGGGCAACAACAAAAAAAAGTCACGAAGGGATAGCGTTGAATGATGCTCCCCGAGACCATCTCTCGCTATTATTAGTCCACCGGGAGAATGCGGAAGCGAGAAAGGCAGAAAAAGGACCACACTGCAACAAAGTTACAGCAAGTGCAGCAGAGGTTGTGGGAACGAGTACGGGCGCACTATCAATGGATAGAAATTGTCCCGAGGCGTTACTGCTACTGCTGCTACCGAAATTCTATCCCAAGCTGTTTTTGCCACTTTTTTGCCATTTTATTAAGAGGAAAGGGAAGAAAGGGACATCAACTTGATCAGCGTCCAGGGATAGATGAGGCAAAAGGGGATGGTTACTGGTGGAAAGCTATGTTCCTGGACCCTGTTACATCCTTTTCTTGCAGAGGTCTTAAATGCAAGCGCAACGTTCACACACAAAAAAAAATTAGCACACCACTCAGTTTCCGCTTTTTGACTTCCGCCAGACCATCGGAAACTATCTCGTCCGCCTTTTTTTTTGGTTAGGTTGTTTGTCTGTATATCCTTTGCAAGTATCATCCGGTTTCAGCATGCAGCGCATGGGAAAGAGCATTATACTCGATGGCACCTTGCAGCAGCAGTAGCAGCAGTAACTGCCCCGCCGGCAATAAAACCGATCTGCTTCGAATTTCGACCCATTCTTGGGAGAAGGGACATACATACACATACACCAGTAGGTTACAATATGAACATCGAACAGGGTGAACAGGCTAAATCCCTTACAGCAGAAGGCTACACAGCTCCTCATAACCACGTCCCTGTTCTTTTCTATCCCGGTATCCCGGACAACAAGCTCTTTGATGGTTTCGGTAACTAGGTAACGATAGTTGGAAAATGATGAGACGCTAGAGTTGTGGATCTCCTCTCGTATGCTTTTAAACTCATTCTGTGGCGTTGTTTTTTGTTTTGTTTTAGGGGTTTCGATATCCTCTCTTTTTGAAACGAAGAGGAAACTATTACTGCAATAAAGAGCATGCAAACGATGATGGAGAAGACAAAAGCCCCGTTGTTGTTGAGTTTACACTGGAGTGTTTTTTTGTCCTTTCGGAAGATGGTTTAATTTCATTCCCGTTGGGGAGATCATTATTTTACAGTGTATGTGAGTGTTGTTGAAGCTAAATGGTATAGAATATAGAATTTTCATGTGTAGAATTTTCCGGAGAAACGAAGACATTTGACAAGCTCGATTGACAGGACACACTAATCACGCGTGTGCTTGGCAAATTTAATCAATATCAACGAATGGAAGTATTTTCCCTATATACCTACCACCCAACCAAATACAACCTTCAACCATTCAAGTACGTTACGCACCGCTGATAACGTATCGTTTATTACTCGCTGCTCAATCCGTTTAATTTAATGTTTGTGGTTTTCCCGCCTGGCATGCATTGGAATCTGGGGGAAATATATACTAGGCAGGATGATTCTACGCGCCGAAACGTTGAATGACCTCAACCGTCACAGCGCCCGGGAAGAGCAAATGGACCGATTAGCGATTACGGTACACACCGCCCTTCCCTTCCCTTCCCTTCCTTCCTTTTCTTGATCCACCCATAGATGATATTTATGCACACTTTAAGGGCAATAAAAAACACTGGGGCTTTACTGCTGCTGTCAGTAATAGCTCTGCTAGCGGCCTCCCTCCTAGGTTGCGGCAAACCACCGACGACGTTACGGCTGAATGAACCGAACAACAGGCCCGGCCCATGCGACAAAGAACCGTAATCCACCACCACCACATTTCTAGGTCGATTCTGTTCGTCATCTACAACGGGGACACATTGCGCGCCCCCCACGCGGATGATCGCTCAAGTAAAACGCCGTTCCTTCCGAGTTCCAATTCCGTGACGGCAGTGCGCTTGTGTCCGAAAACCGAAGCTAGCCGAATCAATTTGCACCACACACCACCACCAGCCCGCCATCATTAACATACTAATGCACTGGACTATAATAATGTCAGTGCTCATTATTTGTGGCGTGCAATGGAACACAACCGCATCTCTGGATCTGGATCGAACCTTCCTCCTCGAAGCCACCCGATCGATACCCCCCTTCTCCGATCTTCTGAAGTTGTGATTTTCTTCGGCAAGCTTTGAACTAACCATTAACAACTCATTCCCCTCCGTGCGCTTGCTATTAGGTCGATTGGTGGCTTTCACCTGCAATTATGCCACCGTGAACTGGTGCACTAAACCGTGAACTAGATACTGAGTTGTGGACAATGTTGTTGACCTCCAGACTACTTGTTTTTTTGTTGGAGAGATTGTTCTAAGAATTTGGACATTCGTTCCGAAAATGGAACCAGATACTAATGCGACGAAATTCCTCCAATTCTGATATCTTCGTTTAAAGCATCGCTTGTCCTCAATTTTGCTTTAATCCATCGAAATGTACCTCTACACCAAGATTACTTCATGAATCTGAATAATCAATTCCAAAAATGCCTTGTACCCATTTTGTCCATTTAATCTGAGAATTATCCTCGCGACAGTCATCAGAGCTCGCCACGTTTGTCCCCGTCCCCGGCAATCGGTTCTAATTGGACATTCTGCTCAATTTGCACGTACTAATCTCTCTCCACTGTTTCTGTCAAGGATTCATTTGTCCTTTTTTTGTCTGCATCTCCCAGCTCCTCTCGATAACAATCAGGCGCACATGGAGAACAAAGAATGGTAGAAGAGAGAGAGAGAGAAAAAACATTCATTTCCGCCGTTGACAACTTTCCACCTTCTGACGACTGTCGCGAGAAAACTCGGGAGACGGGTCCAGCCAGGGCCTATGATAGACAGCACTGTGCGCTGTCGGGTTGACAATTCTTGACGCTTGATCGACCGACGGCAATTGGTCGCAGATTGATGGAACACACGCCACACCACCACCACCCCCACGTGGAGAATAAACCATCGTCGTCTACTCGTCGACTTCAAAATAACTTTGTCTAGCGAAATTGAACTGTCGGTTGGCAGGACGACGCCATTTGAAGTCGGCTACAAGAGTGCTCGCTAGGATGCTTGCCGAAAGAAGGATCTAGACAGCAAAAAAACGAAAACAAAATAGACTACCATTCGCGACAAGTGTGCCTTTCTGTGTGTGATGACATTGAGGATTGTTGTTTATAGTCGGTCGGCCACGAGGCGTTGAAAAGTTGGAAACGCCACCGGTGCGGGGACACAAGCGGCAGCACAGATCCGTCCAGAAAGATTATGAACTTTACCTTCCCATCATTCGCGCATCAAATATGCCGCCCGCACTTCCGAGAAGGTAAACACGTACAGAGAGCGAGCACAGAAAGAGATATAGAGAGAAGAAACCGACCGGATGCGACATTTTCGGGCAGGTCAAATGAAGTGAAAGGAAAATCATTTCCACTTCATTCAACCAGGGGACCGAAGGAGACGGAGGAGTTCGCGGTTTTCGTGGCAAAAATTGAAATGGAGATGAACACACCGGGCGAAGATGATGATGCGCCGCAAAACCGACGGAGGGATAAAACGGTCCATTTTTGATGCTGTTGTTGCTGCTGTCGTTTAATATGAATGTGCGCGGGATGACCTGTAGTTGTTGTGTTTTGAGGTCTACCCTCTTCAGCGTTCAGTCATGTAGCAGGGAGAGAGGGGGGGATTCAGTAGGCCTACACCGGATGTGCTCTTCTTCATAGCAACATAGCAGCCGTAGCTGTAGCTCAACGTTCACCACCAGAGCAAGTCATCATTGACACGTTTTGAGAGTTTTCTTGTTTTCTTTGTACACTCATCTTTCAAGTGCTCTCCCTTTTCCCGAGCGTGGAGATGAGACACTGATGAAGTGCGAAGTAAAATAACAGTACCACGCCTCTCCTTTCCTTGCATAAGTTACCACCCCGCGCGTCAATCGATTATGATTGAGTGATGGCGCTCTATCCAGGGATGGAAAGGTAGAGGAGAGTTAGAGCCCCTTATACCTTGCGGACTAGCAACAATTTGCCTTTTCCCAAGCAGTGGGAATAAAACGTTGGACACTACTGCGGCATAAAGTTTATCACATCATCGCGAAAATGCCATTTCCATTGTTGGATTTGTTTGTCGTTTTGTCGACTCGATTGCTCCTATTCCGCAGCTGTACGCAGTGTGGCTGAGAGGTGTGTGCTTCAGAGCAGATGATGTAGTTTAAAGATAACAGACAAGAGACAATAAAAACAAAACATAAAACAATAATCAAGATCATTGCAATCAGAGCCGAGAGAAAGTGAGCCATCGTAAAGGTGTGTTTGTTAAGTTTTAGCATCTCTCCGGACAGACTAACAGCGGGAGCAGATAGGCACACAGTTTAAACAATGATGACCTGATTTGCTGAGAGTACTGCTGTTGTCCGAAAATCCGTAATGACACGGCACACGTCTGATTGAGATAACATAAATAGTGTACGAGGTTTGTTGCAATGTCTTTAAATTGAGGAGTAATTATATGTTGGAGATGATAGTTGGAATTCCAAATTGTAGGATATACTTGGGAAGTTTTGTCTCCAGAAGAAATGGATGCTCCAATCTGATTACGTCCATTCGTTGATTGGAAGTCATTTTTTCGGTTATTACCTGCAATGAAAGAGAAGACAAAAATTGTCATTAAAATTTTGTTGTACGATTTGTATTTTTAGGTTTCTTTAGGCTTTAAGTTTATGCAATAATTGGGAACTGTTTGCTAACTTTGACTCCGTCTAATAAGCCCAATGTACAGCCTAATTTCTCCATATTTGTCTCTCTTATTCATCTATTCTTTTCTGCTATTAAACAACTCTGAAACCTAATAAATGTCACTTCTTTTTATCAATAAAATAAGAAAGTTATCTTATTAGACCCGTTCAGTAACACGAAAATAAAACCCGTTCTTCTGCAAATGCCACTTAATTGAAGCGTCGCAATTAAACTCTTCCCATCCCAAATGCAACTAGAGGGACATCATCAACATCTTTCGCCACCGACCGTAAACACACGTTGCGTTCATCGTCCTATAAACGGGCTTCTTAATACCTGTTATCATTTTAAATATTTCTCTAATGATATAAATTCCCGCACACGCGCCTAATCCACCTTTCTGTTTGAAGGAGAAGTGCTTGTTATTATTTTTACCACATTCCTTTCACTCTTCAAGGTGGTGAGACGGGAGGTTCGACAACCTTTCAACGTGGGTCATCGCAAAACCCGTCCTGACTGGCTGCCTCTGGTGCTGCCAGTAATTAAACCTATCATTTTATACTCCTTCCCCAAACGTTTAGCTGCTGAGTCTCGAGACAACATTCACTTTATACCCTGCCGACATTGAAAAGTGGCGACCGATGATGAAGAGTTTTCCCCGGTTTCGCATACATCAAAACAAACACACTTCAACTATTTTCAAACGTAATCCCACTAGCACCACCAGTATACACGTCACAATCGAGACGCGTCAAAAGTGCATAACTTTATCGGAAATAAAATAACACACACACCGTTGTAGTTATTTATTTGCCGACTGATACCGCTTTAAAGTCCGATCCATTACTGTTTTTCCTTGGGGTTTGCTTCGCTGCCCCGGGTAGAGTAAAGCTTTCTCGCCCTTCCTCGAGAGAGGTGTTGTGTGAAAAGCAACAACACTTTTAATTCAGTTTACACACGTTCGCACGTACCGCTGGCGGCAGCCCGTCGTCGCCCGTCAGCCAGCCAGCCAAGAGTCAAGGAGATGTTCCGTCATGTCGTAACGTGATCGGTGTCGCCGTACGCCGTACCAGACAGCGCCGCCATCTCAAAGTTGATATCTTTGATGGTCACGATGACGTCTCGGTGGCCAGGCCCCGGCGACGTGGTGCGACAAAACAAGAGCAAGATGGTTTCAATTTGATACGACCCTCCCAAAAAAATAAAAGTAAAAACGGGAAGCACTCAACGCATCAGCGGTATGGCGTAAGCGAGCCGTCACACAGTGGAGGAGGAGGAGAGAAAGTTTGACTTTTTAATGAGTTGCGCGTTCAGTCTGTTTTGCTTTTCGCTCGGAAATTTTATCTGCGGGGAAAATTTATGACGCCTAACCGAGATGGGGATGCGCGGACGGGCCACGGGGTGTAGACGCGAAAGTGTGACTAAAATATCCGTCAGCTTCTTAATCGCGCGCGGGCCCCGATGCACTCCCGGGTCGCTGGTGTGCGCTGCTGCTGTGTATTAATTATTTTGCAACGTCGTCAGCAAAGTTTCCATCCCCCCCCCCCCCTTTCGCTCTCGGTTGGTTGGGGACGGAAACGTAGCCTCAATAATGCCCCCTGAGGTTGGTCTGGGAGGTGATAAATTACCGGAGGCTGCAGTGTAGCGAATTTGCATACGAAAGCAATAGAAAGCAACAGCAACTAAACACGGAAGCAAGAAGTAAATCAATAGCAATTGTTCGCTTTGTTAACCTTCATCCAGAGAGTGCGATTTGTTACGCACCGTACAGAGAAAAGCGCAACTCTTGCAACTGAATGCATTTGCGTTTCCGCATTTGCATGTGTTCCGAAAGTAAGAGTTAATTTAATTAAGACTTTTTCTTGCTTCAGATATTACAATTTCTGATTAGAAAGGCAAAAAAGCTACATCGTAATTTTGCGCCTCAAGTTATGCAACGTGTCGCACACGATTGCCCCTTTTAGGAGACTGCCAGTTGCTTATTTGAGTCTGTTTTTGCGAGTAGGGAAAAGTTTTTAATCTTCTAATCGCTATTTTGCAAAACAAAAGTGCTACTATTACACCTGTTTCCATCTACGTTCGAATCTCGTGCCGTTTGCATCGAATCGCAAACCGCCTGCTTCGAATCGCATGCCACTACGATCGAATGCGTGCACCCATGGTTGAATCGCGTGCCAGTACGGTTGAATTGCGTTCCACTATGGTCGAATCATATGCCACTACGATCGAATCGTGTACCGCTACCATTGGATTTCTGAAAGCAAGAGCATAGTAAACTGTTTGTTTACGTTTGAAAGCTGTTTCCTTCTTCGCCGACGGCATTTCATTTGTAAAATACTAATAAAAGGGATTTATTCTCTGATTATAGGTAAACCCCACGAATATTGGTTGAAACCAAGGATTTTACCATCAACAACGAACACCGAATATTAGTTGAACTTAAGGATTTTACCATCAACAAGGGACCACGATATTCGTCGATAACAAGGATTTTACGTGTAATCAGTGAATAACTGCCTTTTATTAGTACTATTTTACAAACGAAATGCCGTCGGCGAAGAAGGAAACAGCTTTCAAACGTAAACAAACAGTTTACTATGCTCTTGCTTTCAGAAATCCAATGGTAGCGGCACACGATTCGATCGTAGTGGCATATGATTCGACCATAGTGGAACGCGATTCAACCGTACTGGCACGCGATTCAACCATGGTTGCACGCATTCAATCGTAGTGGCATGCGATTCAAAGCAGGCGGTTTGCGATTCGATGCAAATGGCACTAGATTCGAACGTAGATGGAAACAGGTGTATGATAAAGCGAAAGCAGAAGAATCCGCAGCGAGTTTCGTAGAATAAATGTGTTGCTCTTTTTGAAACACACTTTGGGAGGGCATTTTTAGGGCTTCACCTTTCGAAAAGCGAAACACACACACACATATGAAGACAAGGAAAGCGTTTTTCATTTGACAGAAATTAAACTTTTCGCGTTGCCATTGCTGGCAAAAGATGCCTGTCTGACTAAACACGGGGTGCTACTAAAAGGGTGAGCAGTAGTAGTAGTAGTAGTAGTAGTAGCAGCAGTAGTAGTAGTAGTAGTAGCAGCAGTAACGTTATCATGCCACACAGCAAATACGATACACAAAAAGCTCGTCCTCCTTCTTTCGAGCTGTGTTTTCGGATGTAGAAACACAATCCCTAGCAAACAGATGGGACATGGTTATCACACTGCTTGCTGAGTGTGGGGTAGGTTAGTGCCCAGAGGGCAGAGAAAGAGAGCAAAAACTGCTGCCAAAACTTTGTCGGTCCCATAAATAACGATTTCTAGCATAAACAGTTTCCCACCGCCTAAGCCCAAAGCTAGCAGTAGCAGCTGGGGAAAGAAGTAGTAAGCAACAACATCGAAACGTTGCTGCTCCATGCTTCTCAGCCCCAGAGTAGTGTGAGATGATGTTGTGCCCACCCTAGCACCGAACTGGAACTGTCTGTGCTTGCCCAACTCGCTCCAGAACACGAACTCGATCGACTCACGAATAGACTACTTTTATTGCGCGACCTAGGGCGCGCTGCTGGGTGGATCTTCCGAGCCCTCTTAAAACACGCCGCTGGTTTTCGGAGGAAATTTCACAAACACAAGAAACATGATGGGATCGAAGCCAAAGGGCAAAACAGGACAAGCGAGAAGGGAGCTAGAGCGAGAGAGATTGCTAACACTGTTTAGTGTATTTTTCATTGAAAAGTTCCTGCCCGCACACACGAGAGTTGGGCCGGACCCTTTTGCACTAATTTAAACTGTTTATTTCATGTGAGTGTTTGTTGTAGCCCTTTTTTCGTCTCTTCTTCATGCACCCTGTGCTCTGTGTGTATCTGTGGCCTCTGTTTGCCTGACCCGATTTCCTCGCAGCTCCTGCGGCTGTCATTTGCAAACGTCGTCAAAGGACACGCATGCCACGCCGCACCAAAGATAGGCACCGGGATGTTTGTCTGTGTGTGCAAAGGAAACGGAGGGAGCAGAGGACGAAGGGTTTGGGAGGGTTGTGTGTGCGTGAAAAGTTTATCGAGCACACCACCACAACGCTTCTGTTTCCAACAACCAACCCCGCTCGAAAAAACATAAGCTGCAGCGCCGCAGCAGCAATGACAGAAATTAAAAACATAAACATTATCCCCGCAGACCTCCACCGAACAACATCATCTTTTGCGACTCTTACTTCCCCCCTCCAGTCCACATTTGGGGCGGGGAAAATAGGGAAAATGGGCAGCGAAATGCCGTCTGTGTCTGTGGGTTTCGTTCTTGTATGTTCTGGTTTTGCAGGATATGTTTTTCGAATTGTCGAAGCGGCAGTTTGCGTACTGTGGAGACCACCACCACTACACCACTACTGCGCATTGCCAAAATGGGAGCACAATTGCATCATTTTGATTTGCGTGTGCCTAGAGTGTGTCGGTGACGATGTGCAGTAGTGGTGAATATTTGCGACAGAATAACATAACTTCATTCTGCTTCCGCGTAGCCTGTTGCCCCCCCCCCCCCCCCCCCCCCAGAGACTTGACAAACGTCAGAAACCGGAAGCGCACAGTCAGTTCTTTCCGCCACAGTGTTCGACTCTGCAGGAAATAACGCGCGGTTGTGTCTGTTGTGCAGTGAAGCAGAGGCACACCTCACCCTTTTGGGGTTGAAGCTGAGAGATGATTAAATCATGAAGCACGCAGCAAGTGACGGATTTTCCTCCACCGAAGTTTCGTCGGACACGACCGACCGCGTTGTAGCTGTGATGCAATGCTTTCCACGAGAGTGATTGGGAGAAATGGTGTCACTCTTTCTCTCGTGACTTACCTAAACACGACTCCACAAGCGCGACTGCGGGATGATGACGTGATGGTGGTGGTGGCAAACAAGTGACGAACCACACACAACGACGTGCCAAAAAATTAGTCTTTCCGACCCGTGGGAAATGTTGATTTTGGTTCGTCCACTGACACACACAAAATCCACCAGGCTGCGCAAAAAGCTGCTTAATTTAACGCCGAACTCACCCCTTCCTAACGAGGTGCAAACCTGAAGCTTTTAGCCAGCAGCCGTAACGACGTCGAGCGCGGCGCGTCGACGAAAGCGAAACAAAACCAAAATGCCCCGAAAATGATTCAAACTTTTCCACCCAGAGTGCAAAGAAAAATGGTACACGCCACTGAAAGCGGTAGTAAGCGTTTAACCAAATAACAAAAAAAAAGCTTAACCTCGATTAGGCCTGTCACGAAAAAGCGTCGTGGTTACTTCTTCCGGGGCAATCGATCGGTATTATTCGGTGGAATGTTTGACTTGCCAGAAAAGCACTCGCGGGTTTGTTTGGTGCTGATTGAATGAGATAGTGAGTAATTCGACGCAATGTGTTTTAATCGATGAGAAACATAAGAAAAATTGTATTTTTCAATGTTAATCATACAGGGGAATGAATTTTCGTTTCAACGCTTTTTTGTGTCATTACTTGTACCGATTGCGGGTATCTTATAACGTCTTCATTTTACTTTCTTCTGTAACACGTCTTCATAATCTGTTTCTTGTTTTCTGTTTGTTTTGTTTTGATTCATCGTTACAAAACTTGTTTGATTCATTACTATATTCAATATTGTATTGTTTATTGATTATTTTTACTCTAAAACAGGGGTCTCCAAACTACGGCCCGCGGGCCGCATGTGGCCCTCAAGCCCCTTTAACACGTTGTCTGCCACGTCAGCCACATAGTGGCTGACGGGTTTTTTCCGATCAGGCCACGTCAGCCACATAGTGGCTGACACATTACACATTGTAAAAGACGTGTTACAAGAGATAAATTTGCACGTATTTGATCGGTTCTTTCACAATGCTTTTCTTTCACGGTTATAATTTCTTAAAAAACTGATTAAAATATCAAAATGAGTTTCTATTATGTTTTCATAAATAAATGAGAATGAGAATGAACAATAATTATAAGATCTTGGAGTTCATTTATTCATCCTTTACTTTTGATGCACAATCTTAAAACATTCATCCCAAAGATGAGGTTGATCGGGACAGCTTAGACAATACGTAAACGATCTTTTCACAGTTTCACGTGCCTTTGATCGGCCCATGCTTTGCCTGTCATTGTTGTAGCATTGTTTGCATGCGCGTCACCAAAGCGTTGCAAAGCGTTGGAGTCGGAATGTCACCAAGTTTTGCGAGATGTAAAGAAAGGGAAGGGTAGGGAGGGGAGGGGGGTTCCAAGAATGAAATTCCATGGAATTAGCCCAACAAACGACATTGTGGAGCGACTGAGACAACAAAGAGAATTGGTGAATTTGATTTAAAAGAGAAAAAATGCAAAAGCAAATGCAATTGTTTCAAAGAGTGATTCCGTGGCCTGACGGGGCAGTTCAGTGGGCATGTATGGTGGCAGACAACGTGTTAATGCGGCCCGCGAGGGCTGGGTTAAGGTTAAATTAAATAGCTTTCTTTTCTAACAGATTATTTTTTTTACTTCTGAAAGATGAAAATCGAGATTCCATAAAAGAAAGCTGCAGAAATTTGATATATTTCAATAGTATTTTCTTATTAAAACGAGATTTGAACTTCCACTCATTCTAAAGGTAGCGTCAAAATGGCCCTCAACAAGGTTGATTGTGAAGCAATGCGGCCCGCGAACTGAAAAGTTTGGAGACCCCTGCTCTAAAACATTGATTATTTGCGTCTTTTTTTATACTGATTGTCTGCGTGATTGTCTTATCGTTGTCCATGTAATCGTTTCACTTTCTTGTGTAATGCACCTTTATTATCTGATTTCTGTTTTCTTTTTGTTTTGTTTTTTATCCAACTATGTTGCTTTTATTTTTTTTATTCAATATTATATTTTTTATTCAATATTATATTTTTTATTCAATATTTTATTGTTTATTGATTATGTCTACTCTAACACTTTTCTTGTTTGTGTCTTTGCTTATACAGATTGCGGGTGTCTTATAGCGTTATCGTTTTAAGTTTTGTTGTGTAATGCAGATTCATTGTCATTCACTTGTTTTCTTCTTGTTTTGATTTGATTCATCCATTTGGTTTTCATTCAATAATTGATTGTTACTCATAACAATATTATACGGCTTATTGATTATTTTCGTTGTATTCAATATCTCAGTTTTTTTATTATTTTGCTTGCAGGAGTTACTATTTTTTTTTTAGTTTAATTTTCATTTTGATGTCGTACACTGATTCATTCTTTTATTTGATATTTCAAATTTACATTCTTCATTATTCTTTAATTTTTACCAAATAACATAAATAATTTCTACCGTAAAACAATATTTATGATAAAGTTTATTGAAGAAAAGATAATAAACTACAATCACAATAGAACACAGACTAACACAAAGAAGGCTGGCTTTGCAACTCAACAGTAACCAATAATAGCTTGCACACTCCATCGAGCGTCCCATTACTCATTCTCCTCTACTGCAAAAGTTCCTTTAAAGCCCCCCGAAGAAAGCTACATTTTCCACAATACAAATCGGCCTCAAAAATCAGCAAACGCAATGGCACAAAAACGAAGCAATGAGATGGAAAAGTCGGCCCAACGTCGCCCACATTCACCTTTGGTCGTCCACACTTTAGAGATTGATTTATGTCTCATCATCAACAAACACTTCAGCCATAATTACGTATTTTTAGAATGAATTGCCCCCGCGCGGTGTGCGAAAAACGCGAGCGTGAAAGATATCATGAATAATCGAGCGCGGCGGCAGTCGAAACTGCAAAGAAAATGCTGGATGCCGCAGCAGTGAAGATGATGATAGCCATCGTCATCTGTTGTCGTTGGAGGGTCTTTCGGAAGACTTCTTTTGTGGACCAATTGGACCAACCAAGTGGCGATGTCTTCAAGGGTGGGTTTGCAGTAATAAATTTCATTCCGGTACACCATTTACCACAGCAGATCCTTGGTCCATTTCACCCACTTTCCGGTCAGAGTTTTACATTCCCGTATTTTATGCCTGCGAGTGTCTTTTTGATTCTTCTTTCCTAAAAAAATGCCCAGCGTTCTAACCATTTGTGCCACTTTCTTGTCTCTTTTTCCACTTTTCTCGATGATGCACGCAATTAAATTCACTTGGCTCGCGCGCGCGGCACCACTTCAATGTCACCGGCACAGTGAGTGTCCGCGTGAAGGATGTCCATGTCCAGTTGATAAAGTTCCTTCCCGTTTTATGAAACCATTTCCACACACACAAACACACTCGAAAAAGCCGCAGGATGTACAAGACACACTAGAGAGCTGGACAGTTTGGCGGCGTAAGCTGCGTGTCCGTTGCTTGATGGACACCACAATCCCTAACCACCCGTGGCGTGCCTATTGAGTGCGAGCGAGCGAGACCAATTGAGTGTGAGTGAGTAGAACAACGCATCACGTGAAAATTCCCACACAAAAGTGAATTTGGACATTTCGAGGTTGACCCCTGCGGCGGGAGGACAACAGAGCCCCGCCGACATAGCGTGTTGCAAAACGGACGATTGGCGAAAAATGAAAAAAAGAAACCGCATTAGAATACAACCAGAAAAAAACCAAACCAAAGCTTTTTCCCAAACTCCCATTATTCAAAATCACGCGACTACATCGCTGTAGGGGGCGCACTGTGGTGAAATAAAAAAATAAACTCCACCTCCCCCCGGGAACCATCCCAACACAGAAACTGCCAGCAGCCTGCCGTGGACAGAAAAATTCTCTCTGGTCAGAAGTGTCAGAGAAAAGTGCTAACGGTGGTCGTCTTCCGATGGCGACTCAGAGCGAGGAGGAGGGAAAACATTGGAACAGTTTTACCAAAGCTTTGTTCGCCGTTGGGATGGTGTGGTGTATGGGGCGGCAGTGTGTCTGTGTTGAAGCTTCATGAGAGCTTTTGGGGAAAAATCAACCCACGCCACCCACTGTGTGACCTGGACACAGAGGGGATTTTTCCCTCTTCAGGCAGAGCACAGTATGGTGTGATGGCACACGACTCAACGTCTTCTCACTTTAAAATAAGGCTTATTGAGAGGGAAAGTCTTGCAGCAAAAAAAACAACTTCAATTGAACTAAAAACCGAATGGTGGAAGGAAGTGAGAGAGCGTGTAAGTTATGAGTTTAAAAACACAAGAACTTGGACCTTGGAAAAGAGAGAGAACAGGAAGGTGTCTCACACCAACCAACCTTTCCCACAGATAAGAAGCCAATCGGTTCGGTCGCTGTCGTCTTGTGCAGATCCTTTATATGAAGAATGAGAATGGAAAAAGGGGTCTTTCTTATAGGAAAAACCAATGGAAAGGCACCAAAATAGAACGGAGTGCTCGATTCGTTTCGTTTTGCCCACCGTCCACGTCCTCCGGCATGGTCAGAACTTAAATAATGTTATTAATAATGATTTTTCTTTTACAGTGGATAGAGAGGGAAAGCGTTTGTAGAAAGAGAAGGCGAGAGCCCAAGAAACACAAACCAAAATGGCAACCAAAGGTGTTTGGGACAGGTGTCGCAAGGTGGACGCTCTCTTTCGGAAGAAAAATCGTTCAGAAACGTGTTGAAAATGGAAAATGAATAAAACTTTCCAGCGGAGCATGGCCATGAAAAACGTGTGTCCTGTCAGAGCCACTGGGGAAAACTGATCGTTCGCTCTTTGAACGGCCCCCTGGTTGCGGGAAGGTTTAGTAGTAAATTGAAAACGTCCGAAGGGTACACACACATACCAGTAGCACCCGCACCCGGAAAGGGACGGCTACGACCAGGACCACATTTTTCTTTGAGGAAAAACTTTCGAAACGAAAGTCAAATTTCCCAGAATCGATATCAAGGAAGGAGTCATCGAGTGTCGTTGATTGAGCCAATCGAAAGGAAAACTTGTGTTTATCCCTGCTAAGCGACCGTGCGTCGAAGATAAATAGGATTAAGTGGGCAACTTCTTGGAGGCTCCAATTTTCATCTTGATATCGATGATGGGTGAGCCGCGCAACAATATATAAATCAATTTATTAGCCAGCCAAAAACGGTCAGCATATAATTAGTCTTGGAGGACCGTCGGACAAAACCGTCACCGAGAGAAGCCTAATTTGAGATTCGATATTTATTGCGCGCGCGAAGAAGATGGATTACACCCCGACAACGGTTTAGTACCACTGGAGAGGGGAGCTGAAACAAGGGCAGCAATTTTCAATTAGTTTATGAAATGTTGTGTTCTTGCCTTCTGCTCTACTTGCTTGCTTGTGCGGCTGAACAATTTTCCCGATAATTTGTGTACCTTTCCGTTTTCGATTGAACTTTGTTTTAATTGCAATTCAAATTGTAATGCTCGGAGGCGCACAAACAAACAGCTTCCAGGGGTGGGGGGGGGCTGTTTTTGTTGTTGCAAAGTGCAAGTACTTTCCCCAGCCCCAGCAGAAATTACCAGTTACATACACACAGTCACTGCTGTGTGTGTGTGTGCGGATTGGCAATTAAAATGAATTAATTAATTTCCCTACCAGGGGGATCTTACGATCGATTGGGCGCACAACAAACAGGCGTACAATAGTATATACCCCTCCACACAAGGACGGGAGAGCACAAGCACTGTGTTAATTATCCGCACGTGAAGGTATCAACAAATTAATGATTTTTCCCGAATTTTGATTCTTCTCCCCAGGGAAAACACAAAAAGCAAGGAAAACGATTCGAAGCAAATATAGCCCACATTTTGAGCACAAAATTGTGATTAATTCGTCTCTAGAGCGTCTTGATCCACACATCGCTGTGTGAATGATACTCTTCCTTTGCCTTATGAAGCTTTGAAACGATCTTTATAATACAAAAAAAAAATCTCATTAGCGTTCTTGCCCTAAATGGCAAAAATGCTGCATTTGACCACAAACTACTCCAATAGGAAAAGTAGTCTCTTTCTGTGCGCTTGCTTGTGGCATAAAATAAGTTAATTTTCCTTTCTTTGCAGGGTTCCCCTAGTAAATTCAAAATAAAAATCCTTCTTGTTTGATCGCTCCAATTCCATTTCCACATTTTCATTTTTTTTTGTCACAAGTAGATTGAAGTCGCAAGACAGATCATTCGATTTGCGTTTGAAGTTGTTTAAATGAGTGTTTTTATATATTTACTTATGATGTTGAGCTAATACCGGTAACCCAACAAGCGTGCATTCTATACGGTAGCCTTGACCGGGGATCAGCGAATGACCCCTCCTGAACTGAAGTTGTTCTGCTGTTGGCCAACATCCAACATTGAACACTGAGCATTATTAAAGGGAGGTGTACGGAGTGGCAAAAGTTTTGCGCTGAGTGAGGGGTAAAAATTTCGACCACACGGGATGGGCTTAAAATGACCGCACGGAGGGGACACCTGCTGCTGCTACTGCTGCTGCTGTATCATGCGCCCGGCCGTCCGGAGTTCGCGAAAAACCCCGGAACAGCAGTCGTTTTCATTATGTTCTGATTTATGGCACTTGAAGATTTGTTTCTCCCCACTTTCCACGACCTTCTGTGTAAAAGGACCTCTGTGTGTGTGTGTGTGTCGACAAGGAAAAGGGTGTGTGTTTTTGGGGACGGCCCGTGGGCGCAAATATGCAGCAACGGGTGGACACACGGAAATGATCAAATGTTGCGGAAACTCGGACCGCAACGTAGAGAACTTTTCCCACCTCCAAAAACCTCTTCAAACAGCAGTAAATCTCTATGCCCGGTTGGGGTTTCCCACTCCCCGCCTCTCATTACACGTCGCTACAGCCTTCTTCCCTTTCGCACGGTGGTTTGGTTGGTTAATGTTATCATTCTGCGCAGAACGAAGCGACAGCAAAAAGTAAAATTCTCTCAACCGTTGTTAGAGTTGTAAATTTTTCCTACCAATTCTAGCCAACACACACACACACACACCAAAGAAAAGGAAACCAGCCTGTACTAATGTTCCCACAAATGGTGCACAAACACAGCACGCGGTGGAAATCGTAGCATTTGTGTGTAATCGATTGGAGCTTTTCTTCGTTTTTCTGGTCCTTTTTCTCATCAAGTTAGAAAAAGGAGCATATTTTATTTTACTTTATTCGCTCCCCACCCCACATTTGTATGTCTGTTGGGCGGGCAGAAAATATGATCTTGAAAATGAAGTGTTGCTGGCATGCTGCTGCTGCTGTTAATTCTGTGCTGCCTGTGTCTTTGGAAAGGGCAGCACAACACACGTCGACGACGGCTGCTTTTGACAATGTGCGCGGTTCCGCTTAAGTTTATGAGGCGCTAGCAACATACTTTCCCATCGACTTGTGCCCTCCATCCCAGCCGATGATCGCGCCCGTCGCATCATGGTGCAGCAATACAACTTTGTGACACGTTACTTCACGGAAAACCACACACAAAGGGACGAGGAAAAGCTCAACCATGTGTGCTGCCGCGCCATCCGCTTTGCTTTTTTGACTCCTTAAAGAGCTTCTGTCAAGTGCAGAAGAAATGACTGTAACGAGACTGACGTCCGCAAGAAAGAGAACGTGAAGAACACGGAGCGATGCGGGGGAAAATGTTATAAAGTAATAGACAAAGCAAAAATGACTAACGAACATAGCACGGTACACACACGCGCGAGGAGCGGTGTTAAGCAATCGACGAGAGCTGTGGGGCGCGCTCTGTTGTTCTCTGTGTCTGCTACTAAATTTACCTTTCTTCTTTTTTTTTTTTTTGTTCTCTTTTGAGAAAACAGTGTTCAAACTGCAAACTTTCCCAACCAGGAGGTCCTTTATTACAGGAAAAACACCGCGGTCCTGTGTATGCAGCACAGGAGAGAATGTGAAATGAATGTGCCAAGAATTTTAATATACTCCGTTCTGAATGGTGTGTGTGTGGTATGTTTTTTTTTCTTCGTCCACTCGATCTTTCTCTGTCTCTCTCTCTACATATGAGCACAGATGCCGAAATTAGCTGCCAGGCTGGTGGCCACAGAGCAGCCATGGTGGTGGTTGCCTCGCTTTGGCCATACCGACAGGACAAAGAGCTATTCATTTTTACATGAAAGCGAACATCATTGCACTCCTTCCGATGTCGCGTGGAAAAACGGGCTGGCACCCATCACACACACACGCACACATTGTAGTGGCGAGAAATGAAAAATGTCACTCATTATGTACCGCTTTGCGTTGATTTATTCTCGAGCAAGTGATGTTTAATTTCGTGCACGTTCTGTGAGACTCTTTCGTTTTGGTTTTTAGCTTTAGGTACAAAGGCGGGAACATACCGACTGGAGCGTGTTTGAGCATTTATGTTTTGTCGAAAAAATTTGATATAAAATACTTTCAAAATTAAATCAAACTAAGCTCAAAGCGCCAAAAAGCTGCCGTTTTTGTTCGAGTTGGTCAGAGATTTATTCGTAACCTCCCTCGTGCTGTAATGAAACGAGATTTAATGCCCCAATATCTTCTGGTATTCCACACACAAAACACACCCGAAGGTACAGGCAGTGATAAAACCAAACACATGATTAATTTGAGCTTCTTTGGAGCGCGGAAAGGGAAAGGGTGGATAAAACAACCGAATTTATTTGCATCATAAAACACAGCCACCAACCGAGCGGGATGAGACGAGCTTAGCTTGGGCTTAAAAAGGGATAAAAAGGTTAAAACGACGAGCGGAGGGCTGAGGGCAATCTCCCTCAGACCCAAACACATGTACGCACACAAACACACGCACACATAATTATTGCACCATTTTTGCCACATTAATCCTCATTAGCTTGCGGTCAGCAGTCGAACGGAAAAGTTTACTGTTTTGCAAAAAAAAAAAAGAATAAAAGCGTGATTTGTTACAATGCAGTGTTTTACCTCTGCAATTTATGAGTTTTTTTTCCGTTACAAAAAAAGGAGTTTAACTCTTAACGAGCACTTTTCCTATGAGCACGGAAATGTCAACATACCATAGCTACGTGTGTTTTTTTTAGTACAAAAAGTACCAGCATTCCAACAAGTGAGATGAAAACACACCAATACAATGCACATTCCGCAGCATCAATCGAACTTGTGCGGATCATAAAAAGATAAAGGAGAGAGATCTCTCGTCACACAAAGCTAAATGAGCCGACAACAACATTGAGCCGCATTTCGAAAAGCATTCCTCTGAACACTCTTCATTCACAACCATTTGCAAACAACTTGGCGCACTGTAGAGCCGCAAACCAACTCTAGCATAATACCAGAAGCGCAACAAAAGAAGAAAAAAAACCCAAACGGTAAAACACGCACACGCCAACATATTACATCATCCCCTAATGGGGCGGCGGCAGACGAAAAGCGTGTGCGACAGAGAATAAGAGAGATAGAGGGAGATTTTCCTCCCAAAGCACGATTGTGCTGCTGCTGCTGCTGCTTATTTACCAAACACCGGTTGCCGGCGAGCTAAATCTTAATCTCGACGTGCACAATGGAAAATCCTGCACGAAGAAAGAAGAAAATGTGCAGCAAAACAAAAGCCGCAACAGCACAGGCCGCCGCTAAGCAAAAAAAAAGCTTTCCTCGGTTAAATCAATCAATCAGTCTCAGACTTTGAGTTTTTGGGCGTGAGACAGTGGAGAATGGTGGGGCCATTGGTGCAAGCAGTACCAACCCAAACCCCCCCCCAATATCCCGTGGTTGTCGGTGAGAAGTAGCTCAAAGTATACAAATTAAGCTGCTTATGGTGAGGCGGCTACCCAGTGCCTTCTGGAGGGAAGATGCTGCTCTAACTTAAAGCTCACAACGCACCAAACGTGCGGGCGCGCGCAGACAGAGTGGTGGAAAGATGGGAAAAGAAAGCCTAAGCCGACGCGAAAAGCCAGCACATGGGCGGTCGGGTCTTTGGCAGCGGCGAAGCTGCCTGCTGCTCTAAGAGCATTGTTACGTTTTTACGTAAATCCGTAGTCGCTTTACTTTTAACTTCAATCTTCAAGTTGGGATTTTTTGTTTTTGTTTAGCGTTTGCTTTTTTCTATCTCTTTTCGCTTCCCCAGTGCCGTTGTTTGATGGAAATGGAATGTGGTCTTACACAGATGGAAGATGGATATCGCTGTCTTTTTTTTTCAGTGAGACAACGGTAAATAGGGATGAAGCTGCTGCTGTCGGCTGACTGGTGGTTAAACATTATTTGCAGCAACTTCGAATTATGGGGCACAAAAAAAAACCACGACGAGATTAAACGGGAAGTATTCTTAGCATATTTTGAACGATTTGATAATCGATAATGTGCAATATTGGTGTTTGCCTGCCAATGGTTATTCAAATCAATGCATTCTTGCTGTAATAGCCAGTGGCGGGTTTAACGATAGAAGCACTGGACCAGGGGCCTCGTCAATTAGTGGAGCCCGTGGATGGTTAATTCAGAGATAATATTAGTTTCAGTTTTTAAAGCACTTAGTTACAATGAAATATATACAATGAAACCTCTGTGTCATAATTTGTGTGGGTAAAGTTTTCCTGGATCTCTGGATAAGCTTGAGATAATTTACTATGTACTGATATATTTTAATTGCTATCAAAGTTTCGTTTAGTTCAGAATTTGAGTCTTAATGTCCAATTCGACATAAGCTAAAGGGAATAAAATCCCAAAAGCGTTTGTAGGATTCTTCCCTAGTACACCTGAATGAGGTTTTAAAGTTCACTTGTTATTATGCAATTTGTTAACAATTAATGCCTGTCTTCATTACCCTCTCCCGAAAGAGGAGGCTGCTTCGTTTGCCATTTTTCTTTGCTAACATTCAAATACCCCATTCGAAGCAAATTCATTAGCAACAGTCAACACCTTATGTAATCGATATCGTTAGTTCACACAGTTTTTTACTTCTTCGTTCATTCGCTTTGCTTTCAAAACTCCATCATCGTAATGATCGAAGCAGCAGCAGCAGCAGGAAACCCATTCCCCGCAATCAGCACCGATACACTAAATTAATTATTTCCACCCAAGCGGTGGCAAACTTCCCTCCTCTTGCCAAGAGCATTATCGAGAGCCCCGCGCCACAAATGCATCTCATAACTCGTCGCGGGGACCCCCATGCGTATCCTATACAAATCACAGGGACAGGGAAGGGCTGTGCGGTTGCTTAGCAGTGGGTCGTTTTTTTTTTTTGGTTTAGTTTGTTTTTGATGACTTTTTGACTGACGTCGGGCTGTGTTGTGAATGGCTCTTGGATGGCTGCAAAGGCCCAGCACCACCATACCGTCGTCATCGAATTTCCGTCATCATCGTTGCAGCGTGTTGCATCATCATCGTCGTTCTCACACGACGGCCGGACGACACCGGTTCTCGTTGGTGGAACCTGAGCTTTTGGAAACTGTCCCCATTATAACCCCGTCCCCGCGTCTAATACCGAAATCACGTCTAATTACACTGTAATCAAATTATAATCCGTTTCCTGCTACGAGGATGATGCGCCGGTGCTGCTGGCCACTTTTGGCGCGACTGGTAAAGCAATTTCGCTCGCTGACGAAACACACAACTGACTGGCACGGCACTGGAGTTCACACAGAACTTCGGTGTCATTTCCAAGCGTTCGAGAATAAGTACTTGCACCGTGAGCTCGAAAGACAAGCAAGGATCTCCGCTCTCGCTATCCGCGTTCTGCAAGCTGCTAAAACCGTCCCGATAAAGAGGAACCCTGCGGGGCCCACGGAACGACACAAAGCGCGCACAGCGCAAACGGCCCTGCTGTGGTTGGTGCTCGCTCGGTCGAGTTAATTGAGTTTTTCCGCTTGACGATGCACACCCACAATCCACCAGAGAATGCGCCCGGTGTACTGTGCTGGAGACGCATACACACACTCCCACCGCATGGTGAATAACTCCTTCTCTGGGTGTTGCCATAGAGCTAGCTAGGACGCTTTGGCGTCGATTATGTACCGCGTAATCCGGTCGAATGACCAAACGCGTAAAGCTTTTGGCCCACACACACACAAACATGGTGACTTCTTTTGACAGATTCTGCTCAAAAAACACTTGACACAAAATGGATTTGCTGAGAGCTCTAACCAGAGCAGCAGGGCATGTGTGTGCGCTAGTGCATCCTTTGCCGGAAGACATACACTCCAGGAAACGTGACGCCCAGTCTTTCCCACACAAGCGTTGTTGGACAAAATTACACACTTTATCCCTTCCTCTACCGAAACCTAAACATAACCCCTCAAACCCCCTTTCATCTATTGTTTATTTGCTAAAGGATGTTTTAGTGAAAACAAAACTAAATCCCAATTTAACCCCTCCTCTCACTCTCTCTATACACGGGATGTATTTGGTCTTACGCTTTGGTGTGTTTGGTGTGTGCAGCGCGCTTAAGCTCCATATAACGCTGCTCCTTTTGTGGACCTTGGGATAACAAGCGCGGGGAAGAATCAGCACGTTTTGTGGCGATGCCGCTCGTTGCTAGAGGCAGTAAAGAGTTCGTACGAGCAACGCATCCTCTGCTGGTTGTGGCTGCGATAATGAAGCGCAAAATCTCTTATTCCATCACGGACGGTGCCTAATTATGCGTCGCTGAAGGCGAACAACGGAAGCCTTGGAACCACACAGGATGATATCAAACGCTGTGGCCCGGGATTAAGTGGGAGTAGCAGCAGCAGCTTTATCCAGAGGGCGCGCTTTATTTACACGGCCCGTTAAGCATGTACATTTTATGCACGGTCGTGCCTCACGGAGTTTGACCAACGACGCAGGCACAGGGGAAAAGGATAGTTTCATACCGGCTAACAACATACAACAACTGCGATATTGTTGTGCTTTATTGGGATTTGGAAATGAATTGCACTACATATCTCGCAAATAACATTCAGAGCGCACTAACCAAGGCTTTTCTTCTTTCTTCTTGCAGGTAGGCGCGATCACAGTTTGGAAGTCCATAAAACCAAGCAAAAACTTATTTCAAACAATCGGTAAGAACAACCGCAAAGCCGATACACATAAATCATCTTCGACTGGAAGGCATCCGCCTGGTTATAGCTTATCTCTCACGCTAAGCTTTAGGGGCCATATTCAAATTCTTCCAGAGCTAGAGATTCTAAAAAGGGGTAATAAATCTTACAAGTTTTGAATAAACTTAACTTCCCTCTTTACACACACACACACTCACACACACGATCTATTGCTCCCGGTTGAGTTGGCAGATAGCCTCGGCACACAGCAAATAAAGGAGTGGAAAAGGAGAGTCCCAAATTTGACTCGATTATTTTGCCGACCAACGTCATATAACAGCACCTCTCCTTGGGATATACCAAGGGATACACAGAATTTATACTGTTTGCTCACAGTCGCAGGACCACCCCCTCCTTAGCTGTATTTCTGTGAAGGTTCTTACAGATAATGCCTCCAAAACTCTAGCAGAAGTTCCCAAAAGTTGCTCTACCTCCACATGAATGCGTGTGTGTGTGTATGTGTGTGTACAGCAGCTTATTGGAACAGAGATATTATGCAAACTATTGGCAACAAGTTGGATGGGGTCGGGGTCTGAAGGGGCTTTTGAAGGAGCCCGCCAACACCAACAACGCTTCTCGTGTAACAGTTCTTGAGCTGCATCGATGTGCGAAACTTTGCAAAACGTATATCATTCCACTTTTGCATAACGATACACAATCAAATACACGCATACGCTTGAAAATGTCCTCAAAATGCACAATTTCTAGTTCAAAATGTATCCCTCCTGCACCCCATTGGAATGTGTTCTTTTCGCGCCCGGAAGGCAACAACAATCCAGGATTGTGGTGCTGCCGTGCCCGTCTGTGTTCCGTTCGCCCTGTTCCGATTAGTTTATGATATGTTCCTACACCCACCCCCCCGAACGGAGCAGCAAAATGCGGAAATTTATCGTCCAACTGCAGCGATGACCCGTACTGTAGCGCCTCGGGGAAGTTTGCAATTAAACACTGGACAACCGGGGGCAGCCAGCGCAAACCCACATACAAAGCGCATGACGCTGCTGTCAATCTTCCCTTAGTCCGGCGTGTGTTCGTGTATACACCGAGCCACGCCAGGGCGCACACAAATACGACCGGTCACGCTGGTGTGACTTTAACTAAAGGTATTCCTGCTCTCTCGTTCGGACCTTTGGGACGGAGGGCAAACGTGCTGCGCGGGGTCAAAAGTGACAATTGCAACTGCATCACCGTGGGGCCGCCCCGCGTGAAACAGAAGACAGCGACAGTGCACAGTGCAGAGCTCAAAAACGATGTACCGTCCCGAACCTAAAACCTGAAATGTGTGTACACCTCTACGTTTGGGAGGTTGGGCAAAGACCCTATCCTCCTCACTAGCCTGAAACCTGCCATTACGCCAGCGTAAAATACACCTGACCACATAGAGAAACAGACAGGTCGCCTCGTTTTCGCTTCCCGTTCCGCTGAGGGGCCAGCCGCTTTGTTTGAATGTGCTAACTTCACGCTTGACGATGCATTGAACGAACAGTGCCCGGTTAGCTGCATCCGTACTGCTGTGAGTGCCGAAGTGAAAGGGGACGCATAAAAAGATGCAGGGTGGAAATCCGGCCAAAACCCAATGCAAACACGGGCAGCACAGCACACACAGAGCCACCTCCGCTGCCTCTCTGCTTTCCATCGAAAGAGTGGCCGTGTTTAAATAATACCGAAATGGTAACAATAACACGATCGATAAGTTGTCAAACACTCGTCCCAAACAACAACGGGAGCAGCCCTTTTTAACCGTCCGTTTTTCGCTGCCGGTGTGTGCTGGCGGTGGAATGAACGTACGACGCTACAACACAACTGGTACAGGGGGGCAAGTAAAAGTGTGTGACGCATCACATACAACAGTGAGGACGCACAGCGCGACTGCACCGATGCCCTCGATGCTGTTTGCTCTCTCACACACCCCTCGACCAAAGCGTGGGATCGAGGGAACGGTCCGGGAGGTACCAGCGAGGTATATGTCGAGCTGTCGAAATTTACCAAAACCCTTCACACAGCACACACACACAGGTTGTTTGACAGGTGGAGGAGGCGAGCACTGATGATGTTGGAGGTAGTATTGCTGCTGCAGCTACTGGAAAACCGTAGCACCGACATATAGAAATGTGCTTTTACTGAAGAGGCACACTCAAACACACTTTGTGTACCCGCTTGTTGTGAGCGGTGAGCGGTGGGTGTGATATGAGCTAATTAGTAAACATCCGGCCTAATTTGGATGCGTTTTGTATGGTGCTTTTGAGTTCTAGCACCTGAAGAGTGTGTCTTTGGAGTGAAAGAAAGGATTATATTAAAAGAAAATTCCACCAAGGACCAAGCTGGCAAACAGCATTCGCTATGAGCTGCCAGATATTAATTTACAGATTCATTTCCATCACAATCCTGCACTCATCCTTTGGACAAACGCAAAAACCGCAACTTAATCCAACAGCAAACTCCCCATTTTCTCCGCAACTCATCGGGGAGAGTGCATCATCATTTGTGCATCTTCTTCAGTTCGCGGGAAGAAAGCTCATTTCCTGCTCCCACGGTCGCTCGCACACACAAAGCCTCAGCGCGGGAGGGAAGCTGACTCTTCGCCAAACTGATGCTGCGTTTGCACAATTATGCTACCGAGAGATGTAAAACCGCATCTCATAATACACACATCCCCCCCGTCATCGTCGTCGCCGTTGAATCCCTCCTCTCCTGCTGCGCCCATCCGCCGGTGGGATTATTTGTGCTTGTGGGGCATTTTCTCATTTCACAACCTCCCCATGGAGATTCATGGAAAAAGCCGCTACCACCAACACCACCGACTACTGTTCATATCTTATGCAACACCCCTTTTGTGTGCACACACACTCTCTCTTTCTCTCCCGCCGGGATGCAGCAGCAATGCAGTTTTGTTTCACCGCTAAGAGCGCAGCGTGCAAAGGTTCATCTCCTAGCAATCGGTTGATATGGACGGGGCTGGCCCTCTGCCGTGTGCCCTTAATTATGCTTCCGTAACCCAGAGCAATCGTCGCCCCCCATGGGTTAGCAAGGCCGTGCGTATTAATGGGAGCTTTTTCTTAGCCAAGAGGAACAGGGTGTGTCTATGTGGATAGAAGAGGAGTGGATGGTTCGTAGCCATGTGCCCGGGCGCGCATTTAGTGTGCGCGCTCTCACAGCCGTATTACGCCCCAGTGGCCCCCCGGCAGGCAGACACAGGCACAGGCGGCGAACTAGACATTTATTGACTGCTCTCTAATCGCCTGCACAAGCTGAAACCATTTCGATGCTGCACAACAGCGTGCCCGCGAGATGAAGCGTGGCTTTTTTTTGGCTACAGTATGAAAAACACATAAACCATGCTCTGCTTCCAAGGGTTGATGTGTGGCTTTTACTACAGTCTTACTTTTTATGCTTGGAATTGTAGCAACATTTTCAGAGTTGTACAAGTAGTGTAGTTGGTAAACAATCTTTGGCAAGGCCGTAGAATAGATAAAATACTCAGAAGCTCTCTTTTTGATTCACAACTCTTAGAATTAAATAAAAAATTTTACATGATTACATGAAGGATTCATGTAGCATAATCTATATACATATATCTTTTTTACATCCATTATTTAATAAATTAAACTTGTAATGTTTAAGTTCAACACTGTCAACAACCCAAACAATGAAATTTTATTTTCAGATATAACTCTTACCGAGGCTCGATCTTCGTCGTATCTTGTCAGAACTTACGCACGCGCTTACTAAAGAGACCATCGGAGCAGCCCGACATCGATGTGCTTAACCTCAATATAGTCAACTCACGTGTGACAATAAACCTTAAATACGGGTTTAATTTAATATAGTCCAAAGCAATATTAAAATTTTAAACGGTTTAATGAACGATTTAATGTTTAATGAACATTTTAATAAATTCAAAAGGATTATCAAAACTCTTTAATGTTCCCAAAAGTAAGGTTCGACGCTTCTGCATGCACTCTGTCCAGCGTAGACGGTTAAAGCCAATACCAACCAGCGCACAGACAAACCACACATCAGCAAGGCTCCGTGTATCGCACTACCCATTCGATCTAATAGCACACGCCAAAAAACAGAGAAACGCTCTACAAACATCAGCTCCAGACGTCCGCCGCGTTCGTGACCTAAATGCTGATCATTATTCAATTCTACCCCATCGATCGATCTTAGTCAGTGGCGCTCTTGCGCTGCTTTCGAACGCGTCAGCACAATATTTCCCAGTAGTCGGGGTGGTACGGGACGAGATGGCCAACCGAAAAACCCAAGTCAATTCACCTCAACCGGCTCCACATCATAGCCACCGCTCTTCTGCTGGTCAGTCGGAAGAGAGATGTATGCACCTAATTCGAGTGTTTTATTTCCTTGCCAAAATGCAACCCCCCCCCCCCCCCCCCTACTCACTGTGGCAAAATGGGTGCCACACCACCACACAAACACACTCTGGGATTGGCTACGGTCATAAAACAGTAACCACTGTATCCCACCCACTCTACCAGGCGCGGTTGGGGTTTGGTTCGATACGCAATTACGGCAGTTTTACTCGTAAACGATTTAGAGAGTGTATGGCGGACACGCGGTGGTCCAAAATCACTGGGCCCGACACAACAACGACGACGACGACGACGACCACATCTAACATACACACACACTCCTACCACCGCTTGGTTCGGTATTGGGGATTGGAGGTGGTTTGGTGTGTACAAATTTAACAATTTAGGGCTTGCGGGAAAAACGGTCACCAAACCTATTACTAACTGCTGCTGTTGCTGCCCGGATCCAATCCGATTTTGTGATGGCAATTCCTCACCAACAGCAACACCACATGCACACGCTCATCCGGAACTGTGAGTGAGAACGAAGTTTGGACGTTGATTGATTTTTCCATTGGACAATTTTTACACACAAAATACGCGTTGTTTCGCTAAAACCCCGGGCGTTTTTCCCCGGTGGAACTGTCAGGATCATCAGTCTCGCGAGTGCGCGCCCGTGTGTGTTTCGCTAACCACCCAAAAGCACGTTGCGGTGTACGGGCAAGGAAGATGGATTTAAGTCGTCCCGGTATCACACTGTAGAAAATGGGGTAGGAAACACACTCCCCACAGGAAATATACTCCCCCTTCATCACTGGAAACACTGGATCACATCCTCGCTATCACACACCCACAGTCGGTTTGCGGTTTTTTCCACCCGCAATCGAACGATTTCCATCTCGATTGCACTTTAATGGTGCGGCAAAAAGCATTTTGTGTCTGGGCGGTTGGAAAACGATCTCCCCCGTATCCCTTAGCACTTTTTCCACAGCCCGTTATGGTTCCGTGTTTGGGCGCTTTGGCGTTGCACTTTTATGCACAGTGCAGGTCTGGTCTTTACAAAACCCAACCGACCGACCGGAACACGATACTGAAGAGCTCTGGGAAAGCAAAAGGATAATATTCACACACCAAAAACGGTGATGGGACACTCGTACCTAGTTGCTGGAGTCAGGTGCAATTTATTTGCACCGGATTGAAAATAAATCCACTTTAACTACTGAAGAGAGGGACAAAAGCGAGAATGTGTGAGGTGCGTTTCGTTGTGTTTCGTAGTTATCGGTCGGCCGTGTTTTTTGTTGTGGTTTGAATCGTTTGGTTTGGACACCAGAAACCGATAGCAGGGAGAAGATGAGAGCTGACAATCAAATGATCAGTCATCGCCAGACAAATACATATAAATTTACAATTCGAAACAAGCTGTTCGTCAAATTGAGTAAAATCCTTAGATATATTTTTGCAGATATTCTGTGCTACTGCATTATTAAAGGTATTTTGTTTCTTATTGATTTTTTCTTCTTTTTTATCATAATGGTACATCAATATTGTTTCATAATGAATAACATCAACTTATTCAAGGGAATAAAATCCTCACATAGCCGTTTCGTGTTGAATATATTTATCGTCGCTCCAACCGGGAGTTGATTTTAATCTCGCCATATCAGAATTAACAGCGATTTAACCACATGGACAGCTTGGAGTATAGGAGGCTAAAAGCCCTCCAGCTTGAAATAATGCGTTGAGTAACAGCTCACCAACAAAGCATATTTGATTGTTCATTATCCTTAATATGTACATATGAGTAGATAATATTTAATTACTAAATTTTCATTTAATTTAATAAATTAAACAAATAAATTTGAAACCACAAATTCTAAGCAAACAGCTTAAAGCCCCTGAAAGAGCAGTAAGTGACTTCAGTAGAAGCACTTCAGTGTTCGTCTTAAGCTGTACACAAGGTAAACAGTCTTTACTTTCTCGCCTCGCCCGGAAGCTGTTACAGAAACCCGTTGTTGTTGCCCAACAACAGTAGCTCTTAGCAACCACCGGTTGTATGGTGGCGTGACAGACCCGGCAGTATGTGTCGAAAGCCTCCCCCCCCCCCCCCCACAACAGTGCGTGTGCCCTTAATACAATGCTGTCAACTGGTAGCTGCACAACAGCAGCCAGGCAGTAGTAGTAACGGGCTAACCGGGCGAGTCCGACAAAACAATGAAGTGTAAATGGTTTACACAAATAGGACAAACTGTGCAAACATACAGGCCATATCCATCTATCTACACACTCGCACAAACCAGCCCTCTAATGACAAGTGTTTGTGTGTGGCGCGCTCTACATCTTCGACATCTTGTCAGGTTCCCTCTTCCTGTACACACAGCAGCAGCACCAGCAGCAGCAAGCAGCACGCAGTGGCAACACTAAAGAAGTAAATAAAACCCTCTCCGTTTCCTGCAAGCGCCAGCGACGCAAAAGCATATTGCATTAGAGACATAAAACCACACCCAAGCCCCGACAACGGCAGGACAAACTGAGCAGCATGACACAAACATGTTGCGCCCGCGCGCTTAACGGCCACAGCCAGTGTCGGTTGACGACCAACTGAGCAGCGTCGTGAGTGCATGATAGACGGGTGGAGACGGGTGGGGCCGTCAGTAAAACAGGAGCACATTTCTGCTTTCGATTTTTGGCAATTTGTACACCATGCCCGGATGCTTGAAATGAGAGAGTCGAAACAAGACTATAAAAACCTGCTTTCCCCCCAGCAAAGCTCGCAAAAACAGCACGCGAAAATAAAATCAGCCTGTTTTTTTTTGTTACTCCGTGATGGACCTTTTAGAAGAAAGCTTCTAAAAGTAATACCACACTGCACTGGCACACAAACACAGGCAGGCGCTCTTCTGGGAGAGTAGGATCGTAATACTTTTCCGGCTGCAAAATGTACCGAAATACCTTTCAAACTTTGTTATTTACTTCCGTTAGCGCTTTACCGACTTCCAGACGGGGGGCTTACAGGGCTAAGGCCCATGCCTAATGGAACATTCACTGGAGTTCACTCTCGTTTGGACGTACCAAACATACTCTTTCTCGAAACGGAAGCTGCTCCATCATAGAAGAAGGAGGCCGTGGTCGGAGGACTTGGTACACACGCACACTGCCAAACGAGTCGCGGGATTGAATCGTATCGTAAACGTTATGTTTATCATTGATTATCACAATTATTGCTGTTTTACGGCACTTTTACGACACTATACACTGCGCGCGAACGGGAAGAGGGTGATGGACTACACACATCTTCTCGGGCTAGCATATGCCCTTTCTGTACTCCGCCCCGCCTCGTCTATTGTGGCATGTGTGTATGTGACTCGCGTTCTTTACGAGCCATAATATGTGTTTGTGCCCGTGCGCCTAATAGTATCTTCCTTTTTTCGTTTGTGCCAGGCTCAGACGCAGCGCAACAGCGGCGCAAAATTGAGCCAAAGTTTCATAATAAACTCCCAATGAACAGAGGGTGATGGGTTCAATGCAAAGGATTTGTTTTTCTCTCTGAAAATAATATCCTGTAAGCTTGTTGGGGTAACAGAATTATTAGAGCACAGAGGAGTTTTTTTTAACATTGGAAAAATGCAAATCTCAGTGTAATAAAGCATTTGCGTAAAGTGATTAAATTCCAGATGTCCTTAATTACAGGGAATAAACGTGTGTAGCACAATTACATTCTTCTGTTTCTGCCAACACCAACAGGAGTTGATTCTAGGAACAATCTCATTTAATAACATATTTTACACATTTTTGTATTGCATTCGAGCATAAACCTACCAATAATGCTTCGTTGCAGTGTGCATTACAAGGATGCAAAGCTTCTTTTTTTGTGTGCTAAAGCTCCATACATCGCACCCAAAATAATAAAAAATAAAGAAAAAACAATGTTGACCACCCTCGGTAAAAACGGAGGTACGCACATTGGTCGGGGATTTGATTCGACCCATCAGCATCAATTTACGTCCGAGTTACGCATGCACACAAAAGCCACCTTTCAGAAAGTAATTAAAATAACTCCATAATATGCTTAGCGCGGTTGAGCTTTGATCGGGCTTTTGTTGTGGTGTTTCAGTCCGCCATTCATTATGTGCGTTGTGCGATAAAGGACTAAGAGGGTTGGTGGGGAGTAATGGTAACACCAGAAAAAAGGACCAACAAAGGAAAAATGTACGTGCGTGTGGTATGCATTAATAAACATTGAGTCCATCATAAAGCATTCCACAGCGTGGGCAGGAGGATGAGGATTTATTTTAAATCCTCTCGCTGTTTTGTGACTGCCGATATAAATCAGCACACGAGTAATTCAATTCCATAACAGCAGCTATACCACGCTTCATCAAAACGGGTCACCACAACCACTCTGCTTTACCCGCACACAACATACAACATGTTTATGGCCGAAATATGGCGCAAAGTCAGGCAGCAACAAACAAAATTTGATGTCCCCTAAAGGAGGGAAGATTTATAAATGTAAATACACATCTTTGACCCGATCATCTTGAGCTCGGAGCAGAAACAAACAAAACAATTCACTATCAATACGGAGCCAGAGATAGGTCCCTCTGCCCTCACCAAGAAGTGAAGGGACAATAGAATTTTGCAGCATTTGCAAGACGAAGTTGGCGACTTGAAGATGGCACCGAATCTTCCGAGAACGAAGCAAAACCTTGACCTGAATTGCGCCGTGCGCGTTTGTTTTTTTTTTTATGGACACCGGAAAATGCCGTACGACATGCTCCGCCGGCTGACTGTAATCGGTGATAAGAGGGCTGCTGAGCGAGTAACCGGCAAATGCTGCTTTTTAGCTTTTTCCCAGTTTGTTTGTCATGTTGTAGTTATGTTCAGACCCTATTTTTTTTCGTCTTGCTACTCCTGTTTTGATGTTGCTTTACTTCTTGCGGGGTCATACTTCCAACCCCATGTTCTGTACGCTTCTGATAGGGCTGTTTCATATTAATTAGCTGATATGAATCATATGTTGAATGCTGACCTTTTACCGTCCCACCTCCAAGGGAAACAAAAAGCTCAACCACCGCAACAACATTCAATTCCTTTGTGTGTTACAAGCGGGGAAGGCTTTTACCGTTCCACGTGCAGGCGCGCAAAAGGACGCGTACAAAAGTGACCCTTCCAACTTTTACGCCCACAGACACACACACATACGGGTGTGCAGAGAGCGATTTATCTCGCAAAACAGCTCCCTCCATCCGCCCTTGAACTCCTGTACGGCTAGAGATGCCAATGTATTATGAAAATTGCCAAAAATTTCAGCATTGCGGAAGAAGCACCGGTCGCCGCCGCCGCCATCGTCATCGTCGTCGTGTGGCGGAAGATTTATCATCATTTTCCTCTCCCCCCTCCCCCCCCCCCATCCCCACCGTTTGGGGTAGGAGGCCTGTTCGAAGGAGAACGTAAAGGGATATAAATGAATGGGGAATTTTCGCTCATACGTTACAATTTTCGGGGGGCCTATGCTCGGTAATTACACGTCAATGGTGGGGTTCGTTGTTTGTGATGTGACTCGCTCTCTCTCTCTCTCTCTCTCTCCCTTCGTTGCTTAGAGGGCGTTGATAAATGAAGGGATATTCTCGCTCCCTGTTTCCTACTTTCTTTACCCACCCTGTCGCTTCTTCGTCGTCGACACGCCAAGTCAAAATTGTACAAAAACTCATGTGCCCGGCTGTAAAATATGCCACCCTTGTCCATGTCTGGTTCGGGGGGTTCGTCGCTAATTCCCAAAATGCGACACAGGCTCAACCACACCGCGCACACACGAATGTCATTTAAAGGTAGGCGTCGGCGTTTTATCTTTGACACCTTGTGTTCTCTTCCCTCCCGATTCCCCCCGGGCAGGTTCTTTAATATTAAATAAATAAATATTAAAGCTTCGAGAACGAGAGCTCGTGTGGGATTGAATGGTGGTTTGGTGAGAATACAAACGCGTTCGCGCGCGTTCACGCACACCGTAAGAAATGTTATTTTATCCCCGAAAACGAAAACAGATATACAGCAGCAACGAACTCTAAATTCAATTCCATCCCACGGAGCGCAGCGAAAAGCAATTTCGGGTAACGCGCATCAGGCTCCCCTGCTTCATACACACAGCCCCCGTCGCTGATTCCTTTAAACCGGTAAAAGGATCAGGATCAGTGCGAAAAAAGCTCTTCAGCTCCAGACGTACAGCCCCCCAAACACGTACAACCCAAGCTGACAATTTTAATTCAAAATAGGATTTAAGTCATGTTTCGGCATTTTAACTGCAGACGCGCTCGTGGTGCGGAGGTTTTCTCGTGTCTTACCCACAAACCTTACCCCCAGGGACCAAAGACGCACGGAAATCACATCATCCTCCAACCCATTTACCCCATTTACGGGTAAAGATATGTGTCTTTGCAGGGGAAAAGCATCCCTGTTTCGTTTCTTCATTGCCAGCAGCACAGATGCATACGCGAAGCACCGAACTGGCTGCTTTTTTGAGCAGAAGAAGACGTCGTTATGTCGGGTTTTGTGTGGCTTTCTGTTTTGGAGCTGAACTGCAAAGACACCAACCAGGGGTCGCTGTGTATGTGTACTCAGTGCATCCTCAAAGTGTAGAATTTTAAACCAGAATGACGTCGAACGAATAGCAAAGAGACGCGCCACACAGCGACGAGAACATTAGCCCCGGAAAAAAAGTGAGCAGAAGCCCTTCAAGATTCTCCACTTTTTGGTCGATTTAAGCATCATCACCATGATGATCAGCAGCAGCAGCAGCGTACAATACCCCCACATTCCCAAAAACTGTCGGAGAGAATAAAAAAGCCTATCAGAAAAATGAAGGCCACTGGAGCAAACGTTCCAAAACAAGAGGCGAATTTTGCGCCAAGCCAATCCGTTGCGTCCTGGGGGCCGTCCCACCGCTTTATCATCATCAACATCATCCGCTTTGCCACCAGGAACCTTAGCTTCACTATGTGTGTGTGTATTTGGTACTTTCTCGGCGGAAAATGGCTTTCCTTTCCCCCCGCCGTGGTGGCGCACTTTTGCTACCGGATGCTGACGATGACACGGCGGAAAATCTTTTCGTTCAATCTGTCCCTCGCCTCGCTAGCCCGAAAAGCGGCATTGTCGGCGGCAAAAGGGAACTTTCCACCCATTTCCCATCCGTCCCAAACCAGACCCGGCGGCCCAGGCATTCGAGATTTATGCCGCTTTGCTTGCCGAAGGTCGAGAGTGAGCTGGAGATGGAGAGAGACCGGGAGTGAGTGTCAGCGAAAATGTGCCGTCACATGGCGACATGCTGCCAAGAAGAGCATGTAGTACACCACCGTCGTCTTGGACAACACACACATACACACAACAGCCATGGGGACGTCCTTTCCGAGGGGAGGTTGGTTGTTAGGATGCGTTCCGGAAATACGATGACGGCGACGCTAATGTCCAATGTTGAAGCACAAATTGCTGCCGAAGCCGGACGCGTTCCGGGCGAAAAGATTATATCAACGAACCGTATACAGCGCGCCATCCAACGGCCATCCAACGAGAAAAACAACGCAACGACTTCTTTGGAGAATATGAAGGACACGGTGTGTGTGTGTTCTTGATGGAAAGATGGGTAAGCCTTGACGTCCACTTTCGAGTCACACTTTCAAGATTTCTTTTTTTTATAATAGTCGATTCTGTATTGGAGACGTCCCATTCGATCAAAGTCATGCCAGCAAAAGGGACGAAAACTGCTTCCATGTAAAAGGCCCCCCCGGTTGGTGTTATGATAAAGCCCGCCTGGGAACATAATTTGTAACCAATTTTTTTTCTTCAAGGTTTGTTGTTTAGTCGCTGTCATTATTTGTCACACTGTTTTCGCTTAGCTGCAATACATCTAGGCTTAAAACATGACGTTGGAATTATCCATGAGACAGTGCAGACAATGCCTGGTGTATGAGAAGATGCTAGAATACGTCCATTGAAGTCATCCATTGTGTCTCGGGGAGTTCAAGATGTCCCAAGGTTGTACTTTTTGTTGGGAATAGTCAATTTTAGAATGCTTTTTAGGTTTAGAAGCTACTGTTAGAAAGTGCCGGTAATATCCCCAAAACTGGTTTCGAAGGATTCGTGATCCAAGGTTTATCGGCGCTTTGTCTTTCTTTTCCAATTCATCGTATAATCTGCCTGAGTTCTTCAGTTCTTTAGTGAGTGACGAACTCCAAGACAGACGGAAATCAAATATTGTGCCATTGCTTTAATCTCTGCTTTTTAATAATCAAAAGTAGAGGCACGGCGCAAACGCCTGAAGCATATGCGGTGGATGATGGAGATAGCACACGCCTTAACGACTTCAGAGAGGCGACCACCAATTAATGGATTGTGCTGCGAGTAGATGGCAACATGAATCAAAGGAAGGATTATTGCATCAAGCTCAAAAGATAAACAAGAGTCAAGCGGCGTGCACAGCATCGTCGTGCTTATGTCGCCCACCCATCGTTGGTGACTAATGCTGACGCATCCGTGAGAGAGCGACGCTCAGCTTCCTTTGCAAACCCCGGCACGGCACCACCATCAGAATCAGCATCATCCTCGTCGTCGTCGTCATCATCAGCATGCTGAGACTGTGCTTTAATTAAATTAAACTCAATTACAATTCCTCGAGCGCGGGGAAGTCCACCACACGGGTCCACGGCAAAACGCCCACGATGACGGGAAGGGCACGACGCCCGTATTGTACCACAGCGTCCATTGAAAAGAACGTGGGGAAGTGCGCGTGCTTTTGCACAGAGTACGGCGTACCGAAAGGAACTGCTGCTGCTGCTGCTGCAGGCGAACGTCACCACTTCTCCTTCTTATCTCGTGTTCGCGCTTTCATGTTGGCTATGTCCGGAGAGTTTGCCTTTCTTGTTTGTGTGCTCCCTGGATGCCCTACTGTCTTCCCACACGGTCGCCTCCTTCCCGGTTCCGTTCCTAACAAATCACCTCATTCGGAATCAGTTTTGCGTAATTACTTCAATCAATTTTTCCACCAGTTCTCTCGCTAGCGCGGGTCCTCTTTGGTTAGTTTTTTGTTGATGTTGTGCCCTACGAGCACCCAAAGAAAGCAGCAGTAAATCACTTGGCCAAGAAATGCGCTCTCGGGCCCCGTCTAAGGAATGGGACGAAGACCATCAACTTGATTTTCGTGGCCATTTTTTTATTGACGATGGTCAAAAGAGAGAATGCGGCACTCTTCTCCCAGCGAGGGGTCGTTAGAATACCCTCCACAATGTGTTCAAGTTCCATTCTTTTCCCACTGTCTGCAAGTGAGGATGAGGAAATAGTTGCTCCCTTCTCCCTCCACAAGGCACCAGTTGTTTGCTGTTTGGTGTTGTCAGGATGGGGGACTTTTTTGCAGCAAGTGAAGAGGCGTCACACAATTGTCCCTTTTTCCCGAAGACTTTTCCTTCGGTCCATTTCCTGCTCGGTCGGTCGGTCGGTTGGTCAGCAGTCGGGTAAAAGGACACAGACCCAGCAGCAGTCGAGCACTTGAAAACTTCACTTGGAAACTTTAAAGGAAAACTTTTCCCCCGTTTTGCCGCTGCTGGGTTTCCTCTTCGGGTGGTTTTTTCCTGTTTCGTTTCCGCCGTTTCCGGCGGCCAATTCCTGCAAGAGCTCATCCCTTTGAGATTTGAAGAAGCAGCAAAAGATGGAGAGTGCACGCGCAGGGACAAACTTTGAATTAAAACTTTGTCCCGGAGCTGCAGCCGCCACCATCGCCCTTGTTTACGGCTTTATTTCGGTTGCACTGTGGCGCACGGTGTGTTCTGCATGAACGAACTGCTTGCCTGTGCCCGGGGTAAAGCTTAATCAGCAGCGCCACCGGACGCATCGAGCGGATGGGATAAGGACGCGGCGGCGGCGGCGGCAGCGGCGGCCACACAATGTGCACGCCACTCTCACAAAGGCTTCTTTACCGCACACACAACCCCGTGGTATACAACTTTGCTTTGCTTTCAAGTCTGTCGGACGCTCGTTTTTTTCTGTTTCGATAAACTTCAATAAAAGAAACAGGCAAATTTATGTCCCTTTGGGGCAGAATGGTGAGGGAATAATGTTTGCGCCTTGCAGGGCAATAAAAAGCGTTACGAGAAGCGTTACGACACGTTTCCAGCAAGGAATGTAGTTTAAAGTTAAATACACAGTTGACCTTTATGAATGCCAAACTCAAGCTTTTTTTTGATAAGCTTTAAAAAATATGTTTTAAAATTGGGTATGAAAATCTTGTTTTTTTTTTAGCCAAATAATTTCCCCAAACATGATTTCTAATTAGATAAGCTACTGCTACGCCGATGAATAGAGTTTGCCTTCATGTTTGCAATTGCAGTTCGAACCCAAAATGAATTCCCTTAACGACAAACTTTCCTATCCTTTCACTTCCCATCCCAACTTTGAACACAACCAAAACTCCATCCAATCGCTAAAAGCGATCACAACCCTCCGCACGGGGACGACAAACACCTCAGGCAGTGGGCAGCAGCAGCAGCAGCAGCAGCTCGCGGAAACGTTAAGCGGTAATTAAATTAGCTTTCCACTACCGCCCCAACAAACGAAAATGGTCGGCGCACCTAATTAGACGGAAGAATCGGTATCGGTACCGTTTCAATATCATCACAAGGACGAAAAGTCCTCCCGAGCAAGGATATCGCTCAGTGGGAATGGTACCGCCGATGGTGTAACGCGATCAATTGCACACAAACCGGGGCTGAGAAAAGCTCATTATTGCAGTTTACATCCTCTACCTCTCTCTCTCCTTCACCTCACAACGGGTCGAACGAGGACGATAAAAAAGCCGGAGTTAAACTACCATCGTTTGAATTGTGTTGAGAGCAAGCAGCGCGTTTTGCTAGCGTAGAAAATATTGCAACTTTTGTGCCTGCCCCTCGGAGAAGGGGAATATGCCATATCCAACTGGTTCGCGTATTGAAATAATTTATGGCACCAAATTAAATTAATTATAATCAGCTTACACTCACACAAATCGATTGTGCGCGACACATTTCCGTTCCCCCGTTTCCCCCCAAGAGACAGAGGCAAGCGAAAAGGGTTGACTTTTTCCCTGATTTTGCACGATTTCTATATTAAATATTTATACTCGATTCTCTGCCTCTGTATCAATCCGGGTCGTGTGCAGCATTGCAGCCGTTGCACGTTAGAAAGTGTCTGTTTTTCTCTTCTCTCTGCTCTTTTAATACTATGTTCATGCATCATCGCGTCCCACCCCGCACCACGTGGACGGGGGGCTAAGGGCCGTTGTGTGAAACGAAAACACAAATCATATTTTTCCCTTCACGCAACATTTGCTTCGCGTCACAACCCGATTGGACCTCACACCTCTTGCCCGCGTTGTAACTGGAGCAAAAGCGTTTGCTTTGATTCTAACGCCAGCCGCCAGTTGGGTTGGTGTTGGGGATTTGGGGGATTATATTATATTCGATTAGAGATGCTTTGCTTTGGCCGGTGTTAATCGTATTTGAAATCGCTTCGCGGAAACAAACAAACCCATTAGACCGACCGAATAGGGGTTTAGGTGTGTTTCCCACACAGGGGTAAGTAAAGCTGTTACTAAACGTGAACCCTTTGTGATGGAGAAACACATTGAAGCTTTTTAACACCGCTTATAACGTGATTTTCTAATAATCTGCCTCCTAAATATATACACTCTTTAAACCAAAACCGAATCAATCATGCAACAGAGCAAGGCTCACACGGTTCGTTTTCTCGTTAACGCGTACCTTACGAACGTTACTTCCTACGTGTGTACGCTCGATTTCGAAAACTGGAAAAGAAGTCCGTTAGATTGAAAGGTGTTCCTGCTGTCTTGCAAGAGCCGCGATTATCTCACACAGCTGACTCACGGCGGAGAACCTGTTCTTTTTAAACGGCCTAATCCCCCCCCCCCTGGCAGCATATAATTATTACAGCACCTCATCCGCCGAAGGACAGAAACGCGCAAGTGTGTACAAAATGGCACGCTAAACTGCAACAGTTAGGTTGCTACTACTGCTAGCTGGTCAGAGCTTTGCCGCACACTGTACGAGTGTGTTGGCTTGCCTGTTGATGAAGATAATAATATTCTCGTCCGGCTTGCATACACTACTCGTTCGCCTTGAACTGGTCGGCCGGTTCTCGGTGTGTGAGTTTTAGTGGCATTTTTGCATTGGCGTTCTTTTGCCTGCTTCCTCATTCCGTCTTATCATGCGAACTGACCCGCTGCTCTTTAGGAGTGTCCAGCAGCCAGTTCTGTGTAACCTTACTAACACTCGAGTTGTTCGAGCATTGCAGAAACACACACACAATTCCAAGGTGTGTGTTGATATGTGAGAAAATAAGACATCACGATTCACGCCCGCCGTCCATCCGTCGTCGTCCGGCTGATGTATCCCACGAGATATGATGCATGGTGCATACCTACAAATAGATGAGAGAAAAACAAAAGCATTAGATTACTTGAATAGCTGCTGTTGCTATAAAAACATTCGAAACCGATGAGCTCAGCAGCACTAGCATGGGCCCTTAACGGGGAGGTACCGAGATGACAAAACGCGCAATAATAGCGCGCGCCCACCAGGTTGCAGCGCTCTGTCATCGTCATGTTCTCGAGAACCAACCCGCGGAAGGTTAAACAACCTCATACTCGGCAGTGTTGCATATTTAGTTTTTTTGCTTCCTCTTCTAATTCCTCCCTCCATGTCCATTGCATTGATGCATTCTTTGCCATCTCACCAGCAATCTATCTCAGCTCGTCATTCAAACACAAAGGGCGTTCGTCATCCAGATCAGCGTGATCTGAATGTCGATTATTGGCTACGCGCGCCTTGATTGCTTCAAAAAGGGCAAACTCTCTCGTTCGCTACTGCAAATTAAATGGTGATTGTTTTTTTTATTGTATTTGTTTAGTTTCTTTTTTGCTTACAATTGCTAACAAAACGAATGCCCACCAGCGAGCTGCGAAGTAAGCACCATGGGAGTATTATAAAGCAGCAACTGCCACTGCTGTTCAAAATGCGCAACACACAACACGAACGCACCTCGTTTTTTCCGGGCAAATGGATTGTCAAGAATGTTGGATGTTCCATAGAGATAGCAAAATGGGAGCTAAAGGGTACGTGTGTTTGATTTTCAAAACTCCAATGCCTCGGGTGAGTGCCGCCCGTCGGATTCTACGAACTATGGAACGAACCATCAACAGATCAAACTCATCAGTGCTCCTCGGAAGCGCATCAGAAGGGTCGTTGTTATCGGGAAAATTGATTTCTTATCAATACCTCACCATCGGGGTGCGTGTGTGCGCCGACTAGGGGGCCTTTTGCACCATTTGTAACAATGCACCCGGGAACGTACACACTAAACACGATATTGCATTGCAGGCTTCTCCTGTAGCCTGGTTATTGCCAGTAGTGATGGGTAAAATTTGAATAAATCCAGCATCAACTCAGATCCGACTACGGAGGATAGGTTAGACCAGGAGTCGCCCGGAGTCGCCCGGAGTCGTCCGAAGTCGTCCGGAGTCGTCCGGAGTCGTCCGAAATCGTCCGGAGTCGTCCGGAATCGTCCAGAGTCGTCCGGAGTCGTCCGGAGTCGTCCAGAGTCGTCCGGAGTCGTCCGGAGTCGTCCAGAGTCGTCCGGAGTCGTCCAGAGTCGTCCGGAGTCGTCCAGAGTCGTCCGGAGTCGTCCGGAGTCGTCCGGAGCGAAGCGATACGGATGACTCCGACACCAGTTTGATTCTGATTCCGGCCGTCTCCAGGTGACTCCGACTTCGTTCAGGAACTAGTTGTTCCAATTTTGCCAGACTCGGAATCGTTCTAACAATAATCAGAATCGGATTGGAGTCCTGGATGCACACCGTAGAGCACATCACTACTCTCTAGGTCCTTTTGGTGCTACACAACCAGGCTTTGTTGTCTTCCCCTACACAACAGGGTGTTGTACGATGGCTAGGACGACCACCACCCCCTTGGTTGGGTGGGTGGTATTGATCGGCAATGAATAGGTTGTGCAAAAAGCGAGTGTCTTCCCATGCCCATGCCCACGGCGGGTGAAGTGAGCTAGGAAATCATTTTACGATGAAGTTACATTGAACAATGTTGGAGAGTTTGTAACCAGGGAGGTAACTGGGTTCAAACGAAAAGATAATAAAGGGTTTAGTTTGCAAATTACAGGGAAATTATGATGAAGCTAGAATAGCTTCAAAGCGACGCCTTGATTCACATGACGCCCAGGTCAGACATTGCGGCGGGAGGGGCCGATTTAGGGGTGATATGGCGTTGTATAACCTTTTAATGAAAAAGGACTACAGACTTTTTATCTTGTCTGGTGGTGTGCCACACACCCGCACACACTTCACATTGAGCAAACCCCTTTCCAAATAATGAAACAATCATGCTATCAATTAAACCCTTTTTCCCGTGTTGTCGAAAACTTTGCAGCCTTGGGGGAGGTTGGAGATTTTATACAAACAATTCGAGTCTAGCAAAATCTCTCACACACAAGCACAAAACGGCCCCATTACGACCCAGCAGCACCCCTCCACATCTAAATCTCTTGGTTTGCTGTTTACACTGAGAACGGGTTGTGGCCCTCGGGGTTAAGCAGTTTCGTTCTCTGCCAACCATTTAGTTGGTGGCATGCTGCAACACACTGCTAATTTACTTATGATCTCCTGCCTCGTCAAGAAACAATGGAGATGTTTGAATCAAGCAAAAACAGCCACGACACCATGTACCTTCCAATCCTCCCCGGTTTCGTTGTTAGGACAGCCAAATCCCACCACGCGAAGAATTGAACTCACCACCCCAGAATCGTGTGCCGCAAAATGAGTTTCGTGTGTCTGTCGTCAAGGTTGCCGCGTTTTATGTATTAAACGGAACTCTCCACCGAAGCAACTCCACCGTCCTTGACAAAATGGTGGATTAGGGGGGAAACATAATGCACCGCCAACGCCCTTTTCTTCCCATCATCTCTTGCTGCTTTGGCGAGGTAGTTGCGGACTGGGCGCGCTGCACACACACACCCAACTGTTTGCATCTCGTTAATGCAATCTTGCGAATGCAAATCAGTACAGCAAGAGTCTTGCCTCGCTTGTAGTTGCAGCAATAGCGGACAACAGGGTAAAATGGCACCGCGACGGGCAGCGCGAACTTAGCGCAGCTATTGTGTACACCAAAGTTAGCGCCAGTAGTTTGGACTGTTGCACAGTTTCCCTCCGCGTTTGCTCGGAACATTCAACCCGTATCTCTTGGAGACGAACAACGAATGGTGGCGGTTAGAAATGCATGCGTTTTCTGGACGCAAACGCCAGAACCGTCAGCATCACCCAACCCACTTCCACTCTACTAGTAGTGGCGTTAATTTGCAATTTAACAAAACGATCGTTTGTTGCGAAGCGTTTTCGAAGCAACGAACCGTTCAACATCAAACGACGGCTAAGGAGAAGACGGCTAGTGTGTGTGTGTGGAGTGGCATGACCCCTATATAAGGTGGTTCATCGCGTACGTTTACACTGCACTACACACATAGGGCCCACGAAATATTCTCTCTTACCGCCCGCAGAAATGTTCTTCTTCGTCAGTGTAATATTTGATAGGTACATCCCCGAATCAGATATGCCTGCCTCTTGTCAAGCAGTCAATTCTTAGAGTCTACACGCTTTGAAAGATGGTGGAGCGGCAGGTTTGGGGTCGTTCAATAGTTACGCCAATCTTACCGAACATACAACCCGCCCCGGGAGGAGACGGATCGAGCAATATCCGTTTTCTCATGTCACGACGAGCCGGTGTGACCCTCCACAAGACCCCGAGCGAGGTACGCTAATCAGCTTGTACGCGCGCAAGTGTGTGTTTATTCGCATGCTACTGGGACCGGTCGGGAATGGCATGAAGAGAGGACCCATAACGAACCACAATGGGTTGGCATTATTGTGCGTCAGTTTCGCATTAACATGATTCCCCGGTTGGGTCCGCTTTCTCACGCATCCAAGTCACCGCCGCGCCCACATATGCGCAAAGCCCACGCTCTGCAGGTGAATGTCTGCGATGGAGGAGCGCACTTGTACACAGCACAAAGCACAACAAGATGCTCCGTTGTGTCGCCGGCAGCATTTGGCAAAGGGTTGACGGTGACGCTGGTCAACTAATTAGAACCAACCGGGCGATGTTGTTTACAGTGCCGTGTACGCAGTGTGATCGTTTTCGGAGCAGTTCATGGACGACGGTTTATTGGAATTTGAATTGGAGCATCAATAACATCTGTCAAGTGTCTCAAAAACCACCAAATTTGATCTTCAGCATCTTCAGTAAAAGTTGCTGGATGTTTTCCTGCAATAGCTAACAACTTCAGTGCTTCCAACAGTATGCACAGGAGTGTGATATCATAAGCCCGGAGGTTTAACATGGAAGACCCATTTTACGCATCTTCCTTCCAAACGGGAGGTAGGCAGTGTGCAGGATTACACAAATTGTGTCTAACAATCAGCAAGTCGACCCGACGCCGCCGCTACCGGCTCTCGCCAAACCCACTGGGTTGAGAGATTTATGCTGTCACACACACACACAGGCACAACCCCTTCCCAATCAGCTTCGGTTAGCATGACGAGCAAATCCATGTCGGTTGTAATTAGCGCAGCACCGATAATCGGCGTGTGTCGGCGCTCCGAGGCTCCCTTGGGGTGAGAGAGCGATGTTGCGAGACGATGGTGGACGCAGGCATCGATGCAACAGGTCGCTTTGTTGTTCCAAAGCTAATGGATGGTTCTCTCTCTCTCTCTCTCTGTCTTCCTGCTAGCATCGCAAGAGGACAGTTAATCTGGTCTATCCTACTGTAACTGCGCCAGCCCCACTAATGGACACAAATATCGACAGCTATTCGTCAATATGTCCACAAAACCCTTCTCCCCCCAGTCCACCCGTCATCGAACGCCAACCGAAACGAACCGAATGGCTGTGTGAAGAGAATTTTTCATTCGAGCCGCTTTCACTTCCCAAAGCCGGTAGTGACACAAATAAGGGAAAAGTGACAGGAGTTTAACACAAAAAAAACAACCCCAACCATGACAAAAGGGCAGCTTTGGCTACCACAAAATGCATTTGCACTGCCATTCGCATGTGAATGCTAATCGGGTTGTGTGGATTTTTTTTTTTTGGAGGATTTCGTATCCACACACAATGCTCAAAACTACACCGAATACGAACGGGGGATGATTGGGGGTTTTTTATGGGTTAGGAGCGTGTTTTTGTTATCCCGTGACGGCTAACGAGTGTTTTCTGTCAGCTTTTAAATGCACTAACCCCCCGTACATGCACATACACACAAATCCATCACGAATCAGCTAGACGCGCCACCGATTTGTGTGATGGGCAGAGACAAGTCATCAGTGCCAGCTTTCGAGGATTTGAGGATAGCATCACAGCGGGACTGCTGTTTGATTTTGCTCTGGCGCTAATGTGTCTGGAGAGCGAGAACCACTGCTGGATGCAGAGTGTGAGACATTCGCGGACTTTGGATTTGCACTATTACGTTATTGAAACAAACCTGCCAATATCTTCTAATGTCACTTTAGACTGTTTCCAGTATTTCTGGTCCAGAAAAGGGATTCGCTCTTCTCAGTAGTTTCACACACTTAGCGTCTACTAGCATGATCCTCTTCCCGGGAAGCTCCAATCCAATAATATCATCTGTGTGCTATAAAGATCCAGTTTCCAGCAAATCGGACCTTAAACCTTAAACGACAGCAGCAAGTACAACTAAATCGATAACTGTCATGGATAATGTACTTTCATGGAACAGAGAGCCTCGCTGCGTACCGAGAGCCCAAAAGATGCATTGCAGCTTTGCTTCGCTGATCTTCAAAGAAAACTTCAAGCAACTTCTCTACACGCTTTCAACCATTTTAATCTTACGCTTCATCGCAAAAGTGGTGAGCACTTTTGCCCGATGTTGCTGTCAAAGGAGCAGCAGCTGCAGCAGCAGTAGAGCAAGCGAACTTACACTGCCAAATGTTCAATATATTTTGAATAAAACATGCACACAACAACCCGCAGGATCCTACCACCATTCCGAAGTGCATTTCTCTACCACACGCACCAAAAGGAAAGCGAAGCGCACAAAAGTCACAAAAGATTCCTGATTCCGCTGCAGCAGAGTTCGTTTTTCTTTTTTCACGACTTTCTGTAGTGTGTTTCGGAACTTTTCCTCCCAGGAAAGAGGAGGAAAGCGCCAGAAAGCGCTATAAGGATAAAATATTCTACTGCAAGATCCGGGGTGAGCCGAACAGTTTCTTTGTCAAGCGCCGTGTGCTTAACAAACTGCAATCTGTGAAGCGGGAAGGTTTTGCAGGAGGTTCGATGTTCCAGATTTCTATTCTTGAAATTCGCGTTTTGTCGCATTTCTTTGCTCTTTTTTTGAAAGAGTGAGTCGAAAACGTCGACAGGAATTCTTCAATTCGCGCATCGCTAGCTTCTTGTAACGATGAATGTTTGACACACACATACACACACACACGCCAGGGACAGAATGAAGACAAGCGGCAACGAAAATCCTTTCTTCACAACATTCTTCACTTCTCGTTTGCTTGCCTCAGTATTCCAAAGAAGCCGGGCAAGGGATTGAAGAGATCTAACCCGGTTCTTTCTTTTGCTCGGGACAAGCATTTGGATTTCGGGGCTCGACCATGCATAAAACCGTGCCGTGAAAAGAAAACACCACATCTACACGATGCCGCCGCCGTTCGGGCACGCCAGGTGACCGGTTGGGCCTGTTGAAGCATTCTCGTGCCGGTGGTGTCCCTTCTTTCTCCCTCTCTTTGTCCACATTGCTACCGTCCACACAAAACCCAACCGAGTGGAACAGAACGCGAAACCCGCCCTTGTGTGCTGTCCTCCCCCTGTCATATTTTCAATCCTCCCTAGAGACGACGAACCTCGGACATCTTGTAGGTAACATAGAAAAACGGGAGAAGCGAATGAAAAAGAACCCATTTTTTGGGCTCCATCCGTAAAATGGGGTAAAGGTTTCCACCTGGATCCATCGACGAGCAACCCCACAGCACAACACCCCAGCCAGAAGAGAGCACCGTGGAACAGATGCCACCATATCATCCATTTGCATTCCACACACACCTTGCACAACAACTTCACCCTTGCTGTTGATGCGCGGGGTCTTATGCCGGGTCGGTCATTGAACGCCCACCAAAAGCGGCCGCGGCACGAAAAGAGAGGCACCACTCTCGGGAAGGGGATACGGTTAATGAACTCTCCTCGCTACACTTCAATCCCAAAAAAACGGCTGCATCATCATCTGGACCGCACCTCGCGTTTTCACAGCATGTGTTCTACAATCCGTGTCTTAGGAAAACCAGAGAGGGAGAAGATAACACAATAGACATCTCGTTTGGATGCCTCCTCTAAAACCTATACATATTGAGGTCCAAACTCCGAGAGTACTTGAAGTGATATCTCTCTTTAAACTCGAAGAAATCGACGCGCGCTTGTGCCGTAAGGGAGTTCAAAATGTGAGGACTCCGTGTGTCCTCTTACCGTTTAATGTAAGCCTTTAATCGGTGTAAGGGATCGTTAGCACATTTGACGCCACGGACGAAGGACCACAAAAAAATTGCAGGTTCCATTGCCATAGATGATCAGATAGCACAACACAACAACCCTGGCCAATAATATCCCGTTTACTTTTTCGTGGTCCACAATCGCTCGGTTTTGCGTACGTCGTCGTAGTGGTCCAAATTCCCTCTCTTTCTCTTCCTTCGCTGTTCAAATATTTAATAACGTTTCCCAGATCGAAACCACAACCAATGCATGTCCCGCAAGGCGGGTGTTACCTCCCGTGCATTCCCGTCAAGTGGCCCCAAATGGTAGGCTAGGGGTTTGTTCCGTCAGCCGCTGTGGCTAGACGTTTGTCGGTGGCAGTGAGCTACTTCAGATTCAAAGCTGTGTTCAATTCTTCAAATCAAATGGATTACTAACGCTCCACAAGACACACAGCACCACGCGATCTATCGACGAAAGACGACTTCTTGTCTCAATCGTTCGTCTCCCCCTTTTCTTCGCGGAAAGCTGCAGTTGGAATATACTGCTTTCTATAGGGGAAGAAAAAATAGGTTACGCGGGTTTTGAAAACTACTTAACCCTTCCTCACAAGCCTAAGATGAAGGCGCACCTTTTGCGGGGGAAGAGGAAAGAAACGTGCGGGATGGGACAGCTGGACAGACAAGCTGAAACATACTATTGAGAAAGTCTTTCCCTTCATCTTTCCATCTTTCCCAAATTTGAACTCGTACACGCTCCAGCCACAGCGCGGGCTTCCGTCGTTCGATCGTCGGTGGCAATAATTATACGTCCCTCTCACTCTTTCTCTTTGACGTTTCTCGGTTGATGGGTTGGTGGGTGGGTTCAGACGGAACCGTAGGGCTACTGCTAGAAGCAGCGATAGAAAGTTATTAGTGCCGTGCACGTTCGTAAAATGAACTTTTAACTTTTCGAAACACTTCTTTCCATCACGTTGCCGACGTTCGGACGTGGCAAAACCAAAGGCTTGGGGATGCGGCTGGTATAGGTGTGGATGATGACGAATTATCTACTGCACGAGCGCACCCAGAGAATGAGCTAATGATGGGGCAAAATTACAGACACTGTTCTTCTGCTGCTGCTCAGCCATCACCCTCCTCTCGGTGCTGTCTGTCTGCAGTAGGAGTTTATTTTTGTCTTTCGAAAATTTTGAAAAATTGAGTGACAATAGGCAATCGATTAATCACACATATTATTTCTCAGAAATTAAATTTGGTGTTTATTGCAACTAGCAAATGATTGTCCAAAAAATGCTTTTTTTTAACAAGGTGAAATCTGGATTACAGAGAAAACTCCAATAAGTTTCGAGATGACCAAATCTTAAAATATATATTAAGTGTATCTTATTTTCTAAATTTTATTTTATTATTCTATTTTAAGAGAGAAAGTTCTACAAATTAATATGAGTATGTGTTCCCTTAACCGTTAACGCTTTGAAACAAAAAAAAAACGAGTTCCACAGCAAAACAAAACGCATTAAACGAACCATAATGGGATGTAAAATATTATAAACGATGCTTCTAAATGCACTGTAAAGGAACACGTTTAACAATAATATGCTCCTCCCCCATCGCTCGGTGCGATCAGTGAACGATAACCTAACGGGCAGCATCTAACACACAGCACATAGCTGACCCTATTTTCCACCTCTCTTTTTGCCTTGCCAATGGAACATTTGAATGTGTAAAAAGACATCTCCCTAAGCATGTCCACCTTCACATAATGTGGCCCCATGCTTTGCACCCCAACAACCGTGCCAGGCCACATTTGCGTCAGCGTTACACGACGGAAAACAATGGTCAACGATCCAGGCGAAACCAGCGATACCACAAACCTTCCGCTATCTCTACGGCCATCTAAACAATGGACCCCTCTTCTTTTAGTGGTGTGCGAGGGGAGAGAGATGCATCTAACTATTAGCTGAACGATCATTCGCCCCCCGCTTTTTGTTTCTTATGCACAACGCAGCCAACACAGCACAGGCATACGTGTGTGTGTGCATCGATGCGCACAAGATTATTATGCTTTGGCAGCCGTAACAACACTGAGCGCGCGCGCGAGCATAATAGTATATAAAGTGGTGAAGGAAAAGGAGGAAAAGGTGGAAAGTCAAAATTTATGTTGAAGCTTATATTAGCACTGTACCACGTCTTGTGCTGTGTGCTGTGGAACAATGGACCAAGTCAGGTCTTACAATTTGGGGACTTTGGGGTAGGAAAAACCTCATACATACTCTTCTTGTTCCAAAATACCGTTCAGTTTTCTTTATTTTTCCCACAGAGCATTTAAGCAACAAAAAAAAAACAACCCCGATTGTATATTTGAATGTGTTAGAATTCACAATATAATAACATCTCCCACCATTCAATCGCGTGTCGAGGGTGTATGTGTTTTTTTTTTTTTTGCTTCTGTCTAATTTTGTAACCACCATAGGGAAATTTTAAAACCACTTCACCACACACACATACACACAGAAACACGGCACAAAAATCCGGGCGACAACACACAAACCGCAGAGCATAATAAAAGAATAATCATTATGCATCATTGCCAGCCCCCACCATACTCCACCACAGGCGCTATGTTCTATGAGCGCGTACAACGGTGCAGAGCATTATTATTGGTATATGCTTGTGTGTGGGTGTCTGTGTCTGTGAGTAAAACACAATAAAACACAAACCCATTTTTCGTGTTTTGAAATCTGCGTGATTTGATGGTTTTGTGGTTTGACGTGAAGGGTGAGAGGGGTGATTATGTCGAGTTCATTTTCGTCGGTTAGTGTAATTGTTTTTAACAACTGCGGTGGGGTATGGGAAAGTGGAATTTACATATAAAAAATGACGAGAGCGACAAAAAAAACGGATAATTTGTGCACCGCGAAAAAAAAACCCGTACATTTTCCATCGTACAATTCCGGTTTGCGAGTGTGTCTGCCTGCGGTGGAGGGTATTCCACGTGGGGCGTTACAACACATCGGCAAACGCGCACCCGGCCCCCGGCTGTAGCGCAGAACCGCGCAAATCACAAACGCTCGTTTAGTGAATTATTTTGAATTTATTATGCTTTTTTCCTTCCTGCCTCCCTATCTTTCCAATATATGTTTCACAATGCACTGCAAAACCGCAAATGCAAAAAAAACAGAAACTCATTTGCAAATAACGCGCACCAACCAAACCGATCGAAATTAGCATTGAAGTTTGCGTTTTTTGCAAGTTTTAAACGAAAAAAAAAGCTAGACACACGCGAACAAGAATGCGCCGCTGCAGCATGCAAAAATGCAGCAAACACAGTTTGCGTATAGAATCGAAAAACATTTCACAATCGATTCTCGTGCTGGAATCGTGCAAAGGAACGGTGCGGTGGTGTCATTTTTTATTATCTTCACACATCCGCATAATGCATTGATACATCATGTGTATGGTTGGCAAACGGGGTACACACGCTGTTTCTGCACATCTTATCCATTTTCGTAAGTGATCCTTCCCCATCTTTCTCCGGTCCGTTCCATATGCCCCAAGCGTAAGTAAGATCGATTCCGTAACGTACAGCACTGCGCCACGAAGGAAGACGATATGGCATCATATCCATCCAGTCAGAGCCGGAGAAGTGATCGCATATTCGGTGACATGTAAATGTGTTGTTGGCATTTGCTGCTGCTGCTGCTGCTGCTGCTGCTGCTGCTGCTACGGCTGCTAGTTCACGTAGCGACACGCCCTTTTGGAGGCTGCGAGTGAAGGGAGATTATGAATGCTTTATGATATGGAAGTTGACACCTTTTCTTCTGTTTCTCCTTTTTGGTGTGCGCGCATGGCGCCAACCGATGAAGCAATCGTGCAATTTCAAAGAGGAAAGCGTGCCAGGGACGCTCAAGGATACGGCAAACAAACAAAAAACACATTCCACGGATCCTTTTTCGATTCTGACACAATTCCCCGCCGCTCCATTGGAATTGGAAAGAGACGGGAAGGTCATGTGCGATTGAGTCTTGCTTTTGGAGATGCCAAAGGTGTCTTCACAAATACTCGAAGGTCACACAGGAATAATGGACATATCAATCCCCTAAAAAAGCCATCATTCCATACAAAGAGTGCCTTTAACAATGTAAAATACTGTCCAAATCATCAATTGATCATTTTGATTCGTTGAAAGTTTCTTTAAAAAGGGGGATTGAAACGAGAAGACTTTAAATTGTTCACTCTTTACAGGAGCTTTTCGGTGCGAATGACTCAAATTGACGCAAAAAAAACAATCCCACTTTTGCTACTGCAAACGATCCAAATACATTCTCATTCCCCTTAGAGAGCTTGGACGATTGAATCGTAATAAATCATAATTTCTTCACCCCATCAGCACCAACCTACATCATCATCATCATCCGTCGTGAGTCGCAGACATACAGTAGCAGCGTCATCATCAGTAGCATAATTCTAGCAACGTTTCCTTTCCTTCCGATCGCGGTAGCCTTACCGCCTAAAAGCTAAGCACAAAGGACTCTCACTCACTCGTGGGCTCGTGACTTTTTCCACGGATGCGGTTTTTCCGGCTAACCGGCACCACAATTCATCCTCCTTTTGCGCTCCCTTGCTGGCTGTTTATGGGGAGCAGCTAGAGACGACGGTCTGTTGTGGCCAAGCTCTTAACCACGTGATTGATGAATACAAGGCGAAAAACGCACACACGTGGGAGCCTCCCCGGTACACTCATTTCATCTAATCGTGCGGCCTTAGATGCGTCCCAGTGAGCCTGACAGGAGCCTGGTGCCTCAGGTGGCTTGTGTAGCGAGAACCGATCATCGTCGTCGTTGGGCCTCCGGCGGGAGTTGGAAAAACCTTTCGCAACCATTGGCTTTGATGATGGCGATGAATTCCAGCAGTGTGTGTTTGTGTGTGTGTGGTGTGTCCCACTTGTGGGTGATGGTGTGTACCTGAGAGTTCAACTAAATGCTTGTTGCGCGCGTCCTATCGGTCGATGTCGAGCTAGAAGGCTTTCCATATTTCAACCTACTTCCACCACAAGCAGAGTGGCTTGATTATGGTTTACCGGAGAAAATTGTGCTCCTTTTTACATGTGTGTGTTTGTGTGTGTGTCTGTGATCGATATTCATTTAAGCGGAGCGGTGAATGCACCAACAGAAACCCCCCGGAAGCCTCTTACGAGCCATTTAGAACCCACGGTGTGCGGAAGTTGATATGCTAAAAGCATATGCAAAGCTGTGTGTTGTTGTGTTATCGTTGCAGTACACACACGCTGCATATCGGTGCAGTTTTTAGCAGCAAAAAAGGCCAATTCTGTCTCGAAGGACTCCTTTCCTCCTGCTCGCGCACTGAAGGATGGTGGCGTGCCGCTTCAACGCCACTTACATCGATTGCTCGTAATTTCATTGCCGCTTGCTTTACCGGCAACATACAACCTGCACCACAAAAAAAACAACGACTCTTACCACCACACGGACTTTTCTCTTCCACAGGTGTAAAACTTGTCAAACTTCAATACGACAAGGAGGGAGGGTTGGTGGTTTGATCCTTTTTTTCATGCTAAAAAGAACCTCTTTGCTCCTTCTTTTCCGTCTACACGCGTGTGTGTGGTTAGAGGTTTGGAAACCCCTCGGAACGATGATTATCGGTGAAAAGTTTTCCGTTCCCTACGGAGCATCATCAGGGCTGTGGTAACCACCCACTATCAAGCATATGCGGTAGAGCACACACACACACAGTCGACGGGTAGGATTAATGCCAAAGCTGCCAATTATCGAGGAGACTCACCTGGTAAACGAAAAAAGAGAGAGAAAAGTGAGTAAAGTTTGATTAGTTTCCTGGTGATCGTTGGTTTCTTTTTTGTAATGGAAGGATTTGCGAAAGGGGAAACACTCGCTCGAGATGGATTTTGTGCAAAGGAATTTAGTGGTTCTCAACTAGGGAATTTTTCATGGAGAAACCCTTACAATACAATATTTAAACTAAAAATAGTTTAGGAAACTGCTTTTATCCTTTCAATGCTGCAAATGCCCTTTAAACTTTAGTTCCATTTAATCTTTGCAATCGTGGTCCTGACTATAGCACAAACACACACAGTTCCGCTGCTGGACGTTTTCAGTTTCTATGTCAAAAGGTCAAATGTGGCGCTTGCCTGCTTCTAACACACATCAAAAATACATTCTTCAAAGCACCAAGCCGAACCAAAAAAAGCGAGTTCTTTTTCTGCGCAAAGATATGAAAAGCCAAACCATCACCCCAACGATACTGTTGGATGTTGGGCTGTGTGTGTGTGTGGTTGAGAAGAAAGAGCACCATCATCATCATCGTGTGTTGTTCACACACAAACCGGCTAGCTACTTTTTGTTTGTTTTGGGGCTTCTCAAAGAGACTCTGGTTTCAAAGAGACCAGACCAGTAAAGAAGAGGAAGGAGATGACGAAAAAAAATTGCACAAAAATCATACACACTGCCCCCCCCCCCCCCCCCCCCCCTCAACAAACCCAAACCGAGAATGAATGGAAAATTGTTTTGTGGTCATAAATTATTTCCACCGCGACTTTTTGTTCCTTTCATTTTTTTTCCTTCTAAAAGGGAAAAGTCAAAGAAAAAACTGCATCAACATTGTGCTGTGAGTCATGCAGTGGTGTTGGTGTGCGTGTGAGTGTGTCAGCAGAACTTTTCCGGGAGGAAAACGGCTACGCGATACATGCAGAAAAACGTAACCAACACTTTTTCTTATGCAAAAGACAGACAGACAGAAAATGTGAAAAATGGCAAACACAACGAGAAATTCCGAAAATTCAAAACATCATCTTCGTCTCCCTCCTTCCCCGGTGTGTGTCTTCTCTCGCATGCAAAGAAGTAATAGTGAAAATGTGTGCCACCATCATCATGGAGAGCAAACAACAGAAAAAAGTCAAAATGTACGAAATGTTGTGACTTTGTTGTGTGGTGCGTGTGTTATTATTTATTTTCCACTGCGGTCAAAACTATTCTTTCTAGTAGTAGCCTTTTTTTAATTTTCTATGCCAAGACATGTTCTCCTCTTTTAGTTTCCACCTCTTTCTGCTTTTCGTTGCTGCGCGCACTGCTGCAAAATGAAACACAGAAGCAAGCATACCGCACGGAACGGAGAAACAGAACAAGAAACAGAAAAAAATCGGTAGCAATATTTTATAGCGTTATTGTTATTAGCATTATTGCAATGTGGCGAACATTTTGCCCACTCGGTTTTTGCTTTGTTTAAGAGAGCACCTCTTCTTGGTGCCGTATGGTATTCCTCCTCCCCGGGGACACGCCACTTGGTGGTCACTTAAGTAATTGTTTCAAGCTATCTCCTCTCCCGCCCAGCTTGTCACAAGATCCTGATTTTATTTTTTGTTCTTCCCCCTCTTTTGTTGCACATTTGTTTGCACTCTTTCCCACTTAATTTTTGTGTTACTGAACTCATCATCGTCGTGGAAGCGTGCCGTGGCGCGAATGACGAAGAAATGCGCAAACTATTTTAATGCCCTTTATAAATAACAGCAAAAAGTATGAAATATAACAATTGAGAGTAAAACTGTAACCTAAGGGTGTTAGATGTTGTGCCATAAATGGTATTTGACGAAAAAAGGCTGCTCAGAGCAGTGAAATAAAGATAACATTGCCGTTCTATGTTACTTTAGGTTTGTTCTGGTTTCTGTTTTTTGTGTGTGATATTTTAAAGCATTTTATATTTGTTAATGTTACTTAATTATTCATTTTGTTAATTAATGTTACTTTATATTACTTTATATCTTTTTATGTCATGTTACGTCGCTTTAAATTATTATTGTTTTGTTATGCTTCATTATCTCTTTATATTCATTTATTATCTATTTTATATTTTCTCTAAATATGTCTCTTAGCTTGTTTTATCCTTTTGCTGCATTTTTCTTGCTATTTTTCATATTTTACTCAACATACTGCTTCTTCATCTGTCTCTTATCAAGTACTTTTTCGAATTAAAATCATTTGCATATTTCTTCCATTGACATCATTTAATCGACTGTCCTCAATCTTTGGCTTAGCGCTTCTCACACGACGAAAGCAGCACAACAACACAACACACCCTTACACGATTCGACAAGGCCACATACATACATCAAGCATCCTCCTCCTCCTTCTGTCCCCCAGCCTGTCCCCTTTTCACGGCTTGGGCTTGAATGTAATTATTTTGCATCTTCCCTTTTTCAGCAACTTTCGCTTCCCAAGGCGCGTCACAACAAAACAACATACAGCCAGAAGTCAGTCAGTCTCTCATCAGCCAAATAAAACAACCCTATGCCAACCAAATTCGCCATCCTTTCCCACATGCCATCAACCAACCGTCATCTCCGGTGTGGCACACACACGACCTCCGGAGGGCACACAAACACTCACCCACACGTCCATTAAACGTCGTTTTGTCGATGAAAGTCAGTGTGCGCGCAAGCATTGCCTGTTCGGAAGCGGATCGAAAAGTTTCTCAGTTTAAGGGGCAGTAAATTTTCTTCACAGCTTAACACACTAAAAAGCCCAGCGAAAGCGACAAGAAGAAGGAAATCATTTCTCATTTCGGGGTGGAATTTATTTATGGACTTGCAGCCACAACCATTCCCGCGCAGTGGCAGACGGCAGGCAGCGGTTGGGTCCGATAATCTGGAAAATACGAGCGATTACTTAAATTCAAACCTTTTCGCATGTTTTTACTTTTGGGGTCGTTTGGTGGTTGAAGCGAACGGTCCCAAACTAATCACCAAAACACGTACACACACAAAATGGGAAAAGGGGTTTACTTCTACTACTGTATGAGTGGTTCACCGCATTATTGCGCCAACTTTTGGATGGCGGAAGCAGTTTAAAGAAAAAGGAAAATCATTTCCCATTTTTCCTACGCAATTCCCTCGAGAGAACACTCGATGACCAAAAGGGCTTCACGCACACACACACACAAACGCACACAGCCTGTAATGCTCAATGCACTGTGGTTTGATCGGCAATGGTTTAAAATCGTTAAGGTGAATTATGGTCCCACAAACGATAGGGCCAAAGCTCGACCACCATCTTATCGGTTGCGGTGTTAATAATTGCGTAAACAAAAAAAAATGGGAAGGTACTTAAATAAGAATGAAGTACATTTAATGGGCTTCTCTCGTTTTCAGTTTAGAAAAAAAACGAAAAAAAGAAAAGGAATTGTTGTTATCGCTTTGATTAGAAAGTACACCAAATCACAAGCGGGTCGCCGCCTTTCGGGGCAATAATTTCCAGCACTTAATCAATCGCGTCACCTCGCTTCCCTTTCCTGATCTGAGAGTGCCCTTATACGGGTTGCAAAACACCACGCCCTTTCTGAAGTGCCTGCGGCGAGAAGGATTGAAAGACGCAGAGAGGCACCTAGGGCGAAGGCAAAGAAACGTAAGAGCAAATAATGAATGTTTCTAATGGTCCCGCGAATGGGCAGTTTGGCGCGCTTTCCTTCTTCAATGGAACCAAAACTGCCCTTTTTTTTGTTGTTGCTCGTTTTGCCGAAAACAAGGGAACCACACTTTCCAATTTCCCCACTTTAAAATTTATCACCGTTTTCCGACCGAATAAAAGAAGAAAAATAAACCCTCCCAACTACGCGCGCAAGAGCAACTCCGAGAGCATAAACAAATCGATCTTGCACAAAACTTTGTGTAACACTTCCTCTTCCCCCGGTGGACACACAATTGCCTGCCTGTGTGGTGCAGCAACAGCAGCTTTCGCTTTTCACTGTGTGTAGCTTGTGTTGTTGTGTTTTTTGCCCATTCCTTCCTTCCGACCCAAAGCCCTTTCGCACGAGGCTTTTAATAAACAAAGCGTTGCAGAGGCAGCATCATATGCTGGAATACGGGAGAGGAAATTGAAATGAATTCAGGAAAGGAGAAGCACAACAACAAAAAACAGCAAACGCTGTACTTGTTAACCCTTCCCGAACACCGTCGTGAACTCCCCTTCCTTTCAAAGGCGAGCCGGAGCGCATAACTTTCTAATTTACAATAAGATTTATTCGAATTGCGCGCGCGCACTCGCGGGCTCGTTCGTTTGCGCTTGCACATTCGCTGACTCATCGACGGCGACCTGCGCTGCATTGCACACTTCGTAGCAGGTTGTAGGCATACGGAATCGAGAGACTATGAGCCAGCCAACCCACCACATCTCCCTAAAGCGCTCGAGGAGACTTAGACATTCATTTTAGGCTTTCTCCGTCCGCTTCACGACTTCCCAATCCATCTTGCGTTCTTGTCTACTACCGGCGAGACTCATTAGTCACCGGACATACCGCAAGAAATCAATAGAAAAAAAAACCCCCGTGAAGGGTAAAAGAAGCAAAAACGGCCACCTCATTAGGAGGGCAGATAGAGCACACACACAAAAAGAAAAAAATCAACCACAAGCGCCACATGACAAAAAGAATCTCAGGAAGAGGACCAACACGTGGACAGATCCGTCACGTTCCTGTGACTTTTTGTTTCCTTTTTTCTCACAGTCTTCTTTTCCCTTTCGCTTTCTATCAAGAGGGAAGTACACAATGGTGTCAAGATGTTGATGATCCCGTCATGTTTCCGTTTGGAGTCAGTTGCGATTGACAGTCAGTGCGCGCGGTGGTGGTGCCAGTTGTGCGCATCTCACTCGTCCGGATGCAATTATGAGGCCTCCAGAGAGAATTCACCACTCTGGTCTGCACTGTTTCCTACATTCGCACGTGTACACCACTCGCTGCTGCTGATGATCAATCAATGGGAAAATCGGAATGTGATGAGCTCAAGCCCAAAGGGTCGCCTTTCCCTTTCCTCTTGATAATCACAGTTTGGTCGAGTGAGTGAGCGGAGGAATAATTGTTTCTGTTTGGGCCCGGCAGACTTGAATGCTGGCCGGTGACGCTGGCTGATAAAATCAAACTATTCTGACTCTTCTCTCTTTTTTGCCTGGGGCGGAACGAGGAGGAAAAATCAACCACCAGCCGAAGGGGATTCTTTTTCTGCTTGCTTGCCAAAGTTAATTGGAATTACACACACGCGCGCGCGCTCAAACACATTTTATGAATTCTTGCTGCGCCTCGTTGCGTGATGATGATGAGGGGCAAATTTCCTTCTTCCTCACAAGAAAACGTTGCAATTGTGGCAAATGAAGGGGGGAGGAGCTGGGTAAGATTTTCCGAGCAAAAATCAGTCCTTTCTCTTTCCACCTCCCACCTCCCGATATCCCACACCACGCATCTTAAGCCGCATAAATCCATTAGTCCACATGTCGAGCGGACTTTCTTCTTTCGCTCCGCTTCCGATGCGATGTTGCTACGAAATTGCCTGCTGAAACGCGACTCTCCGTTCGATGGACGTCCTCCCCTTCTAGTGTAACTCTGCCAGGCTATAGCAAACCACCTCCGGAGAAAGGGAAGCAGGGCACGATTATACTTGCCCAAGCCAGCTCCCCGGCCACTTGACCAAGGATTTGATGCAAAAAAATAGTTGAAGAATAAGAGGGAAACTACAAAAAACTTATCCAAAGCTAGTCTCGCCCTACTACTATCTGGTATGAACGCCACTGCCTATTAAGATTAACAAAGTGATTACACGTTATTAAAGCAATTAACTCCAGTGATATTGAGGCTGCTGTAATCGAGCGAGAGCCTGAGAGAAGTACCGGGAATGGACTCACTTTCACAAATTGTTATCACATCCCAAAGAGCGTTGAGTCCTGCCCATTTGAAGTAGGTCTTATGTCCTCCTGCCCTTCCCCTTTTTAGTACACAGAGCACGAAGGATTCAGGACGGATGGGTGTAAGGGTGAAAAGTTTCCCTTCATTGGCCGGATAAACTTCTATCGATAGTGTGGTTGTAGTTCCGCTCTTGTTCGCTCCCCTAATGCCGCTGCCTCTTTTTGAAGGGGATTTATCTCTACTATTTTTGGCTACAAGATAACGACGACGGCCCGGGTTGTTTTCGGGCAAGGAACGTATAATCAATCGAAATTGCCTTTCTCCGTGTCCTGTGAGCTTGTTTTCGGCAGGAGTGGTGCTGGGCCTGCACCTATTAAAGATTGACTTACAACACGAATGGTGCATAGTTTGAGGGAGTGATATCACTAGTAATTGTAGTTGTTCAATAGGTCGTTAGGTGTACCTCATGACGATAAAGTTAAATGGAACTGTTCTGATCGGGGGGCTGCGTTCAGATCGTTCCGAAAGGCCAAAAGTAATTTAAGTTGATTTGTGATGCTCAATTTCGCAGTAGTTTTGTTGGGAGTTGGTGTTTTTAATCAAAATTCGATCGAATCTTAAATTGGATCCTGGTCACGGCACCAACATTGCAGTACAATTTCACAGCGAAACGTTGATTATTAAGGAAATAAATTGTTTTTACTCTGCATGGTCAATCTTGGGCTATTCAAGCTCCAAAACGACACAATATCTCCATTCACCAATCGCAACAATCTCCCTAAGCTTATGTTTTGAAACACGATTCCTTATCGCTTACCCACCGCCAGGGCCGCGTCGTTTTCGCAAACGTGTCACTCTGAAATTGGATTCCGAAGCAGCAACACAAAACGATACAATCACAACCATCGTCTCTCTCCTTCCGAGGCTTGGCTGGGTGGTCTCCAAATGTCGCACATTCGATTGTCCCCTGCCAATACAGCACCACCCATCCCCATCGATGTAAGCTGACACTATAAATGTTTTGTAATTGAACACTTGACGCCTCACAGAGCGCGCCACGAGTGCGCGCACACCATAATAGCAACAATTTAAATTTGAAAAATATCACCCACGATCTCGTCTTGTGAGCGCTCGAGAGATCTCGAGTTTGCATAAACCTCTAGGTGCGCGCATTGAATTACAGACAGGCACGAGTTGCTGCCGCGGAAGAAAATGTCGATCGAGAGTGCCCGGCCATTGGGAAAAATAAAACCAACGCGGCTCAACAATCTCTAGTTTGAGGTTGAGTAAGGTTAATTGAGAGGGCCTAAGCTCGACAAATCGACCCGTGAGGGCCACGGAAACACGATATCGTGGGGTCTGACACGGTAGTAGCAGCAGCAGCAGCAGCAGCATCATGTAGCAAGCCGATCATCTGAGAGAATTGGACCCTTAAATGGAATGGTAAGCTGGTTGGGAAATAAATTTTGCTTGCATCTTGAATTTCCTTCCCGATGACATTTCATTTGCAACGAATTCGGAAGACGGTATTAGAGAGCTTAGAGATAAAAGCTGACCACTAAACGGTTGCGGTGGGTAAGACCCTATACTGGAGGAAAGATTGCAATCGAATCGAGATAGCTAACACCAGGCAAAGGAAATTGAGTATTATGATTGTGATGCAAAAATGTTGATCAGAGTAAAATTGGCATTTTCTAATTTAAAGCACAATTTGCGTCCAAAGTGGATTAAAACGATCATCGACTGTTCTGTAAGTTTCTGAGCACAAATGCAAGCTTTTAGAAGCCGCATTTTGTTTTATTTATGTTCTTCTATATACATGAATGTGAATTCAGAGTGTGCTTAGCCCAAAAGGTAAAACATCACATTTAACGGGGCAGGAAAAATGCAGTTCATAATTCATGACAGCTGCAAAACCGGCTAATTATGGTTACGTTGTAGCTCTTTAAAGAACTGTACAAACCACTAAGAAATATGCAGGCAGAACTTTTTAATTGTTTTAAGAATAAACTTTTGTATTGGCATGCCATTTTTGCTGCTCTAAGCACGTAAAATCCATGTAGTGGTCCGTTCGATCAATTGAAATCGTTAAGCCTTGCAAGTAAAACGCAATTCTTCTCTGATGCAATTTATTTATACGTTCTCTTATGTAATTTTAAATGAGTTTAACGCTGTATGTTCACTTGAATCTACTATTCAACGTGGCCAACCCAAAAACGCGCCCACGCCTTTTCGGAACACACTTTTGCGAATAGTTTCAAAATTGTTACAAAACACATTCGCCATTTTGGACCACTGCCACTTGCGTGAAAAATTGTGCAATCCAGCAGGAAAGTTTTTCCGTGCAGTACAATATTTTCCCTACCCACCGAAAGCTGCCTGTACCATAAAAGATGAATTATATGCAAAACTTTACAACGAATGCGCAACGTATTAGCACCCACCGATGAAAAGGGGAGTAGTAGTCGTAGGAAAGGCACCGCCACTTCCATTCCAGAACGACCCAATTCTGTCGAGAGCTGGTAGCCAAAACATCACAAACACGACGCCACATACCGTCGTTGACTTTTGACAATTGAAAAATGAAAGTAAAGTATTAAAAATACACTTTTTTCACTCTTTAGTTAGTGCCCCCTCACGGCGGGAACGTGACTAACGCAAAAGCTGCTATTATTATGGCGATTCCCAGGACGAGCTCGAGAGCTTCCATTTTTGTCCAGCTGCTGGCACTCTTTTTCGCTCGTTTTGCGGGTGGTTTGTTTTGAAATGCTATTAAAATAGTTCTGGGCTGCACTTTTTTGCATACACACTACACTGCGACTGCGTGTGTGCCTAAACTCGCCGAACCGTGTGACAACTGTTACGATGTGCAGTGGCTATAAACCGGGTTGGATCGTAAGTTTGTAATAATGTTGTTTTTGAACTTAATTTCCGTAAGGTTGCGTCTCAACCTTCAATTAAATGCCAAAAATATGAAAGAATTAAATTGAAATACTGCAAACACCACTTCAAATAACCTCTTAAAAGTCTGAAAATAATTCTTTACAGAAACCACTCTGCAAAGCACTGTTTGCCTTTCCCGCCAGAAGTGAGTCTCGCGGTCAAAAACTCGCGGCTGCAGTAGAAAGTAAACTTTTCATAACGACGAACTCGCCACTTTTCGCTTTGCACGCTGCTAGTGGTGCTGGAGAAAAACAAACACCGCCGGTGCCGGCCACCAACCACCAGGCGGCGCGCGCGCCACGAAAGCATTGTGTGTAGTAGGGCCCAGGCGCGCGGGCGCCTTCCCTTCGGCTCACAACACTTTGCATACATTTGTATGTGACTGCGGTGACCTGCTTTATTTTTCTTTGCCCACAGAGCTTTGGCCGGACAAACACACACACACACACAGCACATGAGATTCATATTACTTTCTCTGCGAACTCACTTAGAGTTTGCCCATTCGGCGGAACACAAAAAACAAACTCCGTCCGTGTGGCTAGTTCTAGCGCGTACCCTGTCAGACACACCACACTCTATTCCGTTCGCTTCCCATTTCCTTATGTAGGTGGTGTGAAATGTTACTCCCTAACGTGAAGGGCATTTGCAGAGACAAAAAATATCAGCAAACACACATAGGACACACATCACACTTTATCGCCTTCGAAGGCGAAGGGAAAGACTGGTTGAGGGTAAGCGTGGCATAATTAACGACGCGGATGACTTCGCCGTTAAACTCCCCAAAAAACGCGAAAATGTGTGCCAATTGCCGCGCGGTCTGATACTGAATTTTGGGAAAGGTTTGTCCTCCATCCCTTAGAGGGGGTGTTGGCAATGCGAGGATGAAAAGGTTCCGGATGTGTATACGCCCGCTCTCCTATTGTGGTTTTCCATATCTCCATTTCACCCAACCAACAAAAAAAAACTAAAGCCTCCGCTCTGTTGGCGCCTTTCAATTGAACGAAACTCCGCCACCAGACCTACCCATTCTACTACACCGTCCATTGATCGGTTTTATTGCAATTGTGCTTCCGCGTACAGGGCGCCTTGCGATAGAAAATGGGTTAAAATGGCCGCCCATACGCGGACGCACGTACAGCAGCGTACAGCGAAATCAATATGGGTCGGCGACGCGCGGGTGGACCACGCTCCTCGATTGGACACGCATTTTTGGATGGAAATTTGGAGCTTTTTTTCAGGCCGGAGGACGCGAATGGTGTGAATTTCCACGTCGATGTTCCAAACTAGCCGACCAGATAGAGAGCTACTAGGAAACGAGGAGTCCGACAGTTGAGAGGGAAATGGATACAGAAAATTGAGCAAAAGAATGGAAAAGAGGCCTGGGGGTTGGGGAGCGAATCCGTTGGCAAGTGAAATAAATAACCTACCAAAATCCGTTGTTCGGAGTTGCGCTGCAAAAATGGCAGTGGAAATTGGTTCAATATTCTCTTGTGGATTGCATTCTTATTAAATTTTGGGTTTATTGATTTTAGGGTTTGCGAGCTGTGCAAAAAAAAACAGTACGGAATTGGCCTGCGTTTGGATGTTCATTGCGCGCTCTGGAATTGGATATTCAGCAGATATTGAAGACTTCAATACCCACGGTTGTTACCTTCACAGAAGAACATCTGTTAGTTGTGGTTTTGTGGGAATAGTAAATCATTTGAAGACTACATTCCAATACCTAACAGAAATATATAAAATTCTGAATTCCTTAAGAATTTCCCAATCCAAATCCTTGAATTCCTGTCACAAAGTCCCTCCAAGACGCCCCCAAAGTCTGTCACATTAGACCATTTATTCTGAAATCATCACCTCCTTGTGTCTGGGGAGTGACACCGAACACGATCGAAAATCCTACACACCAATCTTCCCTTTCCAAAAACGGCAAGTATTCCCCCGAACCGACCAGTTCCTCTCGGAAACATCAATTTACCTCCCTAACAATCATTTAATAGACGCGTAATGACATTCCATCTTCACACACAAAGCGGCACCCTCGTTCACGGACAACAACACACATTTTGGGACACATTCTCAGTTACTACTCCACCGTCCCCGTTAATGGCAAATGGTTGAATACAATCGGAATATCTTTCCATCACCACCGTTGATGTTGTTGCGTTCAATCATCCGGAACCAGCCGCCACTTCTAACAACGGGCAAACGGAGAAGAACCAACCCAAAATGTAAACAAACGTGACAGTAGCTGTCATAAGATGTGTTGAGGGAGCTGTGTATGAGCTCATGCAATGCCCCCGCACACCTTCCGCGCATCATCAGTCAACACTCCTTCTTCCCTTGCTGTGGCGCGACTCTGTGCCGGGTGCAAAACTGTCAGCGCGCGCGCTCGTCGCGATTCCGCAGAATTAGATTAGACACTTTTTTGTTGTTAGCGAGGGAATGTGATTTTATGTACCATTCAATTCTTCACAAAAAAGGGAGGCAGAGCAAAAATTAGGTCAACCGTAAACAAAAACTCGACCGAGAAGTTGGTGCTGGAAGGCACTCCCAGCATTTTGCGTTCGAAAAAAAACGAATTCACGATCACTATTCTAGTATATCATGACGAATCAACACACCACGCCCGCAAAAGCCGTCAATCTTTCAATGCTTCCAACTTCTAGCCGTGCTCTCCGGCCCATCAGCAACCGTACTAGGCCGATCCGGATGGCGCTTGTGCTCGAAAAGTAGCACGCAAGTATGCGCGGGAAGAAGTAGTGCTCGATGCGCGCGCCTGGGCCTTCCCCGGGGTGCACAGAAAGTAAGAGTTTTTCTCGCTGCCTTTCCGCTGCTAGAAATGAGAGTCCCCACCACAGCGGAAGAAAAGCGCCCTTTGTCACAAAAGCACCCGGAAAAACCTCCCCCCCCCCCCCCCCCCCCCTGGCTTTCAGTATCCATCGAGCGCGCGTGTTCTAGATTCGACTGAGAGGTAGCGTTTGTGATTTGCGAATGAAACAAAATGAAAACAACCACTACGACGAATAGAAAAAGACACGTGATGTTGCGCTGCAGGCCTGGAAGATTCCGTATTGCATTGATGATGGAAACGCACACACACACACTGTATCAGTATCTCCAGTGCAAAAATAGTGCACTTCAATTAAAGCGCAAGCATAAAACGCGATTAAGACAGCGCAGCAGGAAGCGGAAGAAAGAGAAAAGTCGTCGCGGCGAAGAAGGCCCCAGTGATGATTATGGACGACGACTGTGCAAGCAAAAGCGATAAGGCACAGCACAGGAGAGAGACAGAGCGAGAGAGAGAGAGAGAGAGAGAGAAATCGAAATAATGCGCTAACACACACGCTGTGGAAAACGACGCAGCGCGCACATGATTATGTTGTGGGCCATATCAATGTCTGGGCGGTTGGTGGTGATGCATCAGCAGTGCAGCAGACACGTACGTTTGTCCCGTCTTGCCCCGTCTTTTTAATCGTGTGTGTACGCGGTAAGGAAAAATATGAAAGTTTTGCTTCCATAGTAAGTAAGACCGGGTGGTGGCCTAGATCCGGCGATTTGCCTTTAAGCGAAGAGAGCTCGCTCGCTCGCCGAACCGAACGTGGAATGTGGAAGGAAAAGTGCATCCCAAAACATAATAGAGCGCGTGCCTCCCTCTTATATGTTTGTCTGTGTTTGTGTGTGTGTGTGTGTCTGATATCTTCATACAGTGGAGGATGTACACACACGATATCGTCGCATGTATAGAGTGGTTCGGTTAGTGGTAACAAGGTTGGTTGGTTAGTTGGTCGCCAGTTAGTACGGTGGAAAGGCGCGGAAACTCTTGAATGCAAGCGACGAACCGCGCGTACGTACCTTCGGGGGAGGAAGTACGATGCAAATATAGCAATCGAGCGTGTGTATGTGAGTGTGATAAAAAAAGGCATTTGAGATGATAGAGCACACAAACACACATGTTGAAGGAGAGAAAAAAACACGATGCTGTAGGCTCCATGCACATATCTTCAGTATTCTACCTCTTGCTATTTGTTACGACCGTTTTTTTTTGCTTTCTTTTTCATTCCGTTGTTGTGGTTCCGTCCGGTTAAGATGTGAGAATTTTCACGTAACACGTACGTATCGTGAACGTAGCCAAGAGAAGCGGTGGTGGTGGTGGTTGTTGTTGTTTGCTGCCAGCGTTTTTCTTGCTTTCGCACCGTGCCCCGTACCAAACGAACGGCGAAGAGACGCCAGCCAACAGAAGAAGAGTTCAAGAATGTGTATGCATCGCCGTCTCTGGGGCTGTGTGACCCACACCGGTCTTCTACTTGCCTTACGCAAAGATGAGTTGACCTCGGCGGCTTAGTCTGGGTCGCAGCAGCAGCAGCAGCAGCAACACAAGGGAAGCGAGCGCCTTCTCTTTTTCATCTTTATTTTTTGCCGCACCGACTCTCAAGTCGCTGATGTTGTGGCGTAATGCTTTTTCATGTCTTGTTTCGCGTTAAAGAAGAGACGCGTTTGTTGTGTTTCACACACAGAAACAAACACTTTTTGCATAGTGACGACTGTAGCAAACTGCAACCGTACCATACGGGAGGAGACGGATAGACGTTCCAAGGCCAGGAAATGCATTTCAGAACATCAGCAGCGGCCGCGCACAAAAACACGAAATGAGTGCAGTAGAATACCAACGAAATGTGGAACGGATACGGATCTACAAGCCAACAACAAGAGCATGTGTTCTTATGTGTGTGCTCCGTAAGAAGTAGGTCTAGTTTTACAATGCGTTTGATTCTTTTCGCTGCTTTTCTTTGAATGTACCGTTTTTTCTACGTGCTCAACCGCACTTTTCATGTATTCCCAAAAACAATTCAACCTAATTAAAAGATTATGTTAAATGCAACCATTAGTGTGTTTTAATGGCACCTAAAGGTTTTTGAATATATTTTTTGTGGTTGTGTGGAAGCACTTTGAATAAATTATCCCAACACACTGCACGCACCGACACCCCTTGGCAGTGTGTCTCTGCTTAGCATGCACTTGAAAAAAGTGCATTATAATAATTTTTTTTTGTTCCCTAGTTTTTGTTCATTAGAATGCAACGGAACGCACTTTCATTTTCACCTTACACACGGTCATATTCTCTCTCTCTCTCTCTCTCTACCTACGAACCAACACCCTCCAAAACAGAGACCTCAAACCTCATAAAAGGAGGCTTTAATCTCCTTCCGAACCATTAAGTCAACAGTCGTGCGTTTTAATTAATCTATTTGTCAACGTGCTAGCGTCGAAATGGTGGCGGCACGGTGGGAGAAACGACGCAAAGTGCAGCCGACCGTGGTGGCCATCCTCCCTGAAAAATACCCCCTCCGAGCGCTCATTGCATCTATTATCATTTTTGGAAGATCTTCTAGCACACGGTCGGAGCCTTCTACGTTGCCCTGGAGTCTGAACAGCCGGGTCCGAGAGAACGAAGGGTCTCAGGTTTTGTTTTTTTTTTGTCCGTTGGTTGAGGCGGGCTTGTTGTTTGGGTCAGTTTCTTTTTTCCTCCACACCGGTTGCCTAATCTTTCTTCCCGTTTCTCGTTTCTCTCCCATTACGCAGCGAGCTTTCCATGGACGCGTGAATATCTTCACCGTTTGGAGGGAGGGCTTTCGCTGGCTGTCAGCTTATCTCTTTTGACTTCGAAATCTCATTTATCTCTCGCTTGTCGCTCTCGAAGTAGAATTTATTTACCATACACAACTACGAAAAAAAAAGCTTGCCCAAGGGGTAGACCGAGGGCTGTATACGGGGAAAAATCCCTTTAAATTGTTGAACCGATTACGGGCAATGAAGGCGGAAAAACGAGGAAAGATCAGCAAAAGAATTCCGACGCTTTCGTTTTTTAAACACACAATGAGAAGGCATGCGTTGAGATTAATGTTAGAAAAGTCATAATGTTTTCTTTATTTGGTAAAAAGAAAAAAGAAACGAATGGTTTATTGAACCTTAGACCACTGCTGTGACCGTATTGGGTTGGTTGACCTCTGCTATTCTTTACTCCTTTTTGTACGTTGCCCACGTAGATAGAATAAAGTGTTTGATGACGTTTTACCAAATGACCTTTGAGGGAAGGATTTACATAACAATAGAACCATGTTGTTCTTAATGTGTTTGGTGTAATGGTAAAAAAGCATTAAAAAGGTTGAAAAAAATAGTCAATCCAAATAGATGCAAAAGACAACCTTTCAGTAGCATTTCACTACGTCCGCTTGGTGCCATGACCAGGATACGATGCATATCTGTGAACTACACAAGTCGCGGGCAGCTGAGTCATTATTTTTTAATTTAATTATTTGCCCTGCCATTCTGTCACGCTCCAAGCGCATATCATACGCCAGTAGAAGTATCAAAAGAATACCTTCAAAAAGGTCATGTTTGACCGTGACAGTGAAAAACAATCAGATAACAACGAGTGGTCAAATTTCCTTGCGGTGTAATTTTCCTACCTTTCTTGTTGTTGGTATCGTTCTCAGACGACATCGACCCTGAAAATACACACACATACACTCACGCACAAGCATAAACCCTCTTTCAGGTCTTCTAACGCTCGCTTTAAGGGTTCACCACGCACAAACGTATTTAAATCCATCATTGAAACCACCCGTCGAGTATAAGCCGTAGTTCAGTGTGCATGTGTGTGTGTGTGTGTGCCTGTACGCTCCCCAAACCAACCGAACCAGACGTTTCTCCCCGGCCTGCACCAGATCGGTCAACTCCACAATTTTAAACCTCCCGCCGCCCCTCATAGGTACACACAACGCAGCCACAGCCACCAAACCACGTGGGAAGATCAAACCGCCACCTCCGACACACACACACACACACACACACTAACCGAACAACAAACAAACGGGAAGGGAGAAAATAGCGGCACTGTCGGAAACGACGTGTCTCGTCCCAGCGTTTTTTTTTTCTACTCCCCAGGCCGGTCCGAAACCAACTGAACCGCAACCCCGAAGAAGGCCCAACACACACAGTAAGCCCCCAGCAAGGGGCGTCATGGTTGAAGGGATGAGGCAGAGCCCCTGCTGCTGCGGCTAAGAATTTCCACCAAAATAAAATAAATTGTAAGAAACTCCAATTGCGGAGCAGTAAAAACGGAAAAAAAGGTGTCCGCGTCGAGTCCTACGGGACACGGTGCTGCTGTTACACGGTGAAATATGGGAACACACACGGGAAAATATGGTCGATCGCATCTATTACCACCTTCCACGCAATGGTGTCATCGTGTCTAGTAGGCTAGAAGCGACCACGGTGGGGTTGTTCTTTACGTTTACAACATTATTACAACAAACGCGCTTTTGCGTGTTTCGCTTATCTGTTTTTGAGGGTCTCTCCCTTCGCAGTGTCATTTTACCCCTTATTATGCCTATTACCTTGCACGAGAGGGAGAATGTGTAATGTGTCTCTGTATGTGTGCATCCTTTGGGACGCTAAATCGAACACCTGTGGGTGTAGAAACGTTGCTTTGTGACCGGGTACAGGAGTACTTCCGTTTCGGTGTGTTATTTTTTTTTACTCTTAATGTCCATTTGGAACGAAGGAAAAGCACCATTAAAGTGCAATTACAGCTCGAAACGTTTCGTTTTAGTGGGAGGCACCCAAAAGCGGCATTTTTTATGTAACTGATTATCCATTTCGATTGCCCTTTTCCTTCTGTTTCTAATGGGTCAATCAAACGAATGTTTTTATTTTTTATTCGTGTTTCGGGTGTGGAAAAATGTAATTTAATGAAAAGGTCTCGTCGTGGTCCACCAAACCCAATGTTTTATGTTATTGAAAAACGATTTAATTAAAGTGAGATGATATCGTCCCGAGGCTTCTTTAAACGCATGAGGAGATAGTGTAATTTAATTATCATAAATAATTTAAAGTAAATTTAATGAAAACTCATCAACCGCTTCTAACTACTTTACACGATATAGGTAACTATTTGCAAAGCTACTGAAGGAGTACACAACAAGCAGCACGATTATTTAATTTTCTCGCCTTTACAGCTTTGTTGAAAACGCGCACAACTCTAATTATGATGACCTCCTTTACTTCACGCCATTCAATAATGCTGCCTTGGTTGGCCTTTTTTTTTCAACCCAAGTCGCGATGATTATGCGAGCGAAGGAACAACAAACCAGCTTCTTACAACTTCTCCAATGTCATGGGAGGAGTGCGGTTCCACAAGAAGGCAGTAATGCGAACTATTATGCTGTTCTACTGCTGCTGCTGCCTGGCTCGTTGTGTTGTGAACGCAATTTTGGAATTCCTTTCGCTGGTATGACGCGAGCGCGCCCATTCCTTGCGATCGAAAGAACAAAAAAGGTCACCAACAACTGCAATTGATCAACAGAAGGCAAGCTCAGGGGAAGAAGAAAAAAATGCGTCTCCTCATCAGCATGCAAAAACCACCTCACGAATGCAGCAACCACCACCGCACACAGGAGGGAAGAACAAGAAGTCGTTTGCTTTGTTTATTGCACACACACACGATGGTGGTGGTGGTGGTCGTTTCTGCTCCTTCGTTTCTCTTCGTTGCCATTTCTATCGCTTTAATTACGGAACATTGCTGGCATCCGGTATTCGATTGCCAAGCGCGCTCCGGTGTGTGCATGTGTGCAAGGGGAGACGACGACAACTGCTGCTTGGTCACCGAACGTCGTCACCCGGCAGTTGCGAGTGCAGTTGCGAATAATAACGATTACAAATGCAGTCCATGACGAGAGAGAGAGCAAAAAGAGGCGCAAAAAAGGGCGTAGTAAAATAATCTAACCAGCACTGGACAGTTTCAAGCAAAAGTACAAAAGGTGATACAAGGGGGGTAAATGAGCACGTTCTTAGCAGATAGAAAACCGAGAGAGAAGAGTTTATATATAACCAAAATTTACAAGATAAATGATTGCTCAAGAATTTCTCTATCAATTTTTGCCCTTTTTTTCTTGGTCCACTAACCGATAAGCGTTAGCCACGTTATCTTATCTCGTAACGTATGCTCGCTGTAACTTGTTTTCATACTGTTACACACCTGTAACACTGACCTGCGCGCGCTATACACAGAGAGCGTGCACGTAAACATAAATGTGTGATATAAAAAGCCACAGCCACAGGCGTATGGTATGTGGAGCGGTATTATCATACCGGGATGGTTCCTATAGGTGTTGGAGTGCGATATTCAGCCCATTCACACACCTTGATACGGAATCCCCTACACAAATACGAGAGCAGTAAGGGTTGAAAAAACTGATTCACACCCTTTTGCTGGAATGGGAGAATCTTCCACCCCAACTGTCAATTTTGACTCGACAGGTGTATAACTGTCTCTCTAACACTAACACCACCACTGTCGACCATGCACTTCCTCATATTTTCATAACAAGTGTGACGGTTTAGGGAGGGTTTGTGATTAATAAACGTGCTCAATGAAATGTATACTGAAGCGTTCTATTGCACAAACGTATGTCAAGGGCGTCGAAAAGGGGTGAGAGAGTCATAAATACAACCTTGCCGTGTTAGTTGATTTGGTAAGAGGGTATTTGTGAACGTTTATTCAAAAGGGAGTCTAGGTTCGTACTAAAAATGAAGATAAAACGATGGTTGATTTGCACCTTAATTCGACGAAAGATAACTAGTTTACAAGTCTAAAAAATAGAAAAATCTAAATCCAGTGTTTTGGAACAATTTTAACACACTCTTACGACACACATTAATGCACGTTATTGGATTTAAACAAACACGATTTATTATTAAAATTAAGACGTTGTTACAATTGATTATATTTGTATTTCTTCGCATGAATCTCCATAAAGCAGTATCCTAAATAAACTGCAAAAAAAATTAACATGTTTAATCAGTAGCGGCAAAAAGTAAAAAAAAAAAATGAACAATTTGAATGAATATCTATCGGCACAATTTTAATACATGATTAAAAAACCAACAAAACGTATCAAATAGTCAGCTTTTAAAAATAAATAAAAATAAAATGTTGATGTAAAACGTCTCAAAGGCAACCGAACCTAAATTATAAGTCCTAGTCTTCTCTGAGATGAATCTAATTCCGTTCTGTTTGCAAAATTGACAATAACGTAAAAAACTTGACGCAGGAATACACAGGGGATCTTCAAGATAGGACTCACTCTTAATTTTGACAGTTCACAGTTGCAAATCAGGTCGAGTTAATTGATTTTTTAATGTTTTACTGTAAATCATTACACACACTATAACGAGGAACTTCAAACTACATGAATTTGAATATTTATATTGTGTCAATGATTTTTTTATAATAAATGTATTAATGCATTCTTTACATTTATTCCAGTTAAAAAACATCAAATTCTTTTTTAACTCTTCAACCCCGATTATAACTGATGTATTGAAAGATATTGCGACTGTTTCGAATTCCTTGCTTCTGGACTTTTTTTTGGTCGGGGGTCTCCTGTAGTTAGCTTGTCCAAAAATGCAAAAACAAAGCAAGCAATTAAAGAATAGATCACGAATGAGGTGAGACATTTAATTGCGTTTCAAATTCCCTTCCCATAAAAGGGAGTGAAATTTTGTGCCACCTCCCCCATTTCGCTTTTTTTTCGCCGTCGGTCTGACCTCATATTCTACCCGGAGTGTAAACTCTCTAAGCGCAACCATTTATTCATTTTATTTTTTGCATAATCTTCTTTGCGTAATACGCAGACATAAAAAATAAAAAAAAACGGTACTCTTCCTGAAGAGGGTGGAGTGGTGGTGGGTTGCGGAGATGACTTATTGTTCATCAAAGCCGGGCGACCGAAGCGCGAATGCACACCGCGGAAGAATATTAATTAGCTGTGAGTGAGTGTGTGTGTGTGCGGAGGCGATGACATGTGCATGCAGTAGTACACACTTAGAATCATCATGACACACATCGCGACCTAAATGCTGAGTCACACACACGCACTCACACAAGGCATTCCAGCCAGCGCCGCCAGCGCCATCATCACCAGCTCCCTTTTTTACCGAAGTGTAACGGATCTGTACTTAACACGAACGCACGCACAACAGTCGTTTAGAAGGGGGGGGGGGGGGGGGGGGGGTGTGCATGATGATGTCACACACCCAGGCGCACAATCTCTCCAGCTCTCCCTTTTGGAGCAGACGAGGCAAACAAAAACAACGCATGCTACGCTTCAGCGGAAACGAAATTTTGTGTCACTGCTGTGTGTTTTTTCACTGTTTTTAGTTTGCGAATTTATTCGAATGGCCGAGACTAGTGCAGCACAGATTGGACCGGCATGTTTCGCGTTCTAAAAATAATAAAAAAATACGGAAGTCATCGAGGCGGAGGGGAAGGGGAGTAAAAAGCGATTGGAAAATTGACTCACCAAAAGCAAACGCATGGGGAGAGTGGAGAAGTGATTTGATCGAGGCACACACACACGCAAAAAAACAGAAAGAATGAAAGTAAAGTACAATTGAATTCCGCACCAGAAGCTCAGCAAACAAAAACAAAAAAACTGACAGCCCACTTGCAGCAAAACAATAGAGGGAGGGACGAGACGAGCAAGGCAGCGCACTTGATGGGCAGGAAAAATTCAGTGGCCCATATCCATTGGAACGTGAAGTAAATAACTAAAAACTATGAAGCAGAGCCAGTAGCTCTTCCACCCCTGTTCCCCGTGTAATAGTGTGCGATTTTAATTTTTTGCAAAAAAGGGGAGCAAAAAGTGCGAATAAACGAATATTCTAAAATGCAATTCGAGGGGAAAGGAGCAAAACAAAAACGAACAAAATAAGTTTTTCCTAGTTGGTTTTTGCGCGCCACTTGCGCCTCTCATCGATTATAATACTCGAAAAAAAGCGAACCTGTGTGTTCACCTGTCAGTCAACTTAGAAACACAGGCGGCGGTGGTGTGGGCAGAGACTGAGTGGCAGCATTGAGTGGATTCAGAGCCCACCCTCCATCCATGTGAAAATTATTTACAGACGAAGGAAAAACTTAACACTTCCTGGCGGCTGCCGCCAACAAGCGACCATCGATCACGCGGTGTGTGTGTGTAAGCATTTGTGAAAATGAGTTCGAGTTCCCATCATGTGAAGCAGCGAAAGGGTTGAATGTTATTTGTTGAGTAATTTGCGTGTTCACTGAATGTTTTTTTTAATCGCGCGATTGGTGATTCAAAGAGACGAACTTAGCTTCTGATTGCCATGTTTTGATTTTTCCTTAAAATGGTTTTCCCCCTATCTGAACATTTCAAATCAAAGCTAGATGAAAGCTTTGTTTGTTTATTGAGCCCTTTATAAGATGCTTCCTTCTCTGTAATAAAATTGTACTTCCATAAACACAATCACCTTTGACATTCACCACACTCTACGAAGGGCATTAGCGGGTCGCATTCAACAAAACCCTTCGCTTAATTACCATCCAAAACTCCTTTTGGGTGCTTCGGGCAGGCTTGCGCACGTACGCATCACGCAAAGCTATTTGATTCCTGTATCTGGTAGAACGTGTACACCAAAGCCAGTCCACCACTTCCCATTTTCATTTCTAAAAGCGAAGCTCACGCATTGCACTCGAAACCCCTCTTTGGATAAGTAACCGATAAGATAGTGTCAATGATAATGGGTCACACACGCATCACTACGCATTAAAATATTTGTAGAAGGGAAAAGGTTCACAGCACAGCAGCGCATATGTTGCTCTTCATTAAATAATATTCATAACTAAAAAGAAACAAAAGGCATTTTTTATCAGCATTTCAACATGTCAACGGAATCATTTTCCCCAAAAAAAAAAATGGGAAAATTTATTTCCCGCAGTCACTCACAAAGGCACTGCTCTAACCGGGATGATTCGCCCTTTAAAGGCAGTGCTGTACTTTGCCCTTAACACTGGCCAATTTTCCACCGTCAAAACCGAGTCGAGTCTGCCAAATTTACATAATGCCAATAATTAACCTACGGTTTTTTTTCCAAGGGAGAATAACGAACCGAACAACAAAATCGACCTAGGTCGATGCTCTCTCTCTCTCCTTCTTTCATTTTCATTCTATTTCCAACACAACTGGCGCGTGTGGCAGAGCATAATCTCATCTTTACCCATAAATTGTGCCCCAAATTCGCTTTCGAGCAGAAATCGAGCAGGCGCCACCACCGCCCACCCCTTGTTACACACCACACGGATTATGGCTTCTACCCTCGTGCACTCACAAAGGACATCACCATGGAGACGGGAAACGGGCAGCAGGACACACACAAACCGGGGCTCGGTTGAACGGTCCGTTAAAATGAAGCTAATTGCCAAATCCGTCGCGTCTCATTACCACCGCGGGTTAATGACCGGTGGGCTGTCGCTTTTTTCAGGATTCTCTACCCCTGCACACGCACACAGCTGTGTGTCTGGTCGCGAAGGGTGTGTTATCCTGACCCGTCCATTATTAATATTATTTTTACCCAAGCGCCGCCGGAGGCTAATTAGTTGCTGAAAATAGAGAGCGCATCCCTCCCTCCTGGAAGCGGTACCACCGAGACGGTAGTGAAAAGAAAGTTTTGTCTCAGGACACACAGCGAGCGAGAGTCGGAGCGACCTACTTCTGGAGGACTTTCACTCTTTCTCCCTTTTTTTGCTGCTCTGTGCGCCTCAATCCTGGAAAGACAGCTTTAATGGAGGACACACAAGAGCAAGTTGACGTGAAGCTAATTGGAGTTACAATTTGCTCATCGATGCTACTACTTATCCTGGTGGTACCAGTGGAGAGGAAAGGAAGGTGCATAAGTCGGTAATCCAATTCAGAGAATTATGAACCTTCTGGGAGCGACATTAAACAAGCATTTTGGATAGCGAATAATCGATAGAATTTAGCGCCCAATAAACTTAACTTTTTCTCCAACAAGTGTCATCCCTTGTATCGAATTCTACTGAGACCTATCTTTTCCTGTCCAAGATAACTCCTGGTTCAAACTAACGAGTGTGTGTGTGTGATGCCGCGATGACCTAGGCAGGCGTTTGAATTTATTTTTAATGATTTTCTTTGCTCCAGAAGAGAACAGCTTCTTCTTTCCTGCTTTTTTACGGATTTTTTTCGTAGGACTTCAAATTAAAGTGGGTGTCTTTTTTTTTTTTTGGTTATAAACCATTCTTACCAAAGACGCAACAACCAAGAGAGAGAAAGAGAATAAAGAAATTGAGAGAAAGAGAGAAAAAGGATACGCGACGGGCAACAACAGCAAACCAGATTTGTTGTCTTTTCTGGACCGGTTCCGTCGTCTTGCACGCGTCTTCGTGCGTGTTTGTTCCATGCGCGTTCTCCTGCTTCCTCCTTCCTTTCGGGTTCCGGTTTTGGTTCTGTCTGACAGTTTGACACATAACCTCAAAATGAGGGGATGAACAGAAGTAGAGGATGATGATGATGGTGGTGGAAACAGCAGAGAACGCATCCCTCGGTGCAAGGTGTTTGTGGAAGGAAAGGGTATATAGAACAAAGCGCGCAACCTACGCGCAGCAGACACACACACGTTTCGGTGGGCCATGTCTTCATCAAAACATCATCCGCGGTCGATGGACAAGTGCGTGGAGGTGGTGGTGGTGTGGATATTTAAATTTTCACCTCTTTCCCTTCCAAAGAACACCACAGTCAGAGAGGTTGCTATAAGCAGCTTCTCTTTTAAGACCGCTAAACGCGGTATAAAGAAGCGTTAGAATGAAAAGGGGAACACAGGGAATGGTTGCGTTTTTGAGCTCGAGAGAGAGAGAGAACGAAAAGGGAAAGCACATATATAAATGTATAACAGCCTCGTGGTTGGCGCGCCAATTTTATTTATCTTTTTATAAATCTTCCACCCTCGCGGTTTTGGCCCCTTCCTTGCCTACGAAGAACCATCCGTTTACAATATCTTGAAAGTAAAAAAAAAAACTCTTCAACTTCCATCTCTTTTTCGACGCTCGACGTGTACTTTTTCTTCATCAACCTCTCCTCCCTCTCATCATCACGACGCTCATCATCGGGGTCTTCAATCTTGCCGTACGATCGCGCCCCGCACGTACGGCGTTCTTGGCCGGGCTTTGCGCGCTATTATTTCGTGTTGGCCGCTTGCCCTCCGTTGGGTCAGCGCCAACGATGAAGCTGCGAAGAACGCAACGAAAAGCACAAAGAAACGAGACGCGCGCACGTCGTGGTCGAGAGCAAGGGACAGGCAGCAGCAGCAGCAGCAACACTCGATCGACGACGATCAAACGACTTCAACGAGCCGGACAGCTCGAAACCCGTTTTTTCGAGTTTCTTTTCTTTTCTTCCGAGCTGGTCCGAGCGCGGTTCGTTTCTTCGCATGCAAACTTTCTCTTCCTTCGCCGCACGGTGAAGCCGGTTTTTACGGCGTGTACGCGCAACACACGCCACACCCGCTTTGCCCTTTCCCATTCAAATCTTCATTCTGCTGTGTTCTGTTGAACATAAAACTCAAACATCGATATTTTTAAACCGACCACGCCGCCGCCGCTCGACGCGCCTTCGCTGTCTCTCTTTCTCGCATTAACGGACGAGATGTTTTGAAAGGGCGCGATGTGTATGCGTGTGTGTGTGTGGCTCTTTCGTTCATTGTGAATGCCTTTGTATGGGAGTTTAATTTCCCTCCAAGCCAGCCAGGCCGCATTTGCTGATGAATTTAAAAATATCGTTCACGTGCGCGACTCATTCTTGAACTGCCGTACTGCTGCTACTGAGCAGTATTTGAATTGGAATGCATTCTTTGGGTCAGGGGAAATGAAGGGGGGGGGGGGGGGGTAAAAAAGACCCTGACACAAAAATGCACAAGTGCATACAAACACACTCGGGTAGGGGAGTTGACTCATCATGCCGTGCGCCACACCACGGGTCGCGTGCGTGTCGATCGAAAGAAAAGCCGGAAAATTCGAGCTCACGAGAGGAAGGTACATACAACGCCCTACAACAGCGGAAAAACTGGCATTAGTGTTGATGATTGAATTCTTGGCTCTGCTGCTGACCCGTGCTGGATTGTTTTTGAAGGCAATTTCCCTCCACCCGCCACATGGTTGCCATTTTCTTGCAATGGGGAACATATTTTCCACATATTTCTTTGGTGGAAGTAGGGCGATAAGTTGAAGTCAGCACACGTCAGCATGTTGTGTGGGTATGTGAATGAAATGGCCCTGGCTTCTCGTGTGAGATATTTTTGACGCAGTCATGGGCGGAAGGCCACCCAGGGCCTGCCAAAACATTCAAAATTTCGGGCACGGAAAACGGCCACGACAAACCAACTTCAACAATAAAACTGTGTTTTTTGTGTACAAGCGGTGGCAGTATTAATATTATTGTTTATTACTTTGCTCCAAGGATACACAAACAGAGCTGTTTTTGGGGTTTGCACACGCAATTTTTGGTAGTTTTTAAAAATCAACTAAAAATAATTTCAAAAGTTAAAAAAATGCCAATACGTGCACAATTCGTACATTCTCACAAACGAATAATAACGGTGTGTGTCGCTTGCTGGATGTTTTCATTATCAGAAGGTGACAGAGCTTGTTATGGGTGTGTGATTCATTGCAACAAATGAACCATTTTTTTTTTTTTGGATTTAATAGCGCGCGTCTTCGTACTCCCCCAAAAAAACAGGCAAACCCCAAACAAGAGAGTATTGATATACATTCGTGCACATTCGAGAGCGTTTTTTTTTACTGTTGTGGAACAACTTCTCATCAAAACCTTGAAATGAATGCCGAAAATAAAGCAAACCACCCGTTGGCGCTCGAAGACAAACAATAAATATTTGAGGAAGGGAGGGAAAACAAAGCACTGCGCGGCCAAAATTATCGCGCGCCTGCTGCCGTTTGCATATATGGATGGAAAATCAAATTGTTTTTGGTTGTCTTCTCTCTGTGCTCAAGGTTTGGGGGCCCGCGGCTAGACGGAGAAAAACTTTGGCGGAAAATAAAGAAGAGAAAAAACGCTCTCTGAAGCAGCAGTTCGCGGGTGCATATGGCCATGAAATTAACTCGTGAAACGGCCTCCGGTCGTTGGTTGGGCACACACCACAAATCGAGTTAACACGCTGCCGCCACTTGAAAGGAAATTAGAAGCCCATTTGCTTGCATCACTTGTGAGTGCGCGCTCCAGAGCACACCTTCGTTCGTTCCCATTGGGGCGCAATCCAGTTGGGAGATAATTTCCCGTAGCGAAAGGGAACCAGCTTTTACTCCACCTCTCTCGGTTAGAGAGCTAATCGAACAACGGCCAAATGGGCCACTCCTTACCGACATGCTTTGTGAAGGTTCCGGTAGCACAGTCTCCCTGGGTTTATGTGCGACCATAAACGAGCCTACCGCCTCAACCCAAACTAGATTAACTTTTATCGCCGGTACGTGATCGACCGTGTTCGTCTCTCTTTAACCGTAATGACAAACTTAAACTTCCTGCAAGCCGCAATTACTCGCTTTCTGGAGGATGTTTGTGCACTGAACAGATGATAATAACATGCGGCCCCTTATGGGTTTCACGTTCGATCTCCGATAGTGCTCTCGTTGCAAGCTCAACATTAACGATGATTATAAGAGAAGCGTCTTTCAAACAAAGATCGATTACCCTCCCACATTCCACATATGATTTTACAACCACGTGGCGGTACATCAATTTCCAAAAATACCCCTACACACACACACACGCCACTACCAGCCTAAGATAGTTCTCCAATGATGATGCTGTGTGTCATACGTGAAAGAATGCCGACTCTCACAAAGTATAATTACATTCTCCCTCTCTGTTTTGCTTTACAGGTAATGCAACCGGGAACGAGACTCATTACATCACGACCATAAAACGATACACCGCATCCCAAGGTACAAGGCTAGTACACCCTCGGTGGTAAAAGTCAGAACAGTAAGTAGGCAAGTCAACGATGAGATCTTAACTTCAACAAGCCTAGCCTGCCTGCTTGGTTCGTCGCTTGATCGTTCGTCACTCTGCTGTCCGCCCATTAGCAGAGCTTCCAGACGCATTAGCACATACGACGACTTGTAATATCACGTGCGATGTCGGTGACTGGTGCGATGCGAGAGATTGATTTAGAGCTCCTCTCGGAATAGAAGTTTGTGCGATGAGTAAGAAGAATGATTCACACCTTCTTCCCAATAGATCTGAGTTATCATGGCACGGTTGTTACTCGGCTTGAATCTTACAGACAGAACAGGTTTCACCTATCAAATGCTTTTATATAGATACAGAACTATTGAACTTCAGTAAGCTGCATCTTCAAGGGACAAACTTCCCTGGGGGAAGTAGTGCGCTATCGGAAGATCATTTATATCTTTCCCAGTTTTTTTGTCTTTTCTTTTTTCGTCTGATGCACCACCTTGACATGCCTCGATTTCCATCTAATTTTTCATCGCGAGATAACGCTACGAACCACGGGATACAAAGTGGACGTGGACGCTTTTGTCCACGATCACAGAGAGAGCGACGAACTAATTTATCTTGGAGCCCGGAAGTGTTTCATTAATAGCCAAACGATCCTACTATTAGCCCAGGTGGGGTAATCTAGTGTAGGGTTGTATGGGGAGGAAAACCATGATCATTGTTCGTTTGGGGGGAATTTTCTGGAGATCTTGTAGCGGGTCCCCCGAGAAAAGGGGGAAAAAACAAATGTCCGAATAATTACCTGTGAACGCAGCGCACACCGACAGCAGCAGCACACAACGGGGCAGGAAATGGACGGCTTGCATTTTCGGCTGCATTAATTATCTAACACACGCTTTAGGGCACACAACACCGACACACTGAAGCACTCAAAAACTCTCAGCCTGTGAGGAACCAGAGAAGAAGGGGATGGTAGAATAGGGATGTTAAATTAGACGCTGCTTTTGTTTTCAAGCGCACTTGGAAAAAGTGAAAAGCGGCATGATAGAAGAAACTGGTTCTAGTTTCGATGGAGAATCACTTTTGAGTTAGTTGTCACTGTTTTCTCTTTTCATTAGTTTGCTCTTTTTCCACGATCGTTGATCGCAGTGATGTTATGTCAGAAACCACGTGGAAACTGCACACCACGTGCAGCAACACTCGCGCGCACACTGCTCATGCGTAGCTCACTTTTGCACATTTTAGGAGCCTTTGGTATAAAATTATTCAATTTTTTGTGCTATCCAAACTTATTTCTAATTTATCTTTTTAAAAGGCACGCGAAAATAAACGGTTGAACGATATCGTGACGTCATTTTCACTTTCTGAGCTCGAAAGAAAATAAATTAACAAACAGTGAAAAGGCACTTCTCTCCCTCGACGGACGGATGTGTTGTTGTTGCGAAGGCAGGATTCATTTAAATTATTCAGATTACTACTGTTTTGCATCCATCGACACCTTCTTTGCTTAAAGGAGCAAGAGCCAGAAAGTGAGTGGGTTAATGCGTCCCTTTTTACGTTTGGTTCACTTTGACACTTTTGTGCTGGAGTGAGTTTTCGGTCCTAAACAAATATTTTCACGTTTAAAGCACGGAAGGAAAATAAAAAGAAAAGAAGCAGCAGTAAGGCAAAACCTCACACTGCTGCTAGGCAAAAATCTGGACACTAAATTTTAATTCCCGAGGTTCGTTGCTTCCATCCCCCAACACCCAAAAAAGCGGTGCAAGAGATAATGATGTTTTTGCTTTTTGTGTGGCACCTTTCCTTTTTTTTGCTTATTTATTTACGTTTGTTTAAGGCTGCAAAGTGACCACTTTTGGTGCTGGTAGAAGAACGAAGTTGAAAGTTTCACATCAACACAGTTCACAACAGCAGCTTCGCGGGAAAAGTGCAGCGGCAAAAAGAAAACAAAACAACGTTCTGCCGGTTGTAGTTCCTGGATTTAACGCGCACTGAAAACTCACTCACTCATGCGGCTTTTCTTCTCTTCGCAGATGAAGTTCCACTTGTTGAACTGCGATCGCGATATTGTATGGTTAATAACACAACACAGAGAGAGAGAGTATGCACTCCCAAAACTCTATTTCACCTACCGAAAATCGTACGATAAAAGCCAAACGCACAGGAACAACACTTTCTTCTAATGCAACCCTACTTCTAAAGGGTAACTTTCTTGTATCCACCAATAGCGGGAGGGAGATCCACAACAATCCCGCACAATCACTGGCTAAGTTGAACACCACACACCTCACTCAATCTCAACCCCAACACGGCGGGAGACTCGCACTGGAACACAACCAAACGTCGGAATCGCGCTCGCACGGGCACGGTAAACCCCGCACCTAAACGATGGGCTGGGGACGTTGCGTGTGTATGTGTGTGTGTGTGTGTGTTTGTATGTGGAAGAGACACGAAAGGGGCAGCGTTTAAGGGGGAGGGCGGGGTCGCACAGCACGCGCGGAACAGGAAAGAGAGAAACGCGGAAAGCCAGCAAAACCGAACCGACCGTGAGTACGTCGCGCAATGGAATGAACTGCACGCAGCGGCACGAACGCGAAGTAGGGCCGTCGATCGGTCGACCAGCGAGCCCAAGCAACCCCACTGCCTGCGTGTGTGTGTGTGTGTGTGGCGATGTGTACGCAGCGTGCAGTTTAGGACTCACGACAGGGATGGCGAACACGAAACAAGGTGCTACTGGAGAAGGGAGATTTGTGTATATTTAACATTGAATAGTTATTTTATACGTTATTCTTGAAAGGGTTCTCACTTGGATATAATACGCGTTCGAAAGATTTAATATTTAATTGCTTAAAATTGTAATTTGCGCAATGTAAATTTTATTATGAAAACTCAATATACATACATATCTAGGTGAAGATAGCGAACGTCAATCATATTAGTTTTATCGTAACAATCTGAAATAGTTAAAAATATTTTAAACAAATATCAAAATTAAATTATATGTTTTTTTAAGTCAAACAGTTTTAAAATTGTTGAAAAAATAATCAAATAAATAAACTATGTCAACGTACCAAAATAAGTGTAACACATAAATACACCAGCCAGCAAATAAAAATAGTTAGTTTTTGGTAAATTTAGCCCAAAAAAGGTTTAAAAGTCAACTTTTTGTTTGATTTTTGTTACTCAGTTCGGAATAGACATAAAAAATTAAGTTTCTATTTTAGTATTTTTTTACTCAGTTAAAGTTCAAATATTACCTGAAATACAAAAAACTTTTTAATTCCGGCAAAAATATGTGATGCTTGATCCAATGGGTATTTTTGATTCAATTTGGTTCGTTTTTACACTTTATATTTCCTTATATTCGATCCTACCATTTATTAATAGGATTAATGTAGAAATTATCATATGCATGGCTTTTATGTGGTTTAAAACCTTTGTCAGAAAAATATTTTACTTTCCATTTGATATTTCTTCTGGCAAATTGTAGTGATTTGATAGATTAAATGATTAAATTAAATTTGATAGATAGAATAAAGATTAATTTTAGAAGACCACATAGCTTCGAATCTGTGTATATCTAGAACCTCGTAATTTGGAAGCATACTGCATTTTTGTGCAAATCATAAACCTAAAGAAGACCTTATGCATTTTTATATGATAAATAATAGTTAATTATTATTTATTAATATTATTATTATTTATGATTATTATTGTTATTATTATTGTTATTTATTATTATTTACGAGATTTAATGAGGAAAATAGAACGATTTTTTTCTACGCTAATCTTTTTCATGATGAATTTTGTAATGAATCCCCCTAGTTGAACACAAATTTACAAAAATATGATAGGGTTTTTAAAAGCTGAAACACTTCATATTCATCATTACTGCGAAGCTTTGTTTTCGCTTGTAGTGAGTGTTTTCTTTAAAAAACAGAAACCCAAGTAAAGTGCATTCGAGGCGAGTTTGACACCCCGTACGACACTCCACTCTGGGTCTCTCGCACACAAACGCACACTTGGCTAGGTAACAAAAAACGAGGTGCTCCCATAGCGTTGGCTCCAATTGCTCTCCTCTCATCCCCTTCAAACATTCACAAACACCTCAAACACACACACACACCTAAGCAACCATTTCATTGTGTGCGGTTTCTTTGCGGTCTCATTTTTTGCCCGCCCGCTGACTCATGCGGGGTGGTTGCGCGGTTGCGCCCGCTAGCAGTTTGAATCCAACGGTTATGAGCGGTTTTTTTCGGTTTCCAGCGACCCCAAAAAGCCGACTCACCTAACAACGCACCTAGCTGGGAGGGAAAGGGAAGGGGAGTGACGGTTTGCCGGCAAGGGCATACTTCGGGCGTGAGGCTTACGGGGGTTGTTTCGCGCCCGAAAAAATCAATACACATTACCCCACGACGTTAGAGAGGGTTTTTGCTTTCCCTTTTCGGAGAGGGCATTTGACGACGACGACGCTTAACATCAAGACGGCGAGAGGAGGCAAACGAAGTGACTCAATTGCTAAATGTCCAGCTAAATGTCCTTTTCGTCCGCTTGCCGGTGGAGGTATTGCAAGCGACGACCAGTAACAAACAAAAAAACAACGGCGCCTGTTGGCACAAATGTATGGAGCATTAGATCATGCTTCCAGTGTACCGGGTCCGAGCGGTTTCTCGATGACGTCGCCGCTGTCGCGCCAAAAGCGAAACATAATTCGATGCATACAGGGCGACTAATAATAATAATAATAACGACGAACAAAAAAGCAACCTCCCTTCCAGCGGGAGCGAATGTACAGTTTTTGGGGAAGAAGGAGGAAAAAGGCTTTGCAGTGCGGGGCTGATGGACCTCACCACTACAGAGACAGTCTATGCTGCTGCCCACCTGCTTTCGTCATTATCGTTCGCTTTGTTCTCTCTCGCGTAGCGTGAGCTGCGTTAACCGCGCTTCCCCTGCTTGTTGTACCGCGTTCGCCATGCCTGCTCCACCGCTGCGTACCAACAGGTACGACCTACACACACCGGCAAAGCGGCTCTGTGTACGGCGCGGGGCTCAAACGCTGCCCGGCCAAGCGTAACGGTGTGACGTGACGTTGGACAAGCGAGAGCGTTACTGTGCTCGGGGGGTTAAGAACGCTTGGGCAGACGGTAGATAGCATACAGGAATAAAATGGCAAATGCAATTTACTAACACATATTATTACCTTTTTTGTCTTATCATCGTTAGCATCTATTATGTTTGTACCTAAAATGTTCTATTCTTTCTATTATTTCTAAATGTTTTAGTTTGCATCGTTAATTGCATTTTACCTTATTCGCATCGTTTGTCCCTTATAAAGTTAAAAATTTCTTTTTTATTACTTTTTCTAAATAGTAATCGAATTAGCAAGGCTATTGATATGCATTTTGCTCTTAAGTTTACTGCTTCGAACGCTTTTTTTAACTGCTGCTGTACTGATTTGCAATCGTTGCCATACAACAGTTACTGTAGCATCACGACTACACACAACCTCGGAATTGCCTGCGGGCTTGCGGGTCCAGTCAGGGTGCAGCAGCTCAAACGCGAATGACGGACACAAAACGGGGAAAGGCACATCGTTCAGGCCCGCGTTCGCGCACACACACACATACGAACACGAGCGCACAACCAGAGGCCAACTCCAAATAATATGCAAGCTGAGATCGGGTTGAGATGCAACACGAGGTTCGTGTTTCTTCACTCGAGCAGAGTTAAGTCAAGTCAGCAGTAAAAGGAACACAAAGACTCAGGGAGAGAGAGAGTAAAAGAAGAGAAAAATAAAACAGTACAATGCCAACGGCCGGCCGAAAGCACGGCAACACGGCGCTGGCTTACCACACAGCCTCCCGGTGATCTTTCGATCAGCAGGCTCGATTTATGATCAGATCGTCACCCATCTCCACACCAACCCCTTCGTCTTTGGAGGCCAATCCTTCGTCTTCATTGTGTACTTTTGCCCCGTTCGGGCGATAAACATGAGCGGGACTAACCTTTCCCGACCGGTGGAGCCTTGTAGAGGAACCCGAGAGCCCGACAAAAAACTGGTTTGCTGGCGAGATGCTCCGGCGTGTTAAGAAAAACGTTCCCTTGTGTGTGCCACCCAGCACTGTGGAGGCCTTACCACGGGAGTGTTGGGCTCGAGATGGCTTTGCCATGACTTTCTGTAGGTGTGTTAGTGTGTACTCGTTACATGACAAACGCCCCAAACACGGTGACCAACAACAATTCATTTTTCGTCCATTACCAAGTTTGGACCTTCGCGGGGGGACCAAACCTCCATCTAGCCGGTTTTGGGTCAGCTCTGATACAATCCGCTTCGGTATGACCGCATGAAACTTTATGTTTTCTTTATGCTTGAGCTGCTCCCCGGAGCTGACGGAAGAACGTAGCAAGAACTGAACGAAAAGAGCACCAGAAAAAGATCTTAGGGCTGAGTCTGAAGTTGGCAGTCAAGAATCAGAGAGAAAAGAGCAGAAGAGAAATCCAACCCAACATCCAATATGGGGGGGAGGGGGTACTGCCACACAAATACACAGCGAAAACGAGCCTGCAACATGATGGTTTTCGGGAGGGGGGCTTTTTCTTCTCGGGCCCGAACATTTCTTGCAAGACAAGGGTGCGCACGGCAAAGAGTGTGCTTTTGTTCTTTGACTTCGCTGTCAAAATAAGCCAAAAAAGGCGTACTAGCAAGCAGGGAGGAAGAAAACAAACCCTCCTTCCTGCGAAGGAAACACAGCAGGCACAGCATAAGGCAGCATCGAAATGAAGTCACCGCTAAGTTTGCTGAGGGCTTCTTATTGCCTACCAAGAATGGGGCAAAAAACAAAGGGGCGCAGTCCCAACTATGCCAAGGAAAAAACAAATCAGCAAACGCATACACACACAAACACCGGTCCAGCAAAGCTGAATCTTTCGTGAGTGACCACCGTTTGCGGGAGTTTCGGATTCGGACAGCTAAGCAAGCAAGCCGGACGATACACGCTTCGGATTTGTGAACGTGCCTCCGGTGGAAACAATTAAATTCCTATGCTGCGATGTGGTACTTTTTTTGTTATATTTTTTTCTGTGACCCGCTATGGTCCTCACACATCCCCTTTCCCTGAAATGGCAGCAAACGGAAAAATAATTATTCTCTGAATGGTGGGGTTGTTATTTGATGGGGACTAGGCTGTGTAGGGGTGAGGTGGAAAGATTGTTCTGTATTTTGATTTGGGTGGTTAACCTATATACGGCTTTGGTGGGGTTTTGTGACCTTCCGGGTCATTTGGGGGATAGTGCGAGTTATAATCGAGGCACGCTTGTTTTTTTATATTACTAATTTAAATGCTTTTACAGATGAAAATAAGCTTTTATCTCACATGGTCCGCTAAATCAAATTTCTTTTTAATATTTTTTTTTCCTTTTTGCAATATCCAACATAACGCGAGTTGCCGCCCTCTGCCATAAGCCGTTACAAAGCGTTACGACATGAAAAGGCCTTTTTAACAACGGTTTGCGCCGATTGGTTTGCACTATGGGTTTTTAGTTGGACATGGTCCGTTTTTACCTCGCATAATTATTTTTATCACTTTATATTAAATACAGTTACGGATTTTAAACGTTTGCAAAACAATCGCTTTTAAAACGTTTTAAAAAACTTTTTTTCTGTCAGTTTTTGAGCATTTTTATTTAGAAATATTTGCATTTTCAATAAAAAAGGCTTTTTAAGCTGGCTGTAGCAAAACAAAACTAAAAGACATAGTTTATTTCCATAAACATCCTTGGAAAATTAATAGTTTAAGCTTTCTTGAAAAAATAAATTTACGACTATGGGAGCTACCTTTCCTCAGTTATCCGGAATTTTTATGACGTGTTTTCAAGATCCACCTCGATTTTTATCAGTTCCTTTTCAGTGTTCACGACAAAATTGTTGGAGTGGAGCATTTGCATCATGCTGGTCCAGAAAATGTCGATGGTATGCAGCTGGGACCCGATCTCGTAGTACAGTCGTCAACTCGTACGACTTAACAACATGCCCGTCCTGGGTTCAATCCCTAAATAGACCGTGCCGCCATACGTAGGACTGACTATCCTGCTATGGGGGGAAATCATTTAGTCACTGAAAGCCAAGCCCACAAGTGGTAAAGGCAGGCCTTGACCGACAACGGTTGTTGAGCCTACGAGAAGAAGAAGAAGATGCAGCTGGGAGATGTTGGACCGCTGCGAAGCCTGTGGACCTGATTTCTAGTTCCTGATATGTTTGTTTATGCTTCCCAGATACTATTGCACAAACTGGCCCACGGAGTCCTTTTAAGACGCTACAGGATGTAGGTTTTTGATCCCGCACGCTTCTAAACAAAGTTGCTTAACTTTTTATTACCATCACGGTCAGAGTTCAACTGATAGAGGTGTCAAATTTTGTCCAGGAAATTACTAAGGTTGATGCAGAATGATGTTTGTAAAAACAAGTTAAGGTTTTTTACAAACCCATGAAAAATCTATAATTGATTTTAATTTTTTTTTTTTTGGAAGCGTTATAAGCATGTTTGCATTTTCTGCTTAAAAAACTGTTTGTACAAATTTGAAAGTAAATACATACAAAATTTAGTATGTGGTACGTAAAAGAAATTTAGCAAAAAATCATTTCATTCGATTTTTATCGATTCAATAAGAACATTCAAAGAAAATTTTGTATGTCGTTGCAGGCTATAAATGTCTGATTTGATGCACTTGAGGCAACTTAAACATCAACATCGTTGTAAAAATGGCATTTTGAATGCATTTGGGACTATCGTTGAGCAGTTGAAGTAATATGACAGTGTTTTAAAAGACTGTTCAATTTCTTATTTCATTAAGCGTTGAAAGACAATTCATATTGTTTATGGATGGCACTGTCACCATGATACTTGGCGAATATCAGAATATCACAGAGCTAAAAATATGCCTATCCAACAAAATACTGCAAATAAAATATCTTTTCAATGTATTCCTTTTCAAATTTCTTTCAATACATAATCCAATGTCAATTTCCAGCATATAAATTAAATCATAACAGTTTAATGACACCTTTTATAAAACACAAGCTGTAAACAAAACATAATCGAATGGTTGTGGGAAACATATTTTTCTGGCACAATTGTGCTGCATTGAGTAGAGAGCTCCAGGCATGCCTTTTAGTTATAGGTGCTGATCTTTAGTCGCGTCTCTTCGCTTCCCTCCGGGTGCCGTGCTTTGCAGATCAGAACCTTTCCATCGTCGGTCTGCTTAAGCGGCAGGGTAAGCGTCTGCTGTACTGTGCTTCCTCGGCTCGATTTACTAGTGAATGGGGCTGATAGACCTTCGTAAATCAGTTGATCGTCTAAGGAAGAAAGGATATGAATGATATCAGCTAGTTCGTTTAGAATGTTAAAGTATAATTTTCACTCAATACTCACTGAGGAACCACAGGAATCCGGCAGGAGGATTGCCATCCTTTGAGACGCACTGCACCACCAGATTGCTTCCCACCTTGAATGCACCATTCCGCTGCGCCACGACACTCGAAACGGTCAGCTGCGGTGGTTTGGGTTTGACCGACTCCTTCAGCTCTTCCTTTTGTACTTCAGGCTTTTCATTGGTGTACACTGAAATCCCAAAAAAAAATAATAAAAACAATGTACAAGATCGTTTAGTCATCGTCGCAAAATATCTCCAAAGCACAGGATTACCTTTCTTCAGCTTGATCGGCAAGCTTGTCTCCATAAAGCCACCCGGGTAAGCGGTATGCTCCGCGCGGCACGTCACCTTCTTCCGGTTATCTTCCACGGCGATCGCACGACGATAGATCTGCTGCACGGTCGTGCGGCGGTTCGATGTCTCCGAGAACTCGGCACCGACATCTTCCGTCAGCTTCACACCGTCCAGGTACCAGGACAGCTTAGCGCCGGGCCAGCCGTTCCGCGAGACACACTTCATGGTGACCTTCTTGCCGAACTCGAACTCGCCGTTACGACTGTCCACGTTGCTCGCTAGCTCGATCACCGGCGGCTCGGGCGCAACTGCTTTGGGAAATTGGAGGAGCCGTGTGTGTCAGGGAAAGAGATAAAACGAAGCAGTTTTAGTAACACCATCCCAAATGTCATGACCACTAGTGGCGTGTTGGTGTAATCGGTAGCAACCTTCACCTGAGAGCGCTATATTGATCTGGCCCTTGTACGTCTGGCCCTTAACGGACACCGTGCACTCGAACGGGCCGTCGTGGATCGGTTTGATGGTGTCGATCGTAATACCGCAGGAACCGCTGCTCCACGGTAGCCCGTAGTACGTGATACCTTCGACAGGTGCCGGCAGTTTGTCACTCGCTGCAAACGGTGCTGGAGCTCCCGGAAGTTTCACACTGAAAGATGCAGATGGCAGTTAGCGAATTGCTTTCAAACATGCCTCCCATCCCCAAAACGTACATGCAGAAATCCATGGGCTCATCGATCAGGCACAGCAAATTCACATTTTTCTGTCCCTCAACGACGATCACCTCTTCCGCTGGGTCCGTTTTCACCTGCAATGCCTGGCTGCCGCCCAGAAATGCACTTAACAGCACTAAAAACACTGGAATCCGCATTGTCACACTGGAAGTTAACCTCCGAGTGACTGTAGTGATCAAAGGGGTGTAGGGTTAACACTGACTCTTTATTACCATAAAATTTACCTATTTATACCTAAATGGTTACATGCTAATTGTTCTTACTTGCTAAAAAGCTGCGTTGACAACATGTCGATCGACCACCGATCGTGCGCGTGCTGGCAGCATTGTTTATTATTGTTTTATTTATTTATTTTAAAGCTAACGCAGCCAAACCGTCTTCGATCGGGTGATCGACCGGACGGCTACCGCGACCTAGTAAACTAATTATTTTAACCGCCAGCGACATCCCCGCCCCCGTAATTCCTGCTAAGGGGTTACAATTTCGTGTCTTTTGTTGTCGTGACATCTATCGGTGGCGGTTTGGGGATGGTTACGGTTTTGTGTTTTCGCTTTGTCAGGAAAATAATAATAACGATTAATATAAAATTGCTGCTTATTGCAATTCCTAAGCCTATCAGTATGAAGCTGCTTGTTTTTTCTCTTTCTTTGTTATTGTCATTTTTTTCATTGCCTTGCGGAGGGTCTTCTATTATTGGTTTAAAAAACGTACGAAAGACCTCGGTCTTGACTTCGAAGGTCGGGTTAATTTCCCCTTTTGTCGTTTGAATGTTACAGTCTTGCGAAAGAGTGATTATGCCTGCGTATTCATACGGGTTTGTTTTAGTGTTGTTACAATTTATGTAGATCTTGCTTGGATCGGAGGTGTAGTATAAAATGCTATTAGGTTTGCTTAATTCATAGAATTCTGTGTACGTCTTTCCTAACCTTTCTGTGTGGCATGATTGATTCGTTTGAGAATGGAAAAATGCTGACGCTACGCAATCTAGTTTTCTTTGTGTGAATACATCGGCGCAAATGCTGTGGGTTGCATTAATTTTCTCCTGTTTTGTTGGGTATAGAAAACTATGTTCATTGATAGCTATTACATCGTGTGTTACATTGAAGATTATGTTCGTTTTCATATTTGGAATCGGGATGACGTGAAACATTTCGTACTTATCTGCTAATACTATAGTGTTGTGTACTAGTATTATTATCTCACCGTCTAAAATTTTCATATTCTTGGATATGCTATCTTGTAAAACGATATATCCTGTAGGCAGTTTTGTCATGATTTTGCTTACTATTTTTAACTCATCATCTGGATGAAGGGGTTTGATCTTCATTTCTGTGTACTTGTTTATTACGCCCTGAGTTAACATGTTTGCTGTCGCAATTGTTTCTGATGTAAATTTCGTAAGAACATTCATTTTGTTCTCGCTAAATTGCCTTTCGATTATACTGATCCCCTCATGAATTTGATTGATGCGGTCATCAATCGAATGAGCTAATTTTTCGTGCTGTTGGTTGGTCAGTTTCAAGGAATCGGATATGTGAGACATCTTCTCATCTTCCGAGACCCTAAACAATGCCAGTTGTTCGTCAATGCTGTCTCCTCCAAAGATGAAATCTTTGAGAATGCCGAAAACTCCGCTGGATCGTTTAGTTCTTGATTTAATAGTTTCGGACATCAACTGTAGAGCGTGCTCACAATTTCCTTTAAGTATTGTTTTAATTTGGAAGAGCCTTGGATCAGTGACATTAATTTTATCAAAAGCTATGTCTAAATTTCTCTCTATTTTCCTCAGTATTTCTGAGTCTCTTGTTGGGTAGACTCTCGTATGGAGTTTAGTCTCCCATATCCCCCTTTTAAGTAAGAGCGTTCCTTGATGATCAAAGAATAATCCTGATTGATTGATCGGTGCAACGGAAAATCCTGTCGCAGCACCCAAAATTGCTAATATTATTATGATTGGTAAGTGAACCATTGTACCGGTCTTATTCTCGTTTGGCGTTTCTTTGCTGGATGTGTCGACAGCTCAGCTGCTCTTTCTTTAACGAAGTTAATATCGACCTTACGTTTCTTACCCCAATTTGAGAAATTTCCCTTTACGTCTAGCCGTGCCAATTTTATTGTTGGTTTTGTAAGAATTGAATTTCCTACCTTTATGCTAGCGGATCGCGTTTGCCCGTCCTTGCCCACGTTCACACTTATTATTCTACCTTTTATCCAGCGGCCCTTCCTCTGCTCGTCCGGGAACGTCACTATATCTCCAATATATAGAGGTTTAGCTGGGTCTGCCCATTTGCCTCGTTTTGACAGATTTGGAAGATACTCCTTTACCCAACGGTCCCAATAGCGTTGGGTCACGAACTGGGATCTCTTCCAACCGGCTCGAGTAGCCTCAGCTTTTGAGATGTCTATGACGTTAGGCTCGGCTTCGCCTGAACAACCTATCAGAAAATGAGCAGGCGTTAATGGCTCGTCGTCTTCGCGGTCGAGAGGGATATGAGTTAAAGGTCTATTATTCGTAATGAACTCTATTTCCGTTAGTATAGATCTTAGTTCATCTTCCTTATAGCTTTCTTCAATTGGGAGCAAGCTTTTGATCTCCCCAACAAGTCGCTCCCAAGCGCCGCCAAAGTGTGGCGCACCTGGTGGATTGAATGTCCATTCGATACCGTCTGAGGCGCACCTTTCTTTCAATCTTTTCATTTCATTGCTGGCCCCGACAAAATTCGTGCCATTGTCACTATACAGATGACTGATTTTTCCCCTTCGATGTTGCACATTTTTAAGACATATTAGAAATGACCCAGTGCTTAAGTCCGTTGCTATTTCAATGTGTACTGCACGCGTGGTCAAGCACGTGAACAACACGCCCCAGCGTTTTTCTGTTCTTCTTCCGATTGTTATTAATAAGGGGCCGAAATAGTCGACGCCAGTGTGAGTGAATGGTTTTACGTATGGAGTTGTTCTACATTTTGGCAACGGGGCCATCATTGGGGGTTTTGGCTTGGCAAGCATATTTTTGCAATATTGGCAATTGTTGACTACGCGTTTTAGGGTAGCCCTTAAATCTACCACCCAAAACCTTTGCCTTACGGCTGCTAGTACTGATTCTGTTTTTTTGTGAAAATATCTTTGGTGATAGTTACTTAGAATCAGACTAGTTATATGGTGCCCTTTCGGTAGAATTATAGGGGTTTTGGTATCATATTGTAAAAATTTAACGTTCTCCAGCCTTCCTTTAGATCGCAGAAGACCATTTTCATCAAGAACAGGGTTTAACCCGCGTATGGCGCTGTTATTGTTTACGGGATTTTTTTGGGTGAGATTTGTGATCTCTTGTCCAAACCTTTCCCACTGTGCCTTTTTAATTAGCAGTCTTTCTGCTTTATCTAAGATGGTTTTGTCAATTGTTTTAGAGAATTGTAATGAATTTTTCCTTACCCTTAACCATTCTAAATATTTTAGCATGACTGCCACTGATCTTTTTAGCCTAGCCCAATCCGAACACCATTCAATATTTATGATGTTCCAATCCAATTTTTCGACCTTTTTTATGGCATGTACGGGTCTGAGTTCTTCAGTGGTTGTCAACACTGATGGGTTAAGCTCTCTTTCCCACAGGAATCGAGGACCCTTTAACCATTTTGAAGGTCCATGATAGATTTTGGTTGCCTCGTCGGCTGGATTTTCTGCGGATGCTACCCAGTTCCATTGAGAAGGTGAATTTACTTCTAAAATTTCTCCTACTCGTACTGCAACGAATTGCTTATAATCGCGGGGTTCTGAGTTTAGCCACGCAAGGACCGTCTTGGAGTCGGTCCAAAAAAATTCTTTGGAAACTTGTAACCTTAGCTCCTTTTTTATTGTTTCGCTAAGTCTTGTCCCTAGCACTGCTCCTTGTAGCTCTAGTCTGGGGATTGAAAGCGGTTTTGTGGGAGCAACTCTGGTTTTCGCTGCAACTATAGCTACGTTAACACCGTCAGCATATATTGTTCGTAGGTATGCCACGGCCGCGAAGGCTTGTTCTGAAGCGTCCACGAAGACGTGTAGCTCCCTTGTTAGACATTGTTCCCTTAATGCATAGCATCTTGGGATTGCAACGGCACTGGCATTACTTAATTTTTTCATCCATTGGTCCCATTGTGTTTTTATTTTTAGGGGAACCTTTTCATCCCAATTCAGCCCTGTTTTCCATAGAGACTGCATCATTATCTTCCCTTCAATCAGATAATTGCTTAGCAGGCCTAGTGGGTCGTATATTTTCATTATATACGAGAGCATGTCTCTCTTATTCCAATGATCTTTAAATTCGTCTTTAATTTTGTATCTAAAAACATCGTTGTGGGTATCCCAGTACAAACCCAAAACCTTTTCAAAGGTATGTTCCTTATCTGATATTTGTAGTAGATCTTTAGATGACCTACGCTCCTCCGGTAGAGAATTTATTACCTCCCTTGAATTTGAGAAGTAATTTCTCATAAAAAAATGGGCTCTGTCATGTATTTGGTTGATTTCGTGGATCGTTTTCAAAGCTATTTCGACCGAAGGGAAACTATCTAAATAGTCGTCCACGTAATGGTTATTTATTATGGCCTTCACTGCTCCTGGGTGTTGTTCCTTGTATTTCAATGCGTTTTGATTTTTTACATATTGGGCGCATGCAGGAGAGCAGGTGGCGCCGAAGGTCATTACCTCCATTGTGAATACTTGTGGAGGGTCAGCGGGCGTGTCTCTGAACAAGAACCTTTGGGCGCACTGATCCTCTTTTCGTATCTTGACCTGATGGAACATTTCTTTGATGTCCCCTGAAACTCCGATAGTATGTTCTCTGAATCGTGTTATTACGCCAAACAAGGACGTTGTGGCATCAGGTCCTGACAAGAGCATAGAGTTTAAGGATATTCCTTGGTTCTTTGCCGCTGCATCGAACACTAGCCTCGGTTTTGGGTCTAGTTTGTTCTGATTTACCACAGAAAAATGTGGAATATAATTTATTTTAGGATTCGTACTTAGAAGCTCGTATGGTGTTATTACACGAGCGTACCCCTTTTCTAAATATTCTCTGATCTTGGCGTGATACCATCCTTTGAGTTCGCTATCCTTCTCCATCTTTCTCTCTTGAGTTTTTAGTCTTCTTAAAGCCTGTTCGTAACTGTTCGGGAGTACGACGTTGGCGTCCTTCCAAAGAAGACCAATCTCGTATTGGCCATTGCTGTAGCGTAGCGTTTCTTGCATAATGCCTAACGCTAACTCGTCTTTCTTTGGAATCAGGGAATTTTGGGTAACCTTCACCCCGAATTCCTCGGTGGAAAAATATTCCTTCATCATCTGTCTTAATGATTTTTCGTCTTCTTCCTGTTTCTCGATCATGGTAAACAGGTTGCATTCTCTATCCCTTTTATCATGTCCACCGAACAGTACCCAGCCTAACCGAGTGTGGTGTGCGATTGGCTCGTCCGGTTCGCCTTCACGAGGTGAAGTTCCTCTGGTAATATACGCATGAGGTAAACCTAAGAGAATAGTGGGGGTTGCGTTTGTATAACTGTCAATTCCCACATCGCACAAATGGCTGTAGTTATCTGCTAACTGTTGTGCATCTATTGATTGTGTGGGCAGATCGAGATGCTTCACCGAGCGTACGTTGCTTACATCATAAGTTTTCCCTTGTTTTCCCCTAATTTGAATGGCAATGGACTGGCTTTCGTTTTCATCTTGGACCTCACCGTTTGTCCAGCTAAGAGTGAGAGGTTTGTTTGGGCCTTCCGCCTTTAAGAGATTTTTTACATCTTCAAGTATAAGACTTGTAGATGACCCTGGATCTATAAAGGCAAATGTATTTACTTCCACTTCGCCGTTTTTCAGAGTTACAGGAACGATCTGGTAAAAGAGTTGTTTGTTGCTTGAGTGATAATTGACTCTTCTAGCTTGATCATAATTTTTCGGAACTGTTTGTGCGTGGAGGATAGAGTGATGTTTCTCTCTACATCCATAGACATTGCACTGCGGTGGAAATTTGCAATTGTAGGAGGTATGGTTCGTTAATCTGCAACAATTAGTGCATATTCCCTTACCTCTTAAAATAGCCCATCTTTGTTCTGCAGAGTTTGCTAGTAACGTTCTGCACTCGGTGGTTTTGTGCTGTTTATTACAATTTAGACATTTGTCCTTAAACTGTTGTCTGTTTGCTGTTTGGATGGGGCTCATTTTAGCAGACTTTTTAGAACCAAGATCTCTTGATTCTAATAGTATGGCCAACTCTTCTGTGGGTTTGAGCCATTCAGCTAAGTCGGTTAGTGTTAAGGTTGCACAGCAAGATTTTTCTATTAGCCAGTTATTTCGTAGGCTTGAGGGAAGTTTTGAGACTAGGTCTCTTAGGAGTCGCTGGTCATTTAAATATTCCTCTCTGTTCAGCAAGGTCATATTTCTAATCAAATTATTTAAGGCATTCGTGAAGTCAATGAACGTACTAGGTGTTTCAAGCGTAGGTTCCTTAGCGTTTGTTAAATCTGCAAGAAGAGCGTCGTAAATGACGTCAGGGTTCCCATATAACTTTTCCAATCTATCCATTATGTTATCCAAATTGTTTTGATCGTGCATTAAAGAACTGACAGCTTTTAGCGCGTCTCCCCTCAAGTGCCTTTGAAGCCTATTCAGGTTCTCCAAGCGTGTGAATCCAGCTGTTTGGGCTGTTTCGTAAAAAATCGATCGAAATTTTGGCCACTCTTTCTGAACACCATCAAAATTAGGTAATACCAGTAGTGAATTTTTTGAGGTGTTCATAGCCATCACCATTTTGTTCAAGGTAGCGGTTAGTATCCCCATCTCACTTGAAGGTTGAACAATTGTGACTTGTGGGGGTGCAGTTAGTGTAGTAGGAGACTCATCCAACCTGCTTTTGCTCAAACTTTCGATCCGTTTTTTTATCTCTGTTAATTGTCTTTCTAGTTCGGGGCTATCATTTCTTGGCTGGTCTAAATTTGTTTCTATCCTTTTCTCAGGTACGTTTGTAGCGGTAGCAATTTGAGATATTGCCTGGGTGGCTTGTTCTGAGGGTTCATTTAAATTGTGTCCATCTTTGGCCATATGCTGATCCGTGCGGGAAAGCGCGACGAGCTTTTGTCCTTCGTGGTTCTCTAGTATCTCTAAATTCCTCTCCTTAATAGGAGTCGGTTGGGATATTTCCTTAGTGGTTTGTCCCAAAGGCTCAATCAAACTGTTGACCGTGTGCTGACTCGTGCTAGAAAGTGGAGCCAGCTGTAGGTCTTTATGAATTTTTTCTGCTACTGAATCCTTTTCGATAAGCTCTTTCAGATGCCAAGTGAGATTCTTAATTTCGGCATCTCTTTCGTCTACTAATTTTTTGAACTGTTCCTTCTCAGTTGATATCTGTTCTACTCGTGTTTCGGCATTCTTTTGTTCCTCCTGTATTTTTTCTACGCGTTGCAGGAGCTTCTTCTTTCCCTCTTCTATCTCTGCTAATTTTTTCTCAAGTAGATTATTTTCGTTAGTAAGCCTTTCTGCTTCCTCTTGAATTGATTTAATCTCTGCTTCTTTTTTCCCGAATAATGTTTCACACTTTGGGCATGTAAACTCTTCCGGGATTGTCTTTAATTTTAAGCATTCCTTATGGAAATACCTATCACAAATATAACAACCGATGAGTTTTCCCCACTCATTCTTTCGTGTACATAACCAGCAGTTACCGTTCGGATTAACCTTATATTTATATTCCATGACTCACCTCGGTATCTGCTGATGCAGAATACTGCCGCTGCGCTGGATCAAGTTCGCCCTAGGTGCGATGGGTTCGCTTTTGTTGCCGCCGGCAATCGTCACGCCGGGGAGGTCGTCGCGGGGTGGAGAGTGGTGTTCTGCTGGGTGTAGCTGGTGATCGGTTAGGTCTTGTTGTCTTCTGGTGCTCGACTTAAGCCGCTGGTGAGTGCTGCTGGACTCTGTTGTTCTGGACTTAGGCCGGTCGGTGATCAGCTGGTTCAAGGTCGCCTTTGGTGTCGTGGTTCGATGTCTTCACTTCGATGCGAATGGGTGATCCCTTTGGTCGCGGGAGTCACGGGAGCTCGTCGTCTGATGGTTGCGAGAGGGTGGCTTCTTCTTCAGCTGAATTCCACGGAACTCGTCTCCTGGTGCAGGAGGGTGACCTCTTCCGGTGATGAGTGCCACGGAGCCCGTCTTTGTTGGTTGTGGCTATTCTTCCACGGAACTCGTCTTTTGGTGTTGCGAGAGGGTGCCTATTCTTGTACGGAACTCCTCTTTGTTGGTTGCGAGCAGGTGGCTATGCTTCGTCTTTTGGTGTTGCGAGAGGGTGGCTATTCTTCCACGGAACTCGTCTTTTGGTGTTGCGAGAGGGTGCCTGTTCTTGCACGGAACTCGTCTTTGTTGATTGCGAGAGGGTGGCTATTGTACCACGGAACTCGTCTTTGTAGGTTGCGAGCAGGTGGCTATGCTTCCACGTAACTCGTCTTTTGGTGTTGCGAGAGAGTGGCTATTGTACCACGGAACTCGTCTTTGTAGGTTGCGAGCAGGTGGCTATGCTTCGTCTTTTGGTGTTGCGAGAGGGTGGCTATTCTTCCACGGAACTCGTCTTTTGGTGTTGCGAGAGGGTGCCTGTTCTTGCACGGAACTCGTCTTTGTTGGTTGCGAGAGGGTGGCTATTGTACCACGGAACTCGTCTTTGTAGGTTGCGAGCAGGTGGCTATGCTTCCACGTAACTCGTCTTTTTGGCTGTGATTGTCACACTCGAGGCTGACCTCGGAGTAACACTGGCTGGTGAATGCTAGCCTTTATTTCACACACGGAGCTTAACTCCGGAGTGAAAATTTCCCTTTGATCTATTCCTCTCTGGAGCCACCAATTTGTCACACTGGAAGTTAACCTCCGAGTGACTGTAGTGATCAAAGGGGTGTAGGGTTAACACTGACTCTTTATTACCATAAAATTTACCTATTTATACCTAAATGGTTACATGCTAATTGTTCTTACTTGCTAAAAAGCTGCGTTGACAACATGTCGATCGACCACCGATCGTGCGCGTGCTGGCAGCATTGTTTATTATTGTTTTATTTATTTATTTTAAAGCTAACGCAGCCAAACCGTCTTCGATCGGGTGATCGACCGGACGGCTACCGCGACCTAGTAAACTAATTATTTTAACCGCCAGCGACACGCATCGTTTCCGCTGTCTGTTTCCTTGTTCTTTTAATTAGCACGAGAATTCGCTTTGCACTACACGATCACGGCACGATCACTGTCAAGCACAGACTCGAACTCTCTGTTTCTCTACAAGCCCGGAACAAAAACAAACTCCACAAGAACCTTCCTTCAACGCCAAACCGTTGAACTGAACTGAGCATCGGAACGGTCGAACAGTGGGCTTTTAAATTCTGCCACCCGAAAACACCACCGAAAGACGCCACCCATCATTAAGATCACAGTTCCGGATCAGATCGTCGTCTGCTTCATCTTCAGCGTGCGGGCACGATGACCGGTTCTCCCAAACACTGTAGGAAGATTCCGAATACCTTCCGTACCCGTCCACCGGTCAGATGGTGTTAATTGCGCTACATTGGTCGTCGATTCTCCCTCCAGCGAACAAAGGGGACGATCTGTGAGGGGAACAGAAACATTGATCGATGTTGCCAAATTCCGTCCCGCTGGTGCATATTAATTTGATCAATTTTTATCTTCCCCTCTGGCCCCCAAAAATACCCCGGAATTGAAATCCATTCTCAAGCATAATGTCAATCTTGTTGACAGTGGACGCCACACGACATAAAAAAACACGCGTGTAAACAAAAGCATCGCCTCCCTAACCTCATCAGCATCCGAAATCGAACAGCGATAAAGATTTTAAGTAAAGCACCCAGACCTTACGAGCTTCCTCGCTAATCGGGCGACCAAAATGTCGTGTAAAAATCCGCAACGGGGGTTTGTCGCTTCGACTCTCGGGTCGTTCCCTCGTTAATTATTTGTTTTGGTGCGCTGGCGCTGGAACCGGTTGTTCGGTGCTGGGTGGAATTTAAATTTCGGCAATCTAAAGTTCTAACGAGCGTCCCCCCATAAAGGCTGGGGTTTTATGACGCCCCTATACTGCCGGGGCGCGCGCATCTCGTGCCGGAAGGGCCGTGAAACGGTTTTGCTGGGATCGTTTTGCTGGGGTAGAGATGTTTTTTTTCTTTTTCTGGTTGTTTTTGTGGGATTATTTTGCAGTTGCTCGCACCAGAAGGATTCGCGAAGATTCCTTAGCTGTGGCACTGGCTTTCCAACGCACTCTCGGGAGGGGAGGTTTTTTGTCAAGGGGGTTCGACGGAAGGAAGCATTTTTTTATCGTTTTATGACACCCGGTCTCGATTGCATCGATCGGTGCTGATCGGTGGATGGGCGAAATTTTAGCACCGAGCCCAGACAACAACAAAAAATGAACCGGGCGTACCTCCGGTTGTTAAGCAAATCGGACGCTTGGTGGCAATTTCAATCCAGAGAGCAAGTGACCGGTTGGCAGTTTTCTGCGGTCTTTACGCTCTACAGGCAAGGTCGATTAAATTCAATCTCACCAATGATGCCATCGTTTGCGGTGGTATAATGTTTACTGTGGGTCGTTGCCGTGGGGGTATAGCATTGTAGCCGGCTTCATTTCTAATTCTGACCCCTCGTCCTAATGGATTGACCAACAGACTTCTTTCTTGGGGACTGAGCAAGAGTACGTTTGAAATCATACAGTGGTTAGATTGGAAATAATTATGACATCATTCGATGCACAGTATTAAAAGAGCGATTTCTATTTCTAGTTGAGACTGTTGATTCATTCTCTCTCGCATTTCAGCAGCCATTGACTGTTTGAGTTATTAAAATGGAACTTATTACTTATTCACGAAATCTTTCGGAATAGTTGAACATTATCTTTTCACTGCTCTGCTTAACGCCTGAAGGTATGCAAGGTGATGGTTAACCCCTTCACAATCTCGCGATTTTAGAAATAGGTTAAAAAAATTGGTTCCCATTTTAATTCCTAAATTGTTGTTTTGAGTTGTTTGAAGTTGTTTGATAATCAATAATTCATTAAAAATGCAAAATGGTTAAAAAATTGTTGAAAACAAAGATTGTTTACACGTTGTATCGAACAATCGCCTGCGCAGATAACCGATACGTGCACAATACTGGCAGATGCAATGCAGCGTGCAAAGCAAAGGATGTAGATTAAATGAGATATTTCGTACTGCAATCCTATTGGGATGAAAATACGGCCGAAGTCGCAATAATATTAATTTAAATAAACACAATAATCCTATTGGAAGAGGCCCTGCTTGGGTAAAACTGTAAAGTCCCGCTCACTTAGCCTATGAAGAGGTTAAGTAAACTTTATGATTTATTCATACTTTGGCATTCAGTATAGTCTGAGCTTCGTCTGAGGGTCGGTCTGGTGGTACTACTCGTACGACCTAACAACATGCCCATCATGGGTTCAAGCCCCGAATAGACCGTGCCCCCATACGTAGGACTGACTATCCTGCTATGGTAACAATAAGTCACTGAAAGCCAAGCTCACTTCACTAGTGGGTACAGGCAGGCCTTGACCGACAGCGGTTGTTGTGCCAAAGAAGAAGATAGTCTGAGCTTAAATTTGGTTTTGAAATTAGAACTCAAAATATCGATATGATATATTTTTGATTACTTTGTGTAAAATGTAATATAATTTATGTATATAATATCGATATCAACGAGACAAAAATTAAAAAAAATTGATATAAAACAACGTATCTTTCTGTATTGTGAATTGGGCTTCAGACGCTAAGATAGACCGCGAAGGGACATTCTTATTTCATGCGAAATTTTAATTTAGTATTGATTAACAATTATTGAGAGTTAAGTTTTAAATATTTAAGAAAAAAAAATCTTAACATTCTACAACAACAAAATAGAGAAAAGTAAGGCTTATTCGTAACCCAAATACTATATAGTCGTTCAAGGGGTAACGATAAGGGGTGATAAAAATGGAAATAAAATGAACCTTTAAAAAACTAAAATGGGACAAAAAACCTATGCTCTTTCTGAATTTATGATCAACTCGTAAATCAGCATCGGTAGAACCCTCATTTGCGTTTATTATATTTGCTTTGACACGTCTGAATTGAGAAACTGTTGCTGGCCGTACATTTATTCTCTCTGCGCCTGTTAGGTATGCAAATTGCACTACACGAGTAACTGAAATTCAAAACAACATTATTTGTTTTCTCATTTAAACCATCAAAAACAGATTATTAATGTTATCTTATCGCTTTTTTATTGAAATACGATGCATCTTACTGTTCAATCTCCAATACATCACATGTTAAATTCACCAACGCATGTGGTTTTTATTTTTAAATACTGCTTTTCAGGCGGATGCAGCATTAATCTTGCGCCTGTTGTTGTTACTGCTGCCACCAAATCGACATTCGATATTGGGTTCCATTTATTTTTGAATTTTGTTTGCATTTATCCTCTTCTGGTTAGCTTCATTACAGCATTGGCGGGGGAGCAGGTTAGTCTCATTTTTAAAGAGAGAGAGAGTAGTGAAATAAATAATATTCAACACATCCTAAACGCATTGCTCACAGCAAGCCGTACTTGAAATGCATTGCTCTGTCGGTACTGTTTCAATGTGCTTTCGCGTCCATTAGACCATCACGACAAATTAGGAATGCTTTTTGCCTTCCTTTTGCTACGGACACTTTTAACACTCAATTCACACACTTGTTGAAGTTTATCATACTGTTCATTGAATGTTTTTTGGCTTGCCGCTTTTCTCAGCCCACTTGTGCCTTATTCTAGTGTTTTTGTTTGTTTGTTTAAGAAGCATACAGAAAATTGGTAAATAATTTTGGTTTAGAGGAAGAGTTGCGATTTTGTGGTGAAGCCATTCAGGCTTCACGAATACTTTGCAGCAGGAACTATCGGAACGCGGAGGGTTTTGTTTTTTATGTGTGCATATTTTAAAACAATATCGACAAGTACGTTCACGAGCGAACAGATCTGTTATCGGGTCCAAGCTGTGTCCGTTGAGAATATTTCCGAACAAAGAGTATCTCGGCATTGCAACCGTACACCAACCATGCACCCAGTTAATATCCTATTCCTCCACCACCACCATCGTCTAGGACACCAAGCCCGCTTACAGAGAGATGCACTGTACATTGGTGGAAATATTCTCAAGCACGCACGCACAGCCCGCCCCAAAGCTGACCTCGTAACGAACGCAACTGGGCCCTACTGGGTTCACTACTTTACTAGGGAAAAGGGGAAGAGGCTATTGGATTGGATTCACAACAGACGTGTAGCTATCACAGAGCAGAAGAAGGTCCAGACGCTTATCAGCCAGAAGGTGGATCCGTTGCTGTCATCGGTGTAGTAGTCATCGTTCCGACCCGGTTCCACCTCGTTCGCGTCCACCCGCACCGCCTTGATGACGTACGTCTGCGTGCCGAGCGCGTTGGTCGCTTCCAGCGTAAACAGCGACGGGCGCTCCATCGAGCAGTCGTTGTTTTTCAGCAGCACCCTGTACTCGCCCTTGGCCTGCAAAACAGCAGAGATGCAGCAAAATTAATGCAGGTAATGCAGGTTTCAGGGCATCGTCCAATCCGACAGCACCGGTCGTGTGTCTTACCGAAGTCGGGCGGGGAATGTACGCCTGGTAGATGTCGGCCGATTCGCCCTCCTTGATGTGCCGGCCGTTCACCGTCCACCGGGTAAAGGGTTTGGGGTTGGCGTGGATCGTAATGTTGATCGTAGCGCTTCCGCTTGCCGGCAGCTCGTCGATGTGGATGTGCGGTATCTCTTCCGGTGGAACTGTGGAACGTGGAAAGGGGGTTAAAATGAAACATAATTCAACGGAACAACACTACGTTCGATTTGGAGTGGTGGAGTCAAACAGATACTGTCGTTGGTAAGCACTGTGTTGCAGCCGCTATGGGTTTCTCCGGAACGGCAGCATGTTCTTGGGCTGCCCGCTTGCGGCAAGATCAAACGACATGTTGTGTGTGTGTGTGTGCTTGTGTTGCAATAATCAGGCCACACAAAACGGCTCGTTGTTCATTAGAGAGCGCATGTAAACTTTGACAAGGGTCTTCGATCGGGTTCTGCCGGTTTGCGATGCAAGCACGTCCGATATCTCATTACTGTGCTAAACTGTCGCCGTTTGGGTGCGGGCGAATGAATATTTCATACGGCTCTGGTAGCCTAGTCAATGCTTTTCATTGAAACGCAATGTTGTAGCAATGTTCTGTAAATAATTTCCAATCAGCAATAATTGTGCGGAACACAATGAAGCTGCCTTCAAATATTTTGCAATTATTATCGCAACACAATGCACTGAGCGGAATGATTCACGAGCCACATAGCGTCGGTTTTAGTAGAATCATTTCTTAGTTCCTGCATATTTTATGGAACAATATGATGAGGTCATAAGATAACACTTTTTTTTGTACTGAAAGATAACAAAAAAGGCTATGCAACAGTCGTCCAATAATAATTTGGTCCCAAATTTACATATCTTTCCATCTCGGTAGGAAGGAGAAAGCTCTGGACTTGTTTAAGTAAAAACCACTACTCTCGAAGCTCTCGTTGATTGTGGCTCCACAAACGGACATTGTTAAGCAGTTTCGTTGGAATTTCGCTCCATGATGTTTATGGTACCCGGCCTTTCGATGGGGGCATCGTAAAATCCTGTCCTCCTTTTGCTCCTTTTGCATCCCAGTTATTGAGGGTCCAGTTGCCAACTTTATTGCCCCGAAATTCGTTGAAGTGCTCGAGAGGAGATTCTGGAGGACTTGACCGAACAACAACAAAGCAAGGATCATAAACGAAATGAAGAAGGAAAATGTTTTGTCCAAACTCCAGCAGCAGCGGATGACTTCGGGAAGAATCTTGCTCAACCTCATATCCTTCGATCGTGCTGATAAAAGTGCTTTTCAAAAACTTCAAATGAACCAAGATAAACGTTGAAACAGGTCACAGGGTACGGATTTTGCTCCGCTTTAGATCACAAGAACCAAATGCCGGGCATACCCGAAAATGTTGATTAATAAATTTGATGGTCATCCTATCAGTTTGAAGTAGTCGAACGATGACCAATTTCAATGCCCCAAAGAAAACCCGGTGTTTCCCAACATGCCATCGCTGAAGCCGGCTCCAATCCGCCTACCCCAATCAAAGACTCCGAATGACTCACTGAACCCCCACCGACCGAATCTCCCACCCCACGCTCACTTACACTTTATGTTCAGCAGGAACGAGTTACGCAGTTCGGGTTTGAACGCGGGATGATTCGTAACACACTCGAGCGTCTGGCCGTTCTCGGCCGGCGTCACGTACATATGCACCTCCTGCTGGATCGTCTCCAAGCTGGTGCCATCCTGCTGCTCCTCGGCAGTAATTTGGGCCGGTTTCAGCGCGCTCTCATCGATCGGTTTGCCGTCCAGCAGCCAGGTCAGGTTGGCGACGGGCAGCCCGTTACGGGAGATGCAGCGCGCCTTCAGCAGCTGGTTCGCCCGCAAGCCCCCATCGATCAGGGCAGTTGCTTTGGCGATCTTCAGCTCGGTTGGGCGGGGCGGTACACGCTTCCGCAGCTCGATCGCCGACTCAAACTGCTGGCCATCGATCGTGACGATGCAGACGAACTTGCCGATCCGTTCGTTCGTGAACGTGGCCAGCCGGACGCCACATTCGCCGCGCGAAAAGTCCCCAATGCGCTTGACGCCGCCCGGTAGGACGTTAGCGGTGACGTCCAACGTATCGGTGGACGGTCCGGGTAGCCGAACGTTGCACTGGTCGATCGGTTTGCCGGCCCGGCACAGCAGGTCCAGGTTGCGTTCGTACAGCGTGTGGTACGAGGGTGACGATGGGATGGTTTCGATTTGCTGTGACCGCACTGGCGCTAGCAGACCTGTGGAAAGGGAACGAAGGAGAAAGATATAAGCCTAACGAAGATAAGAACGTCAAGAAACTGAGGGTAATTGAGTTAATATTGATTTTTCACGTCCCTCATGAGGACAGACGCGTCAAGGGTTCGGTGAGTGGGTCTGGTTTAATGCCCACCCGAGTGCCCTATTGTTGTAATAATTAATTCGGGGCCACGTCGAAGGTCGCCAGACGCTAGACGGGAGCCCCTTTGATGTGTTCCCATTTCCTTCAAGTGGCTGTGTCCGGGGGTTACACCACTCTACGGCCGCGGGATGATCTCAACGGGCTGGTATGGGCGTGAACTCGCTTGCCACCCGTCGGTTATCTGGATCGAATGTCGCTCCGCACCCAAGTCTTCCAAATCTGGAATTCAGCCAGCGAGCTCAGCTCAGCAAAGGTTAGAGGGGAAGATCGATGCACACATCGATGGCTGGCACAAAAGGTAGGCCTTTAGGAAATGCAAATAGCGGATTGGTTTGGATTATGACTAAGTGTACAGGTCGCGCGTGACAGGAATGTGTAAATTGCTCGTACCAACTGGTAACCTTCTACCTATTTATGGTTGAATTGTTTGAATGATTCTTGTTTCCGACTTGTAAATGTTAATATTATTAATAATAAGAGCTTTCTTTTAATCACATTAAATCAATAATAAATGACATTAATTATTCTAAGATATCATGAAGTTCATCAAGTTTACTCAATCTATGTTTGTGATTAATTATTAAGGTTTTATGATTTCAAACAGGGTTTGACAGCGTATTTGATACTTCTGTCTTGGATCATTGAAGTGAGATAACTGACATTTCGATCTTGCGATTATAAAACATTCATCAACCGGGTATTAACTCCCACATCAGACCTTCTGAGCTTCTTCTGACGTGATGTCATAATCTGTCATAACAATTACATGGATTGAATGCAAAACTTAGCCACATAAAGCGTGGAAGTAAATATCAATGTATTTTGTACTTTCTATGTCTAACTAACAATTGCAAATTGTCACATTGAATTTTGGTTATTTTGTAATTGCTTTTGACGTTAGGTTTTGTATGAATTATTCGCAAGGCCATAAAATTTTAACCTTTCTTTAACATAACCAGTTGCTATCGTTAAATATTTTCCTTATCCTTCTTACACAATCCTCTGAAACCCGCTGCAATGTAATTTTAAATACTTGAAATGAAGAAATGGTACATTTTTCCCCTTTTTGTTATTTTTTGACTTTATACTGCTCAAAGATTGGCAAAACATTCCCAGAAGAAGATACTTTGACAGCTAATCACACCCTCAACAACAAGCCACAAAACGGTTTTGCTCCAGCAGCATCACTTCAAATCTGACCATAAAAAAGCAAAGATTTGTTTTCCAGAAACCATTGAAACCAGACTCACACCGCTCAGGAGGGAGTCAAAATGTGCAAGCAAATTGAACTTGCTTACAAGCGGGATTTGTTTATTTATTCCTGCTCGAGGTTTCGGTGGAAAACTCTCCACCTTCACGATGGTAAACACATTCCACAGTGTGTCTGGCCTGTTTTCGGGCGTGGTAAAAATTTGGCAGTTGTATTGATTTCACCATCCAGTGCAGGGTCCCGTTAACAAGCGCGTAGGTAGCATAGTAGAACAGAGACATTAACACGCTCGTTCTACGATCATATTCACACTTAAACTTTTGGAATGGTAAGCGGCAGCAGTATAGATCGATGGGTAGGATAAAAACATTTACATGCTACTGGGGTGGTTCTGAAGGGTCGTAAATTCCACCACAAATATATGTATCAATCATTTTAGGGTCTTTTGTCTGTCTATGGGTAAAGTTAGCATACACATAAAATGAAAAAGACTCAATCAACTTTGCACTCATGTGTACGTCACATTTTTACGATAAACCATTTGAATTTATCTCCATCAATCTGGGACGCCTGCGTACATCATGCCAGATGTTTCTACTCGGTGTGCTTAATTCGTTGTGAAGGATAGACGAGAACCTCTCTTCTCGTTCGCATTCGCATATCCACATGTTTCTAATGAACGCATGGTGCAAAATTAAATGATTTATTGCCCACCCGGGCATTGTTAAACCACGTCAAACATCTTACCAAAGACATTCAGAGCACGGCTTACCGATTGAAAGTGAATGTGTTAAAGTCCTGCGACCGCCGGTGGCGGTGCTGGTGTGGTGTGCCACATTCACACTCGAAAAAAGTGGTCGCCGGTTGGGATGCTAAATTTGGCAAATCGATTCTCGACTGCCACCGAAATTGACGTATGCACCCGCAGGTCGTGACTTAACCGACGGCGCGCTAGAAGAATGGTTTGAATGTATTTTTCTTCTTCGGACCAATCTTCCACAACAACGCGGGTGTGCCGTGCATGGATTGTGAAATTGAACGCAAATAGCTAAGACGCGTATTTATGTATGCCGATCGCGCTTAGCCCGGTGCTGATAAGCGGCGCAAGATAGCACGCCGGTTTTTGGAGGAAGGTATGGTGATGAATCATAAAACTGAACTGCGCCTTTAGCACCCAGCGCCAGCCTGCGGGTTTGCAGTTGAAGGCGACTTCCTTGTTATATGCGAGAAGCGTTTGCTTGTACAGCTGGACCAGTAACCGCGGGACCTATTGCGGAATGTGTTGCTTCGTTTGGTGAACAGTGCAAAAAGAAAGACGACGTGCTTCCCTTCGGCGAGGTACTAAGTGGGCGTTTGCCAACATGACAAATGTTTGTCGCGCGCGCGCACGCTGCTTTATTCTGTAACCTTCAATTGGCGGGAGCGTATCAGCAGCGAACGCATCTTCATTACTTTAATATGATAATTGTTTGGTGGTGGAATGATATGCTGGCGGAATCAATGGAAAAGGCCAAATGGAAAAACCCAATGTAGCAAAATTGGGTGATTGGGGCTGATAATCTAAACAGTGGGGAATTAGTTTTGATTTTTTTTATTAATGGTGTAAACATACATGTTCATCTTTTTTGTTGTATTCTCGTTTCTTCTCTTGTGTTGTGCGATAAATTCCAGTAAACCGTGGGGGATGAGGCGGCCATGGTTAGTTGCTTTGTCCTTATTACCAGCAAACACAAAATGCTAACAAACTTGAACGATAGACTTGAACCCAGGATCCTTGGAGTGTAAAAACGTGGACTGTACCGTAGGACCATCAGTAAGCTCCGGACAACACCGTGTAAATAGCTAGTTTTAATCAGCCACTAGTTGGTTCAGGCGCTGCCATAGATATAACGATTACTTGAGAGAGGTTACTACCTCAATATTGCCAACACAGTTTGGAACATTAAAATATGAATGTCTTTGTACTTGATACAGTTCCTCGAAACAGAAAACATTCAGAATTAATGTAGCACATATTTAATTGGAAATTGTTTATGAAGTACTGGCAATAAAAAAAAGGAAATCATTTAGTAATTTTCTTAACTAAATACCCAAAAAAATGCTGTTTTGCTTCTCCATGGCATTCAAAAGAGTGTTGATACATTCTGAGTGAAACTATAGAATGAATACCAAGTAAAACAAGAGTACCCCTAATGTAAGTAAACATTCTCGATTGCAGTTTCATGCGAAATGATTCACTTCGTTACAGCAGCACACCTGAGGGGCAAATACGATAAGAACAGTTGCACAGTGTTGCTGTACGTCCTTGTGCATGTAAGAGTGTTTGGTTTCTTATCTTGTTCAAGCTACTCCCCCTCAATGAAGAGGGAAATGAGCGCTGATGAAAAATGACGACATCCCCGGAATGCACGTTAATCAGTGGCGTTCGTGGAACTGTCACCCGTTGGGTGTAAAATTAGAACTCCACACTCGGCAGATAGAAAGCAAAATCTCGGCAGCCTGCGGATCCGCAAAATGAATGAACGCGAAAGTGTGGTGTGGTATGCTTAGTTTAAAATACCACCGCACGAACATTATGTATAGGCATCTCGGTATTCGGGTGAAAAACAAGACAACTCGGTTTCGTTGCTGTCTGCTAGGAAGCTGTTTTTTGGTTTGGGCAGGTTCTGAAGGTCGTACACGTATGCATGGTTCGAGTTTGCATTTTTTGTTTTTCTTTCATGTCAGTCGCTCCGTAGAAAACATCTTAAGTTGCACAGCATAAAAGAGGAACGGAACAATAGCAACAAATGGCATTCCGGAGGGGAGGATGGCCGGTTGAACTGGTTTCTTCTGGTCGTTACTTGTTTTTGGTCGGCGAGCATAATAACGGTGGCGAGAAGACGCGTTAACGCGTGCGTCTTCTGAGGTTTGTTGCACTTACTGTAACACGAGCAGAGGGCCACCAGAAGGCTAAGGCGATGGTAATTGTTTCGCATGTTGGCTGTTTTGGGGCGGTGGGTTTTCGGGTGGAACGGAAGGAACGACTGGAACTGGGATACTGGGCAACGGAAATACACACACGCGAACGCACAGAACGGGACACTTAACGCGCGTTTCGAGGACGCAAACAGTGGCGAATATTGTTTCGCGTCGTCTCGTGTTTTCTAATGCTGGCTTGTTATTTGTTTATCAAATTTTCACGCTTTTACGCCACGGCACGAGGTACAGAGAGAGGCAAACACACGTGTGCACACACAGTCACACAGTCACATACACCCACCACACTCGAGATAGATTGCAAGACGGGAGACGAAGTTTATCAGCGGCGATGTGACCGGTCCCGGTCCACTTTTGCTTGCCACCGAGCCGATGCTGTCGAGTGAACTGAACGGCGAAATCGATCCGCCGCGCGCTAAAACATCACGGTGAATGCCGATGAACGTGAGCCGGGACGAGTGAGACTCGCCGTGCTTATAATCGTTCACTACCGAGTTGCTCACTGCACGCGCTTCAAGGGCTCACTGGTTCGCTCTCACTCTCACTCTCTCTATCTCTCTCTCTCTGGTTGAGTGCAGCTGACGCCGCATACGGTTGAGCGGTGGAGAGGGATGCCCTTTTTTCTGCCACACAATACACGCGGCGTACGCTGGTGTTGGGTGACCAGTTTTGAGGCGTTAGAAAGTAAACACACACACCACTCACTTCCCGAGCCGTCGCGAACAGACTGACGGACTGTGCACGGACAGGGTTGCGGTTGCACTGATAAGAAGCACTGTTGCAATTGTGCGATTGTGTGGCGTATGTGTGCGGCTGCAGCGACCGTGGTCTCGAGGGTGACTAATTTGATACTACACTACGCGCTCTTGGACCACCACCACCAACGCACGGGGCACGATGGTTTCGGTGCGTTGGCTGGAAAGCAAGCAGAACCCTGGCACCGAACGCACTATGTGCTCGCTGCATGACGATGGATGGTAAAAAATGTTAGCGCAATGAAAAGATAAGATAAAATGAGGTAAGATAAGCTCTGCTTTGTATACAGCGACTATTTATAATGTCATTTCGTATGTGAGTTTTAGTATGTAAAACTATACGTTGTAAAATATGATAAAGTGTTAGTAATGCATTCATTTAAGATTCGTGTTGATATGGGTTTTTGATTAATTGGGACTATTTTCCAAATCATGTGATGCTTTTCATGCCATATAATACAAGCTTGTATAATGATTTTTAAAGACATTATTTTGTATTACTAATACTAATTGAATTATAAGTACTCTCCGACCTACTACATTTAAAAGTAATTTTATTTTGTTAATATGACCTTCTTTTGGTTTCATGATTGCTCAAGATTTTATAACAATTTGCTCACCCTCATTATGTACAACACTTACAAATCTACCAATGCGTTTAACCATTGCATCAGTAATTTAAACCGAACGGAATTAGATCATCGTAGTTAGACTTCAATGAAAAGTTGAAAAAACTGTAGAAACAGATAATTGTATCTTCAGTTTTTGGTCCTAATATGAAGAACAAAGCAAACGCCTGATCGTTTCTTCTCAATAAATAAAAACAGAAGAGCAAAACTCTTTATACCCTCATACCCACACGCCGCATTGGTCCACTGTGTAAATAGCAAGTGGGGAGAGAGAGAGAGAAAAAACCAGCAAGCTAACGATCGATCCCGCATCAAAAACAGTTTTAAAGTCGAATTTCGCCTGACTTCCGTCCATCTGACTTCAGCTGTGTGCAGGGTGACGTAGACGTAGTTTTATTTATGTATTTAAACCAACTGCTCCTGTACTGTGAGCATCTCGCCGCACCATCTCACTCAAACGTACCACAGCTGCCCATTGTTTTGGGGGGACGCCTGCAACTCTAACGCACGGTTACGCACTCTTGCTCGTCGACACCAGCACGACAAAACGGGACACGCTGAATTCGGAGCGGCCAAAAAGTTAGAGCGCGTTAGAGTGTGTTTCGGGGTGCCGCAATGTAGGGACGGTCAATATTTGGTATGTGTGGTTTCACAGAGGAAGGGAGACTTGTTTGTAATGACTCTCTGAGAGAGGTGTTTGGTCGGCGGCAGGCAGCAGCGGTTTACCGGCTTTCTTATGTGTGAGTGGGTATTCAAATGAGTCTGGTAGGGTTTTTTTTTTGCTATTTTGCTATGCTTTAATTGATGTTTAATATTAATGATGAGTTTATCAAGCCGTAGTTTCCATCTTTAGAAACGTGCATGACTCTAGGTAATACCACATCAAGTCAATGTTTGTGACAAAATGAATAGATACATGGAGCTAGTAATGCATTCTTACAATCGTTATTTACTTCACAGTATTAAAATTATAAATAAATATTTTTCATACAAAACCCATGGTATTATGGCATTCTTTCTATTATGGTGGTTCTAAACCTATGGTATTATTTATGTTTAAGTCACATGACCTTGACTATACCCATAGTGCTATTCAAAAGTGCGACAATTTTGAACTAAGGCTGCCTTCCAGGGCAAAAGTTAAGCGTGGAAGGAAGTATTAGGACGGGGAGAATAATAATCCCTGACACATTTGAGCTTATCCGGATAGAGTTCAAGCATGGTCAAGGTACTTCTATATCTTTGTAATTTAAAACCCGTCTAAAACGCCCATGCTGGGCATTGTGTTAAGCACTTTTTAACTTCCAGTACCATGCAATCTTGGTGCATGTACTAAAGCTTATTCCCGCCGTTCAATCTGATTTATGAACAATAACGTCTGCCTGACAGGCTCCCATCAGAAGGGATGGAAATACGGTCATCACGACGTTGGAGAAGCTTTATTGATTTTCCACATACACACACAAAATGAATCGTCAAATGTCAAACGTGCTGTCCGCGCTTGCAAAAAGCAATCAAGACTTGGCCGTTTTTTGTGTTACCTTTCCATGGTCGATTATCTCATTTTTGCACACAGACAAACACTACGATGTGCATCGTCGTTACGCCAGCGGACAATGCAAAAGGTTTCGGCACCATTGGGCTTTCGAAATCGTAAACTCATCAACGTTAGTGCTCAATGCTCCGCTGTGAGCAGTGGTAGTTGCTTGTCTTACACGTTGCTCGAGTTGTTCTTCTTTTTGTACGTGCAATCGATGCTTTTTTAATGCTCTTCAGGTGGTTGAGCAGATGCTGCACGCTTTCATTCGTGCACACGTATTGTTGTCTTCACCTCCCGAAGGCGTGAGAACGCTCCATATGATGGGTACGCGATTGAGAGCTTTGTGTTAAAATTAGAGTGTAGAAGTTGTAGTGGGAAGAATGACATTGGTTTTGAAAGGAGCAAATTAGTGCCAGACTGCTAATTCACCGTTCATGCATTATTCCTAGCGGCGTGTGCAATACGCCTCTTCCACCAAAGCATGAAATGGCTTTGGCGAACAAGCAAATTTGGCAAAGCTTTTCAAGAGCAAACAACGCCCCACGCGTAAAACTAAAGTAGTGTAACATGTGAGAATACAATGTGAGCAATAGCAAAAGGTGTAAAACGATCCCATCCTTTAACACAGACACTGACACCACGAGCTCACGAATACAGCCCTCCCATTTGTTCCCATTTTGCTAAGGTATGCCTAATTGCTGGTTCCGTTGACAATTACTACCGGTAGCGTGGCGGCAACCATACCCACCTAAAGGCCACCATTATGTGCCAGAACTTATGTTCCACTTCGACCAAAAAGCCACACGGTGGGGGCGTCGAGTTCGAGATGCAAATGAGGCTGCCGAAAATACGCCATCACCGTTGCTTTCGAAAGCTTCTGGGAAGTTTTCGGCTCGAGAAAACGGCTTCCCACGTGCACACTCTCATTTCAAAGTAGAAGCGGAATGGAACAAACGACATTTTTGTGTTACTTTTATCGATTTTGCGGGTAAGTTGCGGCATTCCTGTCACACAGGGGAAGATTTCCCTCCACTCCACTTTGGATGGAATTGAGGACGGAAACGAAACCGCAAGAAGTTCGTGTGCCGTGACCCCCCGGGGTGTAGGGAACAGGGCCTCCGTTGACCTTGATTTGTGCGAGCCGACGTACTCGCAGCTTAACGATATGTCAATGTCAGACATTTCCCGCCAGCCGGGATAGTCGCCCTGGCTTCTCCCGTGGGCGGAATCTCCCAGGATTCTCCCAGCTGGTGGTGGTGGAGCTGTTGGAGTTGATTTAGTTTCGGTGAGTAATGGAAGTCATTACCAGTACGGGGAGATGTGGAATCGGAACTGTAATGATGTTTTTCTTGGCACAGATGTAGCAAATGCGTGTCACAAGTTTCGGAGCTCTTTCCACATCGTCTTCAAGGTCACTGGTGCGGGTGAGTGAAATTCTATCGGAGTTCAATTAGGAAGCGGCATGCTAAGCGGTAGCTAAGGTTTTTCTGTTCTTGAATTACTGTAATCAGGCTGAAGATTCAACCCGAGCCCTCGAGCGGGAGGGGCTCGGGTCGTGAACGGTTAAAAAGGGCTCGAACGGGTGTTAATTGATGCAAATTAGCAGGCGGAATGAGTTGTGTCGCAAGATAAGGAAGCTCATTAATTACCCACCGAGTGCTCTCCGGGTAACATGCTCGCTGGTTGCGATGCAGCCAACGCTCTATGGCGTCGCGATAAGTGTGCATGTAAACAAACCGACATAATTATGAATGTGCGGTTAAGGCCTCTGTGGCGTGTAATTGAATAGGCATTTGATTTGAAAGTTGTTCGGTGACATGGCATTAAATTACGAAACATCTCTGAAAAATTTCGTTTTGTGAGGTGAAAGTACGACACACACTTTGGATATAGTAAATAACAGCTTCTTAGAGATGTGTCGTAGAGGCAATTTGGTATGTTTGGGTTATGTATTAGCGAGGCATGCAACGCAGAAAGGCGTAAGAGCGTTACAACATCTGCATGCATATTATGAGCTGTAAGAAGGTATTTCAAAAACGTTTTGAGATATCTTTTGTATGAAACTTCAATAACAGATAACTCAGATAATGGACAGAACTTCTGGCTTTTAATGTGATTGATATTTATCCATTTTTCTAGTTATTTGATTTCCATATTAAATGTTAAGTATTCTAATCTAAGTAAGTATTATAATATGAATTAAATGTGAAGTACTCGAATGGACTAATTCAAGGACCTTAAAAACTATGTAGATCTTCTAATATCCAAAACATGGTAATTAGATTTGTTGTTTTTTACGAATAAATCTTATTGATCTTTCCAATGAAAATACTGATGAACTGCATTTAAGGCATTTAACTCTTTGCTTTGAATTTATCGAAAGGTTATAGACCTATCAAAAGTTATCACCATAAACTCAAAGTACCGTTGTATTTTTTACTATTGTCTAGGATAGAAAACTATTAAATATATTTCAAGTCAATTAAAATGTATAATTTGCAAATCTCTGAGTAAAACAGGAGCCAAACTCTCAATTTGTGCACCATCTCGACCAAGCTTGAGGAAGTTTTTGATGGAAACCATTAATTCTCGATTAGATGCCTTAGATGCTCCTCTAGCTTAGGTTTTTTTGGTTTTTCTTTATATGAGTACGAGTGGAATTAGTCTGTAAGTTAGTAAGATTAACAAAACACATACATTGATCATTAGTTTTTTTTCTATTCGTTAGTGTTTTAATTTATCATAAACATCTTCTGTGGCATATCTAAAACTACTCATGGACCTCAACCTCTTGCGTTTTTACAGATCCGGTTTGCTTGATTGATTAGTTAAACTTGACCATCTTCACTCGTGCCCCCGATAAATCTTCCAAAATCTTCACACTTCTCCTAGGACCACAGGCATATGCATTGAGTTGAAGGTCTTCACGCCACTACAGCCTGTCCACACACTATTAGCGCACACAAACACATGCGACCAGAAATGACGAGAGCCTCATCATTCCATCAACGTTCCAAGTTCACGGTCTGATCTCACTCGAAGGTTGCGCACCTGCCGTCCGATCGGTCCGGCAATCACCGATCAATAATTCAAGCTAATTTCCACCGCTCACCAAAGTAAAACCGTACGACAATTACATTCCACTCGAAGCTCGTGAAGTGCCCAATTACACCACACATTGTCACACACTGACACACTGGAAGGGGTGTTTGTCGAAGTAGTTTGATTTTTCTGGTGCGTACGCGTGTTTTTTCCCATACAAATTATCAGTGCAACGACACTATTTCCCGCTCGAAGCGGTGAACCACACGCGTCACACGCATCGCTCCAGAATTCAGGTTTTGTGCCCGTTACTTGCTTCCAACCGGTATAAACTCCCGATCCCGTCGCAGTGCAAAACGGTGCTGTTGCTGTTTTGTTGTGATGCGTGTGTTTGCCTCTCGACGAGTAGAGCGTTTCCGCGTGCCGTTTGCTGTGCCCGATCGTGCAGAACCGCCGTGGCGACGAACCCGCCAGCCGAAATGCTACTGAGGTGATCTGCGAAAGCGCGAAATGGTGATGGTACTTCTTGAGCGGCAAGATTCGTGTGTTCCATCAGCACCATGTTTCTGCGTGTGTTTGTGTTGAGAAAGAGAGAGAGAGAAGGAGATTTAAAGGTATGATGCGCTCCCTGTCAGCGGTGGATGAAGAGAGAGAAGGCGCAGCACACAACATAATAAGATGCCCGGCAGAAAAGAGGTTTATCAGAGCATCGAAAACACGCACAACAAAAAACCAGTATGCAAATGAAAACAGGCCTAAGAACTGATGATATAGCTTGTTTTTTAAAGGCACCTTCAAAATTTCCGCCTCCCAGAATTTGGCCTTACCGACATAGTTTTGGAACGGTTTTACATCGATTCAAAGTACAGGAGAAAGTGATCGTTTCCGATCGGCAGCCGTATGACCCGAATAACACGTCCTCTTATCCACCTGGTTGATGACAAGATATCTTGGCCGTGGCGTTGTTGTTGACACGAAAAGCGAACTTCATGACGGAAGAGAACCGGCGCAAATGGGACCATTTTTACGGCCAATTACCTTTTGGCGCACAGCCGCAAAGGCAAATGTGGGTTTGTCCGGTTTATGGTGCGGTCGGTGGGACACGCGGAACGGAACGGATCGTTTTCTTTATGGCCTAAATCGATTGCCACGAGGTGTGGTTGTTGCTGGAGTCGCATTCTGGAACGTGGAGTCTCTGATGTCGTTGATTGGCGGGGAATGAGTTTTAGAAGGGGTCTTGATTGGTTTACTTGTGGATGCAGGAGGATTTCGCGATGGTTTCGCTGTTGGTAATAATATATTATTGTAGTTGTAGGATTTCTTATATCCTTTTAAATTTATTGAAACCCTTTTAAAATTGGTTTAGAAAATCTCAAAATCTGAAAATTTGTTTCCGCGTCCAACAAAGTTGAAATTTTCATGCAAAATCGGCTTCATCCATAGATACCCTTCATCACAAGATAATTATTTAAATGAGTGCTTTTAACGATCACTCCGTGCCGTAATTAGACAATTGTTAAAAGTTTTGATACAATAAAATCATTACATGAGCGCCCTCTCAACCCTGAGGTTGCGCTTAATTGATTGATACCTTCAACCAGCCAACGAACGTGCATTGTTCGCTTTGCCGAACCCATCACCCAGGCCCATCCCAAGAATACGTTGGGCTGGCCCCGGCACCGACATTCACCGCACGCTGTAATGAAGTTCCTTGCCGACAATGCAACTTCGCCTGAATGGCTGATTGCAAGTGCTAGCGCCGACTGGTATGGTGACTTTTAACTCAAACCTCAAGCCCAAAATGATGAGATCATCATCTCCGTCGGCAGCATCCTACCACGAGGTGAAGAATTGCAACTGCATTCCTAGGCACCGGCATCCGCCTGGCGCACAACGCTAGGAAACGGTTGTACAAAGTCAAAAGCCCGAAATCATTCACCTAAAGCCCTTGGATCTTGTTTCACAGTCGTGCCTGAGCGAACAATCGTGTCCCATCCCATGCTTGGCGTGATGCTGGGGCGTCCGGGGTAGTCGTAATTAAAAGCAACTTCTGTCAGCAACGAATCGAAATGGATACAAATGTACCGTGCCGCAGCAGTGGCGTTCGCAGTTGTCGATGCATTGGACATTGGAAGATGTTTATTATCGGGGGGCCCCGGTCGTGCGTTGTGTTTACAATCGATGATCGTGCCGGTACATGCTTTTCGTGGTTTTGATGCGGGCTATCTGGATGCCCATCGAATGATGACTGATAGTTGGGTTGTCACGGTGTGGTGCGCCGATCCGGTGGGAAGTTTATGACACATTGGAAGTACTGGAAGATGAGTGGAAAAAAGGGCAGTCCTTTTCCAGAAGGTCCGCGATACGATCTGTTAGGCGATGAGCGGTTTTTGTTTTCGCTGGAAACAAATGAAGTGCTCAGTCAAGACTACGTGATTGGGACTAGTGTTGGGATAATGATGAAACTTGATGGAAATGTAGGAATGGGAAGGAAACAGGCTCATTTGCAAAAGGAACAAAATACATTCCATCCAAATCCATTCAAATACAAATACATCAATTAACCTACCAATTGATTTTGATTGATTTTCTCCTGGGAATTTATTTGACAGAGCTACATTTTAATCAAAATATATTGATGATATTTGCAAGGATAAATTAAACAGTGTCCGTAAACTATAAAATATTTTAAATTTATCTTACATATTTCAAATCCATTGTTGAATTCGCTGTGCATAGTCTCCTCGAAACTAGGATCGACCCGACCGAATCGACACTAACCTAATCTTAGTCCAAAATTTTTAGCCTAGGTCCGGTCATTCCGAAATACCATACCGTTTGGTTTGGTATTAATCATTTGTTTTTTTCCGGTGCAAGAAGTGACTTCAACTTTGTGGGTGACGTGACATTCAACATGTTAAAGCTGTTAATTTTTTCGCAATGGTATAATTCAAACGAAGAGTGGATAAAAAGTGATAACGGTGGCGAATGTTGGAAATAGCATAAGTATAATGGTATTGTTGTGTTGCTGTGGGCATCGAATATGTATGGTAATGAAAGATTACATCAAATCACATAATGCAAGCACAATATAATCACCAAAACTTTCCCATGACATGTTCAAAAACACATTCACACACTGTATTTTAGCCTTTTGGGTGCAGAAATCAAGCGAATGAATAGTGCAAGTATTCTTGATCAGTGTGCTCATTTAAAAAGTGCATTCCAGGAGAGAGAAAGTATTCTTGTTTTCCACCTCTGGCCTTGTTTCAAGTACGTCCCAGTGTTGCTTGAGGTGAACATTAGAGACACCGGCATTATGCCTAACAAGGACGTTAAGTGAGTTTGTGCAAATGTATTTGAATCTCCATTGCTCTAGAAATCGTTCAACCGCTTGTTTCAGAAACAATGAATGCTCCATATGTCGGCAAAATATTGCCGAAACTCAGCGAATGGAGGTGCTGTGTGGCCATACGTTCCATCGCCATTGCTGGACGTGGTGGATACAAACGTATGCTTTCTGTCCCGATTGTCCGCGCAGGATGTAGCTTGATAGGGAAGAGATCGGTCATCTCCATTTAACGAGTGTTACGAAGTACTCCCTGGTATTGAGTTCATGGGGGATGTATGTTGATGAAAATAAATAAATTTTCATAGGTGGAAGCTATTTTCCGAGGTTGTGTTCTTGCAATGTTTTTAAATATTATCCACATACGACGCTATTTATTGATGAAAATCGTATGGACGTTCTCAACCAAGCCATTCCTGGGACATAGTTTTGGATAGCATAAAATCCATTTCCTCATTAAGTGGAACAACTTAGCTCAGATTTGACTTGTCGTTTGTCGACAAGCAAATAGATCATTTTATACATATTTTCTTAACAAAACAACAAAAACAAAGACCCCTTCATCGTGGCGAACGTTCTCGTAGAATGAATGAATAAATTGACTTTTCTTCGTTTCGTATCACCGCTCAGCTTCGCTATCACTCCACTATCTTCTCCAGCTTGGAAGAAAAGGTTTCCCCCGATGTTGAAAGCCATTGGTTTGAGAGAGGGACGGAGGAATGGGTCCATTTTTAATTAAGAGTCAAATTTCATTTATGCGCATCTTCATTTCCATGCTATCAAGATTTGTCAAAAGCGGCAGTTCGAGAATAAACGTTAGTGTGATTGTGTGTATACTTTGCGCTTTCCTTCCATTCTGCGCTAGCAACCGATTTGAGAATGTCCTTTTTGCTTCCTTAAGATATTGAGATGCTCTAGAAACTTACCCTTTTTTTTGCTACGCAAACTTGTGTATACTGGCCGGCTATAGTTTTTGTGTGTTTGCTTTTTGTCTTTCCGCTTTTTTGTGATCCTGTGTGACAAACCGTGCTCCGGTTTGTCTACTTTAAGGCCTGCAGAAGATGTACGAAGAATACATGAATAATTTAGGACATCGGACGTGGGTCAACGGGCGTAGCGTATTATGGAAGGCTTTTAATGCGCCCTATACATTCATCTAATCAATTCGAGGAATGAATATACATGCGTCTCAAGGAGTTTACGTCCCTCCCTGCGAAGGATTGTCTCCATGGTTTCTTCCCAACGTGAAGCAACCGAAGCTAACGATAATGTTTTTTTTTATCACATTTGTTCGCCTTAATTGCAGGTAAAGAAAGGAGCTGACCTCCCTAGATTGTGTGAGTGCGTTTGTGGTCCCAGTAGTAGACCACAGTAACTTAATTAAAGTAATTAATTGTTTGACTCTAAACCTTTGTCCGGTGAATCCGAAACACAGGCTGCTATTTTGCTGTATGTGAACACTCGGACGTCTACGGAGGAGCCCGCTGTGCTATGCTATCGATATTGGGATATTTGGATTGATCATCAGGACAGGAATTGTGTCGTCTTTCGGTTTTGTTCGTGATTTTCCTTTTGCCTTTTGCCGGAACAAACCCCTCCCCTCCCTGAAACCGTTGATTGTACTCCAATGCGGGGGGAAAATCCAATGCCCTTTATTGGTTTATGACAACACGATCCGGAACAGTCAGCTCATTTTAATGAATAGTGATTCATCAGCAAACCAGGGGGTTTTGCTGGTTCCGGGGTAGGGTACAATTCAAATTCTTTGGAAGCAATGTATCCCACGGACCTGTAGGATGTGTGCCTAGTTTTGGATGGAATACTGTAGACGAGGGAGGAAATGGATTGCAATCGGAATTTAGTCGTAATTGACAGATTTATCAGCAGGAATGGTTTTGCCCGGTTGTATGACAGGTTTGATTAAAATTGGACGGATTTTAATGAATGATTTTAATGAGATATACGATTCGTGTAGCTTAGGTATCGATGACAAAATCATATTTTGATGATGGAGGAATTACTTTAAATATCGATGAATAAAAGTAATTCATTTATTATTAAAACAAGTTGCGTTCAAATTAATTAAACAATCTTCATATTCGCTTCAAATGAGAATAGAAACACAACCCGTCTTGTTAAAGACTGCACTCTTTACCACGGATCCATTTGTAACATACTATTCAATAATGGTTAAACGCCATACCGTTGAAAATGCGAAATAACCATTAAGCTAACAGTTTCATCCAAATTAGTCGTAAATGATTTGATGTTGGCTCAAATTGTCATCCGAACTGAATATAACAAGCCTTCATCTTCAAAGACATGGCACGTTTTGACCTTTAATTTTTGTATTTCTGTTATGCGTCGAAAGGGCACCGAACAGCTCACCAGGAGTGCAATGGTCAAACGAAATCATTATGCCATCTTCATCTGAAATTCTCTTCTCGGAATAACGTGAAGAAACGGGGTGCCAAAAGGTCAAGAGCAGCTGGGGCGAAAAGGGCAAAACCCTTTGCGTAATGTTTGTAACGCGCGTAAAGAGGAGAAAGAGGAAAAAAATTGGTCCAGTTTCTGCTTCCAACAATTTCCGCGCCGAAATGTTTGATGCCTCTTGTTACACCATCGAGCTGCAGCTGTATCTACCTCAAACCCTGTCCCGTTTGCATGCTTCCGAAACAAGCTAATCGGGCTGTGTTCGGGCCTTCATCCTTCATCACGGCTCACCGTGCCCTGTAGAAAGAGTAAAGCTTAATCCTCTGCAGTAGTAGTACAAATAAACATTCCCATTAAGAGCGCAGCAGCAGTAGCTGTGCGGAAAAGCGGACAGGGGTAAAACTTGGGCAGCTCGTAAAATTTTCAGCAGTTTATCTCACCAGCTGGACCGGGGCCAAACGCTGGGTTGGGGTCGGGCAGAGATTATAAAACACAACTTTGGTATTGCCATTTGGGCCAGAGAAAGAGCGAGAGAGAGAGAGAGAGAGAGAGAGAGCGAGAGAGAAAGCAAAAAAAGAGAGAAGTATATGCAAGAGAGAGCACCCTGTTCTAATGGCAGACTATTTGGTGATGGAACGGGATAGACATTTTACAGATAGAAAATGCTCGCCAGGAAAGAAATGGCTGGGATGTGATGGGGGTAATTTCCTTGGTAAAAGTTTTCCGCTCAAGCAGAAACAGCTGCAAAGCCGTTCTGAGGGTGGAGAGGCTGTTTGGCCAAACAAGCATTAGAAAATCGCTTAAACTCCCACAAACTCGATTCACTTGTCAGGAGTTTTTTTTCTGAGCGAGGAAAAGAATGTCCTACCTGTCTGTGTGTGAGATGAGACATGTGTGAGACGAGAAGATGGGTGTTACAGTTTTATTTTTCTTCTTTTAGACTAAAGTTTTAAACTCTCGTTGATCGTCCGTCCTTCGTCTGCTGTGGTGATGGTGTAACAACTCGATTGCCCGACCGTTGAGGAGCAATGTTGCTGCACGGAGCACGACGTCGATACGCATTTGCATAATCCGGATGCGAACAGGGCATGGTTTGCTTAGTTTAGAAACCTTGAAACTCACACACACAAAGGGGGAAAACATCGCTCAACTTAAAACCAGCAAAACAGCGGGAAACACTAATCCTGCTGCGACCTCCTCCCGGGTTGATTGAATGTTACGTGTTACAGTGATTACGCTCGGGCCGCTGTCGTCGAAAACATTCGGTCCCAGGGTTTTTTGGTTAATGTGTGTCACCTGAAGGACACTCGTCTTTCCCCCGTTCTCCCCCAAAACATGGCCGGAACGGACGTCGCAGTCCCGCTGTAATTTGCGACTCTAATTAAATAAAGTCAAACTGTAATGAACCACGCAAAAGTAGCTAAGCAGGCTAAGCAGCAGCAGCAGCAGCAGGTGATGCTTGGGCAGCAACTGCACACACAAACGATGCCCGTCAAAAACCGTCAACTGTCACGAAACGTTGCTGCCTCTGCTCTGCCGGGGATGCTTCCCCACTGGCAATGGCGTCAGCACACGCACACGGACTGCCTGCTGCAGCAAGGGATTGCTTGCTGGCTTGGAAAAATAACACGCGACCCCATGCTGCTCGGCGGGGGGAAAACTCCACCGTTCCGTTGGCTTCTGGCTGGGAGATGACCCGGTTTGGAGACTTTTATTTTTGTAGCAACGACTTTTCACGTGAGAGGTGTGTGGCTTGCGACTTTTTAAAGTCCCTGGAGCGACCTGAAGAGGGGAAATTTCCCGGGCAAACTCTCTCGTGACCTGTTCGATTTGCATGTCAACCCCGGAAATGTGACCGCATCGAGCGACACGAGGCAGCGTGCTACTTGGCGAAGGTAATTAAAGACTGTGTGACCTGTGTGTGAGTGCTGTGTGTTTGGGAAAACGTCAAAAGTTTTCGTTTTCGGGTAAGGAAGGAAATGTGAGTTGAAAAAAGAATAAAAAAAACTACAGACTTCGAAAAACTACAAATAAGAAGAGAAATTAAAGAAAATTAGATCGAGAAAAAAGCCAAACAATTCGACCGTGCGCGTTTGAAGCTGCACAAGTTTGTGCCTTATAATGAAGATGTGCGGCAGGGAGCACTAAAAAAAGGCAAAGGGTGGGTTCAAGGGAAGTTGGAAAGGGAAGGTAAAAAGTTTGTATTTTAATTTCTCTTCGTTGTTTTTTTCTTCTTTTTTTGTAAATGAGACAGCGCCATGGTTTTGCGACAGAGCGTAGTTTCAATTTAATAAAATAACTAGTTTCGGGAAAGTTTGCCCGCACGCCAATGCGGGGGGAAGGAGCACAAACTAACGGGACGCTATTATTTGCTGGAGTGAATGAGCTGCCGCAGCAGTTAACGCTTGTGTGTATGTGTGTGTTGTCTGAAACGTCCTGATCTTGTCTTGGACAGATTGAGCAAAGAGTGGCATATTTTTGTGGAGTCAAACGGTGTTTGGAGTGAATTTTCTGGTTTTTATTTCTATTTTAGTTACATGCGGGGAACGTATCTTATAAATGGAAGGCATTTTTGTTGAACATTTGTTATTGCAAATACTCCAATTTACTCTCGTAAGGAAGTTCGTTGCTTGGAACTAGAAAATTTGAGTGCAAAAAACCATAATCGGATGTTTGAACCATTTATCGTTTAGTTAGAGTTGCCATGTCAATACAGGCGGTATACACACCCTCGAGATACACTAGTAATGGGGGTCGAAACGGCCGCAAAGTTCCGGGTATCTCGATATTTTGCGCATGTCGAATTTCACGGCTTGAAGCAAAGATATCAATAATGTTTGAGTAATTTTACCTGACGTAATAGATTTTAGTCAATAAATTTATCAATTGAAGAAATAATTATGAAATTCCACCAGTAGGCAATTTATATAAAATTTGACAATGAATCTAACCATAATTTGCTCAAAGAATTGTTAAATTTAGAAAACCGTGTATCTCCGAATCTGCGTATAAGAGGTACCGCGTACCTCGCGGACTGCCTGTAGTCAGTCCTCTTACACAGTTTGATGGGTTATTCATGAACTACGTTACATTAAAAATGCAATATTTGATAAATATCCCTCCTATAGCCTCCTATAGCCTCCATTTCTCTAGTGTAAGAACAAATGTTACGCTAACAGAAATATTTTGTTGAAGGTATTTGTTCTTCCTATATTATTATGTTATGGATTGATGCTATAATCAATTATAATTGCTCCATTTTAATATTTTTGGATGAATAATTCTTTTTTCATACAATCATTTGATTGCTAACTAAACATCCATAAACAATATTTGAATTTTGAATAACGTTGAAAGGCTCATTCTGTTCTGTACGTATCCGTTATGAAATTGACAGGATTCAATAATTGCAATGAAAAAAGTATCATTGGGGCCCTTTCCGTTTTAAGTTCGTAGGCTGAAATTTCAGCCTGTCAGCTGTTTGCATTGTATAGCAATTTTCGAGCAGCTATCTAAGTGAGTATAATATACAGGAGGGCTTATCGCAAGGGGTATGAATTTAAAAGGCTGATTTTTATCGCTTCTGCTTCTGAATGAAGATTTTAAGAGTATTTTGTGTATTCGTCAAGCCTCCAGAAAGCTTGTTTGAGCAAAAGGCTTTACCAGTCCTGTCAAAAAGTGATGTTCAAAATTAGTTATAAAAATGCTATGAAACCACCTTGACTACATACACTTTGATGCTAGATTCCAACACCTGATCTCTTTAATGCACCTTGGGGTAAATGTAAACAAAACCGTGTTTTCGAGCAAAAAATTGCAGGCTAGTTTTATGTGTGTTTTTTTATGGAGTGTTAACATGATTTCAGCCTCCAACTGTCAAACTTCATACTAAAAGCTGACTAGAACCGTGAAGGGCCCCATTGCCAACTTTCGAAAGCAATAAAAATGCTTTGAATAACAATATGAGATTGTGCATAATGTTATTTGCACAAAAAAGATTTAGAATAGACCGATTAGCAATATGTAGCAATAAATAAATAAATATGTAGCAATATGCTAGAATGTAACACCCTTATTCGTGTTGGCGTTACGTAATGTATGGACGAGCCTGTACATAATACTAAAGTAACAAGTTGTTGTCTTAAATACGAACAAACAAAACGTTGGAGGCAAAACGTTATATAAACTGTAAATGACTGTTGCTTTAAAGGCACCATCGAATGCTTACGGTCAATGTATGTGTGATTTCTAGGCAATATTCGACAACATCGACTAATGTATTTTCTGCTCAACAAAATTCTCCTTCAAACTATTGCAACTAGTATGTGTACACGAAATGTTAAAAGAAAATGGCATAATCTTCGTATTCAAACCCATTATTGGGGCCAGCACTCTTCGTCATCTTCGCAACCCTAGTCTGCGCGAACGTGAGTAAATGTAGTAACATCAAGCAACCTTTTGTTCTCCCTGGTACGCCCGTTGTCGAACAACCGACAAGTCCCGGAAAATCCGCCCCGGGCTAATGAAAATCGTGCCCTGTCAAACGTCGCCGGTGCAGATGTGTTGATCCCATGTCCTGTGGCATGTGTGTGTGTGTGTGTGTGTGTGTGTGTGTTTGGATGTGTGTACTCAGCCCACATGGTGAGGTGACACTTGGACCGTGGGCTCCTCGCGACACGACGACAACGCGTTTTCGGGCACGCACCGTTACGATGCGCGCGTCCAAAAAGGTTGCGCTCAGGCCGCCTTCACTCCTCGGCGAGTGCGTACGAGTGCTAATGTGAAGTGCTCGTGTGAAAGGCACATGTATTGGGTGTGTATGTATGTCCTTGTTTTCACGGACTTACCTGTGTATCGGGGGGCTTTTATCTTAGACGCTTAAAAGCGAAAAAAGAGGCATTATAAAGCAAAATAGGGAAGTTCGCCGACATTCTTTCGCCTGCCCACGGCCCAAAGGTGAAGGACTTCAGGACGACCCATTAACACCGTGTGTGTGTGTGTGTGTGTTTATATGAGTGGCTGAGAGAGAGGGAGGGCGAGCGATGGCGAGAAAAAGCGGCTTGGATTACCGGAACGTGTGTTGCCTGCCTGAGAAGCGGACGGAAATTTTCGCCGGAAATGGTTCACTTCCGAACAAGAGGAAGAGAACGGACGGACGGCTCGGAATGGGAAACAGGGATAAATCTGAACAATGCTTGTCGGGGTTAGAGAAATGAGTGGGCAGGAACATGAGGGGAGGGGAGACGTTTGGGACACCTGAAGCAACGGTGCTTTGCTGTAAGTATCAGTTACTTTGTTTGGGTAAGGTTGGGAGCGCTACCGAGCGGGATTGAGTTGAGTTGGGGCAAAGGATTTCCTTCAATTCCGTCACGTGACGAGACGTCAACGTTCGTTCTTAACTCATACACACACAAACACACACACGCGCATGTACTGCGGAGGTTGTTTTTTTATGTGATCCTTCACTTTAGTGAATAGTTTGACGCTGTATTGCGGCACGGAAAGTGTCAGAAAATGTGTTTTACTTTTTGCGTTTGGAAAGGTTCCGCTTGGGTGCTTTTTTTCTACTCGGAAAAGTACAGTACAGTTTAGCTACGTGAAGAGTAGGTGGGCTTTGTTCGTATTGCCGGGCCGGGTGGCTTAAGTTTCGTTAGTAGAATTGAAGTTGATTTTCTAGGAAATGCAAGTATTTTTGGATGAATAAAAATCCTTTGTTGAAATCTATTGGGAGTCGTTACTTTGTTAAGGAGCTTATAAGATACATAGACTAGCTTTTCCGGAAAAGATTTATTTTTAGTTTATTTTCTTTCTCATTTGTTAATGTTTCTCATACTGATTTTAGTATGAGGCTATCTTCCGCATAGCATTAAAGAGTTCAATAAGGAAGTGTATGCAAATTGTGTCAAAAAATCCTTACTTCACAATCCTTTCTTTTACAATCGGAACAACAAGAAAACATCTAGAAATGGAATATTATGCAATTTTCATAATTTATTTTTTCTTGTATACATTAAACACTTTCGTTAGATGAAACATAGGTTAATTACCTTGTTTGTAGGAAAATAATCAATGAATCGATTGCTTCTTCTCGAGAATATTTATTTATTTTACGTTTTTACTATTTATCCAACCTTTCCCATAAGTTTTTAATACGGATTTGACTCATAAAATCCATTAATTCTTCAATTGACTAATTTACTTAGTGATTACGTTTATCATCGTCAAATTGTGATTGATGAAAGAGATCTCGCATCGCTTAAGAAATCCAAAAACTTTTCGAGTTGTACAAGAAAAACCAAAAATGTTTATTTGGATGAAAATGAGAATTCGGTTTTGGATTTGTTTTAAAAAAGTTGTTAAAATATCAATGAAAAATTTGATACACCCTTTCTGATGGATACATTTGTTAGTCGCAAATATTTGATGGCTTCAAACTCATACAAAATTGTGAATGTCTGGAAGTATCTTACCCATTTTTCTATAGATTTAGGCATTATCTTTTTTCAATTAATCAAACAAGGTGGTCAGCACAAACACGTGTTACTTTTGATGATGATGATGAAAAGTCCTACCACCTATCCCCACACAGATTTGAGAAGGACAAAAGTATCTATAAGATAATTGATAGGATATTACAAACGATCTTAAGCTTTGCATGAGGCAGACTACCAAAACCAATTTGATAAAATGAACTACGGTTTTGCCTATGACTCTGTTTTTGGCCACCATAATGCGAATGAGGATTTCTATGGAATTTTACCGCAAGAAAGTAACGATTACTAAGGACTTGTATGATACCTTGCACTCCCCGGCTGTCAGATGAAAATTTGTCTAAGTCTGGACTGGACTAGACGAACCGACCTGTAGTCCTGGACCTTGGACAGCATCAAAAGTAAGAGTTCACTGTTTCTAAAGTACGTAAATGTTTTTTGTATAATACCAGCTAGTATTTGTTCAAATACCAGCTCAAACACATTGATAATCAAAATGACACCAATATCAACATCAAATTTACTATTCTGTTTAAATAAACCAGTTTTTGCCATTCCCTTCGTCCCTAAAATGTCCCTTATAGTTTTTTTTTAATTTTCCATTATTTGTTAAAGGTCAACCAGCACAGCTGAGCTCCTTCATGTTAAAACTGTTTCGCTTTATGGTATGGCCAGAATTTCTAGTCAAGCAACAAATGAAGCCATACACAAAACACGACACCACTGAGCCTACAAGCACTGGTGGATGATAAATTTGTTAAAAAATTATAGCAAATTTCACAATAAAATTAAACGACCACCAACACCCCCCGCAAGGACTTATCGAGACCGAACCGATCTGCAGCGTGCAAACACGCTGGCCGGACCGGGCTGCTTCCCTCACCCCCCCTCCCCATCGGTGCAATCTTGAGATTTTATCGCGCGTGAAAACGGACCAATAACTTACGGTGAAGGAAGCAGTCGTGGGTTGCCTGAAGCGTGCAACACAAAAAAACGGGACCAGCCGCCCATTCACACCTTGCCTTTTTTTTCGATCGGTTTGGGCGGTGGATGAGGGCTTCGTGTTTTTTTTGTATTCGTACTCTTTGAATTGTGGCCCATTTTTGCGCTGTCTGCCCATTACGGGTAATGGTAATAGCCCACGGCATTACCTTTTGCGCGCGGGTACTTGTTGCGCGGTTGGGCTGTGATGGTGTTTGATTTTGAAGCTTGACGGGTTTAGAATTTCACTTCCCTTTGGGGAATCTGTGTGTTTTTTTTTCTCTTTTCTAGAGCAAAGAGCTTCAATATTCAACGCATTTTCCTCACACACATATACGCACACAGACACTATATCCGAAACACTATAATAAAAAAGGTTATCAAACAGTGAATGGCGTCAAGTCAGCAAATTTCCGTACGGTTCGGTGGGAGCCTTTTTACTTCATTGGAATTTCGAGTTTTTTTCCCTCATCCATGTACGCCTTTCCGCCTTCCGGAAGTAATATCTGTGCTGTGTACCGATGTGGCCTTCGAGCTGTGTTTTCCTCGTTGCTGCAGACACACACACCGACATGCATAGCTGTGAATTGTTTGTTTACATCTGTGGGCTAGCAAACAGAGCGCGAAGCGAAGAACAAATCAACCGCCATCAACAGACCACGTGGGCACATTCGATGGATTTTTCAACCCTGCTCCCCTAGCACAGAAAACAGTGAGCACTTTTTTTCGCCATTCCTGTAGGCCGGCGACGATGATCACGTGTGATTGTGTGTGTGTGTATGTATGTGGTTGAGATTTAAATCGACAAAGGGATCTGGACCACTCACAGCTTAAAATTCGTGTTCCAGAAGGGGGAGAAAAACGGTCGATTTTCCCTAATTCCTATTTGTTTATCACGAATACTGCAGATATGCCGTGAGAGAAAATTCCCACACTTACACACACACTTACACACAGACAGCAAGGAGAAAATGAAAAGAGAATAAAATAAAATACAAAAAAAGATCAACACACTGAACGCTTGAGCGCGTTGTTTTCGAACTGTTTCACTTGCCGTTCCTTAATTTCCGGGGCGTACAAACGAAAGCGTAGCAGAGCGTGCTGTGTGCACTTCGGGAAACGTGTCTTCGGGGCCCGCTTTTCCCGAACCGCTGCTATGCTTCGCTTGCAAGGATATGTACAACTGTTCTCTCTTCGTCGTGCTCTCTACTCTCCCGCGCGGGCAAATCAGAGAAGCTTTTCCTTTCCCAGTGGCTGGCAAAATGGGCAAAAGTCGACATTGGCGATTTTAGTCCTCGCTTGACCCTGCTCGAGTTCGGTTCGTTTCGGCAGAAAGCGGGTGTGTTCGGTTCGTTCGTCACCGTTGCGTAGCCCGCAAATCGATTCCAAACGTCGTTGTCGCCGCACTGTCCTAGTGGTACCGTAAACAAAAGGGACCTGTTTGTTTTTTACTGCAACGCTAACAGGGAAGAGGCTTTGTGGGTTAAGAAAAAAAACGGGCGGATTTCCTGTGCGTCAGTGAGTATCGTGTTCGGGGAATGAGAATTTGCACGAAATCGAAGATATTCTGTATCTAACGTGTTTCAGTTTAGTGTGTGTGTGTGTTTTTTACGCATCTTCGTTTTCCCGCTGGTGGTTCCCAGCTTTCGTTCATTGTGTTTTTCATGCGCTCGGCACGTGTTGGGATGGTTTGTTCTTGTTGGTTGTTGTTTAAATAAAGCTCCGATGGAAATGAGTGGCATCGTGAAGCCGTTCTGCCTGTAAATGGCTACGCTAGAGATAGCTTCTGCATGTAGGGCAGTGTGTAGGAAGATTGAAGGTGGTGAAAGTAACAAACAAGCTCAACATTTATTTTAAAACAAAACTCCAACCATCGGGTCGGGTGTTTGCCGTTGCCCTTTGCCGGGGAGGTTGCCGCGAACAGTACCGTTTGGCTGTGGCGTTCGAACAGATGGAATTCCGGCACAGTGATTTATCGTCCAGCTGCCGAATGGCATAATTTATGCCTGCATCCGAAAACCTCCGGCCACGGGTTCGGGAACGACTCGACGCGCCATGCTGTGCGGGCTGTTGTGCACTTGGAAATGCTCCGGATGCACTATTCCTCTGTGTGTGTGTATGTGGGATGAGAAAGAGTGAGTGAGACAGAGAGAGGGAGAGAGGAGAGAGGTCGTGCACCCAGTTTCCCTAGTGATGCTGTGAAATTGTTATGATGCTGTGCTAGTTGATGAGCGCTGACGAGGAAGGTGATGAGTGGTTTGAAAGAGCCATAAATCCTGTCGAACCCTGCACAGTGAAAACATACTGTGGGTGTGTGAGTGACAAGGGAAAATATGTGAATAACAGAAAAGAAGAAGTTTGGGAAAACAAAACGGCGAAGTACAAAAATTCGTGTACAATTTGTGTACGAGATCTGTTTTTGTGTGACGTTCGAAAACGTACGATTTGACAAATCTTCTGCATCAATCTAACACAGAGCGCCAGAGCGGTTGGCTGGTTGGTGCATCTTCGATGTGCTGCTGGCAGTCATAAAGGTAATGCCATCGTACTCGGGGGAAGTGGAAAATGGGGTGAAAGGGATTAGAGCGTTGCCCTTTAATGGGTTACTATTTTTGTGGTATTTCATTTGTTCTTTAAAGCTATACATTAAAGTGTTTCAGCAGACATTTTTGGAAGTAAAATGTAGAATTCTTCAAAGCACTTGTCTATTTACGCCTTAAAGTATGCAAATGACGATTTAGTAGACGTTTGGGTATAAATAAAGGCGTTTTATGCTATCAATCTTGCGTTCGAAGCTGCTTGGTCCTTCAAACCGGATATGAAATCTATAAATTAATGAGTTAGGTTGAAAGTAGTTTAGATACGGTATGTTGAAAGTTTGAAGACATTTAATTAATCTTGTTTCGATTTCAAATTAAATTTAATAAATAAACGAATAAAATATTTTTTTATATTGCATACCTTCAGGCATATGGTATAGTCGTCAAGGAGAATAATTTTTAAAGGATTTAAAGTTTTGATACCTTGTGAATTGTAAATGGTAATTTTATGTTAAAGTTTTTTTTTTTAATTTTGAAGTTTCTAGTATTCTAAAAGTAAAATTACATTGTTTAATACTAAACCGTCAGGCGTCTAATGTGCTATACAAGCGTTCAACACTAATATTTATTGGCATCGTTTGTGGATAAACTAATGTTGTATGTGTTTTATTATAAAGTATTTTACCAATAGTTTGCATATAATGACAAACAAAGAAGAATGCGGGTGTGCTTTGTAAGTGAGCGAAGCGATGATAAACAGAGTGTTTGATGCGGTTTTGCGCTTCGATACGCCGCAGATGAGTGGCGATAAAGTTTTCGCAAACGTGCCGACTTCCAGCTCGATATAAACAGACACACAGAGACAGAAGGATCGGGGGAGGCGATAGGTTCTCATCCACATAAACCAACCATCCGGGGATGTGGTTCGTGGGCACACCGTTTACGTGCTGATGCTGTGTCGTGGAATGCATGGGCGGTGGAAGCCCACGATGCCACGAGCGTCATCGAAACGCTGGGACGAGTTGTTGGGATTTTGTGGCTAGTTTTCGGTAACGCGGTCGGCCCCGCCAATCGAAGTGAGGCAGAGGACCAATCGAAGTGAGGCATGGTAAAGGGCTTTGTTTCGGTACAAAATTTAATTAGTTTGATTGATTTTTCCGGGTAAACGTTTTCCAATCGGTTCCCACGATTAGGGATCGATCGCTAATTGAATGATAAATATCTCATAACCAGCGCTGACGTGATTGATCATAGCAGGGATGGGCAGGGTGTTTGCAGTGTGGACAGTGCGGGTAAGCGTTGTTGGGAGTTGCCGGATTTTGTGGGATTTACTAAGGCGAATGTCGGCGAAAGTGGATGAATAGTAGCGTGAAGAACGTTAGATAAATTTCGGAAAGGGAATGTTGCAGAGATTTGAACCTTTTGTGGTGTTTAGATTTTTTTTTACTTTGCTTCTTCTCAGTACCATACATAAAATTGGAGAAAATGGTGAAAAATAAAAAGGCATAAAGGGTTTCTTACGACTTATTGGTCGGTTCCCATATTTTTTGGGCTCTGCTTACGATTTATTCATTCGTATCACATAGATTTTTAGTTCGTTCCCATAATTTATTGGTATCTTAGGATAGGATATCAATACAATTGAACAAACAAACTCAGGGAAATGCTAAAAAAATTACGATAACACAACAAAAATATTTACCAAAAAATTATGGAAACCATCCAACAAATCTTGGAAAACCCTGTAATTTTAATAAAATAGAAAAAAGGAACAGAAAAACGACTAATTGCAGATTATTTATAAGTATTTTATGCCAAAATGTCATATTTGTAAATAAAAGTGTATGTTCTTTATCAACATAGTTTTTAAGTTTTATTGATAATGTTCCTTTTTAATCATGGTTGGCCGATATAATACGAAATATATTTAAATTTTGTTATGAGAAAGGGAAAGGGAAAATGCATTACACAAAGTAATGAAAATGAAATGAAATTTAACTACAGTTAAAGTTTTAAAACTGTGAGTTTTTGTAACAATGATACAATGATAGCTCTGGGAGGTAAAAAATACAAGAATTATGACCTATACAACAAAAGAGAACAAAGTGCAATTAAGTAGAAACCTAACAATAGATCACACATAAGGCAAACATTCAAGAACCTTTAACGTTTAATGGTAAGCGGTCTTTTTTAGTGCTAGAGTAATGTATGAGTTATTTCTTCATATATTTTGGGCATTTCGATGATTAAAAATTATCAGTTTTGTACGTTTTCTTCTGAATTTATCATAAATTTAACAATAAAGAATAGAATTATGCAAGATTCGTTATTTGCAAAGTTACTTGTTTCCACAATATAATCGATTTGTGATAGCAACCAAACCAAAAAAAGGCAACCCTTCAATCAACTCCGATCAAAACTTTGTGGTTAGCTTCTGCATCCCTTCTTCCTTGCAATTTTACATTAATGCAGTGTAGCTAGGGGGCTCCAACACAATTTGCCTCTAAATGCTTCGATTACAATGTGTCAGTCCGGTGTCAGCTGCAGCGAAAACGGGACTAAATCCCAGTTTTCTATTACGCTGCAACGTTTTGAACCGGGATGATCTGCAGCTGATGGAAAGGAAAAATTGACACCAACCATCATGAACCAACAGTGTGCAGTGTGGTGCAGCTAGCTACAAAGCTTTTGACAAGAAGGGAAGAGGGTGAGAGAGAGAGAGAGAGAGAGAGAGCGAGCTGGCGGTGGCTTTTAATTTGTTATTGAACGGAAAACAGCACCGTGCTCAAAGCGTGCTCAAAATTTAAGGATGCTTTTGACGTCATTGAAAGTGGTAGTTTGACCCAAATTAAATCTGTCAAGAAGGGGCAAAGGAAAATAGAAAAGGCACACACACACACACATACACACACACACACAAACACAAACACACACACACACACACACACACACACACACACACACACACACGTATCCATGCACACAAACACTTAGAACGTGCTTGTGTGATTCTATTTTTGCTGCTAATCAAATGGTATCCTCTTAACCGTGGTAGCTTCAACCGGAATATTTGGATTCATCTATACAAGATAAGGGGATACGTCGACGCTGGACAAGTACGCTCATAAGGGTACGCGAGCACTGTTTCGTAATCAATACACGTCAACGTTGGCACGTGTGCGTGTGCTCTAAAAGTCGATTCGATGGTGGCAGCGCCGACGGCTGCGAAAATGTCGACGGACGGTAATATTGATCCCTCAGCAAAAGGTTGCTGAAGAGGTTGTTTTCGGTCAAGGCTTCATCTTGAGTGGGATGGAACACAACACCCCACTGGGGGATTGTTGTAAAATTGCTTTTCCCGCCGGTGCCGGTAAGTGTCCAATTCGCCTGGGCAGGAGGACGGTGCACCGTGTTGGGCGGGTAGTTGGGTAGCCCTCTGATTTGCTGAGTGGAATTATCACTCGTACGATCTCGAGCGTGAAAGGGTCCTTTTACACACCGGCGTTCTAATGGGGGGATGTGTTTGTGAGCGGTACCGGCACTAATTGGTGGAATCTCGGCTGCAGAAGCAAAACGGGACAAAGCAACGAGCTACAACAAACACGCACAGAGTGAGCAATTCTTGGGAAGGCCAACGTAACGAGTCAGCGAGCAATAGTTTACCACATCGATCATCGATAGTGAAGCGTTGGTAATGCTGTTGAATGTGAGATATTTAGTTGGAAGAAGAAGAGAATATATAAAATCAGCTGTACATTAAACATGGTACTACGGAGTAACAGGCACGTGTGGCGTTCTAATTGGAAGAAAATGAAGGATCTACTGAATCCCGGTTCGAAGGACCAAAATGTTTTTTTTTTCGTTTAGCCTTGTAGAGAAAAACTAAGAAAAAGTTTATGACAGTTAATTCAAAACGTTTTGTTTATCTCTACATTCTGTATGATTGTTTGGTGTTACTTTATTCTAATCAGATACACCCTAAACAAAGATAACTGGAGCTTTCATGTACATGGAGGCGCCTGGCTCCCCATAACATAATATATTAATAATCGTGTTTTAAACATTACATTGGCATTCATTTTATAACAAAACTTTGTTCAGTTATTCTCATTTTAAGGTTACTAAACTGCACGATCATATTCATATTGTAATTATATTCCCATAAAGGCCAGCCTTGATTAGCTTGATGATGTGTTTAGTGGCGGAAAGCAGAACAACATTTTCTGAATCCTTTTCAAATCAATGCGCAAACGATCAAACATCATCTTTCCTTGTTTGTAGCAGAAAATGCTGATGGAACTTTAAACGTTCCCACTGCACCACGTAAACATACATACACAAAGCGAGTGGTAATTTTCCACCAAACATCAAAAGCGATAAAGCCTATCATTACGCGCGTCACGTTGGGAGTTGCTTTCCGGCGTGCGTTGCGTGCGAACCGTAAGAAAGCCAAAGGGGGGACCGCTCCATCTTCAACGTGTCGCTAATGTGCATTCCAGTTTTCTCCCTGCATTGCAGGAACATCACAGGGGAGGGGAGCGGGAGTGTCGGGAGTGTTTTTAATTTTCCAATCTAATGACATTTTTCCCACCCAGCAACGCGCAAACGATCGCGCTAACGTTCTTTCCTCAATTTCTGCCCCATTTCAGAGCCTCCCGGATGGATGGGTGGAAGCAGTGTGTGGTGACGGGGGTGACGGTGTTGCTCGTGCTGGTAGCCACCCAGCTGCCCCCGGTCGGCTCGAACGCAACCGATGCGCGCGGACAGCGGCCGGGTGGTCGCGACCGTTCCACCGGCTCGACCGCCATAGCGTCCCTCTCGTCGGCATCGATAGCGGCCGCCCTTGCTTCGCGCCAAGCTACCGCGGGCAGCGGAAACGGCGGAAGCAGCAGCAGCAACAGTGGCAATGCCTCGAACGGTGCTGGTAACGGTAACAACGGTGGTGGGGGCAAATGTAATATCGCCCAGTTGCGTTGTGCCAACGGGACCTGCATACCGGCGTCGAAATTCTGCGACGGCAACTTCGATTGCCTTGATAAGAGCGACGAGCCGAAAGCTTGTACAGGTAAGTGCGCTTTGATTACTTCCTTCTTTTTTATTTTTTTATTTTTTTGGGGTCTAACTTGGATAAAAGGAAGAGTCGGAAAAGGGCGACGGCGTACTTGAGAGTTATGAGTTTGAAGTGGGGGAGACCGCTCCACTCGTTTTGATTTTTATGTCACACCGTCACAGCGGGTCGGAATTTGCTTCTTCAGACCTTTTTTGTTGTTTTACTTCCCTTTCAATGAGTCTTACAAATGCCTCCACTCCTCTCTCGCGGGAATAAAGAATGCGAAAAATGGGAATGTGCAAGTCTTGCCGGGGCGGTTAATACTCCTTTGTTCCCGGGGCAATGTGTTTGCAATTGAGCCTTTCCGAAATGGATGGAAACAATTTTTTGTTTCGTCTTCTCTCTGCACAACGCAAGGCTTTTTGGTGCGCAAGGCCATCGTAAATTGTTGAATTGCTTCACGTGTCGTTTCGTTTCCATTTAGCCAACCCCGCTGGAAAACGGTAACGAGCTCTGGTGCAGTGAATCGTAGCCAATCTTTGCCTCCAAAAAAGGCCCCGCGCGTATGTTCGTCCACGAAACTTCATCAAAATTGGAAAAGAAGCTGATCCTCAGCTCAGCAAGTTGCTTGTGTGTGTGTTTGTTCTTTTTTTTCACTTCTTTTATTTCATTTCTTCTCCTCCTTGCCTTACCTGGTCCCAACCACAGCACAGGAGCTGGCTTTGTTCGCGTTGTAACACGGCTCGCGTGGTTAGTGGCGCCCGGTGTAAAATGAATCACCCTGTTGCGCCGGAAGCAAATGGACGTTTGATTGTTGTTTTTCGCTCGTGTTGTTGCTTTGTCTCGGGAGCGGGCAGGTTTTTCTTTTCCTTCTGTTTTCCTGGTACTGGGCCGAAATTGTTTGCCATATAACCTCCCTGCGGCGCACGCGGGGCAGTCGCTATGCACGCAAACACACTCTCACAAGCTTTATGAAAAGCGGTGCAATTGAGCTTTTGAATTAAATTTTCGGCGCTTGATTGTCGCTCAGCGTGGGTTTTTTGTTTTGCGCGAGGCTTTCGCAGGCGGGCAATATAAAGAGGGAATAATATAAATTTCATGCAGCCATAAAAAAGCGGCACAGGCCGTGCCCGCTTTTGGCTCAGTAGACCTCACTGAAGGGTTCAATTTTCTTTTTAGCTTTCGGCTCTGAGCAATTTGTTTGTAGATAATGTTTGGAAATGAAGTTAACTGACTTATTAAATTGGTTAAAATGTTATGTTATTAGACATGTGGCCAAGACAGCGACCAAATGGTGCAAAAATGGTTTCGTGTTTAGGAAATTAACTATAATTTGTGGCTGAAAAAACAAATTTTGATTATAGTTGCATTAAAAACTATTGTTTAGCTGCCAAAAAACTTCAATTAAATTTTGACTCTTGAGTATCAATTTTTGACGGTGCGCATCAATGTTTTGCTCCAACTCGCCTAATTTCTTTCTTCAGTCAACACTTTTAGACTCTTTCAATAATCATAATAAATTTAAAATATATTTGAACAAATTCAAGATAACTATAATATCACAATTTAACAAAAAAATTACAAAATTGTAAAATTTGGTTGTTATCAATATAAAAAATTCATGAAATTTAATAAATTCTCAAAGCATTCTTTGTACCTAAAATACATACCACCTTCATTCACTTTATGAGATATTTTAAAATGACCATAACAATTTTTAAATTTCAAATTATTTCTATGAAATAATGAATTATTAAATTTTATTTTAATAATTTTGAAGCACACAGTTTCAGATTGAAAGTTTCAGTTTTTAAAACAAACAAATGGCAGTCAAAAACTGATGCTGAACTTTGTTGCCCTACAGACACAAATAGACAAAAATGAACTATATCGACTGTATGAACAACAATACTGATGCATTTGCTACAAAGCCGAATGAATGATTAATTATTTATTAATAAATAACTTAAATAGTTACAAATGAAATGATAATTATTTCGATACGAATAGAATCAAATGATATAATTCACGTTAAATGATGGAAACAATTAAATAAAAAAAACATTTTTGAAACTCTTTAGTCCTCAAACCTAATATCTCAAGTGGTATAGTGTACTTCCTTAGTTTTCACTTTAAAAAAGCTTTACCCAAAATGACAAGCTTCAAAACTTTGTCCATACATATTTTTTACAATTTAACACAAACCTTCACTCACAATGGTTTTGACGAGCGATAAGTCAAACAAACAAAGTTGTTCCTTCAAAGTCTGCTAAGCCAAATTCAGCTTTTTGTTGGCCCCTTAATCTCTACAACCACAACACTGAAAAAAAGTAATTCTCAATTTTTCCAATCAAATCCCATTCAACTCCGAAGTGGTCGAGGTGAAAAAAAACTCTTCCTTCCCGGCGCGGTAATCAGCATTGACGGTACTTTATACCGTCTTTTTGCCCCGGTCTAGCTGTTCCTATTTTTCTACGAGCTCCCCGTTTTGTGCCCTATCATTATCGCCTGGCAATAATCATTCGCTTCTCACGATGGACCACTTGGGCGACGGCAGTGACTGCCGGCCGAAAACTGTGCAAACTGCACTGTGTCGGTGCATTAAAAGTGAACTGCTTTTTGATATCACGGTGCAGCCGCCAACCAGATGTTTCGGTCCCGTGGCAGCGAGGTGGAGGTAAAGTCGTTATCATTGATCCTTGCTTTCGACGCTTTGGAGGGCTCACCGTGTGTTCGATGGGAAACAAAACTTTTTCTTTTCCCTTTGGGAGTCTATTTTTTTTCTTCTTTTTCCGGTTGCAGTCAAGCACAAAATGCATAAAAGCTCTTACCGCTCGGGGGCTTTCATGGTGGTATAGAAAATTTTATTCTCAGCTAGCCAGCAGAAGAAACCCATCACCAAGCGGTAAAGTTTTGGGGCAAAAGTTTTAACGACCATGAGACCATCGAGTTCGTGAAAAGCAGTGAAAAGCCTCCAAAAACTAGCGGAAAGAACCGAGTGGGCATAAAGGCGAGTAGCGAAAAGCGAAAAACTGCAACTTTAACTCACACAAACACAGAAATGGACAGTTGAGAGAGAAAATTGTACTCTCCGTTCGGACATCCGGTTGGGAAATGACCGCCCAAAATTTGTTGTCTCTCGAGTCGAGTGTGTCACCGGTAAAGGGGGTGTCTGTGGTCAACGCCGGTTAACGGATTTCCGGAAAGGAAGATCACGTTCCAAGGCTGTGCTCGTTTCGGAACCTGCTGCGGAACCTGGCAGGCGATCGGAATGCGGTCCGATAAACTTTGCTTTCCGGCTTCGGGCTGTGTTCTGGCAAACTCAAGGCACACTGTCACCCTAGGATGAGAAGATTGTAAAAAACAAGACAATGTAGACTAGAGAAGTAGAACACACAAAAAAGAGCAACTTATGATTGAATATGAGGCCAAAGTAACTTTTGCGTAAAGTGTATTATAAGTGGAAAGTTGACGAAGAAAAAGAGTTGTGTCTGTGTGTGAATGTTGTTCACGAGGTTAACAGAGCTTTGATTGTTGTGAGCTAACCTGGCCCGGACTCATTCACGGCGGTAACTCACGGATGACAGCAAGGCGTCATCCGTCAATGTATGCGTGTGATCGATCCGGGGGTCATCGGTTGCGCGGTCACGGACGTTGACCGCCAAACACCAGCGCGCACTGAAGAACTAGCGGTCAGCAAGGAAGCGTGCTCGAAGCCAACACCAAATTGTAACCAAGTGAAGTTGAATATATACGTTAGTAAATTTATTAGTAACGCGTGAGTTTTATTCGACCACCTCTGCGATCGAAAGAACATAAAAGTGGCGACGAGTAAAAAAAAAAAAAAAAAAAAGGATTTTTTTTTCATTGCATTTCGACTGTGAGTGAAGTTGTGCTTTTCGAAAAATTACGCGCCCGCGAGCAAAACGCAGAAGGATGAGCACCAGCGAAAACGGTGCATCGGATTTCCCCATGGAAGGAGAGCAGCGAAGATCATCCTTGCTGCGTTCGACTGGTTTTGCTACGGGACAGCAAATTTTTCCACCCGCGAACGAGAATGTTGTGCCAACGGTGAATCTGCCATCGCAGAATGCAGCGGGGCAGCCATCGCTACAGCATTTTGCTGCGTCATCATCAGTGCCGGCGCAGTCACCCGATTCTGCGATGCTGATGCAGATGATGCAGTTAATGCAACAGCAGATGCAGCAGCAGCAGCAGCAGGTGCAGCAACAGATGCAGCAACAGCAGCAACTAATCACGCAAGTATTGCAGCAGTCACAAGTTACAAACCAGCAAAGCCAGGCCTTCCCGACGCAGGTCATTGCCCCCAGTAATCCGGAGTTGATTATTGATGCGTTGTCGGGTAGCATCACCGAGTTCCGGTACGAGGCGGAATCCGAAATAACTTTCGATACGTGGTTCGCGCGCTACGAGGACCTGTTCGCACAGGATGCCTCCCGCCTCGACGATGCAGCAAAGGTGCGCTTACTGGTGCGCAAGTTAGGCCCTGCGGAGCACGCACGCTACGCTAGTTTCATCCTGCCCAGCGTTCCTCGGGAGATACCGTTCGATGAAACGGTGAAAAAGCTGAAGGCCCTTTTTGGGAGAGCTGAAACGCTTGTGAGTAAGCGCTACAAGTGTTTGCAGCTAACGAAATCTCGTACGGAGGATTTCGTGTCGTTTGTTTGCCGCGTGAACCGCTCCTGCGTCAACTTTCAGCTGTCCGCAATGAGCGAGGAGCAGTTCAAATGCCTGATATTAGTGTGCGGCTTAAAGGATGATGCTGATGCGGACGTGCGCACGAGACTTCTCTCTCGTATCGAGGAGAGAACCGACGTCACGCTAGAGCAGCTCTCCGCTGAGTGTGAGCGAATCTCCAGCTTGAAGGTGGATAGCGCCATGATCGCTACTCAGGCGGAGGAGCAAATCCTAGCACTAAGAAGTAGAAGCAATGCACAACAGCAGGCGAGCAAGTGGAAACAAAGGAAGCAGTACCAGCATACGAGGAACAGTGATAATGTAAACAAACCACCTGGGCCGTGTTGGTTATGTGGTGAGGCTCATTGGGCAAGTGAGTGCTCATATGCTCTGCACAAGTGTCGCGATTGTAACGTAACCGGTCACCGAGAAGGTTTTTGCAACCAGCAGAAAAGAGGCAACAAAAAGGGGAAGTACAAGAAAAAAAAAACGCACGTCGGTGGACATGCGTACGGTGACGGTCAATGTTTGTAATGTCCAGCAAGCTAGAAAATTTGTTAACATTTTCATCAACAGTAACAGGGTCCGCCTGCAGCTTGACACTGGATCGGATATTACAGTAATCGGACGAGAAACGTGGCAGCAGCTGGGTAAGCCAACACTGAAGCCGGTAACAGTCCACGCAAAAACAGCATCTGGGTCCCGCCTTGATTTGGATGGTGAATTCGAGGCACAGATAACGATCGGTGACAGAACGCGGTCTGCTGTTATACGCGTTATGGACTCGGCCTTGCATCTTTTGGGGGCCGATATGATAGCAACGTTCGAGCTCGGTGCCGTCCCCATGGACCAGTTTTGCAACAAGGTGGAAGCAGAGGGAGTGAAATGGGAGAGCCGATTCCCTGCATTGTTTAAAGGCAACGGATTGTGCACCAAGGCGAATGTACAGATTCAGCTCAAGCCAAATCACCGTTCTGTGTTTTGTCCTAAGCGCCCGGTAGCGTACGCGATGCGAGCAACGGTGGACAAGGAGCTCGATCGCTTAGAGGATCTAGGGGTGATTACTCCGGTGGATTATTCGGACTGGGCGGCCCCAATTGTGGTGGTGAGGAAGCAGAACGGCAGCGTGCGGATTTGTGGAGATTATTCAACTGGGTTGAATGCAGCTCTTCAATCGTACGAATATCCACTCCCACTCCCAGAGGATATTTTTGCAAAACTGGCACAATGCAAGTATTTTTCAAAAATTGATCTAACGGATGCATTCTTGCAGGTACAAATTAAAGAGGAATATCGTCCACTCCTGACGATTAACACGCATCGCGGATTGTACCATTACAACCGTCTACCACCTGGCATTAAAATTGCTCCAGCCGCGTTCCAGCAACTCATCGATGCAATGCTCTCCGACCTAAAATGTACATCTGGGTACATGGATGATGTAGTTGTTGGAGGCAAAACAGAACGCGAGCACGATGAGAATTTGCTCAACCTTTTCCGGCGCATAAAGGAGTACGGATTTACAATTCGAGCGGAAAAGTGTTCGTTTAAAATGCCAAGGATAGAGTACCTGGGTTTTGTTATCGACAGACAGGGTCTCAGACCAAACCCAGCGAAAATAGATGCGATCCTGAAGATGCCAGCACCGACGAACGTTAGTGAGGTTCGATCCTTTCTGGGTGCTGTGAATTATTACGGCAAATTTGTACCAAAGATGCGAGAATTGCGATACCCGCTGGATGCATTGCTCAAAAATGACACCAAATTTGTTTGGACACGGGAGTGCGCAAATGCTTTTAACAGGTTCAAAGACCTGTTAGCATCCGACTTGCTGCTGACGCACTACGACCCGAATGCAGAGATAGTGGTCTCTGCCGATGCATCGTCGGTTGGACTAGGCGCGACCATAAGCCACAGGTACGCGGATGGCTCGCTGAAGGTTGTTCAGCACGCATCGAGAGCCCTTACGAAGGCTGAAGCAAATTACAGCCAAATTGACCGCGAAGGTTTGGCGATTATATTTGCTGTGAAAAAGTTTCATAAGATGCTGTTTGGGCGCCACTTCCGATTGCAAACCGATCATCGACCCTTGTTGCGGATTTTCGGGTCACATAAGGGTATACCAGTGTACACGGCAAATAGGTTGCAGCGGTTTGCATTGCAGTTGCTGATGTATGATTTTACCATCGAGTACGTGCAAACCGATAAGTTTGGCAATGCGGACGTGCTCTCAAGGCTGATACACGAGCACGCAAAACCGGATCCGGAATACATAATCGCAAGCGCTGAGTTGGAAAATGATGTAAGTTCCATAGCATCATACTGTATTAATATATTTCCACTCAATTTTAGAGACGTTGCGAAGGCCACGGAGTCCGACCCTGTCCTGAAGAAGGTTTACGGATACATCATGGAAGAGTGGCCCCAAAATGTCGCATATGCTGCAGAGCTGGCTTGCTTTTACCACAGAAGCGAAGCCCTAACCACGGTCCGTGGTTGCATTTTGTTTGGGGAAAGAGTGGTGATCCCTAGCAAGCTGCAGCAGCGTTGCTTGAAGCAACTACATGAAGGGCACCCCGGTATCCAGCGAATGAAGTCGAAGGCCCGGAGTTACGTGTACTGGCCATCCGTTGATAAGGACATAACGGAGCACGTAAAGGGATGCCATGCTTGTGCGATAGCGGCAAAGACTTCACCTCGCGAAAAACCTGTTCCCTGGCCAGCGACACAGAAACCTTGGGAACGTATTCACATCGATTTCGCTGGGCCAATCGATGGTGACTATTTTATGATCGTGGTAGACGCGTTTACCAAGTGGCCAGAGGTGATACGAACGCGAAGTACCACATCAGCAGCAACGATCGCGATACTGAGGTCAATCTTTGCGAGATTTGGATACCCGGAAACGATGGTGAGCGACAACGGGCCACAATTTGTCAGTGCTGAGTTTTCGGAGTATTGCAGTAGTCGCGGTATACAGCACGTCACAACTGCGCCATTCCATCCGCAATCGAATGGGCAGGCGGAGCGCTTTGTTGACACCTTCAAGCGGTCGATGAGGAAGATCCAGGAAGGGGGAACAACGCAGGACGAAGCGCTTGACGTTTTTCTGGCGAGCTACCGGTCAACCCCCAACGCTATTTTGCCGGACATGCAGTCGCCAGCTGAAGCCATGCTAGGCAGAAAAATGCGAACAGCGTTGGCACTGCTGAAACCTCCACCTGCAGCGCAAGCAGAACCGGCCAACTTGGATAGACGATTTCAGCGCGGTGACCTCGTCTACGCCAAGTTCTATACGCGGAATTCATGGAAGTGGGTTCCGGCGCAAATCATACGAGAGTTGGGCAGCGTTATGTTCGAGGTGCAGACGAACAATCAACGGGTTCACAGGCGCCATGTGAACCAGCTGCGAAAACGTGATTCGGCCGTGGGGGCTTCCAGCGAGGACGTGGACATAGATCATTTGCCGTTTGATCTGCTGACGGACAGCGCGGTAGCGGAATCGAGTTCTGTTCCCTTGACGGACCATCAAACTAGCGCGTCACCCACACAACCATCTCCACGCCCAATCCCGTTCGCTACTACAAAACGCCAGCAGCCGATACGGTCGCCACGCCGGTCTTCTAGGCTTAGAAGACTTCCGCGTAGGCTCGAGGGGTATCGTCTGTAATTAAAAGGGGGAGATGTTGTGAGCTAACCTGGCCCGGACTCATTCACGGCGGTAACTCACGGATGACAGCAAGGCGTCATCCGTCAATGTATGCGTGTGATCGATCCGGGGGTCATCGGTTGCGCGGTCACGGACGTTGACCGCCAAACACCAGCGCGCACTGAAGAACTAGCGGTCAGCAAGGAAGCGTGCTCGAAGCCAACACCAAATTGTAACCAAGTGAAGTTGAATATATACGTTAGTAAATTTATTAGTAACGCGTGAGTTTTATTCGACCACCTCTGCGATCGAAAGAACATAAAATTGATGTTGTAGGTTAAATTTTTCAAACTAAAAGTTGTTTTTTTTTTTTATTTCTCGTAAGGACGGCCTGGTTGGCCGTATCATTATGGACTAGACTTAAATCTAACATTGTTGGTTCTATTGTATTTCTTAATATCTATGGGCTGGCCGAAGCACATTTCCTTGCTCGGCTTTGTGCACCTTATTCCGGGTGGGCTCGGATTCTGTTGTATGCCAGCCGTTCTCTTTCCATAGTGTCTATGGGGAATTCCAGTATTCCCATCCAAGGGAGCAGGGATTTAGTGTATATGGCATCGACACCGTATTTTACAGGTGTTAGGTGAGCGATGGTTTCCAGCATCCGGGTTGTCTAGTGCTCCGCGATGGCTTGGTTGTTCTAAATCACCACTCTGAGCTCGTCATGGTGGTGAGCTTCTGCCCCAACCGTCGGTTAAGTGTTCAGACTGCCCGAGGATCACTAAACATAATTTAACATACAACGTAGACAATATACTACACACTAAGGTTACTACTAACAAATATACTAATAGGTACAATCATACATAACCGGGTAAATATATACGCGCGAGAACACCAACAAGTGTCCACATGGCTATGCGTGTGTAGATGTGGATATAAAGAAAATCCACATGCACACACGCACACCCATGCAGACACCTACCCATGCACACGAACGCCCATACACCCTAAGCCATACATGATCATACCTATACATTTATTGGGTCTCTAAACATATAAGTTCGGTACGTGATTACAAGGTGATGCCAACCTCCTTAGCATATTTGTGCAGAATTCTCGCGTATTCGTAGTCCCTTTGACCAAGGATGTCACATATTGGGACTTCAGGGTTCCTCCCTATTGCTTGAACCGTCGATAGTAGTGCGGGTCTTGTTGTTTCAAACTCCACACATGACCATATGACGTGGTCGATGTCGTGGAATCCTTTGCCACAGCTACATACATTTGTATCGACGATCCCTATACGTTGTAGATGTGCATTCATCGCATAGTGGTTTGACATGAGTCTTGATGTCATGCGAATGAATCCACGATCTGCCTGTAGGCTTTGAAACCAAGGACGTTGTGTCACCCTAGGAGAGATGGAGTAAAGAAATCTCCCGAGATCATCGGCATCCCACATGCTCTGCCAACGAGCCATGCATAATTGCTGTGGGAAGCGGAGGAATTCGTGAGGCTGAATCGATCGTTCAAAGGAATCGCCCTCAGAGGCGCCTCGTTTGGCCAAGAGATCTGCCCTCTCATTGCCAGGGATTCCGCAATGAGCAGGTAGCCAGACAAGCGATATTCGAAACGCTTTATTGAACAGAGAGCTTAGTGTTTCTAGAATTTTTTTAATAAAGTAATCAGAGCTCTTTATCGCCTCCACGGATTTCAAAGTTTCGACAGCACTGAGACTGTCAGTGAATATATAATATTGATCCGGAGGGCTCGCGCTTATTAGAAGCAACGCGTAAAATATGGCAGCCAACTCTGCGACAAATATTGAGCATGGCTGTCTCAATTTGAAGAAGGCTTGTTTGGATGTATTATATACACCAAAGCCCGTGCCCACGTCTGAAAAAGTTGTTTAAAAATGTTTTAATGTTTTCGACAAAAAACTTAATATTTGTTTTTATTCTTTTATTTATACCTTTTACTAAGAAAAAGAAGAAGAAAAAGAAAAAAGAAGAAGAAGACAAAGAAGACTAAAAAGACGAAGAAGACGAAGAAGACGAATAAGACGAATAAGACGAATAAGACGAAGAAGACGAAGAAGACGAAGAAGACGAAGAAGACGAAGAATACGAAGAAGACGAAGAAGACCAAGAATAATAATATGAAGAAGAAGAAGAAGAAGAAGAAGAAGAAGAAGAAGAAGAAGAAAAATAGAAGAAGGAGATAAAACTCATTAAATGAATTTATTTCATGCACAGTCTGTCTATCTTTTTCAACTTGTCGGTCCGTTGTCGGTCAAGGCCTGTCTGTACCTCACTTGTAGGATTGGCTTTCAATGACTTTTGGATTCTCCCCATAGCAAGATCGTCAGTCCTACGTATGGCGGCTCGGACTATTTGGGGCTTGAAACCATGACGGACATGTTGTTAAGTCGTACGAGTTGACGACTGTACCATGAGGCCGGCTAACCGAGTATCTTAGCTTAACTCAGATATAACTTGAGGAAGATTAAGATGTTTTGTTAAGAACAAAAAGTTTAAGTAGACATACAAGAAGAAGTGTGAACAGAGCAAAATTTGGCAATGGACCGTGTTAGAGTGGTTTAAATGTTGCTAAGCAACTAAAAGTATGCAATTTTATAGTTAACGCTTAGTGTACATTTGATATGGCTGCGATGTTTAGTATTTTAAGGCTGTGATCAGACACACTAAAAAACACTGTTACGAAACAATTTACAGATGGTTTGTAGCATTTCATAATGCTTCGTAACGGTTATATTTTCGACCGATCATTTCATTCCCCCTATTGGAGCAGCGAAATCCAACCGAAATTGATTAAAGCACACTCACGCTTGTACAATGCAAACAAACAATTTAAAACAATGTTAACTTAATTGTAATCGCTTAATTAAGCGCTCTCATTCAAGTTATCTGAAACCATTTGACTTTACTTCATTTTTTGAGGCGTATGCTGTGGGTAAATGATCAAATAGGAATGATAAAAATCGTCTGCAATGTAAGAATTTGTGATATTAATTTCATAGCATCATCCTATAGATTTTGATGCGTTTTGAAACCATCGATAGATAGCCGTTAATTTGATTAGGTAAAAATGGGCTTTAATTTCGTATATTTTTTAAGCATTGGTAAAACCAATGCCCTAGAAATCCTAACGTAATGGAATCGTGTTAGACTTGTAAAAAATGCCACAATGCATTTTTTGTTGATTTCTCGATGTTTATCGCGTAATAAAACAGTTTTGAATTAACTATGCATTTATTTGGAAAAATGATAATTTATATGCAGTGTGCAACAATTGACAAATTGCACAATTACCTCCTAGCGCTATCCAGTTTGTTGTATTATTAAGGATGTATGTGCTCTTTTTGTATAAAAACAAATGGCATGCAGTAAAATAAAGAGGCTTATTGACTTTATCCCTTTAATAAAAGGCATTATTTAAACTTTCTTAAAAATATAATTGTATTAGAAATAAATCTTTTTCAAAACATGCATTTTGTAGCATTACAAGCTCTGCTTAACTCTAACGCTACCACTATTTCTGGCACTCTGCGGGGCAGTCGTCTTCTTCGCAGATTTCGCAAACATTCTGCTTGTCCACTTCATACATTTTGATGGCGTTCTTATCTATAAGAATAGCTCAAAAGCATGGAATGTTATATTTTCCCTGGCACGTCGGTGGACATGCGTACGGTGACGGTCAATGTTTGTAATGTCCAGCAAGCTAGAAAATTTGTTAACATTTTCATCAACAGTAACAGGGTCCGCCTGCAGCTTGACACTGGATCGGATATTACAGTAATCGGACGAGAAACGTGGCAGCAGCTGGGTAAGCCAACACTGAAGCCGGTAACAGTCCACGCAAAAACAGCATCTGGGTCCCGCCTTGATTTGGATGGTGAATTCGAGGCACAGATAACGATCGGTGACAGAACGCGGTCTGCTGTTATACGCGTTATGGACTCGGCCTTGCATCTTTTGGGGGCCGATATGATAGCAACGTTCGAGCTCGGTGCCGTCCCCATGGACCAGTTTTGCAACAAGGTGGAAGCAGAGGGAGTGAAATGGGAGAGCCGATTCCCTGCATTGTTTAAAGGCAACGGATTGTGCACCAAGGCGAATGTACAGATTCAGCTCAAGCCAAATCACCGTTCTGTGTTTTGTCCTAAGCGCCCGGTAGCGTACGCGATGCGAGCAACGGTGGACAAGGAGCTCGATCGCTTAGAGGATCTAGGGGTGATTACTCCGGTGGATTATTTGGACTGGGCGGCCCCAATTGTGGTGGTGAGGAAGCAGAACGGCAGCGTGCGGATTTGTGGAGATTATTCAACTGGGTTGAATGCAGCTCTTCAATCGTACGAATATCCACTCCCACTCCCAGAGGATATTTTTGCAAAACTGGCACAATGCAAGTATTTTTCAAAAATTGATCTAACGGATGCATTCTTGCAGGTACAAATTAAAGAGGAATATCGTCCACTCCTGACGATTAACACGCATCGCGGATTGTACCATTACAACCGTCTACCACCTGGCATTAAAATTGCTCCAGCCGCGTTCCAGCAACTCATCGATGCAATGCTCTCCGACCTAAAATGTACATCTGGGTACATGGATGATGTAGTTGTTGGAGGCAAAACAGAACGCGAGCACGATGAGAATTTGCTCAACCTTTTCCGGCGCATAAAGGAGTACGGATTTACAATTCGAGCGGAAAAGTGTTCGTTTAAAATGCCAAGGATAGAGTACCTGGGTTTTGTTATCGACAGACAGGGTCTCAGACCAAACCCAGCGAAAATAGATGCGATCCTGAAGATGCCAGCACCGACGAACGTTAGTGAGGTTCGATCCTTTCTGGGTGCTGTGAATTATTACGGCAAATTTGTACCAAAGATGCGAGAATTGCGATACCCGCTGGATGCATTGCTCAAAAATGACACCAAATTTGTTTGGACACGGGAGTGCGCAAATGCTTTTAACAGGTTCAAAGACCTGTTAGCATCCGACTTGCTGCTGACGCACTACGACCCGAATGCAGAGATAGTGGTCTCTGCCGATGCATCGTCGGTTGGACTAGGCGCGACCATAAGCCACAGGTACGCGGATGGCTCGCTGAAGGTTGTTCAGCACGCATCGAGAGCCCTTACGAAGGCTGAAGCAAATTACAGCCAAATTGACCGCGAAGGTTTGGCGATTATATTTGCTGTGAAAAAGTTTCATAAGATGCTGTTTGGGCGCCACTTCCGATTGCAAACCGATCATCGACCCTTGTTGCGGATTTTCGGGTCACATAAGGGTATACCAGTGTACACGGCAAATAGGTTGCAGCGGTTTGCATTGCAGTTGCTGATGTATGATTTTACCATCGAGTACGTGCAAACCGATAAGTTTGGCAATGCGGACGTGCTCTCAAGGCTGATACACGAGCACGCAAAACCGGATCCGGAATACATAATCGCAAGCGCTGAGTTGGAAAATGATGTAAGTTCCATAGCATCATACTGTATTAATATATTTCCACTCAATTTTAGAGACGTTGCGAAGGCCACGGAGTCCGACCCTGTCCTGAAGAAGGTTTACGGATACATCATGGAAGAGTGGCCCCAAAATGTCGCATATGCTGCAGAGCTGGCTTGCTTTTACCACAGAAGCGAAGCCCTAACCACGGTCCGTGGTTGCATTTTGTTTGGGGAAAGAGTGGTGATCCCTAGCAAGCTGCAGCAGCGTTGCTTGAAGCAACTACATGAAGGGCACCCCGGTATCCGTTGATAAGGACATAACGGAGCACGTAAAGGGATGCCATGCTTGTGCGATAGCGGCAAAGACTTCACCTCGCGAAAAACCTGTTCCCTGGCCAGCGACACAGAAACCTTGGGAACGTATTCACATCGATTTCGCTGGGCCAATCGATGGTGACTATTTTATGATCGTGGTAGACGCGTTTACCAAGTGGCCAGAGGTGATACGAACGCGAAGTACCACATCAGCAGCAACGATCGCGATACTGAGGTCAATCTTTGCGAGATTTGGATACCCGGAAACGATGGTGAGCGACAACGGGCCACAATTTGTCAGTGCTGAGTTTTCGGAGTATTGCAGTAGTCGCGGTATACAGCACGTCACAACTGCGCCATTCCATCCGCAATCGAATGGGCAGGCGGAGCGCTTTGTTGACACCTTCAAGCGGTCGATGAGGAAGATCCAGGAAGGGGGAACAACGCAGGACGAAGCGCTTGACGTTTTTCTGGCGAGCTACCGGTCAACCCCCAACGCTATTTTGCCGGACATGCAGTCGCCAGCTGAAGCCATGCTAGGCAGAAAAATGCGAACAGCGTTGGCACTGCTGAAACCTCCACCTGCAGCGCAAGCAGAACCGGCCAACTTGGATAGACGATTTCAGCGCGGTGACCTCGTCTACGCCAAGTTCTATACGCGGAATTCATGGAAGTGGGTTCCGGCGCAAATCATACGAGAGTTGGGCAGCGTTATGTTCGAGGTGCAGACGAACAATCAACGGGTTCACAGGCGCCATGTGAACCAGCTGCGAAAACGTGATTCGGCCGTGGGGGCTTCCAGCGAGGACGTGGACATAGATCATTTGCCGTTTGATCTGCTGACGGACAGCGCGGTAGCGGAATCGAGTTCTGTTCCCTTGACGGACCATCAAACTAGCGCGTCACCCACACAACCATCTCCACGCCCAATCCCGTTCGCTACTACAAAACGCCAGCAGCCGATACGGTCGCCACGCCGGTCTTCTAGGCTTAGAAGACTTCCGCGTAGGCTCGAGGGGTATCGTCTGTAATTAAAAGGGGGAGATGTTGTGAGCTAACCTGGCCCGGACTCATTCACGGCGGTAACTCACGGATGACAGCAAGGCGTCATCCGTCAATGTATGCGTGTGATCGATCCGGGGGTCATCGGTTGCGCGGTCACGGACGTTGACCGCCAAACACCAGCGCGCACTGAAGAACTAGCGGTCAGCAAGGAAGCGTGCTCGAAGCCAACACCAAATTGTAACCAAGTGAAGTTGAATATATACGTTAGTAAATTTATTAGTAACGCGTGAGTTTTATTCGACCACCTCTGCGATCGAAAGAACATAAAATTGATGTTGTAGGTTAAATTTTTCAAACTAAAAGTTGTTTTTTTTTTTTTATTTCTCGTAAGGACGGCCTGGTTGGCCGTATCATTATGGACTAGACTTAAATCTAACATTGTTGGTTCTATTGTATTTCTTAATATCTATGGGCTGGCCGAAGCACATTTCCTTGCTCGGCTTTGTGCACCTTATTCCGGGTGGGCTCGGATTCTGTTGTATGCCAGCCGTTCTCTTTCCATAGTGTCTATGGGGAATTCCAGTATTCCCATCCAAGGGAGCAGGGATTTAGTGTATATGGCATCGACACCGTATTTTACAGGTGTTAGGTGAGCGATGGTTTCCAGCATCCGGGTTGTCTAGTGCTCCGCGATGGCTTGGTTGTTCTAAATCACCACTCTGAGCTCGTCATGGTGGTGAGCTTCTGCCCCAACCGTCGGTTAAGTGTTCAGACTGCCCGAGGATCACTAAACATAATTTAACATACAACGTAGACAATATACTACACACTAAGGTTACTACTAACAAATATGCTAATAGGTACAATCATACATAACCGGGTAAATATATACGCGCGAGAACACCAACAAGTGTCCACATGGCTATGCGTGTGTAGATGTGGATATAAAGAAAATCCACATGCACACACGCACACCCATGCAGACACCTACCCATGCACACGAACGCCCATACACCCTAAGCCATACATGATCATACCTATACATTTATTGGGTCTCTAAACATATAAGTTCGGTACGTGATTACAAGGTGATGCCAACCTCCTTAGCATATTTGTGCAGAATTCTCGCGTATTCGTAGTCCCTTTGACCAAGGATGTCACATATTGGGACTTCAGGGTTCCTCCCTATTGCTTGAACCGTCGATAGTAGTGCGGGTCTTGTTGTTTCAAACTCCACACATGACCATATGACGTGGTCGATGTCGTGGAATCCTTTGCCACAGCTACATACATTTGTATCGACGATCCCTATACGTTGTAGATGTGCATTCATCGCATAGTGGTTTGACATGAGTCTTGATGTCATGCGAATGAATCCACGATCTGCCTGTAGGCTTTGAAACCAAGGACGTTGTGTCACCCTAGGAGAGATGGAGTAAAGAAATCTCCCGAGATCATCGGCATCCCACATGCTCTGCCAACGAGCCATGCATAATTGCTGTGGGAAGCGGAGGAATTCGTGAGGCTGAATCGATCGTTCAAAGGAATCGCCCTCAGAGGCGCCTCGTTTGGCCAAGAGATCTGCCCTCTCATTGCCAGGGATTCCGCAATGAGCAGGTAGCCAGACAAGCGATATTCGAAACGCTTTATTGAACAGAGAGCTTAGTGTTTCTAGAATTTTTTTAATAAAGTAATCAGAGCTCTTTATCGCCTCCACGGATTTCAAAGTTTCGACAGCACTGAGACTGTCAGTGAATATATAATATTGATCCGGAGGGCTCGCGCTTATTAGAAGCAACGCGTAAAATATGGCAGCCAACTCTGCGACAAATATTGAGCATGGCTGTCTCAATTTGAAGAAGGCTTGTTTGGATGTATTATATACACCAAAGCCCGTGCCCACGTCTGAAAAAGTTGTTTAAAAATGTTTTAATGTTTTCGACAAAAAACTTAATATTTGTTTTTATTCTTTTATTTATACCTTTTACTAAGAAAAAGAAGAAGAAAAAGAAAAAAGAAGAAGAAGACAAAGAAGACTAAAAAGACGAAGAAGACGAAGAAGACGAATAAGACGAATAAGACGAATAAGACGAAGAAGACGAAGAAGACGAAGAAGACGAAGAAGACGAAGAATACGAAGAAGACGAAGAAGACCAAGAATAATAATATGAAGAAGAAGAAGAAGAAGAAGAAGAAGAAGAAGAAGAAGAAGAAGAAAAATAGAAGAAGGAGATAAAACTCATTAAATGAATTTATTTCATGCACAGTCTGTCTATCTTTTTCAACTTGTCGGTCCGTTGTCGGTCAAGGCCTGTCTGTACCTCACTTGTAGGATTGGCTTTCAATGACTTTTGGATTCTCCCCATAGCAAGATCGTCAGTCCTACGTATGGCGGCTCGGACTATTTGGGGCTTGAAACCATGACGGACATGTTGTTAAGTCGTACGAGTTGACGACTGTACCATGAGGCCGGCTAACCGAGTATCTTAGCTTAACTCAGATATAACTTGAGGAAGATTAAGATGTTTTGTTAAGAACAAAAAGTTTAAGTAGACATACAAGAAGAAGTGTGAACAGAGCAAAATTTGGCAATGGACCGTGTTAGAGTGGTTTAAATGTTGCTAAGCAACTAAAAGTATGCAATTTTATAGTTAACGCTTAGTGTACATTTGATATGGCTGCGATGTTTAGTATTTTAAGGCTGTGATCAGACACACTAAAAAACACTGTTACGAAACAATTTACAGATGGTTTGTAGCATTTCATAATGCTTCGTAACGGTTATATTTTCGACCGATCATTTCATTCCCCCTATTGGAGCAGCGAAATCCAACCGAAATTGATTAAAGCACACTCACGCTTGTACAATGCAAACAAACAATTTAAAACAATGTTAACTTAATTGTAATCGCTTAATTAAGCGCTCTCATTCAAGTTATCTGAAACCATTTGACTTTACTTCATTTTTTGAGGCGTATGCTGTGGGTAAATGATCAAATAGGAATGATAAAAATCGTCTGCAATGTAAGAATTTGTGATATTAATTTCATAGCATCATCCTATAGATTTTGATGCGTTTTGAAACCATCGATAGATAGCCGTTAATTTGATTAGGTAAAAATGGGCTTTAATTTCGTATATTTTTTAAGCATTGGTAAAACCAATGCCCTAGAAATCCTAACGTAATGGAATCGTGTTAGACTTGTAAAAAATGCCACAATGCATTTTTTGTTGATTTCTCGATGTTTATCGCGTAATAAAACAGTTTTGAATTAACTATGCATTTATTTGGAAAAATGATAATTTATATGCAGTGTGCAACAATTGACAAATTGCACAATTACCTCCTAGCGCTATCCAGTTTGTTGTATTATTAAGGATGTATGTGCTCTTTTTGTATAAAAACAAATGGCATGCAGTAAAATAAAGAGGCTTATTGACTTTATCCCTTTAATAAAAGGCATTATTTAAACTTTCTTAAAAATATAATTGTATTAGAAATAAATCTTTTTCAAAACATGCATTTTGTAGCATTACAAGCTCTGCTTAACTCTAACGCTACCACTATTTCTGGCACTCTGCGGGGCAGTCGTCTTCTTCGCAGATTTCGCAAACATTCTGCTTGTCCACTTCATACATTTTGATGGCGTTCTTATCTATAAGAATAGCTCAAAAGCATGGAATGTTATATTTTCCCTGGCATTATCACAACTAATTTCTATAAGCTACTTACTTGCATCATAATAGTCATACACAACCACATACGCAGGACGCTTCAGTGCTACCTTAAAGCGTCTGTACGCGGTCACGGTGAAACAGTTCCTCACGTTGCTCATATTTTTGTAGTATACAACGACGCTTGCGCCACCGTAACGAATCTCGAAATGCTGTGAAAAATTGTAAGACAAATTTATCAATTATCTGGTAAATGCTATCCAAATTAATTAATACTCCTACATCGATCGGATTCACCGTCGTCTGCTCGCTGATCGGATTGTGATCGACAACGTAACCGCTCGGTAACGTCACCTCGATCAGCGCCATGTTTGATCGACTTTCAGACACGGTGGGAATGAAGCTGGCACACACCTTCAGCCTCAGCTCGTGGTCGGAGCTAGTTTTCTGTTTCTGTAAGTCTAGCTGGAATCGATTCTCGAAGTTCGTGAGATTCAAGCTGTATTGATAAATTACCTCCAGCAATCCAGCCCCAATACCCATTACTGTGATTTCGATCTTCCTTACGCCTTGCGGTGTGGTAATGTTTTGTATCATATTGCTGTATTTATCAAAACGCAACAATCGCGTACTCTGCTTGTACTTTAGCTGTACCGTATAGTCATTCCGGGATGGAGATATCTTTTTTGCCATCCTGGACAGTGCTTTGAGACGCAAATAGGTATTTTCTTGTCCAGCAACACTGTCTAAATCGCTTATCTGATTCACCAGCCAACGCATTATTGGCAAAGCTTCTAGCAACTTGTTGGCCATCACATGCGATAGCAGAGCAAAAGACGTTGCCTCTACGCTGTTCGACGTGTTCCAATATCGTTCCGCTCCATTATTTGTGATGGTTGACACATCGATCAGCTTTTCGAACGCAGCGTCCTTTAGCCCGTGCCCATACAACATCATCGCATAGGTCACTATCGCCAAATCATTTGCACTTGTGATTAAATCCAATTGATCGCTCAGAAAACTCATTCCCTTTTCTATCACCACAGCGTGCTGCACTTTGGCGCTTTCATTTTCCAGCATGACTGCCAACACATACGACGTTAGTGCGACGTCACTGCGTTTATAGTGCAGATCGGTTTCGGTTTCTTTGAAACTTCCGGAATGGTGTTGTTGTGAGGCCAGCCAGTCAAATGCTTTCTCACGTTTAAGTCTATCAGTGAAGTATATATATTTGGCTGCATCTTGCAATGCATTTACTAGAAATGCAGTTTCAAATACCTTATTCCGCCATGAACCATTGGATTTGAAGCATTTCTGTAGATCCACATTAATTAAAAATCTATTTACATTATCGTTGGATTCATATGGATGTGTTGACCCAATGGCAACCAGGTAGTCATGAACAACGAAATGAAGCATGTCTTTTATGCTTTCGCTACATCCACTAATATCTGCGCGAATATTGTCCAAGTTTTCCTGAACGGTGATCAGTAAGTTAGCTGTGGGAAAAATTCAATGTCGCGTTCATTGTGTTGACTATGGTGTGCGCATTACTCACGATTGACTCTGAGTTCGAACTTAACCGATCCTTTGTTGGCCTTTTTATCGATGCTTGGGTTCACCAAAAACGTTTGATTCTGGTGCGTGTCCATGAAAAATCCGAACGATTCAACTCTTGACTGTACCAAGCTTTCTGGCATGACCCGTATCACCTTCTCCAGAGCATCTGTCGCAATTCCATTGGATATAGAGGCTTTCACACGAACCATCATCTCACCGAGCTTCTTTGCTTTCACCAGGAATGAAATCGGCTTCCCCACCTTCGGTAGAACGTGAACCGATTTGGTGTAGTTTACATCTAGAACCAAACAGTGAAGTTAAGTATTATATTGTCATTATTCCCTTTGATACCTACTTTCAATCGAACGTCCTATGATCTCCATCTCGTTGTTCTCATTATATAGCGTCACGTCAATGGTGTGCCCTTCTTGAAGGTTACTGACAAGAATAAATTGAATCTCGCTTGCTTCATCTCGCTTGATTGAATATGGCAAGCATTCCAAGATAAAGAACGGCTGGACCGTTGTGAACTCGATCGGTTTCTTAATGATACCCAACCCGACAACGGGATCAATCGAGAAGCCCATCAGATACCAGGAAGTCGTAGTATCCGGTACAACCTCAGTCAACTTGAGACTACCAGAGCTTCCAATGGTCACATTTTTCCAAAGCCATGACTCCACAAACTGTTTCCTGACCACCGTTTGCTCCATGTGCTGTCCATTGCGCTCTGATTTATGATTGTAATTTTGAACAAAGAAGTCGTCCAGTGTCCTGGCAAACAGTCCCATGGTCTTTAAAAACGAATCATCCATTATGTCCTTTTAAATCCTCACTAGATATATATGTTGGACTCTTTATACTTACGTGAAACAGGTCGAATTCATTTGTATCATACGAATGGAACCCGTCAAACACCTTCAAGAAGTCTTCCCAGAACAGGTCGTGGTTCTGGTTAAACAAAAGCAAGGCTTTGTCATACGCAGCCAGCCCAACGTACGCTCCTGGGCGTCCAGACATGCTCAGCTCGATTTGTCGTCCCGGCTTGATCTCTTGCTCGTCAACGCTTAAATCAAACTGTTTCCACACAACATGAATAAGTGTTACTTTAAGCAACGTTACAATTGCAATTGCTTACATTATTGCGAAACTCTTGGAAATCAAGATCCATGCAGTCATACACCACAGTGCGGCCCACTACGGTAGCGATGAGAATTTTCGCCTTCGGAATCATCTTTTCCGTTGCGTTCAGTTGCAGGTGGTAAGTCATTTCCTTATTAAGCCTTATGAAATCTGCATCGATTATGTTGCCCTTTGACACAACATAGTACACGAAGAAAGTCGTGCGCTCCGTGCACGTCACCATGAATCGCATCAGTTTGTACAGATTGATGCTAGAAGGAATTCAATTATTGTATACACCTAACATTCAACATAATTAAAATCCTTAACTGATACTCACGATGATTTCAGCTCCAATTTGATGTAAGCATTCGTGTAGGATTCTTCTTTATACATTGTTTCCTCGAAGATCAATCCATTTTGATTATTTAAAAACTAAAAATGAGTAAAAATTCAAGAGCTTGTTTGAATGGGACAACAAATTTGCAGCACTTACGCTAACATCTATTGATTCGATACCCTCACTTGGTTGCAGCTCGAGCTTGACCAATCCATCGTTATCACTCGTGACTGTCGTTCCGAATCCTATACCGGATACCTCCACTTTACCGGTAATGCCTGTGGCTGGCGTTCCATCATGGTGTGTAAACTGAAGCACACACTTAAACGGGAGTCCAGGGTGAAAATGTGGATTCCCTTTGATCAACTGTACACGGTACGCATGCTTGTATACCGTTATTTGTGACTGTTTCACCACCGTACGATCTATGAAGAGATATTTCTTATTTAATCACTATTAGCAACGGTATCTCGAACATTCTTACTTGTGTAGTGCTCGATGAACGTCACCTTCACTCGTACATCCTGCTGATCTTCGTACATTTCAAATTTACCAAAAAACAGCAACTCTACTTGACCCTTTCCATACACATTCAGTTCTTTCTTCTGATCTATCAACTCGTCGTCTAGATAAAGCTCCACCTTGGCCACTCCTTGCACTGGCTTACCAAAGTGATAGTACGCTTCGATTGTAAGATTCACAGCTTGGTGCTCTTCCAGTGGAATCACCGAGGGCATGACCTGCACGTCGAACGTTGACAACACATACTCCATCACCTCAAACGTCTTTGACACAAGCTCTTCTCCCTCCACCTGCACCAAGATATTCCAGATTCCGAGTATAGGAGTAGGTGCTATCTGCAGATAGCCCTCGAACACACCGGTATACAGTTTTGCCGAGGACCATTTGCGAATCACATTGCGCTGAGGATCTCGGATAGTTACATGAACCGACTTGACCCTCGCCGGTGGCTTTAGCTCCGTGTCCAGCACGATCACACGGAAGTTCACCGTATCCCCAGGTTTAAACACGGGCTTATCGACCTGTATTAGCCCCGATATCGATTTGCTGAGATACACCAGCTCTGCCTCCTGGTGAAAACTGAAGCCTTGCTGTCCATCGATAGTAATTTTGTAGTTCCCTCCAGCCAGACTCTCGGGCATCTGCAAAGGATCGTAAGTTTCATTCGTAAGCCTTATATCCAAACAGTATTCTCACTTCCTACATTGATGTTGATCATTCGGTTCATATTACGTCGCACGACGACCGTCTTGGTAAAGTTTAACACACTTAAACCATTATCAGTTTCGCCTTCTAGCTTCACTATCAAGTCCACTTTGGTTTGGTTTGAGTTAAAGTTGCTGATCACTAGTGTGTATTCCTGGTTGGTCCGGATATATTTCGGACCTACGACTAGCACCCTAGAAAAGAATGTTTCAATTTGCAGTATCCAATTGATGAATTTGCACAGCTTTTCTAGCACTTTTGTTCCTACCCATGAACAGCACCTATGCAGATTATCACGCTGAATAATCGTGACCTTATGAACTGCCACATGGTTGATTTGAATGTCGTGCAATTTTGCAGTCTTCTTTGGATGTTGTCGACGATTGAACTGAATTATGAACCTAAAGTGTAATACGATGAAATCTTTTATTTACACTTTTTATTACGCGACGATTAACACCGTTAGATGAGCCAGCAGCCTCTGTCTTGCTCCGGACGATCGCGGCTTTATATACTCTCCTTGACCCCTCTGTGAGAGAGAAAAACATTTGCCTTCCTTGTCTATATCTGATAAACCATCCACAGTCTCTACAGGTCGTTTGAATCGCTATCGGTGAAGCTGTGCTGTTATTATTGGGGATTTCCCACTCACAAATCATACCTCATGAACAATCCCCTTGGCAAGACTAAATCACTTTTGTGCCTCTCGTTACCACTGCTCCATACTTTGATGCAATCGCGTTGCACACATCCCATTCCATGATCAAACGCTCACACTATCGAGGTGTTGATAAAAAATCACCATCTGCATGAGACACATAATCGTATTCTTCCGAATCCTCCATTGCCGAACGTTCCCACCGTTGTGGTGATAAGGCAATTTGCCAATTGTTGCCTATTTAAGGGAACAGCGTTTTTTTAAATATAGTATAAATGGATGAAACCACAATATTCATTTTATGTTTATTTTATATACATCATTTTCGTTTAAAAATTATTGCATGATTGCATGATTGTTACGGTAATTGAAATATCACTGTACAAATTGTACTTAATTTCCTTCCCTATTTCCTACGCTAATTGCTACGCTATGTCTTATGTTAATTCCTACGCTGCACATTTACTGTCGGGTATAGTTTGTCAACTGGTACTGCAATTGTACCCGTTTCATACCTGAACCAGGTTCAAGTATCGTTCCGAATCCAAATCCGAAACAGTTCCTGGAACTGTTCTTAAAAATATATGAAATCGGGAGCTATTTCAGGATCAGCATAGGATCATGATCGGTTCCAGGACCGGTAGGTGTTCAGTATCAGTTCGAGGTTATTTATGGGTTTACTTTCAGTTTCAGGACCGGTCTGGGGTCATGATAGGTTCCAAGACCAGTGATTCCAGGACCCGATGATGATGAAGTGGGTTCATGATCGGTTCCAGGGTCTGTATGGGTTCTTGATCGGTTCCAGGGCCGTTATGGGTTCATGATAGGTTCCAGGACCAGTATGGGTTAAGCGTAGGTTCCAGGGCTAGTATGGGTTCATGATAGGATGCAGGACCTGTATGGGTTCATCATAGGTTGGACCAGTATGGGTACATGATAGATTCCAGGGTCAGTAAGGGTGCATTGTGCATAATTTTAATAATAATCTTAGTAGCAATCGTACCCATCGCTAGCTGAGCACGTAGGCTTATGATAAGAACACCACGGAAATTACTACTTATCAAGCGACAAACCTAGTACATACAAATTAAATTTGTGCCTCAATATTGTTGGAGAGCATTGCTCCTGCTAGGAAGTTCGATTCCCGTTGAGAGTGGCAAGATCTCATTAAGAAATCCGCGTTTAGGAAGGCGGAAGTTTAAATCCGGGTGCCAGCCTTATTCAAGGTTTTTCCTGGGGAATTTATCTCTTCACTCATACAGTCCACGAGACGGAGTAGGCCGCATACCCTACTAGTTTAATTTTATTTTATTTGAGTTTAGAGACTATTGATTTCAGTGTGCTTTTTACAGTAAAGGGATTCTATGAAATTTAGTTACTAGCTCTATGACCTGGCTCTATGACCGAACCTATACGTTCGACCTTGGTGTATGCCGAAATTCTGAAAAATACCTACGGACACCCGTCCATTTGAAGGGTGGATAAAAATACGTATTTAGAATGGTTAAAATGATGAAAACCCCTTTTTCATTAAAATTGCGAATTGTTTAACATGTTTTGGTTTCCACAAAACTGTTCTAATTTATTGTAATAGGCGTTATTTACCGAAAACATGGACCGATAGCTTTTCATGCCAAATTTTGACCGATGTACGCGGGAGTTTCGAAAAACACGAGAATAAGTTGATCAGCAATTCCGTTTAAGGCCCTTTTTTTGAATCATTTATCAAGATTGTATGATACTAAGTGGTTAATAGTTCTCTTTCATTCCTACATATACTTTTGTTGAAAAATGTTACAACTTGACAGAAAAAAAACTAAATGTAATCAACCCATGCGTCAATTTGACTGGTTCTGTAGATATAGGTATACCACATATGTATCTTAAAAATCTATGAAAGTTATGTAAAACAAAAAGGTTTTTATTGTATTTTAATTCAAAGTCAAATCAACGGGTTCCATAGACCTAGTGTCAATCATGAGAATTAGCTACAATTATTAAATTTACTATCATAATGTACCGTTAAAATGGCGAGCGCGGCAAAATAAACATTTTTTGTTATGCACCACTCTTAACGGGCTTACCTAAGAAATCCATCCCTTTTTGAACGGAATCAGTTAACATGTTTTCCCTTTTTTTAGAACATAAACATGTAGCATATAAAAAATATAGATATTTGCAGCAGGAATGCTCAATATTTGAGGAGAAAGATTAACTTTCATTAATGTTTTACACATAGTTACTTGATGTGAAACGAAATTAAGGATATTAAGTCTTGTGTCATGGAATTGTAATATTTATTGGAACAAGAAAGTCAAACAGTCTAGCATTTATTTTTTACATGTTTATTCGTTTAGTTCGTGCAAATTGTAATCGTTTCGGCATGGAAGGAATAACATCTTAAATTAAGTTGCTTTATGTTCTACCACGCTATCTCTAGGCTTTTTCTTCGTACTGTTTTTCCCAATCTAGTTTAAGCAAATGTGTTTTATCTCCATCCGTTACTCTTTACTTCTCTCTTTTTCTGTTCTCTATTCTTTTTCACGATTCTTAAAAAATGATGCACATCATCTTCCGTCTGCCGTTTCAAGGGCGTCTCGAGCCCTGGACAAGGTTCAAACCTTACTCCATCAATTCAAACACGTTGTTTGGGGATATCGTAGCGGAAAAGAGAGAGAAAAAATGCCAAGAACCATCCCATCCCAAAACGAAAGCGACGCGCGAATGTCTGCACCCAAAGGAAGGAGGATGAAGAAGCTTTTCCCGTGCGGAGCAGATAAAGATGCACACTATTCGCCATCGGAAAAAAAATGAGCCGTCGGCTTGAAAAGCTTACAAAACCGGCGAGGGAAGGGAAAATATAGCGCAGAAAAGCAGAAGCATGAGATGGCCATTTCCACTCTATGACAGCCAAGATATACTTCACCTTGCCCTTCTGTTGCCCTTCCTTTTTTGCGCTCACTTTCCCGGAAGTGGAAAAGTTTGTGCCACCGTCGCCACCAGCGAAAGCGCAACTTTGCTACCATTGGGTATCGTTTTCGGTGGCGCACCACTATCCAAGAAGTGCATTATTTTTACGACCACAAAGGACACAAACCATCAGCATTCGGTGGCTGGAACTGGAAGACGTTTCGCTTACGGTACATGGTGATCACAATTTTATGGATAAATATAATAAACTTTATGTGTGGATAGGGCGTGCACACGTGGGACAAAAACGCAATCCACCTCTTATTCCATGAAAGCAATCTTTCTGACCGCAAATCATTACGCTTGCTGGCGCGAAAGGAAGGGACGGGTGTAGTTTTTGCACCCTTTTCCCGATCCATTAATCGTAATCGCCCCCAGTGCTGCCTCTGTGCCTTTCTTTGAGAGGCAAAAAGTGTCCGAGATTTAAAAAGAAAGGAACACAATCGCTCCCAACACGCACATTTGCTCGATCATAATGTTCGCCACTGAGACGCTGTGGGTCTTTTCTCCCGTTGAAGCCTTGAAACCTTTCAACAGCCATTCATCATACACTTTTCACACTTATGTGTGTGTGGAAAAGGAAACTGATACTGATTTTTCCTTTCAGCTTTTGTTCCATAACTTTTAACCACCGTGGAAAGGCGAACAGTGTTTTATACGGGCACTTCTACTCGTGGGAGAAATGACCATTACGTTTCGTTCGGGCGGAACCAAAATGAGGGCTTTGGCCAGGTTCGAAAGCAGAGATGTTTTGCACTGTCATGACAACACAGGCGGTTTTGGGCATGAATGAAAGAAACAAAAAATGGACTGGATCATAAATATGATTTTTTTACAAGCTTCGAGAAGAATAGCTGCATGGCAGCTTTTCTGTTGGTTAGAAAGAACATTTTCACAAAACGTAGAGCAGCAAAGCTTCTTATTAAAGCACACCCAAACAATAAAACGAAAGCATTAAAATGTACATTGCTGTGCAATACTGTACCATAAGCATGTGTTTAGTATGCTCATTCGAGAGCCTCCAATCTGTTACAAAACAGTAATAAAATACCATTGCCATGCTTGCCATTTTTAATCCTCCGCCTCAGAAATGCTGACAAATGAGTGTTGATGAAGAAACGTCCCTCCTGCAACAATCCTCCCTTACGTCTTTTGCAACTGCGAACAATGGGAAAGAATGGAAAATAGTGACAAAACATGCAGCGCCAGCTTATGTGTTGACGCAAAGCAGATGGATCACACAGGAGCTGATTTTCTCGCCAGTGTCAGTGCCAGTATGTCGTGAAGAAGTTAGTTCGTCACGTGGCGGTCGAAAGGGTCTAGAGCGCTGGTGAATTTGAATGCGAAGAAAACGTATACATTATTTCGTCAGCAGATGCAGATTACTTTCTAGTGGTGGGTTTAATGTTGGGCGCAATGAGCGGATGCCCATCAGTTTAGGGACCCCGTGGATGGCTAGTCCAGCATATATTATACTTGGTAGACTCCCGTGAGGAGCCCCGAGGACACTGGATGATGGGGCTCCGGGACAGAGCTCCTCCCTCCGACCCCGCCCCACGAGTCTTCTTAGCGATTAATGCCCACGGCGCCCTAAACCAACCACTGATTGTTTCAATCGTTACGATTTGGGTCTGCGTTCGGATCACTGTTTGAGGGCCATCATTTCCTTCTATTTCGTCAGCAGCAGCATCACTTGTGGCTCTATAATCATCCACTGACTTGGACGACTTCTCAGGTCGGAAAGCTCAGAAAATATTACATCAAACTAGAGATGGGAAAAATGAAGTTTTGGTCGAAATCGATTCCGGCTAGCTTCGACTTTTTTGGAATCGATTCCGGATAGTAAGTCAGGAATTGGCCTCGGAATCGGAATTGGATCTGGAATCGGAATCTGCTCCGGAATTTTAATTTGATCGGGAATCGGAATCGGCTTCAACATCTCCATGAGAAATGAATGAGCATTTTTAAGGGCATTTGGATCCTTTGTGGTTTATTAAATAGGGGCATCCACTACATTCGGGCAAAAACCATGCGATCAGTTTGACAGTAAGATCAAAAAACATTCATCGTTTCAATGCAGCATGCATTGAAGGTTAGGTTGTGTTGCATGCAATTGTCAGGATGCATTTTCGGTCATTTTTACAACGTTGGTAAAATTAAATTGAGCTCCATAGCAATCGGATTGAAAATCCGAAAGGAATCTTACCGTACGGCCAGACAGGGTGAAATGTACAGCGAAATGAACAATTTGATGGAATATGGAAATCCCAGAGCTGATTTTGATTTCGGAGCTGGTATCGATTCCGGATCCGATTCTGATTTAGGACCCGATTTAATTTCCGAATATACCGTGTTCGGAGTCAATTCCAAATCCAATTCCGATTCCGGAGCAGATATCGTTTTCGAATGTGGGGCCGATTCCTTTTTACGATTTCGGAGCCGATTCCGCTTCAGAATCCGGCGACGATTTCGATTCCAACTCTGGAATCGGAATCGAAATCAATTCTGGGGACGGAATCGGAATCGGGTAGTTCCGATTCCGAGGTCCCACCATCACAAAAAAACGGGGTTTCGTTTGTTTCTTATTCCAATACAGTAAAATCGGACTTTTTCCGCAATTTTTGTTCCTTTGCGTTCGCTAACGATTCGACGACCTTCCTTAAAACTGGTGACATATTCGGGAAAATTAATATTCAGCAGCCGTAATTCTTTGCCCTCTTCCTGCGCGTATGTTGCCACTGTGACGGGACAGTGGGAAAGAAGAGGCGAACAATTTTCAAGCTTCTAATCTCCATTCGGGCGTCCCTACCGGGCGGGTGCCACGGCACAAGACTGTGTTTACTGTGCTCGCGAACCATCCACTCAAGTCATACATTTTCCACGCGCGGTTGGTGGAACTTTTGTTTGTCGATATTTTTTGTCGAGTATTGCACACACCTACCCCATACCCATCCCACCATCAAAGCTTACCGTCTCCCACTCTTTTGCTGTGTGCCGTCTGTCTTTCGGCTCGCGCTTATCATAAGTCGTGTCTGGGCAGGCTCCCTTCGTTTACTAGGCATCGAACAAACATGTGTGTTGGTGTGTGTGTGTGTGAGACGAGTGAGGCGAGCTAGCCAAGCCATCGGATGGAGTGATAAGGCCGTATAATTTTTTGCTTCTTCGTTTGCAAAGGTTGGTTTTAGAGACTATAGGGCCTGAAGAATTCGTTTTGCATTTTTTATGAATTTAAATTGAGCCTATGGGTGGGCGGGGGTTGCGGAGGCGCACGCCACAACTCGAGCCTCCGAGGGCGAAGGCTTTGCGTGGCTTACGGAACAAAGTGCTTGGGAGTTGTGGCGTTGGCTTCTTTGTTCTTCACTCGACAATCACTCACTCTCTCTTTCTCTCTTTTGCTCTATCAGCAAAGGTCCCGAACATCCGACCAAACGGGGAGGCTTAGATTTAATAATGCTGAGGTTATTTTCTGGAGGGTGATGGAAGATAATGCCAAATTATGAAGCCAGAGGCTTGACTTAGAACGGCACGAGATGTTGGGTGGTGGTGATGGTGGTGAAAAATCTCAAAAGTCCGGATTAGGAGTTCGAGTCGCTCGGGCAGCAACATTTTTGGAGAAGAATAATTAAATTGTATAGGCTTCATAAATATGGATCAATACCGACCATCGGTCGGCTGATGTATGCCTGTGTGTGTGCGAACCGCCGGCCTGGAACCGCCGAAGCGGAAGGCAGTGGCAGTGGGAACAGTCGGGTGGGGGAAAAATTATGCTCCGATAATCGCATTTATCGAAAAATCCGCACCGAACCGCTTCATTGGGCACGTGGAGGAAAAATAAAGCTAAGGCTTTTTGGTGCTTGCGTTACTGTTTATGGCTATTACGGGCTGCAAGCTTGCTATCGAGAAACCCCCCTTGACACGGTAAAATGGTTCTAAGCTTCAGAAGAATTGTGTAGATTGTGTGGTTTTGAGTAGAAGTTTTCTTTTGCGTGAAGGACAGTAAATTTTGGGGTTCATACCATCATTTGTTTGTATCCTTTAAAAGGCTTGGAAGGGAAAGGAAGGATTTTGTGTGAATGTTCGTAGATGAAAGAAGCAGCTGGTAATAGGGAAAGGGACACCACTCAGCTTCTCCACTCGTGCTAAAGTAACGAGCAATATCAATTCAATTATTTTCCAGCATCACTTGATATTTTCCAAAATAAAAAAAGCTTACACATTGGAACAGTTTGCTTCGTGTGTGTGTGTTTGTTTGTGTAAGTCTTTGTGTGGTTGTCATCTTGTAAGCCCGGAAATGTCATATCCGTGTACCGTACCGTACCGAGCGGGTAGGTCAGTTTGTTAAAACCCTTCATGCACCACGACGAAGTGCAACGAACGAACGGACGGACGCGCTTGTTCGATGGCCACAATCAAGCTGTGTCAACGCAATAAACCTGCAGCAGCTACTGGACCTAACCCCGATATCGCGTCCTAATATCCGCTCCGGAGGTTCGATTGTTTCATTCCCCCACACACACATACACGTACATGCTCGATCGTCGTGAAAAGTTCAACATGACACAAAGCTACACCGGGACAAATTGCAATCATTCGCTTTTCGCATTACTTGTTTTTTTTAACCCCCCCCCCCCCCCCCCCCCCCTCCCCCAACAACTCAACAACCAGCTGCGAAGAAAAGTCAAACCGGATACTTTCTTGTGCTGGCAGTTTGTTTGTTTGACAATCGAAATAAATAAGCGAAGAAACCAGTGGACGAGTGCTGGGTGCACAAGGGGCACGAAAAGTCCATGCGGGAAATATATATGTATCGTCACCGGTTTTGCGTGCACAAGTTGGTTGTGGAGAGAATAAAACAAAACCCACCCCGAAACGCCACCCCAAAAACCCCCTGGCTCAAAGAACACTTCAGAAGCGGACGGTTGAAAAGCAGCATGGAGGATTTGTTTGTGTTGTCGTGGAACTATTCGTAGGAGTTTTCTAATTACTATAATGAAGATAGAACATTTGCACAGTGAAAACCGGGTTCACAGGACACAAAGGGAACTAGGCTGTGATGGGGAGGGGCTTCCCTCATTCGCCTTTTCGCAACGAAGGCATACACTCTTTTTCACTCCTTATTTATTGCCAGGTGCGAGCACCTGCAAAGTGCACTTGCATTGCCGGTCCGGCAATATAATGTTAAGCAAACGGAACGGCAGGCGAATGCATACAATATTTGTGTGCCTGTGTGCTTACAAACAGTGCGACGAGTACACACAACTTTCGCCTTTCCGTAGCTCCCCGCTTCAAAGCATTTCCTCCTCAGTCCTGGGCCTTGGTTGCTCTCTCTGTCTAAAGGCAGAACGCTTTAGCGCACCGAGCGTAAAAGGGTAAACTTTGACGGGCGGAGAAATAAAACAAACATAGCATTTGGGGGTAAATCAAATTAAAGTGTGTGCCTTTTTCCGGATTGAGGGGGAGTTTTTTTTTGCACTGCCAAGTGCTCATTTGCAGGTGGATGGTTTGCGTGTGTGTATGTGTTTAAACAAGGTGGATCTGTTGGGGCAGGAAAAGTGTGAATAGTGTTATCAACGAATCGTGTTTTAAAGCACTGAACGCACTAGCAGAATGTTTGGCAGGGAAATAGCGTTTTTACGGGAAAACAGACTTGTGCTGTTATTAAATGAATTAAATAAAATAACTTTCCGAAGTAACTTTTGATGATAAAATGCATCATTTTCTTGTGATTAGCTATTCCTATGCAAACACTCCAAGTTGAAGATAAACTGTTACAAACTTTGTGGTTATATGTTACATGGAAAGGGTTCGTCGGTGAAAGGCTTCATACAACTCCGATCCCTTTTATGCCAACAGGTCTCCCGGTTTGCCGGGCGAAAAAAAAAACTGCAATCATTACCTCCGATCGCTCGCAGCCGGTGCGTGTGATTGGTTTGGTTTCCGAGGTTCGGTTTCGTATGCAAATAAGCGCCCGGTACAAGTGTTGTAAGGAGGAGTCGTGGCTGGCTGGCTTAGAAACATGCATGAATGAATTATACGCGTTCGGCACAACATACGCCCGACAAACGAAGGCGACGACGACGGTCTTTAGCTCTCCCAAACACACACACACACACACACACACACACACACACACACACACACACACACACACGTACGCTGGTCTTGAAAGAATAACACTTTTCCAATCGACTTAACACGTAAATATACAACAAAGCAGTGTATAAACATAATGGATGAGGGAAAATCGCTTACCACGCAGCCACGCGGTAGGGGCCGACTCGGCAAGGTGGGTGCCTTAACCTTTTGCGTGGTTTAGAGCCACTGGGTGGAGCGCATAGAAGATGAGGCAGAAATCATGCAGGGGTAGGAAAAACGGCTTCAAATAAACGGGTAAGCCACACTGGCTTCTTGTTCATTGGAACGGGTTTTCCCGAAAGTGGGCTTGTACGTTGACGTTAAACAAATAGCACGATTTGGGTGTCTGCGGTCGCTGTTGGTTTTTAAAGCATGAATGTATGTATTTTGGTGCTGAAGGATTTCTTCCCCCAAAGGATGTGAAAGTGCTCAGTGTTAAGTTAAATCGTTGAAAATAAAAGTCTTATTTTCTTAAGTAATTGTTACTTTTTTAAGCTTTGTGCTTCTATAAAATCACCAAATTTTTCGTTAAAATTTGCCATTTCTTTAAGAATATTCAAATTCTTCTTACTTGGTTTATGATGGAGAATGAGAAGTATAAGTTTGAGAAAGGAGATTTTAAAATTATACAAAAAAAAGCTCTGTCGGTGGTATATACTTTTGATTTTGTTAAATTATAATCATTGTTTTGTTTCATTTTGTCATTTATGATAATCGACTTGCTTATGAATTTATTTTTAAATAACTAATGATACTTTGTATTTCAGTTTGTCTTATTTTTTAAATTAATATTCGCTTTCATGTAATATTTTCAAAGACTGTCTCTATTATTATTTTCATTATTTATTTTGCTTCTCATTTAACTCTTGATGAATAAACATTCGATGTGATTCTTATTAGTATAAGTTTTTCGACATTAAATCGAGCCTTATGAGCCGATTACGATTTATTGTCTGTACTTGTAATTTAGCACGGCCATAGGGCTACATCACGAAATTTCAAAGGTCTTGGAATTGATCAGTCCTGAAACTTAGACTAAACTCTCACATGGCCTGGAACCGTTACTGAACTCATACTGTAGATCTGGTGTGTCAAACTCATTTCATACAAGTACAAAATTTTCAGGGCCATAAGGTTGAAAATAAAAATTTATACCCTCATAGCAAACAAAAACATTGACAATTGTGTAAATACCCACCTTTGGAACAAATCGTTCATTGGTGGATTCATTGGTGGTTGGAGTTCTAATTGTTTACTTAGGGTCTCGGTTGCTCTGTTCGTAGGTGTAAAACAAGTTTGTAAGATGTCATGGGTATACAATAGTTAGTGTCGAAAAATAGAGCGACAAAATCATTGTTCTTCTTTAGAAAAATAGTAATAGATTTTTTGGTTTGCTATGCTTTCAGGGGAATTGTAGCTAAATTTGTTTAGTGGTATGATATTTCAATAGTCAAACAAAATATTACTTTTTTATATGCTTTAAATTAAAAACAGTAATTTCATGAAATGAAACATAAAAGTAAAACATGTTGTTAAATCATCCATCCAGCCACCAGCCAGCGATAAAAGCTTTAACTGCAGCTTTATTATCGCTTTGTACGATTTGCCGTTTAGCATGCAGCTTCCAAACGCTTCCTAGCCGCGCGTACCACATTTTTGTTCCCACCTTTCTTCCCGGTTGAATAAGAAAGGAGTATAATCTGCTCAATACGCTTTCCGCACTACTCGCCCATCACGGCGTTGAACCTTACGTAGAAGCTCAATCGAACGGAACGAAACGGAAATCGTTGCCACTTTAACAATTCCGGCACGACGGCGAACGCTCCGCCCTGCAGCTTTCATGCTGCAGTGAGCACGCTGCAACTGCGCCACCCTCCCGATCTGGAGTGAGTTGCTGTCGTAGGCGTAAAACACATACACACACACAAACATGTATGTAGCCCATCTTGCTTGGAGCGTAAGAGGAAAGGATGTTTTATGAACCAATGCTCCAAATGGAGCTGCAGAACAGGATGCCCGGAAAAGCGAAAGCATGTTATCGATGAATTCCGTCGCCGTGTTTGCCCCGTGGACCACCTTCCTTCCCCTCCTGCTTGCCTAATGGGCTACTCGAGCGGGTCGATTTATGGTTGGAATTTTTTAATATTTCGAAACTAAAAACTATTTTCATGGCCGGTTGAGAAGCGCACATCAGCGTGCAAGCAGAAAGGGACGAAAGAGAAAAAACAAATCCATTTGCTGCCTAGGCAAGCAACGACGAACGTGCACCACACCTCAAGAGGTCTTGGATTGAGATACACAGTAGCGGGTTCTCTCCCTCTCTCTCCGTTTCTTTGTGTGTGTTTGTGTAGTTTTTTTTTGCAGAATAAAATTCACCTCCAAAAAGGTACACGAAGCTCGCCCACGTCCAGCCGAACCGAACCGATCGAGTGGACCAGTTCCACCAGCCAAACAAAAAAAGCTCACAACGCCCCGTGCCCGATGGGTTGCAGCCAGAGAAAGATGTAATGGATATTTTATTTCCCCCGATGTGTATGGTTTGAATTTTAAACATTTTATCGGCCGCATCATCTCGCGCAGAGAGCAAGAGAAGAGAAGAAAACAACAACGCTGCCACCCACCTGCGAAGCCATCATCATCCCGGCTGCCGGACTCCTTAGTCAAAGCGTGGAGCTTTCCGATGTTGCTGGTTCTTTGCTGGAGTGGCCGCAACGGAAGCAAGTTTGAAAAATTCACCTAAAAAAAAGAAAGAAACCCCGGTTGCAATATTGATGGCGCGCTCTTCGGTGGAATACAAATTCAATCGCTTCCGTTGTTGCCGAACTCGAATTCGAACTCGAACCTGGTGCTCCTGGGATCACTGTGTATCGCTGTTTTCGTTTACTGTTTCACACAAGCACACCGTTACCGATGCTTTATTTTCGTGCCTCGGAACAATTATTTCTGGCAGGGCAGGGCAGGGCGCCATCGAGAATAAAATGGCTCCGTGGCGGTTGAGATATGATTTTGTGACTTGGAAAAAATAAGTAAAAAAAAAAACCAACGAACCTGAAACGAAGCGGCTTAACATGAAGCATTATGCTACGGTCGTGCGGTGAAATGTTGGAAATGGTGGAAAAGAAGGAATGGAGGGTAAAGAAAAAAAAACCCACCGTGTAAAAGATGACTGCGGCTTTATGTAAATTGTTAACGTTCGATATTTATTTATGTGTTGGAGGGCAAATTGGATTTTGGACTGTTTTAGAACATTACAGGTCGTAGCGGCGGTGATCTGTGGTTGCATGTTAAGGGTACAAAGAGAAAGAGTGAGAGCGATAAAAAAGAAAATATCCGTTTTTTCTCCCCCGTCCCCCAGCAGGAGATAACCATTAACGGACGCTCTGCCGTGTGCCGTGCAAAGGGGTTGCGGTTACTTTATTTTCCACGTTGATTTGTACTCGTGCCCTTGTGGTGGTGGTGGTAGCATTGGTTAGGCGTGTATGGCCCTGTTCTAAAATAAAAACCAAGGGGTGTGTAGTGGCTTAATCGTTATTGGATCATAAATCTGTGTCCGGGCCGCATCCACGATTGTGTGAATCGCTGATGGAAAGTGGCTCGAAAAATGGAAAAAATATTAACCTTCACCTGGGATTTGAACAAGGGAAAGGAAAAAAGGTATTTTTCCAGCACAGATGATGGGTGGGCTTTTTCCGTACCGCGAATGCGTCCCCTTCCCAGGTGCGTGATGTAGTAACATTACCGCTACAGGAATGAATTTGCGGGCAATTGCGAGAAATTGTGCCATAATGATTACAATCTTGTGTAAATATTTGGACTTTGTTTTGGGGGCTAGTAAGGTCAAAGCTTCTTTTTTTCAGTTTTCAGTTTGCTGATTACTGATTAAAAATGGCAATACAAGCGCACACGTACAGGGCCGGTGTATTAATACCGGTGTAGTGTGATTACATACAAACAGGCGTTTAAGTGGTTTAGATTTGTAGCGCGTTTGATGGCTTCATTTATCAGGTCACCTTTGATGATGTGTGTGTACAATATTTCACGCTCCATCAAGAAGATCAAATCGAAACAAACAACATGTAAATGTGATTTGTACGCAGCAACAAAACAAGCTCAGAACACGCAAAACCCCCCTGGTTTGGTCCGTCACGCTTTTACATCCTCTGTTTTCGCACAACGACTTCATCAACTGTGATGCGTTCTTGAAAATGTTGCAATTTGTTTTGTGAAGACCATACACCGAAACCAAAAATCCATCCAATCACAACGAAATGGATTCGGGGGGAAAAGTGTGTAAGCGATCATGCGAGCTTTGCCGCCGTTTGCTGGGCGGGAAAATAAATTGATCTTTTTAACCTCTTGCCACCCGATTGTGCGAATGTGATGCCGCTGGCCAGGAAGACGGATAAAGCGGTGGTGGTGATGGGGGGAAAGCACAATAACAAAGAGATAAACTGTCACACTGCGACTGTGTGCTGACGAGGGAAAAAGATCCGTTGAGTGGTTGGGAAATGAGAGCGTAAAAAGAGGTAAGGAGGAAACAGACGCATAAACGCAGCAAAACAAAAGCGGAGGATCAAATCAAAGTGAGTGAGTGAGTGAAGGACGCCCACAAACAAACGAAAGCAACAAATTGGAAACAATTTCTAGTACCGGGTACGTTTCAATCCATCAAAAGGCAAAGGAAGAAACGAAAAGAAACACACAAACACTCAACTTCGATCAAGGATTTAGGGCCCACTGGAAAAGGATGCGAAAAATACACAACCGCCTGCCAGTACCAAATCACAACACTACTCCAAAAACTCGGATTTGCTGGCCACGTGCGCTTCCGGTCCAGCACGGCAGTGTGTGTGTGCGGCTCGTTTCGATTGCTGCGCAAAAAAAGGACGTGGCGATTTGAGCATCGACCACGGCTCGAGACAAAATATTTGTGAAGAGATTTGTTGGTCACGCAGAAGCAGAAAGTGAGGCTTGGGAGGAGGCAGCTGAGCTGTACGGCTTTGTAGCGAACAGCGAGACAACATCGAACCGATTCGTCACTCACCATGTTCGACACAATTTGCGACACAGCATGTACGTGCCGGCCGACGGCAAAGTCGAAGAAATAATATTTTTCCACCCGTGTTCCTCTTGTTCATTTTGGGGCTGACGGCACCACCGTTGAGGATGACACGATTGGATCGATTGGATTATTGCTCTTAAAGCTGGCAGGGGAAAAGCCAAAGAAGCATAACGCTTCCTTCTTCTTGTGTGTGTGCGTTTTTTTTTTCGTTTGTTTGTTTGGTTTTGCTCTTGCCAGCAGTGAATCGCATTTTTGAAGGTTTTCGTGCAATCGGAAAATGGGTGTTACGAAAAAATGAAATTTCGCGGAAGATGACAGGAATTATAGCTTCTTTGGGTGGCCGCCGGTGTTTGCATACGCTAGCCTGGCCATTTGTAGTGGCTTCTCCGTTTACACATTTCTTCTTCGGCACAGATGCGACACGTTGGATCGTGACGAGAAACGACAAAAAACGCTCAGCGCATATGAATTATGGTGATGGCGTTTTTTTTCTTGCGGTCGAAAATGCTGTTCACAGCAACCACCACCAACGGAGGAACGGTGTGCATGTGTGAATGGTTTTCACCGTATGGACGTGCGGACACGTATGTGTGTGTGTGTGTGGTAGCATTTGTCAAATGGATGATGATGATTGTGCAAACCGTGGCAGCAGAAAGGCACGAATACACGTTGATCTGACGCACGCAAGACTGTTCCGGGGAATTGTACGGTTTCTTTAAAATGCTTTCTGCTTTAAAGCTTTCTTGTTCTGCTGAAAAGCAACTGTTTGATTTATGCTGATTGTGCAAGTACTTCCTAGGAAGAAATACTCTTTGTGTGTCATTTTTGAGAAAATCGTTCAAATTAAGGCAACGCGATTGCTTGTAGCTGTGTAAAGATATACATTATGATTGCCTTTATGTGCGTAAAGATAAGCAAGGAGCTTAGCTTTTTTCTCCTTTTAGAAACAAGAATGAAGATAAAAAGTAGGATTTTTTTTCATCACTTATATGATTTCGTGATTATTCATTTAGTAAAATACAGATGGTGTAAAGTATAAAGTGAAAATTATAAAGAAAAATGAAAGAAAGACAGGATTGAACAAAATAAAGAGCATAAAGAGAGAAAGAGAGAGAGAGAGAGAAAAAGAGAGAGAGAGAGAGAGAGCGAGAGAATAAGATAGGATAAATTGAAAAGTAATATATAAGAAAAAAATAAAACGTGGAAAAAGAAACAAGAACGGATAGAAAAAGTAGGAAAGGAAGAGAAAATAAAAAATAAAAGATAGCAAGAGAAAAAAAGAACGGAAGAAAGAATGCTAAATAAAAACACACATTATGTAATTTTAGTACCAAAAAAAATCAGAACAAAAATAATGAGAGAAATGAAGAAAAAATAGTAAATCAATGAATGAATAAACAAATAAAGGAACAGGTAGCATGAAATAAGAAAGCAAAACAACAAAAAGATAGAAATGAAGAAGTAAGGAAAGAAATGAATAAGGAGAAAGAAAGAGAAAGAAAAAAGAACATATAAAAAAAGAAAAAGAAAAGATTCGTTAGATAAAAAGGAATAAGACAAAATGGCCCTCAAAAAAACAAAACAAAAAACTTGAAATGTAAAGAGATAAAGCAGCTTTTAGTATGTTTCTCGTCACTGCACCCATTACACACAGTGTAAGTGTTTAAATCGCAGTTTAAATTTTAAATTTTAAACACAGTTTAAATCGCAGTGGAAGAATCGCGATAGCCACTCATACTGCCAAGCAATATATCTTCGCGTGTCATCCCAGCACACGCTCACGACGTCACAGCATAGCGCACACAGTGCCACCGGCTGAGGGCATAATAAAATATTTCGTCCATAAAATAAATCTGTCAGAAATTGTCACCCATCAATTCATCAATCGAATCAACGTCAATGGGAAGTTCGTGATTTGCCCGAAACGGGCTCGAACGGGGCCCCAGGTTGCACGTACCCACAGGCGCTGGCAGCAAATCGTGACTGTATGCTGTGTGTACAAATCACGTGAGCGGTGGCGGTGAGCTAACCGAAACCGAAGCTCCGTTTGAAGAGCAGCACTATTGGACGATTTTCCGACCGATATGAGTCCTCATCGCTCAATGAAAGGAGTTGTTAGGCAGGCAGTCAGTAGACAGAGAGAGAGAACAGAGAGAGAGAGAGATAGAGAGAGAGAGAGAGAGAGAGATAGAGGGAGAGATGTAGAAAAAAACTGCACGATCACAACACGGTTCGTGCGATAAGACGTGCGGCCGTTCCCGGAAAACGGTCCCTGCCCAACTCTGCCAGCACCGGCGGGTGACACTTGGCCCAGTGGAGTGTTGCTAATCCGCTCAGGCAGCGGTGTGCGAAACCTCGGCTGTTCCTATCCATCCCCTCGCCGCAAGATGTTCAGATGGCGATCTGGCACACGACGCTCGCGAGCCGAGTTGCATATCGTCGCTTGAGTGAGCAGCTTAATGTTATTATCTGCCGCCGTGCCGAAAGTGGGATGTGATTGCCCCTACTGGTAGACGACCCGGCTCTTGCGGTGTAGATAATGCAATAATGCGCCTCAGCAGGCACTAACATCGTGTGTATGCGTGTCAGTGTGAGGTAGAAGCACAGACACAGGCAAGACACGGATGGGGACAAATTTTCCTTATGAGCTTTTCTTTATTTCGGCGACCATCAGATTATGGCTCGATTTGTCATTGGCTGTTCGGGTTGGGGCACGGGCAAGTAGTAGTCACGTTGGCATAGGGGGGGGGGGGGAGAAGATCATTTACCATGGCTTCTCTTCTCGGGTCGGGGTCCTATTAGCTTCCTGTCCTCCCCGATTCCACCGGTCCGCACTTTAACAACCCAAATCGGATCAGCCCGTTTGGTGGAGGGCTAAGTGAGCATCTTAAGCAATGGGGGGGGGGGGGGGGGGGCAGTCGGCCACCATTCCCGGCGACATTAGCTACCAGTTCCGTGGAATGTTCGCTCGGGGAGTTAAGTTACTACCCTCAACGAAAGACACACACACGCATACACCGCATACACCGAGTGGTTGGCCAATAGTCGACGAATCTTCCACCCGGTGTGGCACGCGAGGATTTTCCACATCGAAAACGTTATTTGCCTACGCCATGGGAAGCAATTTCGCTCAAGTTGTCGTCGGTTTTGGGGTTGGGAACGAACTACGGAGGACGGGCCCCATTGCCGCACTTCCCTCTTTCAGCACCGACCAACAATATACCAGGACTGCTCTTTTCCAAGGTCATGATGGCTGGTGATGGCGCTTTTGTTACCGAAGGAAAATTACGTTACGTGCTGTGCGAGAATGACTGGGCGAGGTTTTGATGCTGATGATGTTTTCGCTCCCGCGTCTCGTCAGGGCTTTGCCTCGGTATAAAAGGAAGAACTAATTGATCAAAAATTGTCAAACAATGGTGAAGATGCTGGATGAAGAGACGAGATTATTTATGTGGACGGAGGAGAACACGAAAATGCTCTCAAATTAATCAGCAATTTTGATGGAAGATATTAAGCACCTAGAATTTGAAGTCCAAACATTCAAAATGCATACAACTTTAAGAACTTCAACAAATTGAAGATACTGAAGAAAGGTAAGACAACCTGCAAACTTCAGCAACGAGCTGGACAGTCACATAAAGGCCCAATAATTGTCGGGAGTTTATGAGTAGATTTTGTTGGAAGATATTAAGCACCCAGAATTTGAAGTCCAACACACCAAAATTCTTACAACCTTAACAAATTCAACAAATTAAAGATATTGAATGGAGAACATCACCTACAAACTCCATCAACGAACATGGAAATTCACATAAATGACCAATAATTGTCGGCAGCTTATCCAGTTATGCCACGTATCAACCGTACCGTCATCATCTGGAGCCGTTCTGCCAGAAGCGCTGTTTTATTAGCTCACTTCTTCCACGGTGACATGATTAACGCGCCCCGCCTTTGGATGACATTTAACCGGCCAGCTTTCATAACCAAATTTCTCCCTAGGGGAGAGAACCCCCGCAGCCAGGGAGCATTGGCGCATTCCGAGCGATAACCGACGATGATGGTGATGAACGATGGTGAAGTGGTGGGATGATGATGACCTGTGTCCTGGCTGTCGTTTCGTACATCTGCCCAACCCCTGGAAGGCAATGTCAATAAACCTTTGCGGATTGATTTTGATTGCGGCGGAGGGTTTGCCGAGAGGGTTTTATTAATTTATCCCCCAATATAATTTGATGAACGGGTGTGTGTGTGTGTGTGCGTGTTTGTGGTTCCACTGGGACGCGCAGTGCTGGTAAATCGTTACACGCTCTGCTGTGGTCTTTACAAAGGATCAGGCATGACTAAAGGAAAGGAAAACGGGAGTGCGTGGAAGGTCAATTTGGAGCAGTATTTGCAAGTGTATGTTTGTGTCACAGATTAGAGGAAGTGTTCCTGCTCGTTCTTTGTTTCCGCCGTTTTGTTTATCCACCCCGTATATAATGATTCGCATAATTCAAGTCGGGGATCAGCATTATGAAAGCGATAGCGAGTGTGAGCCGCACACAGCATTTGGATATTTGAAAGGGGCTGAGTAATGCCCTCACACTTACTTAGGGAATCATACGTATAGCTGCGCGTGTGGTTGAACCTCCAAAACCTTTGCCTAGAGGGGGTGGGTTGGCAAGTTGGCGCGAAAGTACCGCAGTAATTTACTTACTATCAAACCGTGCAGGCAGCAGTAAACTTTAATCCTTTAAAATTACACAGCGGGATTAGGGACAGAGCACAGGGAACAAATTAAATTGCAGCTGGTGGCTCGCGTGCTTGCGATTGTGTGTGTGTGTTTTGGGGAGAAGAAAACCGTGAAACAAAAGGTGAAACAAGAATTTTCATCCTGTGCGAGCAGCCGCGACATTTTGCCTACATGGAAAAAACATGCAAGAAAACCCCGGACAGATTTCGAGCGAAGCCGTCGTTAGTCACTTATACGTGACATAATCTTTAGTTATAAACCGAGTAGCAGCAGCAGCAGTAGAAGAAGAAGCATTTTTTTCGCACAACCAAACCACCCGATGCTGCCCGTAACCTACTGCTAATGGTAATAATGCCATCACGACGGGCAACGACGGTGGCTTTATTGCGCACACCACGGCTGACCTTTGACACGGCACAGATACACGGTCCGGCTAATCCCTGCTTCGGACGTGGGCGAGATCTTGAGCGTATGTCGTGCTAATTAATGATCATTTAATTCTGCGGAAACTGCGACCGACAGCAGTGGAGTGGTGGCTCCGGGCATTCCGCTGGAAAGCTTGTTCAATTATTTGCCCGCGTTCACTGAAAGAAAACGACCCCAGTTCGGACACCGGACGGCAATTGCAATGGTGGGACTGTTTTATGATCAGGAAATTAGGAAAGGAAGCGCTGTTACGAAGACGTTTCGCTTCGGTTTCGCTGGGTGCGTTACTGGTTTTATGGCGGCGATGGAAGGGATTTCCCTTTCTTTATGTTTCGTTTTGTGGTTTTATTATGAAAAATATTGCAACTTTTATGCGCCAAAGGTTGTTCTTGTTCTTTTCCTTTCCGAACTGATATGCCACCTTGGCATCACGCAGCTGTGGCGTTTAACTTTCGAATGGATTGCAAATGTTTGGGCACCACTTTTTTGGTTGAGTTTTAGAAAATAAAATTCACAAAAAAACATCGTTAAGCTGCCACGAATACGCTGGATAATGCACCTTAGCGCTTCGGTTATACACTGGTACAGGAAAGCGAAGCAAACTCCCGTCACACGCACACGCGACGCGGACGGCAACAAATTAAAGTTTCACCTCACCGTTTGACGGGCTGCACGAACGAATTTCTTTGGCTCCTTTGCCCCTGGATTTTGCGTCAAAATCTTTCGCCTGGACTGTATGCTTCCAAAGGAAAAATGCATTCCGGGGTCGAAGTGGCACGAAAGAAGGTTGGGTGGGATTTATACGTTGCAAAACGAAGCACAAAAAAAGAGTCTTAGCAACGAAAAATAATAACTGCAAAGAAATGAACTTTCTGCGCCATGCTACCAGCCGGCCAAGCGGAAGCGTATAGAGGTGGATTTACCCGTAAAAACTTTAGCCAACCGGTAGCTTGCCAGAAAGCGCCCGAAAGTATGCAAGAAGCGCGCCCGCGCGCTGTTCGGTTAAAATATGCTCGAGTTGTTTGATCCTCGATTTTTGCTCCTGCACTCACACACACATACAGTCTGACTCGCAGCACAAAAAAAAGACTACGTGATGGTTTGATTCGCACGAGATATTGGTGCACTCGCTGTGTGTGTGTGTGCGCCAAAGTGTGTAGAGAATTTAACATAAACTTTGCCCGAAGCCCGGAAGAATATTGAATTTATTAAATTAACGGCAGGCGGTTACTTTCGCCGTGCCACTTACTTTCCCGGCCGAGTTCGTTCGTTCCCGTGCGAGATTTCCGATTTTTCCGGATCATTCGCATTCGCATTCCTTTTGTTTCCCAAAATCCAGTGCCTTTCCGCCGTACCAAAAAGGTACAAAGTTGCTGAGGTGATCCTTCTCTCGGATTTTGCTCACGTCGTCGTCGGAAAAGGGGGCTCACACTTTCCAGCACGGTTACGGACGATTGTGCTTCGGCTTTTAAGCGATTGAAAATTTGCACCGCGCTGGAAAAAGTTTTCCTGCTACCTACGTGCTTGTCCGCTGCTCTGCCGTTCCCCTTGATTTACCCGTAAAAAGAGTAAAAATTTACCAAAGTTGTAGCAGGTAACCGTAACCGAAGGATGGGGCAGCTAGAGTTTTGTGGACTCCTTCCGACGAACGTGTGCCGGCGTGTTGTGGGTGATGGAGCGGTGGAATGGCTTCCTGGTGGTGGGCTTTGCGGTGGACGGATTTTGATACAGTGAAGTGTGACATACGGGTAAATTGGATGTAGTTACCGGCAGGGTTTGCCGTGCGGAATGCAAATCAAGCGCCACCGGGCGAACGGGTTGGGTGGGTTAAGGGCAAATCCACCGCAGGAACCGCAATCGAACATGCAGCACCGGTTGACCAGTTGAGCAAGGTGCGCTTAGGAGTAATGGTAAATTGGGAGGGGGGAGTTTTCTTCTACTTTAGTGGTTTAAAGCTGCAAGCGGAGATGATTTGCATTTCATCGGGTTGTTTTTAATGCCCTTAAAACTATGCCATTCGTGTTTAAAGTTGTCTATTAACTGAATTTTAACATAATGCACTTTATTCAATTTGTGGAGGTCTGTTCAACAATCGATTGAATGTGTTAGCTGAAACGCCTGATAGTATGTAATTATGTTTTATTTTATTTTTTCTTTATTATTTTTTATTTAATTAATTGTTATTTCTCGCTTGATGTTAGATTAATTACTCTTGTCCAACTCAATCATTTCTTAAAATTGATTTTGTATTAATTTTTGATTTTTTTTTCTTGATACTTATTTAAAAAAAAATCTTGAATTTTTTTTTCATGCATGAACACATAAACACTATTTTGTAAAACAATCATAGCGCCTAAAAGTATGCTATTTTTATATGAGATATATTATTAACTGATACTGATACATATCTTGGTATTGAATTCTGTCTTCCTTTTTGTAATAAAATATTTATAACTCAATACAGTAGAACGTCGATTATCCGGGCAGCTCGGGACCGGACGGTTGCCGGTTAATCGATTTGCACGGATAATGGTCCAAGAAATGTCATTTTCATATAAAAATTATTTTATTACTAGTTTTTTATTAGTTTTATGATTAATCCAACTTGAATAAATCGATTAATCGTTAGTAAAATATTATTTTAATCAATAACTATAGGTTTAACAACTGTTCATGAACAAAAATGAATATCGAAAATATCACTAGACACTTTAGAGCTGCACAAAAATCTGGTTGCCCACTTGACAATCGCTGCAAATGTTCGCTGTACGTTTGAACAGCTGTCACATTTATGCGCACGGTTAAGCCGCCCGCCGGTTAATCCGCCCCCGGATAATCGACGTTCTACTGTACTTATTATATTTTTCTGGACATAATTCATTGGACAAAATTACATATAGCATTATAACAATTCATAGCTTATCATTTACAACACATGAATACTATTTCGAAAATTATGTAACACGCCTAAAAGTATGCAGTATATTGTTCATATTTGACTTTTTAAAGCTATAATGGGACACTTTTAAGGAGGATTCCCAACATTCTTCAATGCGTTTTTGATTGAAACATTTAAAACTTCCATTTTCCCGGAGCAAGATACAAATTATGCTAGATCCTTCTGAATACGTCTTTCAATATTGATTCCAACTAACTCCATCTCTATCTGCCCATTTCGTTTTAGCATGCAACCGCACCCTGCACGGTGAGGCCGGAAGAACGTACGAGCTGCAGATACAAAACCCCCACGGCGTGTATCCATTCGTGTGTCACCTAAACTTTACGGCCACCGGTGGCCTCTACGGTGACATTGTACAGGTAAGCACAGAACGGTACTCGTAAAAATCCCCCCTTTGAATGACATCCGCTCTTGTGTATGTGTGTGTGTGTGTGTGTGGCTGCGGCCCGAGCTTCTATGTCCGTGTACCTCTGCGGCCCATTCATCCGTCAACGACGCCGGGCTTGCCGAACTGCCGAAGATTGCCACCGGCATCGTCTTCATAAATTAAATTTTCAACAAACCATAATGATAATCAAAAAGTGGCCCGTTTTCTTGTTGCTTTTACCGCACTAATGGATGGTCATAAATTCTTCGCATCTTTTCCTCTTTTTTGTTGTTGTTCACTTCTTTTCCTCCGTCGGTGGAAATCACTCCCTGGGCTACCGGCTTTCCATCCGTTTTGTTACGATTGCTATTGCTTCGCCCGTGTAGAAGGTACTTTCTCATTTTTACTGCAACGCTTTCACCATTCCGGCACGCCCGGGCGCGTTTGTGGGTTCTCGTTAGACGCGCGGAAAACTACTGGCAAACGTCAAATCGCATGTTCGACGACCATTTCGCTTTTGCGTTGAAGCTGCCTGTTGGATGTTCTTTTTTTGTTTCTTGGTTTTGTTCTGAAACAGAACACAAACCCCAATTCTTCTTGCTACATTGAACGTGTTACGGCGAGTGAAACGGGTAGGAGAACGGTAGGGCCCGTGGAAAGACACCACCAGCTCATTCACACGCCGGCAAGGACGAAGCGCCGAAATCAATAACCAAATTGAAAGTGAAAAATGTGCTCTCGTTCCACGGGGTTTCCATTGCCCTGAGGGTTGACGGCAGCAGAGAGTGAATTTTCATGTTCATCTCTAATTGGTAAATAGGGAAAAGCGAAATCTATGCAGTGCGTCGGGTAGTGTGTCTTAGTGAAAGTGTGTGTGTATATGCGTATGCCTTAACGCGTGTGTATGACTACGAGTTGGGGTAGATATCGTTTCCAGAACGGTTTCCTTTCTTGTAGATCTTCCGCATAGGCAGCACACAAGCAAGGTCTTACTAAAACTTTGCGTTTGAGGCTGGAGGAAAGCGAACTTTCTTGGGCTTCTGCCTACAGCGAAATTTGGCTCTGTCGGTGTCTTCTGTCCACTACTTAATTGAACTGTTTTGGAGCACGGTTGGAACGATCGAGCGAGGTTGTGGTAACCATCAATTTAATTACCGAGCAACAGGAGCAAACAAAAAACAAAAAATGCCGCCCGGGAAGCACCGAAATAGTCCTGATCAAAAGCATCTTTGTGATGTATTTTCCTTGTAAACGTCAATCATTATTATATGGTCATCAGGGATTGAAGTTGTAAAGATTGCGCGTGTGCGTGTGAAGCAACAAACAAACGCATTTGCACTATAGCGGGCAGGTTGAAGCCACAACTGAAGACATTCGATTCCCGAGCAACAAGCCCACCACCATTGCCTAATGCCACTAAATTAGATCAACAAATCCACGGTGCACGAGGCCAGTTTATTTACATTTAATTCAATTTGCTTCCAATTTTGTTGACTTTTTCATTCGCGCTGACTTATGCTAATAGGTCCGTGGTCCATGGGTGATGGGTGGGGAAGCATAAGTATCGCTGCGGAACTGTGTGTTTCAGGACGAATGAATTCGTTCTTGGAATAAGCCATCTCTTGGCTGTTTGCTACACGGCGCTGCCCGCTTCAAAGCTCTAAAATTGTTTAATTTATTCCGCTAGTCAAACAGAAAACTTTGTTTCACACTTTGATGGACCCGATGATGCTCCTGGAAATGGAGTTCTTTCTCTCTGATCGGAGAACAAATCGAAATTGTTAATGGAGAGGTTTTGGGGGGGCGCACGATGATGGCAAATATCTAATGGATCTAGCTAGTGCAACGCCAACAGTGGAATGTGGTGGTGGCGATTTGTTTGTGTTGTATCAAAGTCGCTGCCAAGCAATGGTCGTGCCTGTAATCGTGTTTGATAATCGAACGGTTTCGTATCGGGGAAAGCTTTGTGAGCTTCTGACAAAAGTTTGTATCTGGTTTCGGAGCTAAAAGGTTTCGTTTTATTTGCACACATTGACTGGAACTAGCCAATCATCTAATTGAAAAATCATAGATAACTTTGTTTCATGTCAATGCTGGTTTGCTCGATACATATCGTTTAGTTTTATAGAAAGAAAGGCACATATTTTGCTAGCGCTAAAGCGTGCTAGCGCTGGCTTTTTAAATTAGATGTTTCAGTTTGAATTGATGTACAAGCATTTTACATATTTAAAGCAGATTGCATGTACAATGAGGATATAACTATAAATAAGTGAAATCCTAGTAAGGAACGAATGCCGGAACGTAACAATGCCAATTTGTTATTCCAGTTGCATACCTTTAGGCGTCTTTATAGCAAACTATGCAACTCACGCGCCAAAACAACGCTTTTTTAAAATAAATGCAACGGCGAACAATAAAATGTTTTAACAAAATGTTTCCTCTATAACTTGGGAGAGCAGCTTTCCATGGTTCCTTTTTTAAATGCTGAATAAATTCAGAAAGAGAAAAAAAGAACCATCAAATGTAAAACTGAGCCTCAGGGCATCAGAAAGCGTGTAAAGCTTCAATTTTATACCGTCTTTAGCAAAACACGCTTGTTTTCTCGATCCCTTTTTTGTAAGTAGCGAAAGTATTACAAAAGATTGTGAGACGCAAAAGAAGAAACTACCACAGCAAAGTAGAAAAAAAATCAGCAAAAAGAATGAACTCCGAAGGGGACCAAAGATTAAGCGAAGGCGGCGATGAAATGGAGAGCTTAAGTGCAAGTAATATGAAAGTTTTTTAATCACGGTAGCCAGTACCAAGGCTGTGCCCGAACGGGAACGGGATTAGTCGGAACCATTAACCGACCATCGTCCCATTTTTTTTTGCTTCCACACTATTTAGGAGATTGTGTGCGAGGTTTTAGCGAGAGCGAGTGAACAATTGCTGTAATGAAAATATGAAGAAAAAAAAAACAAAGTAATTATAGCAAGTGTTGAGAGACATTAGTTTTGGTATTAAAAGAGAATACATTCAACAGTGAACATTGAATAATGTTTGAATTTAATTTTGGATTTTAATGCGTTAAAACACAGTAATTGTATCTTTTTCTTCAACAAAATCCTGAACTTCCGATTCAACATGAGTGCTGTATAGGGTATTAGGGACAAACTTTTCCATTGAAAGCCTTACTCGCATGAGAAAAAGGGTCCTTAATCTTATTGATACAGATTTATTACCTTTTAGGATTGTGTCAGCTGGACCTGGTTTGGGGCAAAAATAATACAAAAAAATCTGTTTGAAAAAGATTCCTTCTTAAAGGCAGATGTCCGAGCTGTGTCTTTGAAACCCCAACCCAAACATTTTCACTTTAAAGCGACATTTACTAAGAACTTGTTGTTTCAAAATTGCACAAAAAGATAAATTCAATCATGTACAAAAAAAAAAAAAAACGTTATCATTTACATTCATCTACTTTCGTCCTTTTTTCGCAGCTAAATCTAGCCAAGTTTAGCATCGGCAAATTTGTCGAAAACTATCACGACGTCAAACAACACGGCGAGTGTACGGAGGGGTTCATGACGATCAGCGAACAGGGGCTGCCGAATCTGGACGGTCGATGGTGCGGAACGGCTTCCGGCTACACGATATACTACAGCGAGACAAAGTCGGTCAACGTGACGCTACGGCTAGACAAGCAACCGCCGGCCAGTGGCAGCGTGTCGAACGGGTTCGAATTTCGGCTCATCTACAAGTTCCTGCGGCACAGCGATGCAAAGCTAAGGTAATGTGTAATGGGTTCGTTATCGAAGAGGGAGCGGTTTTACCCAGTTTTATTGACAGTAAAAATATACAAACACACACGATTAGAAAAGAGATTAGATTAAAGTTACCAAGGGAAAGAATTTCGTGACAGCGAGCATAATCTTTGATTTACCTGCCATTTGGTTTTATTTTTCTCTGTACCATATCACATCGAGGAATGTGAAATGTGCTTTTCCAGCAAGCTTTCTGTACCATTTTATGCCATGAAAAGAAAACACCGCAACAGCAACAGCCGCATCACACCCGAGGAAAAAGTGGAAATTGAAAATTCCATTAAGTAATAAACTATAAAAGTTGGTTTTACGATCGTTTCTCGACCCGCCCATACGTTGATAGCACCCATGCCCAAGGTTAGTTGGGATAGTTCTGGTGGCGGGGAAAAGCTAGAAAATATAAATAAAGAAAACTGTGCCCTGTAGGATAGGGCGGGCGTGATAGAAAAAATAAAAACGAACGATGTTAACGCACTCACAGCAACAATGAAATGGGAAGGGAAGGTACGAGCGCACCAGGTTGCCTCCCTTATGATGGTGGCATTAAATCTAGGTTATTGCATTTTACACATTTTTCTCACTGCGGAAAGGTGCGCAGCAGAAAGAATAGGAAAATCCCGGAATACACAATACGAATGGGCTCGTATCCATTACAATCGATGGGCCCCCACACATACACACACCCATCGTTCATCCTGTGCCGAAGGAAACGGGGAGTAAATATAAACGGAAAGCTTGTATTTATTGGCAGGAGAATAATATGTTCAGTTAATCCTACATTTTTCTTATCATCGAACCGGGCGTGTGTTTGTGCCGTGGGACTGGGTATTATGGGTACGATTGCTAGTCGTTGTTTGTTTTTTTACTAACATGAAACCTTTCGTTTTTTGTGTGCATCTGTTGCTCCCCCTTTTTCACCTACCAGGAACGACAACCGGATATGGAACGGAGATCTCGTCCCCGGGAGCTACTGCAATCGGAACTTTTATGACTGCGACAAAAGGTAAGTTCCGGGACGCTGGCGTACATGTTTGGATTGGTTGTAGTCGTTCGGGGATGAAACAACGGCAGCAAAAAAAAGGAATTTCCCGGAATCATTGCGTTCGAGCGATGAGCTTTTCCCACGGGGCGTTGCCAGTGGTTCACATCGCAGTTTTAAGCAAGCTCCAGCAGGTCCCACGCTGGACATGAAGGTGTGATGTCAGCTCACTGCCCCACGCACACGCATCACTTCTTCTAATCCCGTATTTAAGGGTACGAGATTTGGGCGAAAAACGAACCAGAGCGCGCAGCAAAAATGGATGGAAAGGACCCGCTCGTTGGTTGCACCCGGCTGGATTATAAATTACCCAATCGACTACCACTTTCAGCTCGTATACAGCTCGACACAGCGTCACCAGACGATGAAAATGCTGACGCTGATGAATACCTTCTGTCTCTCACATGTTACCTTTCTATCTCTTCCTCTCCACTGCTTTATTTACAGGACCTGCAGGATACGATCGCCCAACTATCCTGGCATTTATCCACGCAATTTAACATGTAAATATTATATTAATCATCGGGCGCCCCCGAGCGGTCTGCACGCGATGATCGTCCTTCGGCAGCCGGACGGGCATAAATTAAACATGAAGGAGCAGGCGACACACCACGAGGCGAACAACCGGATTTTAAGGTAATTCATTATTGATGGCCGCGAAGCTTGCCGACCGGGGCAAGCTTCCGATCTAAACAGTGATGCACGTGTGCAAGAGATTGTTCTCTTTTTTTGCGGACAGGGCCGCGGAACACATATCGGTGAACGGACATACGGAGATTGGGTTTTTTGTGTGTGTATTTTGGTGCTTTAACGGTTCAAAGAGCTTAGGAATATTGATGGCCGAGTGGGGATGGTTTGTTGCAGATCCGGTTAACGAATCTCTCACTCAGCGTTAGATGTACTTTTAGTCGAGAATGTCGAGTTTTAGTATACAGTAGTAGCCTCTAAATCGCTTGTTTTATGGCGCAAAATTGGTCGAGGTGATCAATTCTTCGATAAGGCGACTTAGATTTTTCGTTTACATCAAAAATTTATTTTACAAACTTTGATGACTCAAACATCGGTTTTCCATTTCCACACTTACCTAAAAATACTTTAGTAATGCAGTTAAGACTCTAATCTTAACTTAGATCAATAATTTGACGCTATTATTACCAAAGCAAACAGGACTTTAGGTTTTATACTTAGGTCTAGCCGTATGTTTCATGATCCTTTGTGTCGCTAAAAGGAACGCTAAAAGCGTTGTATTGTCCGTCCGTTCATTGAATATGCGTCTGGTGCGTGGACCCCGATTCAAATTACTAAAATCGATAGGATGGAATCATTCGAATTGCCCGTAGTAGGCTGCTATGAAGAAATCGTTCTGAGTTTCCATCGTACCGGTCGGGCCGTTTATTGTTAGGGCTTGATACTTTGGAGAATCGTAGGAAAGTGGCCCAGGGGTTATTCATGTTTAAATTGTGGACTGGACTCATCGATGCTCCTTACTCGTTGTCCTCGTTAAATTTTTTCGTTCCAGGCAGAGTTTTAAGACCCCGACAAATTTTATCCATTGACCATCGCTGTCATCTTTACAGTGCTAACGATCCATTGTTAGTGTTGTCAATCAGTCCTTTATTTTTCCCAAATGTTCTAAAATGTTGTGTGATTTTTAGTGGTCTGCACAACTATAGGTGTAGGTCTAGGCCTAAGTATTGTATGTAGGCTACGAAAGCCAGATGCAATCGATGCTTATCAATAAATATGTAAATAAATGAAAATTTTAATCAACTTATTATAAAACGGAACTTTATCCGTGGAAAAATAGGTTCTTTCAAATACTCAAATAGTACAAAAAAAAACTATACAGCTCAATTACCTATACAAATTTTTCCATTTGGGACAGTCCCGTTGTAGAGCCGTTGACTACAACAATTTAACAAGCGTCCCCCTATAGCAAGGTCCGACTATCTGGCTGAGTGTTTATTCAGAATACTACAAATTGTGTGACTATCTGAATTGTCGATGCTTAAAGAATGAATGTCCTACCGGTTATGCATTGATCATTGCTGTTGGCTTTAAGATTACCAGTCGCTTTTTTTCAAACCTTTTGCAAAACTTTGCAACAAATACAATCAGCAAGAAGAAAAACGGTTTCTTTTTCTTTAGCACAACAACCGCTGTCGGTCAAGGCTTGCCAGTACCTACTAGTGAAGTGTGCTTGGCTTTCAGTGACTTATTGTTACCATAGCAGGATAGTCAGTCCTACGTATAGGGACACGGTCTATTCGGGACTTGAACCCATGACGGGCATGTTGTTACGGTTCAAAAGTTGACGACTGTACCCAGTGGCGGATTTAGGGTGTTGGGGCCCTAAGCGTTAAAGGAAGTGGAGGCCCCAGGTTGGTGTCGAGCGCGGGGGGGGGGGGGGGGGGGGTGCTTGGTGCATATTGTTGCATTAGGTTTTGAATCAAACACACTTTAAATTTTCTCCGTTGGGGTGGGGGGGGGGGGGGGGGGTTGTGTTCAGAATCCCTGTACTGGGCCCCTACACTTTATGAGTCTCTTCATCCATTGGGCCCCTAACTAGCGCAGAATTTCTTGCTGAAACTACTGTACACATTGTGCTATGTGCTATGTGCTGGAATTAACATACTCGGGGCCCCTACATTGACGAGGCCGCCGCGGCAGCTCAGTCCGCGCACCGTTATAACGCCACTGACTGTACCACCAGACCGGTCCAGAGTGCAGAAAAACGGTTTACAAACATTTTAAATGCACCATTTCGTAAGCGAGATCGAGCCCGGAGCTATCAAGGGTATAATCTTGCTGAAAAGCCTGAAATGTATTCCTGGAAAAAGATTTATGAGTACGTCCAGTAGCTCCGTTCAATATTTCCTGTTTTATCTTGGCGATGCATTCCAAGAAAAGAGATATTGCTTATATCCGATTATACGTGAACAGACTGGGCAAGAGATTGATAATACATTATCGTAGTGGTTTTGAAAATAAAACGAGACCTTTCGAATGAGCTCTTTTGTTTGAGCTTTAATATTTAAAGCAAATGAATGTAAATTCATCCTCAAGTAAATTATTAATCATCATCAATGTCCCAAAACCAGGCACCACTTACACAGCCTTAACTGGTTGCTGTGAAGGTGTGTGTCTGTTTTTTATTTGTTCACTGCTGCTGAATTGCTTATCAAAATGAAGCTTCATTATTTACACATGCAACATCAAAGTGACTGATGAACAGAACCGGGCACCAACAAAAAACGCAAAAAATGCTGACAAGCATTTTACACACGGACACATCCCCGCACGCTCGTGTAAAGCCTTTGCTTAATGATGTTTCCACCTATTTAATTCCATGTTTGTAATAAACCACAATTAAACGATGTAACGTTTGTTTTTTTGTTCCGTGCTTTTCGGTTTTTTTTTTGTTTTGTTTCACTACTGTTGTGAAGGGACAGAGGAGGGCAAAAACATAAATTTATCACAACCAACCGGCCAGCCGTCTGGGTACATGGTTCATCCGTCACCATGGATCATCGTCTTGCTTACGCTGTCCCGCAAAATATTGCCAACGTTGACATGGGAGTTGGTCAGATTGGTTGATAAATTGGGGTCATGCTATTGTATTGGGTTGGCTTAAAGGAGATGAATGTGTGTGTTTCCACCATAATCAACTCGCTGCATTTTTTGTGTGTCTACAGCACGTGAATTGTTTCTTGTTATGAGTTATAATGACGTTTGGGAAGCCATTTCCTACAACAAAAAATACCCTTTTTCAAACGTTCTCCTTATTGAAACCTTTTCAATCTGGCACGGTCGGAGCACAACAAAAAAAAAAACAACAGGGACACCCAATACCGATAATCCCTGTTCCAACGTTTTGCGGACAGAATAAATCCAACACCCTGCCCTGCCAGGCATTGGCAGTCACTATGCCAATCTGCGTCACGGTGCGTCACTCCATGTTTGGTGGGGTTGTTAATGAAAATTGATTGCTTGGCTGGGGCGCAGGAGAGTCTTTCCCCACATTCCCCGCAGCTGCTCGGAATGAAATCCAACGCACAAGGATGTTGCGGTAACGCTGCACGGTGTCCGTCATGCGATGCGATGGAAATGTTTAATTTTCTACTTTTCAACTGGATATTATTACTGCGTGAGTGTGCTGTGTTTGTGTGATGCGCTGTAGTTGTTTTATTTCGCATTACGACGGACGAGGGAGGTATTGTTGAGTCCCCCCCCCCCCTCCGTTGTAAGCCCGTGCCGGGTCCGGTACACTTCAAACCTCGATGAACATGTGCGACCTGTGCTGCGCAGCTCGTCTCGCATGTTTTAACCGCAAAAACCAGCAATGTAATTAAATATGACCATCTCCGCGGAAAACCGCGCTCAGTTTCCCTTTGATGAGGGCCGTGGCGGCGGCCGGTGTCCGGTTGTGCATTTAAAATGTAACATATTGCACCGGGTTACCTGGTGAGGTGGAGGAACAAAAGAGAGGTGTACATCGGTCAAAGAGGTTGTTTCGTGTGGCGATAGGTAGGAAATGTGCGGGCGGTAAGCTAGGTTATAGCCTTACATTGCAGAGACGGCTTCAAAGCGGTACAATAATTAAAATAGTTTTATTCAATAGCAACTTTTTGGATCAATTGAAGCCTTTTCAAGGTAAAATAATGCACACTGGCTTACTATTTCCCCTTCAATTGTAACATGACACTCTAAACTACATAATGAAAACGATAGAAAAAAGAAATTTGAAAGGGGCTTACGTTCAAAAATCCGTCACAGGGTCATTTTGCTATACCGATTGCATACATGCAGGCGTTTCGCACGAGAGAAAACGTATATTTTATAGCACTCACTGTACGCACTCACTTCCAACGCATAACAAGTCAATTAGCAAAATTATCTAACGTAAGTGACATGCCCAGCATCCCGCCAGAGCGCACACCGGTTGAATATGGTTGAATATTTTACTTTAATATCGCCATAAATCGACCACGTTGCGCACCAGGGCGTTTGTTTCTTTCTTCTCTCGGCTGTGCAGTGCAGACCCTTTTGGAACTGAGCTATTTCCTTTTGCTGTGGAACATCGAGCAGAAGGGAGGGCGAGATTTCCTGATTTCAGCTCCACCCCGAAACTACTTTACACGATCCCGGTGAGTTCTCAGGGGCAAGCGCACACTTTCCATATGGTCGCTAGCACTATAACTAACGGGGCTAACTATCTCATCCACTCGGTCGAATAGAGAATTTACGGCTTTCCATTTCGGCTACGGGCCGGGCGAAAGCGCACCTGGGGAAAAGTTCCGGGCCCGGAGTTTTATCCGTAGCGCTGGCAAGCGAAGGCTTTGGCAAGAAGCAGCAGCAGCAGTTGGATGGTGATAGTGAAACGTTGAAAATTTATCCATCTGCAGCCAAAATAGACTCGTTCAGGTGGGGCAGACGCAACCCCCGAGACAGGCTTGGGGCTAAGGGGATTCCTGCCTGGAAAGCAATTTCCAATGCAAAACTTGTAAATTATTATTTCAAATTATTATAGCCAACCGCACATACCCACTCCGACCCACACACACACAGACCTTGTAGCCTTTTCAGTACGGTTGGTTGGCATTCCGAAAAGGAGTAACTTAAAGATGGTGCATTCTTCGGAATGTGCACAGCGCTCTCGTTTGGCTGGGAAATATTTTAAAGCCAAATAGGTGCAATGATGCATTTTAACCGCTCGGCGGAGAGGTTCACCTGCCCACCGCCTGATTCGTCTACCGCCACTATTCGCCGGTGGGAAGGTGTGTGTGTGTATATTTGTATCTAGTTAAGCGGAATTGTTCAGGGGCATTGGTTGCTTCGGTTTTCGGAACCATCGTGAGCCGATTTTCGCTGCATCGCATCGCTTCTAGCTTACTGCGGAAGAAACAAGGAAACTTTTGCCCGGCGGAGGTGGTGGAATGGTGGAAATAGGAAAGTAAGGTACGGCGAAAAACTTGCTCTCTAGTTTGTTTGGGGCGATCGAGCGATGTTCAGTTCCCGCGACCCGATACGCTCCCTTCGGCAAGTTCCCTCCACAATGATGGTTGTGGTTTGAAAGGGGGTAAAACCAGCAAAGGATGTATTGGATTCGAAATGGGATGAAAATGGGATGGCGATAAGGAGGGAGGGATGGGACGAATATGTAGAGAAAAAAAAAGTTAAGGATTTATGGAAAACCTGTTGGGTTAAGGATTTGAGGTAAATTTCGAAACAGATTCCGTGCGGGAAAGAAAGTTGTTCCTTTTGCAAACGAACTCACACCAACACACACACATACACACACACACACGCATACACAGTTCCCACTAGCCTATTCGAGCATAACTTGTCCATGGGGCATGGCTTTTGGTTGAAGCGCAGGTGAGGCGAAGACCACGGCGAAGAAGGCGCAGGGAGTGACTAAAAACTTTACCGTTAACCAGTTAGCCGAACTGGCCGTGGCCAATCCCGGGGCTTAGAAGCGAGTCTTTTGCGTTTGATTGCTTTTCGAAGGAGCACACGGTGTGTGTGTGTGCATGTGGCGGGAATGAAGGTACGATAATTTGATTGGAAAATCAATTGGGCGATACAGCGCTTGGAGTTTTTCGGGCGCCTGTGGTGTGCGGGCAGGGGCTACGGTTGGATGCGCGTCTGGCACCGTTTGTTGGAAGGTGTTAGTATACGTTCGATATGAAAATGTTACATTGAAGTGTTCGGATGTGTGTGTTTGTGTGGGAAGTATGTAGGCGGCACAGATGATGGATAGAAGTAATTTAATACTTTTGTGGAAAAATGGAAAAATGGGGAGCCCACACAGCACACAGTGGTTCAACATTGTTTCGAAAAATTGGCGCTTTGCTTTGAATTGAAATCATGACAGGCTGTTGTTGTTGATTTGCTGACATAGTAATGATGCAGTTGAGGGTTTCTAGCGGCTTACAACACATTGTGGTATTTTTCTAGTTAAATAAATTGAGTATTGTGTTTCTGTCAGTCAGTAACACATTAAAGCTCTTTGCTGGAATTACGAAATGAGAATGAATTAAATGGAAATTTACCATATTAAAAAAAACTTCATATTTTTTAGAGTATGAAACTCAAATTAATTTGTTCAATCCATAAACCATAATTACTATTTTGACAAGGAATAAGCAGATATTCAAAAAAATTGATGTGTATTGTAAAATAATGATTTCTGGAAGAATGAAAAACAATACACAAGTATTTGCAATGTAAATGTAACAGAACGAATCATCACGAAAAATGAACTGAAAACGAAACAAATGATTAAAAGTAGAGTAGAAAACAAGACATAAAATAAAGTAGAGTGAGCAAAAGTTAAAAAATCTAAAGTAAAATGGTACAAAATTAACTAAATTGATAGAATAATCAATAAAACCGAAGATTAAAGGGTTTGATATTACCAGGTATCAAAAAAAAAGAATAAATGTGAGTTGGAATTTAAAGAAGACAAGAAAAGGAGATGAAAATGATAACAAAGGAAGGACCAGAAAAAAAGAGTTTTAAAATGTAGTAGATAAACCAAAAGATAAATCTAATGCTCATTGCGCGAAATAAATAAAAAAACGTAACTAGCATCTAATATTTGTATAAAAAGAAAGATTGCTGATATTATTTGAAAAAATATTCATTGCCAAGCAATGCATCTTCCCAGCCTATCTATCCATCCTGCCTTGAAAAAGCACCATGCAGCTGGTCCACTATCGAGGGCACGGCTCATGCAAAAACAGTACAAAGCTATAAGCTTCCTCTAATAATAAAACCAGCAAAAAATATCTTAACGCTGCGAGTGTTTGTTAAAACACAACTCCTTCATTAGAGTAAACAACGCTTAAACGCCCCATTAATAAAGCAGGGCAAAACTGGTCAAATCGAATTAGTAGACAGCTAAACCCTACCCGCGTGAGGTGTTGAAAAGCGCAATCATTTATATAACGCCCGTGCGTGCATTTGATTGGCATGAAATTGGTGCGGCAGTTGTCCAGTTAGCACAGCACAAGGTGACCTAATAAACGGTTTAAATACGGTACAAATCGTGCGGCCTACGGGGCCCTAGGGGCCATTATAAAAGTGAGTGGTCATTGGTCATTAAAGAAGCAAAAGAAACACACCAAGGCTCGCGTGATGAATCGCACCCGTTTGATTTGGTTAGTCGGGTCAATAAACAAATTAGACGCGGGTGCGTGTTGATGACCGAAACCGGTAATGCTAATACTTCCTGATCGTAAACTTTTACGACTCTCGGCTCCCTCGGGGCATCCGAGAAAACGTGTCCAATGAAACAGTTTAGCATTTCAAGAAGGGTTATTTTAGTTTGATTTTTGACAAAGAAAACTGTGGAATATCTTGATAAAAGTTGCGCTTAAATTTATATTTCTCTCTTTCTCTTGTTCTTCGTATGATCCTGCAGGAGCTGGGAGCAGTGTGACGAGGCACAGGACTATCTGAGCATTTACGACGGCGCGGCACCGGAAGCACCGACCATTGGGCGCATTTGCGGCGGAGACGTCCTGCCGGATATCGTGTCGAGCGGTCCGGAGATGCGTGTCGAGTTCCACACGTCCCCGTACGATGTGCCGTTCCATCCGAATCCGGTCACCTTCCTGCCCGGCTTCGAGCTGGAAGTGCACGTAAGCAAGCAATTGTTTGTCGGTTTGTCGAACGGTCGATTAACCTGTCTGTGGTTACATTTCCCGTTTGCTCCTGAAGGTGCTGTACGTCAACTCCAACTCTCAGTCGTACATCCGGCAGCCGGGCCGGTGCGAGTTCATTGTCAGTGCGTTCGAGAGTCAAACGGGGGAGCTGGAGAGTCCGCAGCACACGCTACCGCCGGAAAGCTCCTGCCTGTACCACTTCCAGGGCCGACGGCACGAAACCGTGTGGGTTTCCTTTATCAAGTACCACTCGGCCATCGATCCGACCGGGTTCGAGTCACCGGCCGAGTGCGTGACACAGCTACGCATCTGGGACGGGCGATGGTCAGTGACTTCGCGTCCTTACGGTAAGTTTGAATTCGTCGAAGGCTCTCCTCTTAGGGGAGGGATGTTGAGGTGTGGATATTTATTGTAGTATTTTTAGGCGCACCACCGGAGTACCAGCGCAATGCGAGCTTGATCGAGCAGATCTGTCGCGAGGAGGTGCCGAGACTTTGCTCCCGTTCGTTGGTAGCGAAGGGGAGTCGGCCATGCTCAACGCAAGGTAAGGTATTTGGGTTGAGACATTCTTGGGAATGGGAGTTAACTTGTGTTTACTATCTTTTGTGATGAATCATAGACTCTTTAGTGTTAAGTTTTGTGATTTTTGATTCTAAATTTCGAAAATTTATGAAATCTAATAGATTTCAATAATAAATAAAATGACTTAATCTAGATTCATGGCTATTGAAAGAGTCATAACTGTGTACAAAAGCTTGACTTATTAAAGATTTATAACTCTTCAAATGTATCTGATAAAAAGATTTTTTAAAAGATCATGATTATTTCAACATTCTCGCTCATTTAGAGATGATGTCTCTCCAGAGACTTTGTAGATATCCCTAACTCTTGAAAAACTCATGAATGTTTAAAGATTCATGACTCTATAGAGACTCTCTAGAAATTCATTGTATTTTTGGAGATGTATGACACTTATGAGCTATACGAGATGTACGACGACCTCACTGTCGTACAGCGAATCCAGCTCGCCAGGCTCCGGTGGGCTGACCATGTTGTACGCATGGAAACGAACGACCCAGCTCGTAAAGTCTTTTTACGCCGTCCGCAAGGACAGAGGAGGCGTGGTAGGCCCAAATTGAGGTGGCAAGATGGCGTGGAGGCGTCCGCCATTAAGGCCGGGATAACGGACTGGCAGACGAAGGCGCGAAACCGTGAGCGGTTTCGGACACTCCTGAGGCAGGCCAAGACCGTAAAGCGGTTGTAGCGTCTGATAATAAATAATAAATAAATGACACTTTTGAGATTAATATCAACAATTAAAAGAGTTATTGAGATACATGACACTTTCTGATAACATGATTGTGTAGAGTCTTGTAATTTTTTAAAGATTCATAACTCTTCAAACATTTATATCGCTGAAGAAATTAATAAACATCAAGCAATCATTTCTATTCATAAAGACTCTTGACTGTTCATAAACTAAAGACTCTTCAGAAATTTAATACTAAATAGAAATTAATGGATTTTTGGAGATTATTTACATTCTAAATGTTCATAACTTTTTAACTCTTCAGAATGTTTGAAAGCAGGAGAGTTAAGATATTAACGAATATTTACATATAAGTGATTCCCCAAACAGTTATAACTCTTTCGAGAACCTCAAATTGAATGCGCAGGCTAAATACTAATAATTCATTAATTGATAATTCATTCACTGTAATATTAACCATTCGCATTTTGCATTCTACCTGCAGAGAGCTATCTGTCGACGGGCTCCGACCTAACGATCGAGTATCGGCCCAGCCCAATCGGTACGGCACGGCTTTACGGGCCAGCGTCCGCGTTCAAGCTACGCTACGAGTTTGTGGACAATTCACTCGGTGGAGCTCCTCTGGAGCCACTCGTAGCTCCATCCGCCATGCCAGAACCGGCCGCACTCGTACAGTTCCACCCGAAGTCGTGCGATCGTGTCTTTCGCTCTTCCTCCGCGTCGCGCGGCATCTTCCGATCGCCCTCGAACGTGTTCATGTACGGTCGGGGAGGTTCGCCGAACATTTCCTGCATTATTCGGTTCGAAGCGAGCGGCGGTGAGAGTGTCAGGTGAGTAACTGGAGCTCTTAATATCTGCAGTTCGTAATCACGAATGTCTTAATGAGAGTATTTCTTCCTCTTCTTTCAGGTTAACGATCACACGGGCACGCTTTGGAGGTAGATCTTGTCAGAATTTGCAAAACCGTTCGGGTCGTTGGCACTGCAACCATCACGGTGGTCCTGTATCAGACCTGCGCATCAGTGAGGTACCGTGGACGGATGTATCGCCCCTACCGCGTGACTGTCTGTGTTCGGACGTGTCCGGCTCGATTACGCTCGCCCCACTAGCGGCCAGCATTGTGGAGGTGAAGTTCACCACCCTGCAGATGGAAGTGGATCAGGACTTCCGAGACTTTTACTTCGAGGGACGGTACGAGTTCGCACGCGACGGATGCGAAACCGATTGGTCCGAGCGGCGTCTTCGGGGACGTAGCGGCGATGCCTACCTGAAGCCGACGCCATGTCCTGCTCTGATACAACCCTGGCTGCTGGAGCCCGAAACGGATAGTAGCTACCTGGTGCTGAAGCTAAAAGGCTTCTGGATGCCACCGTTGCTGCAATCGGCACCGCCCTGTCCAACGGACGCCCGCATCACGGTCTACTCCACGAACAATCCGAAGAACTCGCGCGATCTTTGCCCCTCCGGGCCGGACGTGGTGGCGTTTTCGGATGGTTGGGATCGAGCGTACGAGTTCAGCGCGATGGAGATCTCCAAGAGTCTCATCATTGAGTTTAAGAGCCCTCGTCGACCGCCGCTCGAGCTGATCGAGTACAAGTTCTCGTGGATGGAGATCTTCCCGGCGCACGACTGTCCGCATCGCTGCCAGGAGCTGCAGGCCTGCATCCCGGCGGAGCTGTGGTGCGATGGAAAGGTGCACTGTCCCTCCGGACAGGACGAAAGCCCTACGGAGTGCGATCTACGGTTGCCCCTATCGCCACTGCACGTTGGTCTAGCGGCGGCTACGCTCACGCTAGTCCTGTCGCTAGCCGCCGGCCTGACGGCCTGTGCACGACGCAAACGGGGTGAAAAGAAGCACCTGCAAGCGGTCCACCTGGATACGGCTGGGCGGGGTGTCGGGTATGGGCCACCGCTTCCGCACCACGCAGGGGCAGGCTATCCGCACGCCAACCATCACCTGTCGTCGAGCCATGCCCTGACGCCCCTCTACCTGGACCCGTCGAAGGACAGTTTCTGTTGACAGGAGCTGGAGACTTCGGTGTAGCCAATGCCGAAGTCGTCGCAGGACTTTTACTACTTCGCGTTCAACGCCGGCACCAACACGAGCAGCTGTTGAGTGGTCGGAGATGCTGAACGGTCGCGAGGTGCACACAAGCCCGGTGGCGTTACCGATCGCGATACTTCGAGCGAACGTACTTCAAGCCAAGGTGATATTTGACGCACACGTAGAGCAAATAGAACGTGTGCGTATTTAAAATCCCCCTTTATCCGCACCCTCCCGGTTAGTAGGAAAAGGAATTGTTTTAGCAATAGCAACATAGCGTGCTCGATGTAGCATTTAACCCGACTACGTCGTGGCACGGCGAGCGGCATATAGCACACAGATACACAAACACAGGTTGGTTTTTAATTGTGACAATCAGTTGAGACAGTTGACAATTCTACTCCCCCCTCCCTTCCTAGGAGAAGCTAGCTTGTCATGGGACTGGAGGCGAGCAGGCGCAACAATACCCCCGCGTGCGGAAGTGAAGCAAGAAAAGGATTTGAATGTTGTACATTTGGAAATTACTAGTAACTAAAATGGTTGTGATGGCCAGTGTAAGAAATTAAACACACACGGAAAGCGTGCTAAAACGCTATTTAGAAAGGGAATTAAACGTTTTAATTTTCCTTTTTGCTTTAACTGCAGTAGGCCTATTTCAATGGTTTTTATGAAGTTAGTTTTTTTTAATTCTGCCAATGACAATGAAAAGTGTTGTTTTTCGTAATATTTTATCTCATTTGAAATAAATTAACAAAAATTATGAAAAGCAGGACTTTATTTAAAGAAGAGCTCCAGTTGATTTCACAGCAATGCAAAGAGGGATATGTCGCCTTTTAAGTGTAGCTTCAGAAAAGAACAAACTCTATATCGCAGACTAGTGTTAGCATACATCATATTCCACTGTACATAGAAGCTATACGAATGAGTTGCTGCCCTTCTAGCTTCGTTTGCTTTTAATGGTTTGATTTGAGTATGCAAAACTACCTACACCATTGTACAAAGAGATAATACTTTTATGAAAATGATATTTTTTGTGTTTAACTATCTCTATCTTTGCGAGACGCAAATGAAGAAAACAACCAGAACATAAAACAAACCCGATTGCATAATAAGAAATACACTCACAGAAATAGGGCCACAAATGTGGTACAAACTGATACATTGAAACTAAACATACAGAAACACGCCACAGAAAAAAAAAACTCCCCATAAAATGCAAACCTTTTCTCAAATCGTCAAATGATAATGTGATTCTCAGTAGTTAAGCAAGGAAGCAAGAAAAAAAAAACAGATAAAGAAAGAAGAGGAAAAGGAAGACACACAAGAAGAAGATTAATATACAAATAACGCTCACACTATAGATAATGAATTAGAAAAGAAGAGAAAGCTAAGATAAGCAGATTTGTATAAAGAAATACTAATAGAACTACTAAAAAACAGAAGAAAAATAAAAAAAGTCTTAACGTGTCTCACGGTCAGTGAAAGGAAGAAAAAGAAACAAAACCAAAAATTCACAATCAATGGACAACCTGAATGCAGACACTATTCCATAACTTTCTCTTTTATTTTCTATTTTGTCTAAAAAAAATCTGTACAGAATGTGCGAGAGGAGAACGCAAACGAACGACTAGTACGTAGTGAATAATTCTAAAACATGGAAGTGAAACCGCACTATACGAGACACACAATCCGAGCGTAACGTACGATTATACGCATTATACAGGAAGCGTGTTAAAAACCAAACCCCCTCGAGCGGTTGTGAACCTTGATGGCGGAGGAAGTGGGCGGTGGAATTAGCTCCTTCGTACCATGCCCTCCGGCTGTGAAACGGATCTCTTCCATCGTCGAAATTAAAGCGAAACAAGCGGCTGAAATTGTGTAGAAGTAAACGTGCGGGCGTTTGTTGGACTAATTATTCGCTAGCCTGTGTGTAAGGAGGAAGCGAAGCGATTACTTGTTAATATTCACTTCCACTGTAGGAGTACAGTATTTGTAAAAAAGTACCGTGTTTTAGGAAGTAATCGTAAAGCGGCCACATCGCGCCTGGTGGAAAGAAAATGAACTATAATAATAGAAGAAAAAGTACTGTGAGCTGGAGTTGAGGGATTTCGGCGACGGACAAGCTCTAGGAATAACGAAACTGATTGTTTTTTTCGCCCATAAATGCGCAACTCCCTGCAAATGATGTTACCAATGTTCAATGATCCCTGCTTTTAACGAACGAACGTCCCCTTCTGTGCATTCGCCGTGTGCTAGCTAGTAAGTGTCCGCGAAGGACGATATCTCTGCACTGCAGCTAGGATCGGATAGCGGTGTGTTGTGCAGTATAGGGAAAACAATATAATTCTTTAAATGACAAACTACACACACACCCTTCCCCACACTGTGCTGATTCTGTAACAGAAATAGCTAAGGGATGTAAATAGGTAGCACTTGCGTGAAGGTGGTCGAAGAGAGTGGCGTACGAGATGAGAAGAAGTTGAATTGTGGTGGGAAACGAAGATGAACGGGGAGCAATGTGTGACATGTAGGTGTATAAGTATACCTAAATTTCCATGAAGGCGATGACTTTCACGGGCAATGAAATCGGTCTAGCGATCAATAAAGTATCAGATACTTCCTAACGGCACACGTCTGCTGGAATGAAATATTGTGTTTTAGTAAGATTGTTTTATTAGAAGATATGGAAAGAAAAAAAACAATATATTTTATTATAACTTGAGAAATTTTGAGGTACCGCATATGAATCGAATTTCGGACAGCTTCAAATTCCGGACATTCATCATGGTTTTATTTAATTTCTTTATATTTTTACAATGGCTACATCGTTTTTCAATTTTATATAATTGCCATGATGTGCTAGAATATATTTAAAATGTGTCTGACCCCTAATAGGCCCTGATGCCGCAGTAAATAAATATTTTCTGTCGGTCAGTTCACCACCAGATGCGTTCTTAGTAGGTGTGCTAAAAACCGACATCAGCGTTATTTCTTCGAAAACTACTTTTGGTGGCGTTCAAGTGCATTAAAATACATTGTAATCCAATGTGGAAGTATTTATCAACGTGAAAATAACTTTGTTCAATCATATTGTGCTCTGAATTTAATTCAATCACGTATTTAATTCTGTCCGGAAAACGAAGCAAAACTTTTATCTTGTTTTTAATTCCGGGCAGCCAAACTAAATTGTGACTTGTTGTTAAAAACATTTTTTTTAGTCTGTTATAATAACAAGAACACAACGATATTTGAAGATGTTTGTGACAAACGGTTTGATGGCCTTACGGAAAAGCCCGTCAATTCATGTAGCAGTTCTTCGGTTATAAGCATCTACGAGTACAAAAGCTAAACAGCATCCAAACCCCGTTGTTTTTAAGACCGTCGATCTGTCGGTCTAGATGAACTCCTTTATTCAGAATCGGAGGTTTGGAACTTTAAACAAATTAAAAACTAAAAAAGCGTAAGTTTGATTTCGAACATTATAAACGAAATTTTAAAGCTGGCCGAAATTTGAATAAAAACGTTCGTAATAAGAGTAATATTATTTCAATTCTTAGTTTTTCTCAAATGTAGAAGGTTTTCTTAAGTAAAGAGCTATACAGATGTTTGATCAATTCAAATAAAATTAGTTAAAAACTATTCAATGTCAAAAATGCCTAAAGGGTACGAAATTCGAAGTAATACAGCATTACGTTTTTAAATCGTAAAAAGTAAGTATTCGAGATCCGATGTACCAACTATGGCTTGAAGAGCTGTAGGTATGAAATATTTCAGGAAGATTTTAGTACTTGTACGTAGAGCCGCATTTTTTAAGTAAATAAATAAAAGAAAGAATTTTTGTATTTTCATCTGAAAAAAAAAAAAAAATATAATGTATCCTCATGAACAAAAACGGGTAAAATTCAGAAAAAATGAAATTGTTTATTAATTTGACACCCCTGAACTAGCACATGTACTAAAAGGAATGTTTTCAGGGTTGGTTGGAAGATATCAACTTATTTTCAAACGCTGGGTGGGTGTCTCGGATAAACGATAAATGGTTTTAGAACTTTATAAAATAGTAAAATAGGTAGTGCTAAAAACTGGTAAATTGTTTTTATGTTTGCGTGGTTGACTGATGGAAAATAAGTTGTTTTTTTTTTAAATATAGGTGTTTTTCGTTTATTTACGCAAACAATACAGCTCCCTAATGTTTGATGCCTTCCACATTTTAATGTCCCTTGCTTTCATGCCTTTTGAAGTACACAGACACTTAAATCGGGCACAGAGCACACAGGTCGTTTGTCATAATCTCATCCTGAGTAGATTTTGATTGAGTAGGACCACTGTTAGCGTAAGGCAATTGAGCTGCAGTTATTGCGTACCTTTATTGCAACTTATATGCTTAACTGCCAAAGGGCTTCGGTTTGACAATAACATAAAAGGATCAAACCCATCTGAAAGCTGCGATATGGCTGTATCGTGTTACTTCCTCAATTACTTTCACCATTTTGGGACAAATATTTGCAGTCAGTGAGCGTGCATGGAATAAAGCACCCTGCACAAAATAAGCTATAAAGATGGTGAAAACCATCAAAGTATTGAATGTGAATCAATTAAAACCACCCGTGCTGAAAACTATTAGATAATAGTACAATAAATAAGGTAAAGTGCTCCCGAAAATAGAGTGTGTGATGGTAAAACTTTTTCAATCACAATGCAAGCAAGTACAATAAAGGAAGAGCAATTAACCAAACTGTGACGATGAAAGTGAATTAAAAAGAAAATCAATTCAATTGTCAAGCAAAGCACATTCCATGCGGAAACTCAATAAAAGTTGGCTAAAATGTTGGCTGTATAGCTTCGTTTCGTTCGAATCATGCCGCAATTGTAACAAAGCTATAACCGTGTACCGATATTGGAAGTATGCGTAGGATGAAGAAATAAAATCATATTGCGAAAAACAGCATTACCGTGTTGCTTTCTGGAATACGGAGCACAACTAGCGCAGCAGTATTACGAGCATGGCGAGAGCAAAGATGATACTCCGCTACGAATTCTCAACCCAGTAGCAAACGTATCCCCGTAACATACAGGTAACAGCTGCAAACGTTGCCAGATTATATGCATGGAACGGTCTTCGGTTCACGTGTGTTCTGTACTGCCTGCTGGTCTTGCCGTCTCATCCTCCCGCCTCGGGGGCAGTTCGAGTTCGCTTATGGAGACACGTGGATGTATGTGAGGATGACCGTAAGATGAAGATATTCCACCGAAAGCTCGTAGCAGTAAGATTGTAGCGTAGCAGATGCTAGGGCAATATGCCGGCACTGTACGGGATATATTGGCGTTGTACTGTTTCTGCAAATGCTCAATATCGAATGGGGAAAATAGCTCCGAAATAGCAATACGCAAATCCTTGGGATCGGGCAGGATAAACATGTTTTTTGTTACCTTCGCACGAGTGGCCAAGCAAAGAGCAATACGATGTACCATCAATACAACCAAATTGATGAAGATTGCTCAAAATTTGAGCCAAAGCACAGGTTGATTGTATGGCAATTATCCAAAATCAAGCACAACAGCAGACCCGATTTTAGCCGAAGGTTTTCGAAAGAATTTGTCTTACTACTACCGGGGCCAAGCATACGCTGGACAGTTCTAAGGGCCAGTAAGTCAACCACAGAGAACGAAGTCCGGCAGGATTTATGGATACACTGGGGATGGGTCCACCATTAAGCCGGTGCAATGTTTTCGTCAGTTTTAGCCGGACTAGTCGCTTAACTTGGGAAGTTAGCAGGATGAAGCTGATGAAGTGGTGGGAAAATTTATGCCCTGTTCTCAGTCGAATGCATTTTTAAGAGCTCACACAGAGAAACAGTCATGCACAGAGCCTTTGCCGGAAGGTAGGATGCTATGCTGGGATTCGCTACATGGACACAAGAATGTTGCAGAGAGCATGGGGTTTCTTTGGAGCGGGCCTCGACTTACTGGAGGGCTGCTTTCTTTGCTTCACACAGGGATAGTTGGTGTGTTGGTGTGGAGTGTACGGTAAGTTCAATGATACGATTTTAAACTTTGTAGTGAGGAAAAACGGAAGTATAAATGTGTCTAGACCAGGCTTAGGGAGTGTGCAATGAAAGCACCAAAATGAATTCAAATTTTTTTGTCAATGTTCAAGGAAGAGCCACCACATAAAATGTGAAACCGAGCGAAGGACTATCCATATTATTAGAATATTAAGAATATTAATATAATGTTTTGACATGTTCCTAATTTACAGCCATTATTTATTCAACTTATTTTCATTTACTGAATTCCATATCTACCATCAACGCTAAATAACGAAATAATTTTAAAAAAATTGAAGAAAAATAAAATCAGAGAGATAATAAAAATGGTTCAAGAACCTCAAGCATGATAGAAGATGATAATTGAAAGTAAATAACGTATGACGTGTCTCAGCTGACAGAGGATCACGTGGACGAAGCGAACGAGATGGCCAAGAGTCAATCGGGAGCATCAGTAAATTAATAACTGAATCGGTAGCGTTGGGCAAAACAAAAAATACAAAAATGCTACACGTGGGGCAAAATGGGCAGTTACCCTTGGGGCAAAATGAACAGATAATTTTGACACGCTGACGCTTGGTGAGGCTATGGTGTTGTATTTGTCCCCACAATAAGGCTTACATCACAGTTGCAGCATAAAATCACAGTTTGCAGAATTGTTATTCTCTATGGTCAAAGCAGGCCACATTTTAGCACCTAGTTCATTGGAGATTCTATAAGCACGTGTTTAGTTTTTTTTTCTGTGATATGATTGTCAGTATGCATCTTTACCTGCTGACATCTTTTTATGCGGTTTGTGCTTGTTTCGTACATGAAACAATGACACAGCTATTTGTTTATTTGTTTATGTGTATATGTTAAGTGGTTGGCCATCATTGGCCTTATCACTGATCTTATAAACTATGCTTATAATAACATAAAGCATCACGGTACAATGTAACATCTGCACGACATAAATAACACAGAGTATCACAGCAAGACATACAGGGTAACATTAGGAATTCCAGTCAATAGAGTCATTGTGTGCATTAAATCGGATAGCCATCGCAGTCAAAGGTTCATTATCGCTATATGCACGTCTAGTTTGGTCAACTCTTAGTAGCCTAAAGTTTCTTAAAATACGAGCAGGTACGTGGAAATTAACTCTAGCTAAAAGGTCCGGTGAATCTATCTCTCCTAGGATAATTTTGCTCATAAATATGATTTACGCCGTTTCGCGACGAGTAGTATAAGGCTCTAGTCCAAAGATTAATCACCGGGTGTGATAACTAGGTCTTACTGCCATATTCAAAAAATACAAAGCGTTTCAGAAAAAAATACACCATGGAACAACTACAATACGTACAAGTTCAATGGTCGTAATGATACGTAAAAGTAATGAAATTTGAAATAAGGGAACGCGGGGCAAAATGGGCATGTGGGCCAAAATGGGCAGCGTATTGATGTAATTTTTGCCACTTCGAAAATAAGCTGAAACCAGTGTCACAGGGATGCGTTGAAGTTTTACGTGGTAAATTTTTAAAGATATGATATTGCTATACACTTTGCCTGGAGAAAGCAAGGCAATTGAATGCGTATTTTTACTAACATAACAAAAAATACAAAAATGCTACACGTGGGGCAAAATGGGCAGTTACCCTTGGGGCAAAATGAACAGATAATTTTGACACACTGACGCTTGGTGAGGCTATGGTGTTGTATTTGTCCCCACAATAATGGTAACCGGCACATTTTCAAAAGATTCGATTTTGTAGATTTAACCGTGTAAAAAATTTTGATAACATATTTTTGGAAGAATTTTAAGAGCTTTCCTGAACAGCAAAACACAAGATAGAGCGGGAATACATTTCACGAACCGTGCGCAAAAGCATAGACCATTGCATAAGCACAGTTGTTGTGACCCATATTGCCCCAGTGTTTTGACGTTTCACAGTTTGTTTACATATGCCCATTTTGCCCCAGGGCTATGCCCATTTTACCCCGCGTGTCAAAAAGGCTTCCCGCAAAACATCAACTTTTATTTTACACTGATTTCATGATGTTAAGTTGTTTTCAGGTTATGTGGCAATTTTAATCCATAGATAAATGGTGGAGACACGTAATAGTGTAAGAATAATTTGTGTTTTGTGGTATATTCAAAGGAATATTCGTAAACTGCTTAACATGCCCATTTTGCCCCGCTTTCACCTACATTACTCTTCGCTTGAAAAGATAATTTACATTGCGTTTTTTAATAATATTTTTTTAAGTCATTGAAAAGGCGTTAAAATTTGAATGTTAAAGGGCAGCGGTGAGGTGGACTTTTGAAATAATGGACCAAAGGTAATGGGTAAATTATAAAAAGCTGTCGGCCAGTTAGTTTGATCTAAATTTATTATTTATTTAATTTATATTTTTATTAATATATCAAGAAATATGATTGGAAAACCAAAATTAAAGATGTTTAAATATTTAAAAAAAAATGTAAGAATAGTAGGGTAGTTAGATCTCGGTTGCTGCTGAAAGCGCACGCTAGCCACAATATAATTTTTTTGGACGCAAAATTGGCTTCGTGGAGGTAAATTGGAGGTAACTTTGTACAAGCAAAATGATCGTATCGATGGAACATGTCATGATAAATCAGCATTGTTTCAAAAAAGCCATTTGAAGCCTTGCACTTAAATACCGTTTGGGCAGTTTTCAACTCAATACAGCCATAGCCTAAAACGGTTTCAATCGTTCAGGAATGATGAAAGAATAATTTGCCTTACTTCATCAACTTCCAAAAGCCTAGAACATGTCCCTAACTTACGAAAACTCTTGAAGAACTCCTGCAATAATTAGTTTGACAATCTATATTACGAAAATCAATGTTGGAAGAGTACGACCAAGGACTGTGTATGAACGGGGTCAGGTATTAGCCAAAATCGGTTTGGCCATCTTGGATGCCTTTTGACAGCAAAAAGCCCTAGAAAACTCATCAAACCCAAAAACCATTGTTATTAAAAGAGGCATCAATACATTTGATGAAACATTCAATAACCAATTTACAATTTTCTTGTGACCACCAGACCGATTTATCATTTTTATCACAATTAAAATTTGAATCGAAAAGAGCTCTTAGATGTCAAACTGCCTGTAACGAACTTTTGGCTACTTGTCAAATCGTTCCACATTACTTGACCTAGTTCCTACACAGTCCTTGAGTACGACAGTATGACATGTTATGCCAAAAGATGTTCAGTAATTGTTAAACAAATAGTTTCTTCCCGTCTTTCAAAATTAGTCAAATTCACTTGAGGGCCAGATTTAATGTTATAGCGGACCGCATTTGGCGCGCGTTCCGAGCTTTGCCTTCTTCTTCGGTTTTGCGTCTTCTCAAAAGAATTCCCAAATACCATCATTGATTGCCATAGAATTTCACAAAACAAACGAATGATTTCTTTCTTCCAGAGACTAACATGTGAACGTGAGCTAGTTTAGATGTTTTCTGTGTCTTACAAATCCATGTGCCACCTCTACACTAACCAACCAGCACATCAATGCTCGTACGTTTATCCGTCAAACAGAGTCAACCAATCAGCAGTTTTCAATTCAATCCATTTGCACCGAACCATCTGTTGAGCAGTGTCCTTCGGATTGGAACTGTTTACGCGTATCGTAACAACCATTGTTACCCTACCGGGTACAAATGCGAACACATAAACACAATAAGACAAATCACAAATTCATGAAGGCATCTCGTCCACACTAGCTCGCGCGCCGCTGTATTATTCAAAACGGTGGGGCAAAACGGTTCGGTCCCCATTTGTGCTGCAGTGCTCCTGCGATAAAATTTGGCATTTTTGTCCCCAACACGACAAACATTCAAGCGTCCATGTAACGGTGTGCAGTGCGCTGCACCGATGGTGCATAGAAATGCATAAATGATGTCATTGTGGCAGTTTGAACAGTTGAGCACTGCATTTTAGATGCAGTACCGGTAGCATCTAAAATTAAAAACCCCCAACATAGCAACATGCCCGCCCGCCCATTCATGGCGCGAGCCATCCTTTCGAGCTAGGTCGTTGCGAGCTTATTGGCACACTATTGCGACTCCGACCGACAGACGGTCCCGCACGAATTGTACGATCTGCAATTGACATGTAAATAAACAACGGAATTTATCTATCCGAAGCTTGCTATCGGCCACGCGGTATCGGTGTGCGGAAGATGTCGCTTGTCAGATGTCACTATGAAGATTCAAATTACCGCGCATTTGGGCACGGTTGCATGCCGGGAATGATGCGGCGACGTTTCCTAATGGAACGATGCACTATCCAAACATTAGTTTCCAGTAGTTTGCATTGGCCGGCATGTGTGTGTGCATGTTTTTGGCTCGGACGATGAAAGTACAGAAGAGTCTCGTTTGAACGAGATTGAATCGGGTGTGGTTTTGCGATAAAATGTTAATATTTTTTATGCCTTTTTGTAATAAATGATTGGATATTGAAATGATAGGAGCTGGCATAACTAAATGTCCATAAATGTTTAACATATGTTTAATGAACAAAACATAACCGCCTTACTCGGGTTGTATCTGTTTGCAATCGAACCGGCTTGTTTATAGTAGGATCAGTGGCAGTGTTCGGGGATGTCAAACCTGCAAGAGCAGTGCTTTTCTGAAAACAAATGGTGAGCTCGTAGCACGTGCCGTTGTCTGTGCCTAACTTTTATGGATATTTTTTTTTTCTAGACGATTTCATTAATCATATTTTTTCGTTTAAGTTTAAATTTTAATTAAAAACTAACAAAACAAACAAACAATTTTCTTCTATATTTCACTATGCTAAACACTGGTATGACCGGTCGCGTGGTACAGTCGTCAACTCGTACCACTTAACAACATTCCCGTCATGTGTTCTAGCTTCGAATGGACCGTGCTTCCATACGTAAGACTGACTATTCTGCTAAGGGTTATCAAAAAGTTACTGATAAGCCCAGCCCACCAGCGGAACATGCAGACCTAAACCGACAACAGTTGTTGTGTCAAAGAAGAAAAAGAAACACTTTTATGATAGGATTGAATAGCAAATTAGAGAAACATTTGAACACTTTAATGCCTTTCGAATTTTGAGGCTTGGTATAAGCCAAAAAAAGCAACAATTGCAGTTTTGATAAAAATAGTCTCTAAAATAATTAATTAATTATTTTAACCTTTACAAAACCATAACGGGCTACATAATTCGGCTTTCGAGGGCCGCATGAGTCGTAGTTTGGAGACCCCCGCTCTAGACTACTCTCTTCTCTGTTTCTTTAAGTTGTCAGTAACCAAGCCAGGAACAAAAATGGTCAACTAATTCGAAGCAGTAATAATTCTATCTAAATAATGAACAACGGCATTGAGGCAATTAGGTCTTTAATTTTAGGTAAGGCAATCAATTTTCACTTCTTCTCCTTTTCTGATACTTCTTCTTCTACGATACTAAATTCTAAAAGATTGAATAGCTCTAAAATTATTAAAGAACAATAACTCTCCTGAAAATCACCATGCTATTCTCACTTTTACTCATAGTGTTCCGAAATTTTAAAATATATCGGTCTGATTTCTTTGCAGAAACATAGCTGAAGAGTGTCCTCACCGATGCGTGAAGAAAGTTTTCCGATAAGTGATCTAGAGAACTGTACAGGGAGCACAAAGTCAGATAATAGGTGAAAATATGAGGTGTGTGAATTTAGGCGGCAGCCACTGTAAATATTTGTGCCATAGTTCATGTTTAGTCGACGTCAACAAATCGATACGGAGCTTTCCGATAGGTCAAGTTGAACGAGATAACCAAAAAAAAGAGCTTGATTTTGATTCTATATCAAGTTATTAAGGTTTACCAGAAGTAAAGCAAAATTTACGAAAGTTTGACAGTACTGCTCTGCATAGCCGTACACTGCATTGCATCCTTTTGCAAAGAGTATATGGCTATACCGTGGGACCCATATGAAGCAGGTGTTGTACGCCACACAGTTCGATTTGGTGATAGTCGCGTTTGCAAACCCGTATGCTGGACGGTGTGAAATACGATGGCCAAAAAATAATTAATTGCAGCAAGAAATGTGCAACAAAACAAGCGTTGCCATTATCATCAAAGCCAAATGTGATGCTGCAATTTGTCTTTACCCATGTAATTTGTAACAACTTCAGGCATAATATTTAAATAATCATCCTATTTTGACCATCGGCAGCAATCTCGCTGGTTGATGTATCTCGCTCTTCCAATAAACGGCACTGCTATGATAGCGGATGAGCGACAATTGCTCTGATGAAAATGTCAGCTTAGCATGCAGAGCCCCGTTTTTCCGGCTACGGACGCCGCAACATCTATGCATGCGTGTAGCTGTGTGTGATGGACAAAGAGTGAAACGAGAACAGAAAATCCTGCCACATAGACCGAGCCCGGCATAACGACGACAACGACGACGACATCGCTTGGCTGGCCAGCGCGAGCAAAAAGTGTGATTTGTTTGATTATAATTTTTCCCCCTGTTCGATTTCATGTTTGCTTTTAATTTTAACATAACGAACATGTCGAACACTGCGGCAGTTGTTGCTAGTGCCGGTGGTAGCGTTCGCCACGTCAGCCCGTTTGCGAACGCTTTCGCGTCGCTCTTTTCGCGTGACGAGCGCAACGAGATAGAATTGCACGATGGGAACGGTACGGATGGGCGTATTGTAAGAAATGGGAAAAGTTAGATTGGTTATGCATGGAAAGTAGGGTTGCGTTGTAGTCGGCAAGTAAGCTAAATGAAAGCAAAGATTTTCCCTGCCTTTTCGGTATCGGCTCGTGTGGTAATTTAAGGCGAAAAATTATAAAATAATCATTTAAGACAGCTTTTTCCAGCCAAAGACACAAACTTTGGTTTATTGTATGAACGACATCGACCCGAACGGTTGAATTGAAGGGAAGAAATATTATGAACTACTTCATTTGTAACGAGCCACGATCATGATGGCAGAGATATGGCAAATGATTTTAATTAAATCCAATCCGGTGCTCAAGGTGTACCTTTCAGGTCGGTATTTGCGGCAAGTGATACGGTTACCGTGCACCGGAAGTGATTCGTTTTTAATGGAGATGATTTAATGTCGAGCTTATGGGGAAGCCAGATGTGGCCAGAATAAAAGGCATAAAGGCTTTACAGCTCTGGTAGTTTTGAGATGTCTTGTGGCATTTGTTTATGCTAGTCGTTTGGCGTTCCGAACTCCGAGCTTTTTTAGTCAAGAAGAGTGCAGAGTTCACTAAAAATATGTTTTTAGGTTTTAAAAAGGTTTCCGTTTGTTGTCCGAGCGCATCATGACTCAGCAATAACTAAAGAGAATTTCATTATTTAATTTTCACCCTTCGGGTGTTGGTAGTCAACTTACGACAAAATAAAAACAAAGGAAATTATTGCAGTCCCGTTCGGTAGAGACTTATAGTGCCAACCAAACATTGAAGAGCGAGAAATTCAATATTGGTATAAACGTTTCATGCTATTTTGAGCTTGTGTTTCTATGTATTTAGGTAAGCATCAATGTAAGCATCTTTATTATGTATTAGTAAGCATCATTATTATGTATATTTTCCAAAACGCCCGCCATGAAATGTTTGCTTCGTGCTGGAGTGCCGAAACAGTCAATCATCGTTTTTATAGCAAACAAGAGTGTTATTGTGAAGCCGGCTTTATTCGTACGCGTATTGCTACCAATCGCAACGCTGTTATGATTAATGCTGCAGCCGTAGGGAATCCCCAAGATAAGCACAAGCACAGTCCTGATCGTAGAGCGGCTTTTAGCTGTGTGTTCTATCAGTAGCGCGTACTATGGGCATATTCTGGAGAGGAAATGCACTACTATATTTAAACAATATGAATCGATCGTCTTTTATCAGTTCATTAAGCGTGTGATGGTGAGTGTGAGTTGCAATGATCACTTAGCTGTGGGAATTTCTCGTGATAAGCCCGGCTGTTGGGTCCAGGAGATCGCGATTCGTACAGCGCCTTTAGTTCTGCTTTCGGTCTGCTACAAGTAAGACGTACATTTCATGCGCCATCCTCTCGTCATCATGCCGTGGTACGTGCGAATGCTGTTGGTGATAAGCTTGCTGGGGTCCAGTTGGGGGTAGGTGTGTCACAGATTGATTGGTGCAATCGTGGTTTAGTGGTGTGCTAGTGTGGCCTTGGTGTGACGCGTTTCGATTTTTCAGGGTGCTGGTGGTAGGTCCGAAATTTGTACGATCCAACCAAGAGTATGCGTTGGTGATTAGCAACTTCAACTCGGGATCGAGCAAAGTTAACTTGATGCTGCATATGGAAGGGTTCAGCAAGAATCAAACCAGCGTCTTTGCCATCCGAAAGCCGGTCGATGTGCGGCGTTTTATGAGCCGTATCGTGAGCTTTGATGTAAGGTTTGGGTGTTTGGTGTACTGTTATTGAGAGTGTTATTTCCAACTAACGCTGGTGTCTCTTTTCCCAGATTCCGAACATTGCCTCGCCGGTTGATATAAAGCTGACTATGGTTGGACAGCGAGGCTTCAGCTTTCACGAGGAAGAGCATCTTGTGCATCGTAGCAAATCGATATCGGGACTGATACAGATCGATAAGCCCGTCTTTAGGCCGGGTGATTTGGTGAAGTTTCGTGCGATCGTGCTCGATACGGAGCTGAAGCCTCCGGCGAGAATCAAATCGGTAAACGTGACGATTCAGGATCCTCATCAAAATAAAATCCGTGGGTGGCCAGTGGCCAAGCTGTACGCTGGAGTGTTCGAGAACGATCTGCAGCTAGCGCCTGCTCCATTGCTCGGGGTGTGGAACATCACGGTGCAGGTGGGAGAAGAGCAGCTCGTTTTCAAGACGTTTGAGGTGAAAGAGTACGTGTTGACGTCTTACGATGTGCAAGTCATGCCATCGGTGATTCCACTGGTGGAGCATCAAACTCTGAATCTGACAATCGTGGCGAATTATCACTTTGGTAAGCCCGTGCAGGGAGTGGCTAAAGTTGAGCTGTACTTGGTGGACGATACGCTAGATCAGAAGAAAGAACTTACTATGTATGGAATGGGACAGGTGGAGTTAAGATTCAACGAGCTGCTGGAATTGTACGAAGATCAACAGGATGTGCGAGTGAAGCTTACCTTTACGGAGCAGCACACGAGTAAGTTTAATGTGCTGAGAAATGTGAATGATTGTTGAAATTAACATGCAGGCTTTTTTGCTCTAGATCGAACTGTGGTGAAGGAACAGGCAATCACCGTGTACAAGCATCCGTATCGAGCACAGTTGACAAAGGAGAGCCCACAGTTCCGTCCGGGGACTCCTTTCAAGTGTACGCTAACGCTAATCTATCACGATGGCAGACCCGCTGGACACGTTCCCTTCTTTGTAAATGTCGAAGGAGAAGATGTAGATCATCAGCAGACGTACACAACCGGGCGCGATGGTACTATCAAGCTTCTGATGCGTCCAACAGAGTTAACCGAAACAATCGATATAACTGTGAGTAAAGAGAAGATGCTTTCGACATAAACCTTCATTCACTTGCTCACACCTTTAACAGGTTTCCGAAGATAATAGTGAGTTCACGTACACCGAGCGAATAGAGAAGGTCCACGCAGATACGAATGTCTTTCTAAAGCTCGAACTGAAATCACCGTAAGTAACCAAAGCAGAAGGAACCAGCATTGAGAAGATTCTTGACATCCCATCTCATCTTTCTTCACTGTCCCTCAGCATAAAGCTTGGCAAACTGATACGCCTCATGGTTACGTGCAATGAGCGGATGACATTTTTCATCTACTACGTGATATCCAAGGGTAATATAGTGGACGCGGGCTTCGTGCGTCCAAACCGGCAGACAAAGTTCATGTTTCAGCTCACTGCATCGGAAAAAATGATACCGAAAGCGCACATTTTCGTAGCCACCGTGTCGCAGGACGTTGTGGTTTGGGACTCGCTCGAGATCGATTTGAAACAGTTTAGCAATCATGTAAGGAGCGTCGTTTTTTTCATTCCATCGTAGATTGTATCGTTTGTCGGATAACTCATCCTGTTCTTTGTCCCTTTTTTGAGCAGCTGGACATAATCATTGATGAGAAGGAATTAAAGCCAGGGCAGGAAATAGAGCTACTGCTGAAGGGACGGCCCAGTGCGTACGTTGGGCTTGCCGCATACGATAAGGGTTTGCTGGCGTACTCCAAACAGCACGATCTATTTTGGGAAGATGTAATGCAGGTGTTTGACACCTTTCACGCAACGGATCAGAATGAGTTTGATGTGTTTAATGTAATGATTTCGTTTTCTTCTCCCATACAACAGTTCTTTTTGTTCCGATATTAAATAATACATGTATCGCTGTTTTCCATGCCATAACATATCTTCGCTTCTAGAGTATGGGACTGTTTGCAAGATTGTCGGGAGGTAACAGGATAGGAGCCATCCCCACAACTACTGAGCGCTTCGGTAGCGCAGCTTCCCGGCCAATTTCTAGGCTGGTTGCTTATAGGACAAACTTCCTGGAATCGTGGCTGTGGCAAAATGTGTCCATCGGACGTACAGGGAGTCGCACAGTGCACGAAGTTCTACCGGACACGACCACCTCCTGGTATCTGACGGGCTTCTCGATCGATCCCGTGTACGGGTTGGGTATCATCAAGAAGCCGATCCAGTTCACAACAGTCCAACCGTTCTACATCGTCGACAGCTTGCCATATTCGATCAAGCGAGGCGAAGCGGCCGTGTTGCAGTTTACGCTGTTCAACAACCTTGGAGCGGAGTATATAGCCGATGTGACGCTGTACAATGTGGCCAACCAGACCGAGTTCATCGAACGTCCAGATAAGGGTGAGTGTGGTTTATATCAATCACATTGGCTTGAACACTTCAACATTTATTTAATGTCCAGATCTCAGCTACACCAAATCCGTGAGCGTTCCTCCAAAAGTTGGCGTACCGATCTCATTTGGTGTAAAGGCCCGCAAACTCGGCGAGATGGTGGTTCGCATTAAGGCCTCCATTATGACGGGCAAGGAAACGGACGCAATGGAGAAGGTGATACGAGTGATGCCCGAAAACATAATGTTCGAGAAAACTGAAACACGTTTCTTCAGTATGGAGGAATACGGAAAGCAGGAGTTAACCATATCATTGGACATTCCCAAAAATATCAGCACAGTACAAATAGAGTGTCGCATATCTTGTAAGTAGAGCTATCGCCATGCTCTAACATCGGAAACTCAGTTTGTATTTTACGTTCCAACTGTTTCTTGTTCCAGCAAACCTACTCTCGCCGGTCATTCACAATCTGGACAGTCTGCTCGATGTGCCCAGTGCATCGGGTGCACCGAGCATGATCAACTTCATCCCTCCGCTGGTGGTGCTCGACTACCTCAAAGCAGTCAGCTCGACCACAACGCACCTGATCGAGAAGGCGACTGGGTTGCTGAGAAACGGGTACCAGCTGGAGCTGAAGTACCGGCAGCGCGACGGTTCGTTCGGCAACTGGCGAGACTCCAAAGGCAGCGTGTTCGTAACCGCGCTGGTGGGAACATCGTTAGAAGCAGCGTCCAAGCACATTACCGAGGTGGATTTAACATTGGTCGATCGGCTGTTCGAGTGGCTTGCTGCGAAACAGCACAGCTCGGGCCGGTTCGATGAAGAGCAACCGATCACGTACCACAGCTTGCAAGGTGGTTCGCGTAATGGTATTGCCCTTACGTCGTTTGTGCTGATTGCATTCTTGCAAAACACGAAAGCTTCCGCACAGCATCGGAGCATTATAGAAAAGGGCATCCAGTACGTTGCAAATCAACTGGAAAGCATTGCGGATGTATACGACCTCTCACTGGCAACGTATGCCTTAATGCTTGCTGATCATCGTCAGAAATCTTCCGCACTGAACAAGCTAATTGAACTGGGAATCGCTACCAACGAGACGAGGTACTGGCCGCGACATACCGCATCGATCGAAACGACCGCATACGCTTTGCTGAGCTTGGTGCACGCCAAACGGTACGCGGACGGTCTCATGGTAATGCACTGGTTAGTAAACCAACAATCCGCCACTGGAAGCTTTCCCCGTACCCAGGATACGTTTGTGGGGATAAGGGCACTCGCCGCGCTATCTGAGGCCATTGCACCACAGAAGAACGATTACACCGCGATTGTACTGCACGGTAAAGCGCGTAAGGTGTACAAAGTGGCAGCATCGGAGGCGGACCAGGAATATCGCGACGAGCTGCCGGGGGACAGTAAACTGGTGCGTTTCAGCGCAAATGGCCGGGGGTTCGGGATGTTCACGGTCGCTTTTCAGTACGGGATCGATGTGAGAAATATAGAGCATGGGTTTAGCTTGCGGTTGGTGGATCAGTTTAGCAATGAGGCGTATACGCTACAGCTGCAAGTGTGCACCAGTTTCAGCCCGCAGCTAATGCACACACGCTCTAACTTGGCTCTGGTGGAGGTCAATTTTCCTAGCGGATATGTCGTCAGTAGGAAGTCCTTAGTGGATGAGACGAGAAGGAACCCATTTAAGGTAAGATGCGTAGGTTGTAGTCGGTAGAAAAAAACGCCCTTTCTAATGACACTATTGTCCTGGTAGGATGTGGAGGTACGATATGGCCAAACCTCGTTGGTGATATACTACGAGACACTTGGGCCGGAAGAGAACTGCTTCTCCGTGACTGCTAACCGACTGTTTAGGGTAGCATTTCACCGCCAGGCGTACGTTATGGTACACGATACGTACGATGAAAGTAAGTAAAATGATTAATACTGTACTCTTTGGCTTCTATTCAATGTATGTACCCTTGATTTTGCAGAGTTCAGAGCCATAAAGTTTTATCAGGTGCCTCATGACGGTGCAGATATCCAGAGCTACCTCGACTGAGAAAGGTTTGTTTAGTACGAACTTATGCCATTCCAGCAGCAGTAAATAAAAAGAACACAATTACAGTTAAGAAAGCTTGTAGTGAGCTTTCTTTTATTTCATGAGAAAATGTTTGAAAGATGTTGAGAAATTATTTTTCAAAAGACATACGGCATTCACTCTGGCGTCATCGCACCGCATCTTTGCGGCCAAAAAATACGGCCCTGGATAGCCTACACTAACGGCTTACTGAATGTAAAACTATATAAATAATCATTTTTTTTATCAAAGCGAGATTGAAACTTTCTCCCTGTAGCTCAAGTAAACGTCAAAATGGCCCTCATAAACGATATTTGCGAAGCAATGCGGCCCTCGGACTGAAATCAATGGAGACTCCTGGTTGCTATTAAATTGTAACGCCCGCTATACCGCTCTTATATTCTACCGCTTATACCGCGATATTTTTCCTTTGCATGTGGAGTATGGAAATGTGGAACAATATGGGCATGCTAAGCAGTTAAGTGAATACTTTCTTCAACTTGTCAATTGACACAATAATTTTTACATTACTATATGCCTTTACTGTTTATCTATGAATTATAATTGTTACAAGGTTTCAGAAATTTAATGTTCAGATGGTGGTAACGACGAGAACACAATTATCACTATTAAAATTTCAACACAGGTAGTCCCCGAGATACGCGATCCCTCTTACACGCGGTTTTCTAAACTTGACAGTTCTTTGAGCAAATAAATTGTACTAATTTGACAATTCAATTGTTAAACGCAAAATAAATTCTCTTCTGGACAAACTAATTCTTTAAGACCGTTTAAAATGTTTTCATGCAGTAAGAATAATTTTTATTATAAGCTAAAATTTATCGAAAATAGCTAATACGCAGATAAGCTCCAAATTACAATATTACTCGCTTTGCTTGCATTACAAAATTATTCCTAATTATAGCCGCCATCCTAGCATCGGACACCGATCATGGGCCAGGGAAGTACAACTTGCAATTACAACAAGAGTAACATCCACAAACTACAACAAAATTGTAAATGTTTTACACGATGCCAAGCCTTCGCGCAGTGTGCAAATATCAACAAAATGCATGATGTTGATACGACATCGACCGCGTGTTATCGGACAGGGAACAGAAATATTTGCAAACATGAAACTGACTTGACAACATGATCAAATACCCAAAATATCCGGCAGATGGCGTACCACATTCACAAAAAAGACAAAACGATTATTAGGGAGCGGATCAAACAGGGTGAAGTAGCACAGCTGATCGGAGAACAGGGCGCCATCGCAAATAGCGGCAGTAGCAAAAATTTAGCGAGAAAGGACAGCCGAATTTTTAAATGTTGCTACGGTTGTATCAATCTGTTTATTTTGAGTAGCTTTGTTCAAACTTTTGTACACATGAAACGTCGAAACATTTGAGTAATATGGGCAAAGTGGCCAGATTCACAGATGAACCCGTAAACCGTAGTGTCTATGACCAATAAATACACGTTGTTCTACGACCGTCTGCACGTGTAGGACTATACATTTTGTATGAGATATTGTTGTTTCGCGTATTCAAAAGGTAATATCTTTTTATCTGCTCATCTATTTTTCATGATTTTTTTTTTCTAAAAGCTATATATCTTGTTGTTTAACTAAAAAAACTGTTTTGGAATTTTACAAATTGTTTTTATACAAAATTCTAACTTACTTACTTATCTGGCGCTACAACCGCTTTGCGGTCTTGACCTGCCTCGGGAGTGCCCGAAACCGCTCGCGGTCTCGCACCTTCATCTGCCAGTCCGTCATCCCGGCCTTAATGGCGGACGCCTCCATGCCATCTTGCCACCTCAATTTGGACCTACCACGTCTCCTCTGTCCATGTGGACGGCATCAAATATTTATTTGATCTCGTCAATAAATAGTGTTGTGTCTGTATTCAGCCATCTTCTCCAAGATCTGCCGAATGGTGTAGATCTGAGCAGTGGTTAATTTTCCGTTTCGGAATCCTCTATGATAGTTTCCGACTATCTCTTCGAAGTGCGGCACAAGACGGGACAGTGAGAATATTTTATAGGCGGTATACAACACCGTAATACCCCTGTAGTTGTTGCAGTCCAACCTGTCTCCCTTCTTGTATATGGGGTCGATGATGCCGAGATTCTAATCACAGGGCATCGATTCGCTATCCCACACCTCAGTAACAATTTGATGAATCTCGTTTTCTAGTCATGCACCTCCATTTTTGAGCTGCAATTCCGTCGGTTCTGGGTGCCTTGTTATTTTTCAGCCGACGGATAGCCTTTCGTGTTTCATCTATGCTAGGTGGCAGTGGCATGACACTATCTGCTAGTGGCGCTTCTAGCTGTTCGTTAAAATGGTCGTTGAGTAATTCATGAAAGTACTGAGCCCACCGCGAGAGGACCTCTGGCTGGTTACTGACCAGATCTTCATCCTTGTTGAGAAATCAGGTTACGAGAGGTACAAAATTGTTTCGGTGACCTGCTATCGTTTGGTAAAATTTTCGTTCAACAAAATTCTAACTTGTCAAAAAATGCACCGTTTTTCTACGACCGCCTACCCGGATGACCATAGAACTTGCTGTTGGGAGATTGAACAGTAAACTTGAAATACCGTCGGAGGCCCCTTCGATTATAAGTCACAAATTTTTGCTTTTTTTCTAAAATTTTTGCTGACGGTGGGGGTGGGGGGGGGGGGGTGCAAATGATTCACCAGCTTCGGGGCCCCAACGGCCATCCTTCCGGGGCCCTTGTCGCTAGTACTCTGTCCGTACGGCATACTATTGATTGGTGATCTACGGGGCCCCTATATCGGCGGGGCCCCAGGCGACCGCCTAGTCCGCCTACCGTTCGATTCGCCACTGCTTATGATTTTTGTTCTACACAACATTTTAAAATGAAATTTGTCATAAATTTGCGTTATGTTGTTAGCTTACAAATAAGTTTTGATCATATGTTTTTGATCATATGTATATGTTTTGATCAATTTGTTCTTCTTGGGTTTGCCGAACAAGTTGCGTTGTCATGCTGGTCTATACAGGCTTTAGAGACTTATTGGGTACCACGCATCCGGATACACGGTCCTTTGCTACAAGAGGTAGTCCATACCAGATATGAAATCATGAAGGGAATGTTGTAAAGTCGCTGACGACTCAATAACATGCTCTGAAATTGGGAAGAACCAATGCCAAAGATGTGCAAATGAAAATAAAATAAATTATGTCAAAGATCCTCGAACATGTCAAGAATGCCAAAAGATTGCATATAAATTATAAGTTTGATGTTACATTTGTTCAGAAAAATATTTTCTGTAGAATGAATAATGTAGGTACTTTATTTTGGGACAGTGATATTTATCAATTTTGAAAAAAAAATGTTTTCTTGAAGCAAACTTCTCATTTTTGTCATGCTATGGTACTACACATTCTTAAGCATATCACGAACAATGTTTCAAAAAATAAAGCAGTACAATAACTTCATTTTTCACGAAAAAAAAAAACAAATGTTAAATTGTAAGTAGTGGGCACTTTATTTTGCCGGCCACTGTATATCGTATTTGTTAGCTGACAACATAACGCAACTTTATGACAAGTTTCGTTTTAAAATGATGTCTAGAACGTAAATTATTAGGTTTTCAATCCACGAATTTTCAAACTCCCATACAAAAAGTTGGGCTTACTCGTGCAGGCGGTCGTAGAAATACGTCGTTTTTTTGCGAGTAAGTTACAGTAGAAAACAATATCAAAATTCCAGGAGAATATTGTTAGTGGAGATGGAAGCATTGATAAAAATTTCATGCATATTAGACAAGCAGATAAAAAGGTATGAGCTTTTGAATCCTCAAAAATGTAATGTCTCATACAAAATATACGGTCCTACCCAGGTAGGCGGTCATAGATGTAAAGGGGTGTGGATAGAGTTTGGAAGCACTGAAGATTACTATGATGCATATCAAAGTAAGTAGTAGCTGGTCTCGCGATACAGTCGTCATCTCGTACGACTTAACAACATGCCCATCATGGGTTCAAGCACCGAATAGACCGTGCCCCCATACGTAAGACAGACTATTCTACTATGTGTAATAAGTAAGTCACTGAAAACCGAGCAAAGTAAAGTAGTGGCACAGGCACAACGACAATCTTTGCGATAACGGTTGTTGTGCCAAAGAAGAAGAAGAAGAAGAAGAAGAAGATATCAAAGTATGTCCATTTTGTCCCGCGTGCTCATTTTGCCCCGTGTTCCCTTACTCTAGCGGGAATCGTATTTGGTTGAGCTATCTTGCAAATAAGGTCGACCATGCCAGAGTAACATGGGTTCGTAGCGAAGTGATCAACTGTTATCAATGTTTTATACGTTTCGCGTTTTCACCTTTGTGTATAATAATTGGAATCAAATCATATAAGATGGTTTAGTATGCACTTTCGAGCCAATTTAGTTTTTCTTTCATTCAACTAATTCTTGCAGGCTTGGAGTTTAAAGAAAAAGTACTTTAAGGTATAAAAAAACCCCAGCACAACATAAATAATTGTAAGTTGTAAGATAGTGATTTGATAAACATGAAGCAAAACTGAAAAACAATTGAAGCAATTTTTCCCAGATAATTATTTATCTTTTTGTTATTTATTGATTAGAATTCAACAGACCACTGCCTTCTTAAAGCGAAACAAGGTCACAAACATATGATACAGTCTCGTTTCAGTCATCGTTTTTGCCGCGTTAAGAAACAAGTGTCCGTCAAACTTCTTCATCTTCTTTTTTTATTTCCAAATCAATGGTTAAGGCATTTGCTGCATTCTATTTGCTAACCTTGTACATCATGTACGTATCTGTTCTGCATTGATTAATTGCGTGGTCCATTTCATGTATATTAATCCTTGCCAAATAGTTAACCGAATCAAAAACACCAATTGAGTCCTTTTCACTTGATGCGTTGATGGACCAATTAACTTTTCGTACTGTTCGTTTCTAGAGAACTAACGGAGAACTAATCATGACGTCTTCACACATTACGGCTTACCACAGGTAAATATTTCACCCAGTACAATGCAAACGACTCACTAAGCATTGTTTTAAAATCATTGTTTTGAACCGTATCACAAGATTATTTAAGAAAATTTCTTCAATAAAAAGCTACTCTTTAATTTCGTGTTTACAAATACTTCAGCAGAAGAAATACAGAATTGCAGAAAAATTAGCATGCTCGAAATAACATCAAACTACTAATACTTATGTTTCTATAAGAGTTTACAATGAGCAAATAACAATATTAAACAAAACTATGTGTGATAAAAGCAATACAGTAATCTATCAGTGAGCCAAAGAACTTACTATGGAACAAGTTAATGCCATACTGTTTAATGGCAACCTAGCTTAAAATTCAAACATTAAATTACTTTTGTTAAAGGTAAACTCTAGCAGGATGTGCAGTTTTGCAAGCATAAATACTATTAACGCACTGCAATATTAGCCACTGGAATCGGTATTTCTATACAAACCAAGGGGATTTATTCTTATCGCCCGGCGTTCATGCAGGTCGCTATGTTTACAGTAACATCTGAGGGCAGGGAATCCCCAATAACAACAGCACAGCTTCACCGATAGGGATGCAAACTGACCGTGATTCAGTTCAATCGTAGACGGCATCCGAAGCAGACGCGAAATCGCCCAACGTCCAAACCAACCATGTGGCAGTTCATAAGGTCACGAATATTAACGGTGATAATCTTCATAGGTGCTGCTCATGGGTAGGAACAAACGTGCTGGAAGTGCTGTGCCAATCGATTGAGTTGAGAGTAATTTGTACACTACGAAACGAAATATACTTTTTCTAGGCTACTGGTTGTGGGTCCGAAATTTATCCGGGCCAACCAGGAATACACTCTGGTGATCAGCAACTTTAACTCACAGCTAAGCAAAGTGGACCTGCTGTTAAAACTGGAAGGCGAAACTGATAATGGTTTAAGCGTTCTGAACGTTACCAAGATGGTTGACGTGCGACGTAATATGAACCGAATGATCAACTTCAATGTATGAAGAGTGAGCGATATTAGTTTCTAAGGCTTACAACTAAAACATTCGATCCTTTGCAGATGCCTGAGGATCTGACGGCTGGAAACTACAAAATAACTATCGATGGACAGCGTGGCTTCAGCTTTCACAAGGAGGCAGAGCTGGTGTATCTCAGCAAATCGATATCGGGGCTAATACAGGTCGATAAGCCCGTATTTAAACCTGGGGATACGGTGAACTTCCGTGTGATCGTGCTGGACACGGAGCTGAAGCCGCCAGCGAGGGTCAAGTCGGTTTATGTAACTATACGAGATCCTCAGCGCAATGTGATTCGCAAATGGTCCACGGCAAAGCTGTATGCCGGTGTGTTCGAGAGCGATCTGCAGATAGCGCCTACTCCAATGCTCGGGGTCTGGAATATCTCGGTGGAGGTGGAAGGAGAAGAGCTTGTGTCAAAGACGTTTGAGGTGAAGGAGTACGTGTTGTCAACGTTCGACGTGCAGGTCATGCCATCGGTGATTCCACTGGAAGAGCATCAAGCTGTGAATCTTACAATCGAAGCGAACTATCACTTTGGTAAGCCAGTGCAAGGAGTGGCCAAGGTGGAGCTGTACCTAGACGACGATAAGCTAAATCAGAAAAAAGAGCTGACTGTGTACGGAAAGGGCCAGGTAGAGTTGCGCTTTGACAATTTTGCAATGGATGCGGATCAGCAGGATGTACGAGTGAAGGTGTCGTTCATCGAGCAGTACACAAGTAAGAATCATGTTCGAAATACCGTTGCTTACAGTGATTAAATAAGAAATATCTCTTCATAGATCGTACGGTGGTCAAACAGTCACAAATCACGGTATATAGGTATGCGTACCGAGTAGAATTGATAAAAGAGAGTCCACAGTTTCGTCCGGGACTCCCGTTCAAATGTGCGCTGCAGTTTACACACCATGATGGAACACCGGCTAAAGGCATTACCGGGAAGGTAGAGGTATCCGATGTAGGATTCGAAACGACAACAACGAGTGATAACGATGGATTGATTAAGCTCGAGCTGCAACCAAGTGAGGGTACTGAACAACTCGGTATTAACGTAAGTATCTAGAATGGTTATTTAATGGTTGACAAAGCATCTTGAAGGGTCAGTTCTTTTGCAGTTCAATGCTGTTGATGGATTCTTTTTTTATGAAGATGTGAATAAGGTAGAAACGGTTACGGATGCGTATATTAAACTGGAGCTGAAATCACCGTGAGTAATAACTCGCTACAAAGTGAAACTGGCAGTGTGATGAATAACATAACATATCGTTCTAGCATCAAACGGAACAAATTGATGCGCTTCATGGTGACGTGCACGGAGCGCATGACATTCTTCGTGTACTATGTCATGTCAAAGGGCAATATCATCGATGCAGGCTTCATGCGACCCAACAAGCAAACGAAGTACCTGTTGCAGCTAAACGCAACAGAAAAGATGATTCCGAAGGCGAAAATTCTCATCGCTACCGTAGCGGGCCGCACGGTAGTGTACGACTACGCAGACCTCGATTTCCAAGAGCTTCGCAATAATGTAAGCATTTGTTTGTCGTGTTGTTTAACGTAACACTTATTCATGTTGTGTGGAAACAGTTTGATTTAAGCATTGACGAGCAAGAGATCAAGCCGGGACGACAAATCGAGCTGAGCATGTCTGGACGCCCAGGAGCGTACGTTGGGCTGGCCGCGTATGACAAAGCCTTGCTGCTGTTCAACAAGAACCACGACCTGTTCTGGGAGGACATTGGGCAGGTGTTTGATGGGTTCCATGCAATCAATGAGAACGAGTTTGACATATTCCACGTATGTATGATGCGAAAATCGAGCAAGAGATATCAGAAAACAATTATCAAAAACGAGACGCGTAATTACTTTTGCAGAGCTTGGGTCTGTTCGCCAGGACATTGGACGATATCTTGTTCGACAGTGCAAATGAAAAGACGGGGCGTAATGCACTGCAGTCAGGCAAGCCGATCGGCAAGCTGGTGTCGTATCGGACGAACTTCCAGGAATCGTGGTTGTGGAAAAATGTTTCCATCGGACGATCGGGAAGTCGCAAGTTGATCGAGGTAGTACCGGACACGACCACCTCCTGGTATCTGACGGGCTTCTCGATCGATCCCGTGTACGGGTTGGGTATCATCAAGAAGCCAATCCAGTTCACAACAGTCCAGCCGTTCTACATCGTAGAGAATCTACCATATTCAATCAAACGAGGCGAAGCGGTCGTGTTGCAGTTTACGCTGTTCAACAACCTTGGAGCGGAGTATATAGCCGATGTGACGCTGTACAATGTGGCCAACCAGACCGAGTTCGTCGGACGTCCAGATACGGGTGAGTAAGGTTTGTATCAATAAGATTACATAAAAAAAAACATTTATTTTCCAGATCTCAGCTATACCAAATCGGTTAGCGTTCCTCCGAAGGTTGGTGTTCCGATCTCTTTTCTCATAAAGGCCCGCAAGCTCGGCGAGATGGCGGTACGTGTGAAGGCTTCGATAATGCTGGGACACGAAACAGATGCATTGGAAAAGGTGATAAGGGTGATGCCCGAAAGTTTGGCGCAACCAAAAATGGATACAAGCTTTTTCTGCTTCGACGATTACAAAAATCAAACGTTCCCTTTCAACTTGGACATCAACAAGAAGGCCGATAATGGATCGAAAAAGATTGAATTTAGACTAAACCGTAAGTTAAAGGTGTACAAACTAGTGAAAGGAGTTTTTGAGAGTTTTTTATTCTATTACCTGATCATTTCTGCAGCCAACTTGCTGACCATGGTCATCAAGAACCTGGACAATCTACTCGCCGTTCCGACGGGATGTGGTGAGCAGAATATGGTCAAATTTGTTCCCAACATTTTGGTGCTGGATTATCTGTATGCCACCGGATCGAAGGAACAGCATCTAATCGACAAAGCTACGAATTTGTTGCGTCAGGGATATCAGAACCAGATGCGTTACCGCCAGACAGATGGTTCGTTTGGTGTGTGGGAGAAAAGTGGCAGCAGCGTGTTTCTCACCGCGTTCGTTGCCACATCGATGCAAACTGCATCGAAATACATGAACGATATTGATGCAGCAATGGTAGAGAAGGCATTGGATTGGTTGGCCTCGAAGCAGCACAGCTCGGGGCGGTTTGACGAGACCGGTAAAGTGTGGCACAAAGATATGCAAGGAGGGTTGCGCAATGGTGTGGCCCTCACATCGTATGTGTTGACGGCATTGCTGGAGAATGACATCGCCAAAGTGAAGCACGCGGTGGTAATCCAAAACGGAATGAACTATCTGAGCAATCAACTTGCATTCATTAACAATGCATACGACCTATCGATAGCAACCTACGCGATGATGCTGAACGGACACACCATGAAGAAAGAGGCACTCGATAAGCTGATTGATATGTCTTTCATTGATGCTGATAAAAACGAACGGTTCTGGAACACAACGAATCCAATAGAAACCACCGCATATGCTCTGCTGTCGTTTGTGATGGCAGAGAAGTATTTGGACGGTATACCGGTTATGAATTGGTTGGTGAATCAACGGTACGTTACCGGAAGCTTTCCACGCACGCAAGACACGTTTGTGGGCCTTAAAGCGCTGACCAAATTGGCGGAAAAGATATCTCCGTCCCGAAACGACTACACCGTTCAACTGAAGTATAAGAAGAGCACAAAGTACTTCAACATCAACTCGGAGCAAATTGATGTCCAAAATTTCTTGGAAATACCGGAGGACACGAAAAAGCTTGAGATCAATGTAGGAGGTATTGGGTTTGGATTGCTGGAGGTCATTTATCAATTTGATTTAAATCTCGTCAACTTTGAGCATCGATTCAAACTAGACCTGGAGAAACAGAACACAGGCTCTGACTACGAGCTGAGACTGAGGGTCTGTGCCAACTACATCCCCGAGCTGACCGACAGTCAATCGAACATGGCACTAATCGAGGTGACCTTACCGAGCGGTTACGTGGTCGATCGCAATCCAATCAGCGAGCAGACGACGGTGAATCCGATACAGGTAAGCATATTTGAATGCTGTAAATGGAGGATACTTGGAGGCACCATTTAATTGCTTGGAATTTTATTCGCAGAACATGGAAATTCGTTACGGTGGCACTTCAGTCGTTCTGTACTACTACAATATGGGCACCGAGCGAAACTGTTTTACCGTGACTGCGTACAGACGCTTTAAGGTAGCATTGAAGCGTCCAGCGTATGTTGTTGTGTACGATTATTATAATACAAGTGAGTAGTAGTCAAAGATTAGCTATGGAATTGCACAGGGTATGTGACACTCATTGCTTTTTTTTAATTATTTACAGATTTGAACGCCATCAAAGTGTACGAAGTGGACAAGCAGAATGTGTGCGAAATCTGCGAGGAAGAAGACTGTCCCGCAGAGTGCAAGAAATAGAGACTGAACGGTGAAAGAGAAAATGTGGCAAAGATGTCGTCAGAGGCAGCTTAAAACGCAGATAAATGCAAGAGTTGAAATAGTTCTTGCAAGAGTGAACATGTTAAATAAAACACTTCCAAACGAAGCAAGAACCAATTATTTCACGATTTGCTTTCAAGTTAATAACTGATCTTTGCAAGAGTTCATACATTGTTCTTAAAGAAAAATGTGGCAATTTTCGGCAACGGCGATGCTTGTCAAATGTTGGGCTTACTAGAAGATGACCAGCATTGGGACGGAACCATGGGTGAAGTTAATTGGTTCTCATTTCTTAAGCAAATAAGAAATCTATTTGCTATTATTTTAACAACTTGGTTCCGATCAGAAGCTGCAGCATTGCGGAAAAAGTATACACGTTGGAGGTAAGTTGTACTGCATAAAAATTAATTAAAAACAATATACCTTCTTGAAGACAAAGTGATACCAATATCTGGCAAAAATGAACATTTTAATCTTCCAAAACCAAAACACGATTTTCAAAATACGTTACAGACAGATTATATACGGGAAACCAACTATAATGTTGTCGAACTAAAATATCTTCTTAATAACGATCAGGAAAAAGCATACCAAACTATATTCTAGTATGAATGATGAAAATTAAACTGGCGGAGATATTTTTCTTAGGTGCCTAAGATCAACTTTTAAAGGAACGTAAGCTTATGTATGGGTTGAATGTACCATGGACTCATAAACAATCACTAGAAGCTCTCAGTGCTACACTCAAATATCTTTGAGGCAAAGATATATAGATGGGAGTGCTTTAGAACTTCTTTGCGTAGATCTTCGCCAAACTTAACCAGTTAGTCTTAGATCAACACAAGCTGACGAAAGAAATACATGCATAAAGACATCATGGGTATGGAAGCTTGTTGAACCTATTTATTTATAGCAAAATATAAGAGTAAAAACAGATACTTGAAGCTCTAAAATATTCGTTGATAAATATTTGCCAATCGGTGCGGGAAAATTACATCTAGATGCATCTGGTAGCAGGCTAGTGTTGTAAAACACCAAAATATCTATTGTTGTGCGAGTTGCGCATTGGGTTTGCTGCTTGGGCAAACTGACATATGTCACAGGGATTGGGTTGTTGCTTGGGTTTGCATATTTTTTGTGACAGTAGATTTCAGAGTGCGACACGCACACATTGAAGGTATAATAAATGTACTTTAGTCTTGCATGCGACATCAACGAAGAAAGATCGTCTTGTCCGTGAGGGCTCCCGATTTATGGTGAAAGAAAACCTACTACCCCACCCCCTCAAGTTACAGTCCACCGCTAGAGACACAACATTGTGGTCCTACGGAACCGGATAAAGTTACCCAGTGTTGTGATAAGTGGTTTGTCTTTCTCGCGTAAAGTCGGTACAAAGGAACATCCGAGACCGGGTGTTAAGGGCTCTAGACGCCCTACAGTGACGTGACTTTTGGTGCGTTACTACTGACAAACAGATCGAACAGTATCCGTAAACGCGAGTGTTTTCGGTCAGTGCTGTTCGACGGAAGCTGCCTGAGGGCATTCCAGACAACAAGAAGGGAAAAGTGTTCTTTTCAGGAAAAGTGTTTGGCTTGGGTTTTAGCGGTTGCAAATGGCGTGCCGGTGCAAGTGAATGTGTGTTAGTGCGTTCAGCTTGATATCGGTTCGTGTGCAATTGCGCAGCGGCGCCAGCGAATGTACGTGTACGTGTATGCGCGTGTGTGTGTGACAGCTTAGCTTGGCGCGGATTCTTGTGCAAAGGCTCGATACGACGTTGATGGTGTGTGTGCATGTGTGACGAACGATGCCATCACCATTTACTCGATCGAAAAAGCTAAAACGAACACCAGTTAAGCGTGGGACGACATCACCGAAACCAACATCATCACAACAACAGCTAGTAGAAGACAATTCCGACGAAATGGAGGCACAGCTGAAAGTGTTGGAGAAGCAACGGGAAGCAGTGTGTGGAAAGCTTAGTCGTGTGTGTGCAGCTTTGTGTGACAGTGCAGAGCAGCCTAACCTCAACGTAAAAAACGTGCGCTTCCTTCAACTCCAGGAAAAGGCTTTAGAAAACATCTATAGTGAGTGCAACGAAATACAGAACAAAATCTACGAGTTAACGCCGCACGATGACCAAGACAAAGAGCAGAATGACAAATACATCGAATTTGAGACACGTTTCAATGACGTTTCGTTGAAACTGACCGCGTGTTTCGATGCCGTAACGAAAGTTGAAGTAGCCGTTCCACCTGCTCCCCCACTGACCCAGCAGCAGGCTCAGCCCTACCTCCCTCCGTTGCAAGTGCCCCTACCGACCTTTGATGGGTCATACGAAAAGTAGTATTCGTTCAAGGCGATGTTCACCACGGTGATGAACCGATACCAGCAAGAAGAACCGGCCCTGAAGCTTTTTCATTTGCGAAACTGCCTTGTCGGAAAGGCGGCTGGTATCATCGACGATGAGCTGGTAAACAACAACGACTACGAAGCTGCCTGGAAGGTTCTCACTCAGCGGTATGAAGACAAAAGAGTGGTTGTGGATAAGCACATTGAAAACCTTTTCAGCTTACCCAAGATCAACCAGGACAATGCTTCGAGCCTTCGTAAAGTGATTGACACCTGCACTAAAAACGTTGAGGCGTTGAAGAATCAGAACCTTCCGGTAGGTGGTCTCGGTGAGCAAATGTTGGTCAACCTTATAGCTGGTAAGTTAGACAAGAAGTTGCGAGTGGCTTGGGAGACGAAACAAAGGAAGAACTTACTTTCTTCCTACGCCGCTATGATGGAGTTTTTGGAGGAGCAGTGTCGAATTTCTGAGAAGCTCGATACCAGCGTGAAAACATCGACGGAAGGTACAAAGCCGAAAACAGTGGCAAGGAGCCTGGTAGTGAGTGAACCTAAACCGTTAGCGAAGTGTCCAGTATGCAGTGCTGCTCATGAACTCCGAGTTTGTGAACTTTTCAGGGCTAAAGGTGTTAAGGAAAGGTTCGAGATTGCATAACGGTGCGGTGTTTGCTTCAATTGTCTCTCCAAAGGCCATCAATTGCGAGCATGTTTATCCAGTTCTTGCCGTCGTTGCGGTAAGAAACATCATAGCTTACTCCATGAAGATTCCCCAAGTCAGGTTGCAACTAACGTAGCTCAAACGACATCTAGTGAATCAGTGATAGAAGAATCCCAAACAGCCAACGTACAAGCTGAAACACCGACAACCCTGTGCGCGAGTGACGTGGAACCGGAGAAGCAGACCGTCCTTTCGACTGCCATTGTTTTAGTGGATGGTTTGTGCGATTCTCCCTACCCTTGTAGAGTGGTATTAGACTCTGCTTCGCAGATGAACTTCGTCACCGAGCGATTTGCAAACCTTCTCTCCCTTAAGACAAAACCCGCTGACGTCACGGTCAGTGGTCTGAACGGCAATAGAACTCGTCTTTGCCGTAAACTGCGCACGACGATCAGGTCTCGTGCCAGTGACTTTACAGCTGAGTTAGACTTCCTAGTGACACCACGAATCACTGGGGAACTTCCGACGAAGTCTTTCGACATATCACAGTGGCCCATCTCGAGCGAACAGGTGCTGGCCGACCCTACCTTCAACAGAAGAGGACCTGTCGATATGCTGTTTGGCGCTGGAAGTTTTTGGAACCTGATGCTTGACGGCCGATGTGAACTCGGCCCGAACCGACCTACGCTGCGATACACAAAGCTGGGTTGGATCGCTGGAGGTGTGATCGCGAGCGACACGACGGTCGTTGCGCGTACACTTTGCCAAACTGCTGACGATGAGCCGCTCATCGAACTGCTGAGGAACTTCTACAAGGTAGAATCCTGCGACGAGCTCAGCCCTTCCCCGAAGGCGGATGACGAAGTGTGCCTGGAACACTTCCGGCGCACACACGAGCGAACTGAGGAGGGACGGTATGTAGTACGATATCCGTTCAACGAACGTAAACGCGAGCTTGGCGGCTCGCGAGACACAGCGCTGCGACGTTTTCTGGTTTTGGAGCGAAAACTTGACAAGCAGCCGGACTTAAAGGAGCAATATTCGCGGTTCATCCGAGAATATGAGGATCTCGGACACATGCGCGAGATTGTGGAAACACCCAATGACGACCCAGGATCGGTGTTTTATCTACCGCACCACTGCGTGCTGCGGCCTACGAGCACGACAACCAAGCTGCGAGTCGTGTTTGATGGATCAGCGAAGACGTCAACCGGCGTCTCGATCAACGACGTTTTGTTGACTGGACCGACGGTTCAGAACGATCTTACTGCAATTTTGCTTCGTTTCAGAGGATTTCAGTACGTCTTCACACTCGACATTCCGAAGATGTTTCGTCAAGTGGTGGTCCATCCGGATGACACAAGGTACCAGCGAATCTTTTGGAGGTACAATCGGAACGACCCACTTACGGTGCGAGAGCTGCTGACAGTTACGTATGGCTTGGGACCTTCCCCGTTTCAAGCAACCATGGCTCTGAAGCAAGCTGCAGAAGATCATCACGATGAGTTCCCAAGGGCCGCAGAGGTGGTCAATAGGGAGACATACATGGATGATATCCTGACTGGTGCCGATACCCTTGCTGAGGCTTGCCAACTACAGCGAGATGTGACTGGACTACTAGCGAAAGCCTGCTTCAGCGCTCACAAGTGGTGCGCCAACCATTCAGATATCGTTTTTGGTGTAGCTGAAGAACATCGAGGAGACACTTTCGAGGTTACGGACGACACCTCGAAGACCATCGTTAAGACACTGGGCGTGACATGGAACCCGTTGGAGGACTGGTTCTCGGTGTCCGTTCCTGACTTTGACAACCCAGAAGGAATGACTCGAAGGAAACTTCTGAGTCAACTGGCCAAAATCTTCGACCCACTTGGATTCTTTGGCCCAGTAATCACCTACGCGAAGCTGATCTTGCGAGAAGTAGGTGAACTACAAATCGATTGGGACGACTCCATCCCAACCGAAATCGACGAGAAGTGGCGAAACTTTCGGACCGAGATGACATCACTGAGGGAAATCCGAGTTCCGAGATGGATTTCCTGGAAGGATGTGTTCCAGCTGAGACTACAAGGGTTCGCTGACGCATCCGACCAAGCCTACGGTGCCTGCTTGTACGTGCAGGGCACTTTCACCGACAAGGAGTCCAAGATGCAGCTTGTTTGCAGCAAGTCTCGGATCCTACCGAAAAAACGAAGTCCGAAGGAGAAGGCCATCACGACCCCTCGAGCCGAACTGTTAGCGGCACTGTTACTGGCTCGAATGGTCGTGAAGTTCCTGAACGCTACGGAGCTTAAGTTTGAATCAGTACATCTTTGGAGCGACTCCAAAATCGTCTTGGCTTGGGTCAAGAAAACGCCAGAACTACTGCAGACATACGTATCAAATCGGGTAAGCGAGATCCAGCAGCTTAGCCAATCCTTCCACTGGCATTACATTTGCACACATGACAACCCGGCCGATTTGATTTCACGTGGAGTTACACCGAGGAAATTAATAGGTTCAACTATTTGGTGGCGGCCCCGACCAACACAGCACCTCATGAAGGATGAGGACGAAGTGGAAATTCCGGATAATGAGCTGCCGGAAATGCGAGCTGGAGTGGCTTTAGCCATGACTGTTCCGATCGAACGTTTTCCGATCTTTGACAGGTTGAGCAGTTACACACAGATTGTAAGGAGTATGGCCTACTTGGTGCAACTAGCTAGGTTCATCAAGTCACGCAAAAGGGAGGTGGTAAAGGGCCGACTGACAGCGAAGGAAGTGCGTACAGCGACGCTCCTAATAGTACGACTGGTTCAACGCGAGACTTTCCAGCCCGAAATCATCGCACTTATGGACGGTGCGAATACAAAACATCGACTTAATGGACTACAAGCGTTTTTGGATCCTGACGATGGGATCATACGAGTTGGAGGCAGGATCAAGCGAGCCTTCATACCTTACGACAGTCGACATCAGATGCTGTTGCCGGCTAAGCATCCAATCACTGAAGCTCTCGTTCGCGAACTACACATCGACAACCTACACATCGGGCAAAGAGGTTTGCTTGCAGTTGTACGTCAACGGTACTGGCCACTGAATGCGAAGAATACTATTCGAAATGTGATACGGAAGTGCATCGTGTGTTTCAAGGCAAACCCGTTGAAGACGACGCAACTGATGGGTGACCTACCGTCGTATCGCGTCCAGCCAGCCCCCGTCTTTTCGAATACCGGTGTGGACTACGCCGGTCCCTTCTGGATAAAATCAACGACTTCTCGCAAACCGCAAATCACCAAGGCGTACGTGTGCTTGTTTGTGTGTTTGCAGACTCGGGTGGTTCACTTGGAATTGGTTTCAGACTTGACGACTGACGCATTTCTAGCGAGTTTGAGACGGTTCATCAGTCGACGTGGATGCCCAAAAACGATACGCTCTGACAACGCGACTAATTTTGTCGGAGCTAAAACCGAACTACATGAACTTTGGTGTATGTTCCAGAACGATTGCGCTACGAAAAAGATCACCAACTATTGCGTCGACAAGGGTATTGACTGGTCGTTCATACCACCACGAAGCCCACACTTTGGTGGCATTTGGGAGGCTGGTGTGAAGCAGGTCAAATACCACCTAAAACGTATTGTTGGCGATAGGAAGCTGTCTTACGAGGAGCTTTACACGACATTGACCCAGATGGAAGCGGTACTAAACTCTCGTCCCTTGGTATCGAGTTCAGATGACCCATCCGACTACACTGCGATTACGCCTGCACATTTCCTGATCGGACGTGAGATGCAGACGGTTCCTGAACCTGACTACTCTACCTTGAAGGAAAATCATCTCTCACGATGGCAGTTAGTGCAGTCCATGCTGCAACACTTCTGGAAACGATGGACCGCCGAGTATTTGCCGGAGCTGCAGAATCGATCGAAATGGCTGAAGCGGAAGGTGATTAAAGTAGGATCACTTGTGCTACTAGCTGACCAGAATGCGCCACTACTGCAGTGGCCACTTGCCAGAATCGTTGCCGCACACCCTGGAGACGATGGTACAATTCGTGTCGTTACCGTTAAGACGGCGAATGGAGCGGAATTCAAGCGTGCGGTAACTGAGGTCTGTTTTCTACCGTTAGACGAGGATGAAAATTGAAATAACATTTCAACGCCGGGGAGGATGTTGTGCGAGTTGCGCATTGCGTTTGCTGCTTGGGCAAACTGACATATGTCACAGGGATTGGGTTGTTGCTTGGGTTTGCATATTTTTTGTGACAGTAGAATTCAGAGTGCGACACGCACACATTGAAGGTATAATAAATGTACTTTAGTCTTGCATGCGACATCAACGAAGATAGATCGTCTTGTCCGTGAGGGCTCCCGATTTATGGTGAAAGAAAACCTACTACCCCACCCCCTCAAGTTACAGTCCACCGCTAGAGACACAACATCTATAGTATATTGAAAGAAAGGGGTTACACTTAAGATTTCGATGTTTATTAAATTAAAAGAAAGGTTTGGGCCCGCTTCGAGATAATAACACTTCAGGAGTTGCGCTGGAAATGCGTAATCGTACGCAAATAAAGCAGCAACTGCACGATCTACCAGAGTGGCGGAGAGACGCGCAATCGCGGTACTGCGTTCATGGTGCTGGGTGCGATGCCATAGAAGGTGGTCGGGTGGTGGCCGGTCAACGAACGGATGTGCAGGTTGACGATTCGTGGCAGATTCATCAACCTGAGCATTATTGATGACCACAGTCCGCACTTTAAGAGTACCCATGACGAACAGTAGCCATTTTATACGCAGTTTGAGAGGGAGTACGATCGCTGCCTAAAACATGACGTAAAGATTGTCATAGGAGACATTAACGCTCAGGACGTACAGGAGGAGGCATATAAACCAACCATCGGAAGCTTCAGCGTCTACCAGCGGACAAACCAAAACGACCTCAGGCTCATAAACTTTACCTCGTCCAAGCACATGAGCATCCGCAGCACCTTCTTACAGTATGCTCACCGCCGTAGTTACACCTGGAGACAGCCTAGAGGTGATTCAAAGTCCCAAATCGACCATGTTCTGATTGACGGAAGGCTCTCGGGTATTATCGACATCAAAACGTATAGAGGTCCGGCACGGTTTGTTTTGGTTGATACAACGTTATCATAGAATAAAAATAAATTGATGGAATTTTGTGGCTTTTTCTTAAACAAAAAAACGATATCAACTTTTTTTTCATTTCATGAGAAGATGATTTTTGAATACGTTTTGTTTATTTTTTTTTATGATAAATCAAAACAAACCGTACCAGATCTGACAGCTATTCAATCGAAGTCGACAATTATTTAAATCACGTGTGTGTTTCAGGTCCTACTCAACACGTGCACATCATGCAGAATGGAAACTTTTCATTAAGTGTTTGGTACGTTGGGCATTGACACCATAAAACAAAATCTATAGGGTAAATGTAGGGTAAATGTAAGCTGAGTTTAAGCACCGTTGCTCGAAAGTGAAGTTTATGCTAGATAAATCTATGGAGGACACCGTTGAATGTTAAAATGTTAAGTAAGAATATTATGTACCATATCCCATTTGCTGTGGAACAGTCACTGCCGAAATAAAACAGTACAATACCTTCATGTACAAAATACATCTAAGTGGAATATTGCAAATTAGCTGAATAAATATTATATTATAATATATTAAATATTATAAATATTATAGTATATAAATTATGCTGTAGTGTTATTTTTTGCTAGTCGTCGAGGCAATTGGTCCATTGAAATACGACACTATCCATGAAGTACCTTAAAAGAGATGTGTGTCCGCGGCTAATCAATAGACTTGTCGTTGTATCACAACATAAACAAACAGGAGACAGGGTTTCCTCAATTAGATAAAACAGTATCTCAGTTGACTTCATAAATATAACTAACATAGCATAAAAAAATGTATTCCAAAGCTTTGTTTTTTTATCTGTAGAAATAGCCGTATGTGGTCTATATCTGCAAAAGCTACTCATTGGCATATATTTTAGTGATTTGATTGGTGTACGCATAGTATTCTGAATAGCGGGGACTCGATCCACTCAATATATGAGCAAATGACAGGTATTCTTTTGATGAATTTATTGAAGAAATAATATAATTCCCAATTATCCATATTGTGTAATAATATAAATCAATCTGTTACTGGAATGTGGAATAGCGATTCGATGCCTTGTGAGTGGAATCTCGGCATTCTACCCGATATACAAAGATGGACTGCAACAACTATAGTGGTAGTACGGTGTTGAATACCGCTTATAAAAAACTCTCCCTGATCTTTCAGGATCGTCTAATCCCGCACGTCGAAGAGATAGTTGGAAACTATCAAAGAGGTCTTCACCATACGGCAGATCTTAGAGAAGATAGCTGAATACAGATACAACACATACCATCTCTTAATTGACTTCAAAGCCGCATATGATAGCATAGCCAGGTTTAAACTGTATGACGCTATGAGCTCTTTTGGAATCCCAGCCAAACTGATAAGGCTAGTTGGAATGACTATGATCAACTGGCCAGGTGAAGGTGGATGGAAAACTCTCAGGTCCTTTTGCTATCACCAAAGGACTGCGCCAGGGGCACGGGCAGCTCATTTTTGTTTTAAACCTTTCGTCTTGTTTTGTTCAAAGAACAGCATACGTTCAGAAGATATTGTTTAAATCAAATATCAACAGTACGCGATTCCTTCTTCATTGGTGCAACAACCGGAATGAGCTATCAGTGACTTATTGATTATCCAAAGCAGGATAATCAGTCCTATGTATGCGGGGCATGGTCCATACGTGGTTTGAAACCATGACGGGCATGTTGTTAAGCCGTGCATATTGACGACAGTGCCACGGGAAAGGTCATTTCTCGCGATACCTATGCGATTGCGCGATTCCTGGTGTACACAAATTTGCAGTACGACAATATTTCTCAGTGAACTTTTTGACATCTCCGTAAACTCCGTGAATTCCTAAATATCGGTGAGTAATATTGTGCAGTGGATCTTATATGAATGATCTCAACAATCTAGCTGCTAAAATAGCTTCTACGTAACCAAGGCCCGATTCCACGTAACCTGTCCATGCACGCAAGGCTTTCAATAATGTATGAGTTATTCTTCATAGCAAAGATAATAACGTGAGTGATATCAAGTGATGTATAATGTCTTTTGCTGTAATACTTGCCGAAAGTAAAACCTTACCTTCTTCTAAGGCTTGACGATTTAAGCGATAATACCAGGCTTATGTTGGCTTGTTTAGCATTCCAGTTCCATTCAAAAGGATATTTCCTTTCTATAACAATCGTGTACATATTTTCTGTAATTTTAAAATTTTTAACTGGAGCTTTTTACATATTACATACTTTTATAGATAAAGTTATACGATAGTAATATTATGATAATAATACGATATACTTTTTAATTCGTCTCGTGGTACAGTCGTCAACTCGCATGAGTTAACAACAGGCCCGTTGTTGGTTGAAATCTAAAATGGACCGCCCCCCGTAACAACGACTGAATTACCGGCTGCGTGATCATCAATACTTTTGGAAAGTCTGTATGTAGTAGAAGAGTTATTTCCAGTGTGCTTAAAACTACAAAAGATTTTGATGTTTTCTTTAAGCTTGCCGTTTTTATGTAATTCACAACATTTTTAATAGGTTCGTGATGCAAGAGTGGTGACTGGCAATTAAATAAAATAATTTATATATTTATTTATTTATAAATAGGGTCTACATTAAAATTGAATCCCTAAATTCAATTGCTTGAATGTATTGTACCTTGCTACAACATAAATGTTATTACTTTTGCAATTTCTTTCTGGGATGTAAATAACAAAAGATAAAAACCAAATTAAATCTTGGAGGCATAATCTCGATGGCTCAATTCCGTCCTCTCTTATCTCGGAGGATGCGTATGTCATCTATCGCTGCGACCGAAATTCTCTCAACAGTAACCGTTGCCGTGGTGTTGGTGTACTCATTGCCTGCTCTTCCGTGCTGAACACGTCAACTTTATCACTGCCGTTCGACTCGCTGGAGTCTGTTTGGACAATTGTTAAGCTTCAAAACCTTGCAATCTATATCGGCGCCGTTTACATCCCACCCGATCTGCGTTCTTCCGAAGTAGTCCTTGACGATTTACATGAGAGTGTTAGTTTCGTTGCTCGCAAACTTAAACCAAATGATCTTATGGTGTTACTTGGTGATTTTAATTCACCATCACTCTCCTGGCAACCGTCGGCATCGTGCGTTAATCACTTCATTCCTACTGGTGTATCTCGTGAAAATGTTTCTCTGCTTGATGGAATGTCGGTAAACGGTTTGCTGCAATTATCCGGCATAAAAAATATACGCGGAAGACAATTGGATCTTCTATTTGCCAATGCTGCCTTCTTGGAGTGCTGCTCCCCCGTCATAGCTTCACATGTTCCACTCGTCGCGCTAGACAATCATCATCCTGCTCTTGAGACAAGTGTGCTCCTTACGCACTCTCGCCCTGCATCCTCTCAACGAATACCTACGGCTCGTATGTTCAACTTTAGGAAGCTGGACTACCAAAAGCTTCATCGTATATTAGCCGATACCGATTGGTCCTTTATTGATGCTGACTGTGACATAAATCAAGCTGTAGCAGCGTTTACTAATGTAATCACTTCCGCCTTCCCTTCCTGCTGTCCTCTCCTTAAACCCGCTCCTAATCCTAAGTGGTCGAACAGAGCTTTACGTCTATTAAAATCGGACAAAAACCGCGCTCAACGCGCCTACCGTTTAAATAATATTTTACACAATCTTTGTGTATATAAATATGCGGCTAAGGCTTATCGTCTTCTTAATCGCCATCTGTATCGTCGCTACGTCCGGCGTCTTCAAATGCGCTTCACTATTGATCCTGGGCCATTCTTTCGTTTTGCGAACTCTCGGCGAGGCTCTGCTAGCCTTCCATCCACCCTGTTTCTTGATCTGTCCTCTGCTACGTCCAATCCTGATATATGTAACCTGTTTGCCAAACATTTCTCTAGTGTATTTGTCGATCCTAGTTCTTTTAAGGTTCCGTTTGTAATATCCTGGAGATTTGACCCTGATATCCTGAGATTTGAGGTTTTACATCTCAGAAGTGGGATACGTCTTATCGCCTGCACCTGCTTTGCTGTCCAATCCAGCACGGCACAAGATTGTGTATCGAAGAGTTTGTTTGTTTGTGTGTGAGATGACGCTACCATCTGCCATTGCAATGCGCAAAAACGAGAAGCTTCTGTGTGTGCTTGCCGGTATAGGCAGCCAATTCGATGTTTAGGCAACGATTTGCCTCATGGCTAGACCAGATTACGCCAGATTCACCAGCCACAACGATATCGATCCCTGCAACCCCAAAGACACCAGCCTTGCATTTAGTGTGGCCGCCATCTTGTTCATCTTGCACGACAATGACGACACCGCCATTTAGTATGAATACAGCCGCTGGCTATTCTTTTATCATCGCTCCTACTTGGAATACTGGAAAAGCTTCGCGCATCACTTCTGTTATTGCATGTGCACCGCACGCCGTGTTGTCATCGCCTCCGATTCATCGTGGGTATTGCCTTCCGCCACTTTATGGATTGACCCCGCTACCACCCTCTACCGCCGCGTCATGTTCGAGTGCTGTGGCATAAGTTGTAGCATGCTGAGCTGTTGAACAACAATCATCGTGGTGTCGTTCAGTATTCAGGTTCATCCTGATCGACATTGTCCTTATGCTTGGCTGTAACTTCTGTAAACGTCAGCAAGACTTCTGGAGGAGATGCCGATCAGCGGCAGCAGTACTTACACCTACTATGAGATTGATTCAACCGCACGCATCACATGACGACATCATTCAGGATCAGTTCTTTTCGATATCAGCATCGTCCTCATGCTTGGCTGTAACTTCCGTAAACTTCAGCAAGACTTCCGGAGGAGATGTTGGTCAGAAAAGCAGCTGTGATTGAAATTGACACCCACCTTGAAATTGACCCAACTTTACGCATCATATGACGACATCATTCAGGATCAACACCTTTCGATATCATCATCGTCCTTATGCTTGGCTGTAACTTCCGTAAACTTCAGCAAGACTTCCGGAGGAGATGTTGGTCAGAAAAGCAGTTGTGATTGAAAGTATGTGAGTTATTCTCATGCCAGCTCTGTTCAATAAGTATTGAAGATTTCTACAGTAAAGCCGCTCAAATTGAGGTCAATTTGTTTGTCAGGATAGCCGAGCTGTAATATCCTGGAGATTTGACCCCTGATAAGACCATAGTGCCCAATATACCGGATCGAAATATGACCATCACCGCGACAACTGTGCGATAATCTGAATGTCAAAATAAAGATCATTCGTTTACGGATCGTTGTACTGACAACACCTTCAGCCTTCTGTTTATTCTTCTACTTTGCGATTTTGTGCCTTTGTTATAACTTGAACGTTTAATTCAAATTGGTAAAATTCGAGGTTTTACACTTTGGACGTTGGCTTGTCTTACACTCCCTCTGATGTGATATCATGTAATTCAGTCGTTGTTAGTGAAAGCCTAGTAAAATCCGCTTTATCCAAACATAAAACTTCGTTTTCACCAGGCCCCGATGGCATCCCTGCCTGTGTTTTGAAAAAATGTGGCAATACCCTCACTCCTATTCTCACTCGTCTTTTTTCTCGCTTGTTTAGTGTAGGGATTTTTCCTAGTCAATGGAAACTAGCTTGGCTTGTTCCCATTTATAAGAAAGGTGACCGCACACTAGCATCAAACTACAGAGGCAGTTCTATTATTTGTGCGTGTTCTAAAATCCTCGAGTCAATTGTCCATTTATCTGTAATGCCTTGTGTAAAAAATTATATTTCTACGGAACAACACGGTTTTATGCCCAATCGCTCAGTGTCCACCAACCTAATGTGTTTTTTGTCTTCTCTATATCACTACCTCTCTAGTGGTAAGCAAGTAGACACTATCTATACCGATTTCAAAGCGGCATTTGACAGTATACCTCTATCATTACTTGTTGCTAAGCTTCGAAAATTAGGTTTCGGTAGCTCTATATTGCCGTGGTTCAACTCCTATCTTGAGAATCGTTCATATGCAGTTAAAATCTGTGGCTCTTTCTCTGAATGTTTTCTTAGTTTTTCGGGTGTCCCTCAAGGTAGTGTCCTTAGTCCCTTACTGTTCATTCTCTTCCTCAATGACTGTACTTCGATCCTTCCTCCTAACGGCTTCTTATGCGGATGACGTTAAAATTTTTCTTCCCGTATCTTCTACAGCTGATTGTCTAGTCCTTCAATCCTGGCTCTGTAAATTCTCTACATGGTGTGCTGGTTCTAACGGTTTAGTCCTGTGTCCTGAAAAATGTTCTGTCTTGTCTTTCTTCCGATCCTCTACAAGTATAACTCTTGCTTATAGTGTTTGTGATACCCCTATTCCCCGTGTGTCCTTGTCTAAGGATCTTGGCGTCTTCTTTGACCCGAGTCTTTCTTTCAAGGAGCACACGGACTATGTCATCAACAAGGCCAACAAAAGTCTTGGTTATATTTGTCGCATGTCCACTGAAATTCGTGATCCCTTTTGTCTTAAGTCCCTTTATTGTTGTTGGGTCCGTTCCGTACTAGAATATGCCTGTGTAATCTGGTCTCATGTCCAACTATCTCTGCTCCCAAGGATTGAGAGGATCCAAAGACGTTTTACAAGGATCGCATTTCGTAGGTCGCTGGGTCATCACTCTATTCCGCTTCCTTCGTATGACGATTGTTACGTTCGCGATTATTAAATTCGTAACGGACGTGTCAAATTGTAAATTCGCGTGGTGCGCGATCACCTTAATCTAGAAACCGGGTACGCTGCGTGTAAAAGCGGAATAAATATGCGACACATACATATACTAACATGCGGCACTCACGCGTACGTACACTTATGTGCTAATTATCCTCGGAAAGGATACACTAACACCCTAAAAATGTATGGGCTTCCGGGGGTATAAAAGGGACCGAACTTTTAATAAACAAATCATTCGGATTTTGCAACTCTAAGAAACCTCGTCTTTTTTAATTTTGCATATTCGGATCAAGAAAGAAATCTCTCATCCCTCTTCACCCCCTTCTGCGGCATAGGCTCCTCAAATTACTTGAGAGAGCAACTAGCGGGAAGGTTTATTATTGGTGTTGAACGGTTGAGAAGATCGCTGTTACCCGAGCGGGTTTGATTTACAAGGCCGCATCCTTCGCGTGGCCCACAGATCCGTTCGCCGTCGTAAATTTGGTGGCTCCAGAGAGGAATCTTCCTCACATTTGTATGGTAGGGAGATTTGCCCGTGGTATGAAAGCTTCCGCAAATTCTCTAGACCACCACATTCTCACCGAAGAGAAATTGCTTCGCTCCTAGACGAACCTATCCTCGCTCCAGAGGAAGCACTCACACTAGGAGGAAGACAGCATCGCTTCCGATAGGATTGCTTCCGCTCTCCACCTACGCACTCACGCATACGGCTCCACTAACACGAGTGCAGCTCCAGCGAGCTGCGTATGCGATACGTGAGAGAGCACTACGAGAGAGCTCCAAGTGGGAGCCCTTTGCGCACCGTTGACCCAGTGCGACATCGCACACCCACACCACTGATAAAAATCTGTGCACTATACACGCACACGAACTCATCGGCACATTAGCTACGTCATGACTACGAAAAGAAACCTTACCCCGTTCGTCGATAACGACAATGGTAGCTGCCGCTTATGCAGCCGGATTGATGATCCCAATATGGTCCAATGCGACGAATGCGATCGCTGGTTCCATATGGCATGTGCCAAACTGAACCGGTTGCCTAAAGCAGACGAACCATTCTTGTGCATAAAATGCACAAAAGACTATGCTAAGATTAAGGCTCCAGCGTCGACTGGCTCAGACCAAAACACGGCAATTGCAACCCTAATCGAAGCGCTTAAAGGTAGCAGCTTAGATACAAACACATATCTCAAACGCTTGACCTTTGATCAGCTACCTGATTTCGATGGCAAGGCCAAAGAATGGTTGAAATTCAAGCGTGCGTATGAGGAAACGACTAAGCAGGCTAAATATACAAATGTTGAAAACATGACCCGGCTTCAACACGCCCTTAAGGGAGAGGCGTATAAATGCGCGCACCGTCTATTTCTCGAGCCAGATAACGTGCCGGAAATAATTACGAATCTCGAAGAGCAATTCGGCAGAGCAGAACTCGTGTACGACGAGCTGCTTAAAGACGTGCAAAACATACAAGTTGAAAATCAGCACAAAATACCTGATTTGTCCGACGCGATTCAGGACATGATCACTAACATAAAGGCAATAAATATGCCTATGTATTTACAAGACCATCGCCTCGTAAATGAGTTGGCTTGTAAACTGCCTACTGATAGGCATCTAAAATGGATCGAATATAAATCCACCAATATCAAACCGGGTGTTCTTCCATCGCTGGAAGATTTTGGCAAATGGTTGCTGCCTCAAGCAAAGGTACTTAAAGAATTGCCAAAACGGCCAGAAAGGCCAAAACACTCGATGAACGTTCACCAGTCTTCAGCGCACAACACAAAAAGACCGTTCAATCACAGCCACTTTGGTAACGCACAAAACAATTCACCGGCCACTAACACATACGCAAGAAATGCAATAGATTACACCGCACAGAATTGCACAGCCGCACGAGAACGCGGCCCAGATCCATGCGAAGAAACGCATCACCGTTTGCACTTCACAGCCGATGCGGAGGAGAATTGTCATCAAGAACAAAAAATACTTTACCAAATTGTTCCGGTCGTGTTACGCAACGAAGATAAAACGCTGAAAACATTTGCATTGTTAGATTCAGGGTCATCATTTACGTTGATCGAGGAAGAAACAGCTAATCAGCTTCAGTTAGAAGGGCCAACTGAGCCGATTACGATGACGTGGACGCAGAATTTGTCCATACGAGAGAAAGAAAGTAGGAGAGTAAGTTGCCTAGCGAAAGGAGAGAAGGAGAAAAAAGAACGGGTCTTGGAAAAAATGAGAACCGTGAAGAGTCTCCAGCTCCCGAGGCAATCAATCAATTGCAACGTTCTCAGAGAGAAATGTCCTCATCTGAGAGGAATTGACATCAGCGATTACGAGAGCGCAAGGCCAACTATACTAATTGGTCTCGATCATAGCCATCTACTAATACCACTAGGGCGCAAAATGGGCCGAAGCGACGAGCCAATGGCAATCAAGACCAAGCTGGGTTGGACTGTCTTCGGGATGAACGTGAAAGGACACGAGGCGCCTCATAATCAGCCGATGATCCACTACGATGCAGATAGTACGATGATATCAAAAGAGATCGATCGTGGAAAGGAAATAATCCAGAAACCGTTCGTGGAAACGGTACCGAATCGAGCTTGGTCCGAGGACCAGCGTATCGCGGAACCAGATGAAGAAGATCGCGGTATATCGATCCCCGTACTTCACCATCATGAAGCTGTGGTTCCAGATTCTACTATGGCACCCTTGCCATTGTGTGGAACACATCCCCACAACCCCTCACCACTACACACCGGTGTAGATCATCTTGAGCCCCCTGACATCACCACGCAACGATTTGTCGAGAGGGAAGTGCGACAACCCTGCCCAGGCGAATCGGCAGCGGTTCTGATGGAGATGAGGATCAACCCACAACCATATGTACATCCACCGCTTACCAACGAGGAAGACGAGATCCTGTCGAGACGAGGAATTGGCTCCCTGACTACAAAGACTCTTCGACACAGGGGGAGGCCCCACCGACGGAGGGCTTTGCTGCGGCCTGCGATTGGGCTAGCGAGCAACGCAGGCAGCCAGTGAAATAATCGCTCACTTCTATATTTTCGTAATTCACGAGAATGAATTACGAGGGGAAGGATGTTACGTTCGCGATTATTAAATTCGTAACGGACGTGTCAAATTGTAAATTCGCGTGGTGCGCGATCACCTTAATCTAGAAACCGGGTACGCTGCGTGTAAAAGCGGAATAAATATGCGACACATACATATACTAACATGCGGCACTCACGCGTACGTACACTTATGTGCTAATTATCCTCGGAAAGGATACACTAACACCCTAAAAATGTATGGGCTTCCGGGGGTATAAAAGGGACCGAACTTTTAATAAACAAATCATTCGGATTTTGCAACTCTAAGAAACCTCGTCTTTTTTAATTTTGCATATTCGGATCAAGAAAGAAATCTCTCATCCCTCTTCACCCCCTTCTGCGGCATAGGCTCCTCAAATTACTTGAGAGAGCAACTAGCGGGAAGGTTTATTATTGGTGTTGAACGGTTGAGAAGATCGCTGTTACCCGAGCGGGTTTGATTTACAAGGCCGCATCCTTCGCGTGGCCCACAGATCCGTTCGCCGTCGTAACAACGATAGATGCACTCTATTAGGCCTTGCCAAGTTGGAGCACCGCCTCTCGGTCGCTCAGGCTTCTTTCGTCGCTGGCATATTGCTCAATACGATTGATACTCCCTCACTTCTGTCGCGCTTACATTTGTATGCACCTTGTTGCACCTTACGTTACCGTTTTCGTCTCCAGTTACCTATATGTCGCACACGTTTTGCTCGCAATGAGCCTTTTGTAAGAGCTATGTCGTCTTTTAATAGTACTTCTGATCTGTTCGATTTCAACATATCCTATCCTGTCTACCGATCCCGTCTTCGCTCCTTTTCCGTACCATAAACTCCTTCCAACTCCTTCGTGAATAATTGTATACTATAGTCAGTAAGCACTAGTGTTGGGAATTTCGTTAAAAAAAAGAACGGAACGGAACTTGTTCATTTTTCAAAAAGAACGGAACGTGAGCCTGGGGTGTAAAAGAACCGACCCAGGGCTTAGAAGCCAAACTGTCATCCAGGGAGGGGGGGTGGGGGTGATTTTGTTACTTGTTAAAGGACATGAAAAGGCGTTTCTTCAATCTGAAATCATATCTGACACCAAATCTAGATGGGTTCAACCTATACCCAGTAAGCTGTACCAGCTGTACTAATATAAAGCATGCATTTATTATGTAGCTTTTTTTAAACTTTTTAGATGCGACGACCATTTTCGGTCAAAGCCTTCCTGTACCACTAATAGGCTTGGCTATCAGTAACTTATTAAATGCCCATAGCAGGATAATCATCCCAGCGTATGGGGGCACGATCCATTCGAGGCTTTTACCCATGCCGATGTTATTGAGTGGTACGAGTTGAAGATTGTATCACGAGATTGACTAATTATTTGAATTTCACTTACTATTTAAAACAAATAGTTTTTTTTACATAAATCGTTTACAAGATCACGGCACTCAAACGGTTGTCGAATGGAACAGAATGCTTCGAATCGAATGGCCAAATATTGGAATCATGCCGAGTGCCAAGATCAAGTGGATATCGTGGCATAAAAAATAAATACAATTTATTTTTCGTTATTCATACTCGCATATTATAATACATCTTTTCCAACCCGTTCTGCCATATGAGTACATATTTTAATTTAATAATAGTTATTTGTCTAGTTAAGACAAGCTAAATCATAACAAAAAGTATAATAGATGTTACAAATTGCACCATAATACCAAATGCAACACCATTTTTGGCATCACGCTTATCACGATTTTTATAAATGATACGCGACGAAGTGCGATGAATATTCCTGTAAGCATGGGAGAGTGCACAGGCAACACATACTGTGTGCGAGAAAGAGTGAACAGTTATCTTGCATGCAGCAAGCAACAGCCGAACAAAGCCGTTTTTTTTAAAGAACGGAACGCACGAACGATAGCACCTTGCTAACAATATTGAAGCGGCAAAGACCGGAACGGAACGGAGTGAACGGAAAGAACGAATTGAACGGAACGGAATAAACGGAAAGAACGGAATGAACGGAACGTAATGAACGGAACGGAACGATGTCGTATAAAGGATCGGAACGGAACGGCCTACATAAAGAACGGAACTTTTTTGCTAGGTTCGAACCGGAACGGCCAACACTAGTAAGCACTATTGCTGTAACCCAACGTGGCCAAGCAATTAATAAAATAAAAATAAATACATAAATAAATAACTAAATAAATAATAATTTGACTGCAGTGGTTATTTTTATTTACCGGCAATAAAACAACAATAGTTGATACATACGTCTTATTCTTTGGCTCAACAACAGTTGTTGGTCAAGGCCTACCTGTACCACTTGTGAGGTTGGCTTTCAGTGACTTTTGGATTATCCCCCATAGCAGGATAGTCAGTCATACGTATGGTGGAGTTGATACATATCTTTGAATATTTTGTTTAATAAATCATATGCTGAAATTTATATACAAATACTTATATACCAGGTGTCGCAATAATAAAATAATATAAGACTGCTTAAGAAAACGCTTGTTATTTAATACTTAATACTACTACGGGCGAAAGAAAGAGTGCTGTTGCAATAGTTTGCAACACCAGGGATTTCCAAACGTTTCATCTCGTGGGCTGCATTCCTTGGTAAATAACTAGTCACGTAAATAACGTAATATTTTACCTCACCTAACTTACCTAACTGATGGGCGAAGAATAGTTAGACATATAATATTATATAAAATTATCAAAATAATATAAAATTTATTTTCTCTTAAAGGCAACAGCGGCCTCCGGGCCGTAGGTTAGACACCCCTGCTATATATTACATGCCAAATAGCTAGTATACACAGCATTTCTATTCCAATCAATCACTACGTCACTCCCGTGCATAATGTTAGCAGGACTTAAAGAAAAGCTAATACAGTGGCGGGTATTAAACAGGTAAACAGAGATAAAATAAGAAGAAAAGTTTTTTAAGTAGAATTGAAGCTTCTCTACTTATCCTGGAGGAATCAAATATTTGTCAGTATAGTGTGACAGTATTTCCTCTTTGAGTGTAAAAAAATCGGTTTGGTGCTTCACTTAAAAAACATTAGTCTTGAGGTAACTATCAGAAAAGGAAAAAGGAAGTAGAAGTTGTAGGGGTAAAAGCGGCACAAAACCATACAAAGAACCATAAATTACCTATGTGCCAGATTTGGATCAAATCAACGTTGTTGTTATTGTGTGATTAACAACTGTTCATACAGATGGTAATAGAAACGCTCGTTTTTAGTTATGAGATAAAACAATAATTAAAAAAAATGTTAATTTAGAAGATTCAATAAAAAATAAATTTAATTTGGTCACGTGTATTGTAGCATGAAGAGCTGACTTCATCGTCGTGCTAAAGTCAAGCGACAATTACCACTAAAGCATTTTAAAAGTTCAATGTTATCATTTCTTCGAATGGAAAAGCCCTCAATTCAAAAATATTTTTGTAGCATTTCCGTGATAACAGTTTCATATGATTGCCTGGGTTTTCCCAATGACGGTTTACGTTACCCCAAATATATTCCAAAAAATGGAATTCCCCAAAGTTTTTGTTTCACTTTATTCTTCTTCACTATCGGAAATCGGCGCAACTTTGCTATAATCATACAACGCCACATAAAAACCATGTGGCTGTTCATAAGGTCACGAATATTAATGGTGATAACTTCCATAGGCGCTGAACATTGATGGGTGCAAACATGCTGGAAGTGTTGTGTACTTCGAGGGAGATGAAAATAGATGCACTGCACATTTCAACTTCCTTTATCTAGGCTATGACATAGTATAATACTGAAATGTACCCGGGCCAACGAGGACTACACACTGGCAACTTTAACTTACACTTAACCAAAGGGGAGCTTTATAGTGTAGTTAGAATTTTCTGAACTACACAGAAACAGAATATCAACCGGATTGAAAAGCAACAGAATATCAACCGGATGAGAAATGTCAATGTAGGAAGCAATCGTTACGAATGCTAGCAACAAAAAATGGAAAAAATATGGGGTCCAGGATGTTACTCCAATGCATTCATAAACAATCCAGAAAACCAAGAAACAATCAATCAGCGCGTTGAAGCATCCGGAAGTACATTGTACCTTCGTTCCGCTTACTTTATATTTTGACAGTTTGGTGGTTAGCAGAGAGCAATTCACAGAAACAAAGGCAGTGCAGATACGGGTTAGAAAGTATGTAGGTGTATACTGTTCCAAGAGATTTTTCAAATTTGAAGATGTGCGATGTGTAGTACAATAAAACTCTTTTAAGTCCGCGTGGTCGTTACATCTAATTACATTAGGAAATGGATCGATAACCTGGACGAAAAAAAAAAAATAGTCAAAAGAGGATCACATGGTGTTTTGAGATCATTTTTGTATCATTTCCCTTGCTTTTTATCTATAAACATAATAACCTTATATACGCACGGTGCTTATCACGCCAACTTGTACATGGTATTTTTGTAGCAAATAATCAGCCCTCTGCTATTGTTGGTTTAATACCAGTAGAACTGCAGTATTTGATTGTGTAAGCAACAATACTATAATCACGCTCCAATATTCAGACAAGGTATTTTTTGGATGTGATTTTAAAGAAGCATAGGCTTTATTCTTATCAAACGGCATGAGTTAATATTTGTGAACGGGAATTCCCAAAAAACAGCACCACAGCACCACCTATAGGGATGCAAACCACCCGTGTTTCAGTTTCTTGGTGGACAGCGTTCAAACCATACAAAAAATTGCACAATGTCTAAATCAATCATGTGGAAGTGTATTAGGTCACGAATATTAATGGTGATAATCGTCATAGGTGCCGCTCAAGGGTAGGAACAATCGTGCTGGAAGTGCTGTGCAAGTAGATGCATTGGAAACTCCAATTTGTCATTTCATTTTCTAGAGTACTAGTCGTGGGTCCGAAATATATCCGAGCCAACCAGGAATACACTCTGGTGATCAGCAACATTAACTCAAACCAAACCAAATTGGACTTGATAGTGAAGCTAGAAGGCGAAACTGATAATGGTTTAAATGTGTTGAACGTTACCAAGACTTTCGACGTGCGACGTAATATGAACCGAATGATCAATTTCAATGTAAGAAGTGACAAAACTGTTTGGTTATAAGTAGCAAACCTTAAGCCAACCTTCGATCCTTTGCAGATGCCCGAGAATCTTGCTGAAGGGAACTACAAAATTACCATCGATGGACAGCAAGGCTTCAGCTTTCACAAGGAGGCAGCGCTGGTGTATCTCAGCAAATCGATATCGGGGTTAATACAGGTCGATAAGCCCGTATTTAAACCTGGCGATACGGTGAACTTCCGTGTGATCGTGCTGGACACGGAGCTCAAGCCGCCAGCGAGGGTCAAGTTGGTTTATGTAACTATACGAGATCCTCAGCGCAATGTGATTCGCAAATGGTCCTCGGCAAAACTGTATACCGGTGTGTTCGAGGGCTATCTGCAGATAGCGCCTACTGCAATGCTTGGAATCTGGAATATCTTGGTGCAGGTGGAGGGAGAAGAGCTTGTGTCAAAGACGTTTGAGGTGAAGGAGTATGTGTTGTCAACGTTCGACGTGCAGGTCATGCCATCGGTGATTCCACTGGAAGAGCACCAAGCTGTGAATCTTACAATCGAAGCGTACTATCACTTTGGTAAGCCAGTGCAGGGAGTGGCCAAGGTGGAGCTTTATCTAGACGATGAGTTGATAGATCAGAAGAAAGAACTGACTGTGTATGGAAAGGGTCAAGTAGAGTTGCTGTTTTTTGGTAAATTTGAAATGTACGAAGATCAGCAGGATGTACGAGTGAAGGTGACGTTCATCGAGCAGTACACAAGTAAGTTTCCAGCTCATTACCACTTAGAAAACTGTTAGTGATGTCTAATATTCTTTTCACAGATCGTACGCTGGTGAAGCTGTCACAAATAACGATATACAAGCATGCGTACCGAGTAGAGTTTATCAAAGAGAGCCCTCATTTTCACCCGGGAATTCCGTTCAAGTTTGTGCTTCAGTTTACACACCATGATGGAACACCGGCTAAAGGCATTACCGGGAAGGTAGAGGTATCCGGTATAGGATTCGAAACGACAGCAACGAGTGATAACGATGGATTGATTAAGCTCGAGCTGCAAAAAAATGAGGATATCGAATCAATGCACGTTAGCGTAAGTGTTTCAATTTTTGTTGATTTAATGAATTATAATTATAAATCTTTATTCATTTCGCAGTTTGTAAATAATAATGATGGATTTGTCTTTGAACACAATGTTGACAGAGATGTATTCGCTACAAATGCTTACATTAAAATAGAGCTGAAATCACCGTGAGTAACGACCAGCTACAAAGTGAAACAGGCAGTGTAATGTACAGTATAACCAAACTTGTTCTAGCATCAAACTGAACAAAAATATGCGCTTCACGGTGACGTGCACGGAGCGCATGACATTCTTCGTGTACTATGTTGTGTCAAAGGGCAACATCGTCGATGCAGGCTTTATGAGACCAAACAAGCAAAAGAAGTACTCGTTGCAACTAGACGCTACTGAAAAGATGATTCCGAAGGCGAAAATCCTTGTCGCTACCCTAGTGAATCATACGATGGTGAACGATATTGTGGATATTGATTTCCAAGGGTTTCGTCATAACGTAAGTGGCCATTGTGTTAAGTATGTTGTTTGAAGAATTACTTATTCGTGTTGTACGAAAACAGTTTGATTTAAGCATTGACGAGCAAGAGATCATGCCGGAACGTCAAATCGAGCTGAGCATGTCTGGACGCCCTGGAGCGTACGTTGGGCTGGCCGCGTATGACAAAGCCTTGCCGCTGTTCAACAAGAACCACGACCTGTTCTGGGAGGACATTGGGCAGGTGTTTGACGGGTTCCATTCATATGACACAAATGAATTCGACCTGTTTCACGTAAATAAAATATTTTAGCATAGATACCTTAGCGAAATTTTTAATTTTTAAAAATTTGCTTCGATTGATTCGTATTTTAGAACATGGGCTTGTTTGCCAGAATGGATAATATTATGTTTGATCAATCCAATGATAAATCGGCACGCAGTGGACAGCAGGCGGACGGAACAGTGTTTAGGAAACAGTTTCTAGAATCATGGTTGTGGAAGACTGCGATCATTGGAAATTCCGGTACTCTCAAGCTGATTGAGGTTGTACCGGATACAACGACCACCTGGTATCTGACGGGCTTCTCGATCGATCCCGTGTACGGGTTGGGTATCGTTAAGAAACCGATCGAGATCACAACAGTGCAGCCATTTGTCGTTATGGAAAGCTTGCCGTATTCGATCAAGAGAGGTGAGGCGATCGAGATACAATTTATTCTTATCAGCAACCTTCAAGAAGAGTACACCGTTGACGTGACGCTGTATAATGAGAACAACGAGATGGAGTTCCTCGGACGTTCGATTTCAAGTAAGTATCAGGGAATAATGACAATATAATACTTAGCTTCACCTTTTTATTCTAGACGTAAGCTACACCAAATCGGTGAGTGTACCTCCAAAGGTAGGAAAACCTGTATCATTTCTAGTGAAAGCAAAGAAGCTCGGTGAGATGATGGTTCGTGTGAAAGCATCTATAGCCAATGAGCTTGCAACGGATGCACTGGAGAAGGTGATACGGGTCACGCCAGAAAGCTTGGTACAGTCAGGAGTAGAATCGTTCGGATTTTTCATGGACACGCATCAGAATCGAACGTTCTTGGTGAATCCGAACATTGATAAAAAGGCCGATAATGGATCGATAGCGATCGAGCTTAGAATTAATCGTGAGTATTCAAAAAAGAGTTTTGCTCCCAACACATTAAAATCAAATTGTATCGTCCCCGCAGCCAACTTACTGATTAAGGTCAAAGAAAATTTAAATGATCTTCATACTGCTTTGCCTTCTTGTAGGAATGTGATAAGATTGGGACTTAATTTTGCTGTCGCTGATTATCTGATTGCATGTGGGCTCAATGCACAGAATCTTCCCGAAAATGCCGTCGATGCGTTGAGTAAAGAATATATGTTGCTAATGACTTGCTTGAATTCGGATAGTTCATTTGATAGCGTGCAGAATATTGTTAGCAATATATTTTACACTGCATTTGTAGCCAATACGCTGGATACTGCACCCAAGAATGTGCGCCAGACAAGTAATGTTAAATTAGAGAAAGCATTTGACTGGCTTGCCTCTCGACAGCAACGTTTTGGAAGTTTCAGAGAAATCGAATCCGATCTGCACTATACACGTAGTGAAATAGCATTGACATCCTACGTATTGGCAGCAATGATAGAGAACGAAAGCGCCAAAGTGAAGCACGCTGTGGTGATAGAAAAGGGCATGTGGTTTCTGAGCAATCAATTCGATTTAATCACAAGCGCAAATGATTTGGCGATAGTGACCTATGCGATGATGTTGTACGGGCACTGGCGAAAGGACGCTGCGTTCGAAAAGCTGATCGATATGTCAACCATCACAAATAATGGAGCGGAACGATATTGGAACACGTCGAACAGCGTAGAGGCAACGTCTTACGCTTTGCTATCGCATGTGTTAGTCAACAAGTTGCTAGCAGCTTTGCCAATAATGCGTTGGCTAGTGAATCAGAAAAGCGAAATAGACAGTGTTTCTGGCCAAGAAACTACCTATTTGCGTCTCAAAGCACTGTCCAGGATGACAAAAAAGATATCTCCATCCCGGAATGACTATATGGTACAGCTAAAGTACAAGCAAAGTACGCGATTGTTGCGTTTTGATTCATACAGAAATATGATACAAAACATTACCACACCGCAAGACGTAAGGAAGATTAAAATAACAGTTGAGGGTATTGGGGTTGGGCTCCTGGAGGTGATGTATAAATACAGATTGAATCTCGTGAACTTTGAGCATCGATTCCAGCTAGACTTACAGAAACAGAACACAAGCTCCGACAACGAGCTAAGGCTGAATGTGTGTGCCAACTATATCCCCACTTTGCGTGACAGCCACTCAAACATGACACTAATCGAGGTGACATTACCGAGCGGTTACGTTGTCGATCGCAATCCGATCAGCGAGCAGACGACGGTGAATCCGATACAGGTAAGCATATTTGAATGCTGTAAATGGAGGATACTTGGAGCTACCATTTAATTGCTTGGAATTTTATTCACAGAACATGGAAATTCGTTACGGTGGCACTTCAGTCGTTCTGTACTACTACAATATGGGCACCGAGCGTAACTGTTTTACCGTGACTGCGTACAGACGCTTTAAGGTCGCATTGAAGCGTCCAGCGTATGTTGTTGTGTACGATTATTATGATACAAGTGAGTAGTAGTCATAGATTGGCTATGGAATTGCATAGGGTACGGCTATGGATTTGACACTCGTTGCTTTTTAAATTATTTACAGATCAGAACGCCATCAAAGTGTACGAAGTGGACAAGCAGAATGTATGCGAAATCTGCGACGTTTGTGACTGTACCACCGAGTGCAAAACATAATTTAAGCAATTTTTTTCTGTTGTTTTGAAGATAAGCACCAAGTCGGGTGATACATTTGTATATTTCAAAAGTTGTTCAAATAATTATTCAATAAAAATATACCAATGCTATTATATACCAATAATATCTTATTACCACTTATAATTAAGATATTTTTTACTTGGCAATGAGCATATTGTTTCAGATAATTTGAACTCAAAAATGAAAAATGAAAAATTATTTAAAAAAGTATGAAGCGATTGACAATCAACAATAGAGGACACAGGAAGAAATATCTTCAAATCATCGGCAAATAGAAGGTGTTCATCAGCAGGTAGAACATTAATACCATCATTCATGTATTATTTATTTTATACTACTTTGCGGAACTATAGCGCTTTTGAACAATGACACGGTACTCTTTGGAACATGGCGGCTGGTTAGTATAATGTGTCAGGTTTGCGATGGAAGGCTTAAAGGCTTGTTAAGAAATTATACTTGCTAGAAATAGGGTAACTGTACCAGTATTCGGCAGGGTAACTAAAAACGTGTATTTACGCAAAAACGCGTTAAAAATTGTCTGAACACATACTTTTTTAACTAGAGATATGCTCATTTGTTGTTTTTTTTTTATTCAGGAATAACGGTCCAAAAAGGCCGTATTGTTTATAGGGGAAGGTAGGTAAAGACGGACACGTTAAGGGAAATGGTAAAAATCTAGGGATATATAAGTGCAACGACCATGAAAATGTGCATACATTAGTGTCGATTATCTGATTCAAACGGAAATGTGTCAAACAAAATCGCGCTACACGAACTGAAACGAAATCGGTATTATACAAGCTTGTTAGAGACTTCTTTCGTTGACTCGAGACATTGCTACCAAATTGATCTGAAATGGATTTGTTTGTCAAAACAAACTGCAACGCGTAACGCAGGAAGTATCGTACCAATTTATAATTATTTCTACGTGTGGCATATTATTGTTCTTTAAATGTGTTTGGCAATGTCATGAAAAGTAGCGCTTGTGGTATGATTTTTTAATTTCTGTGTATTTTGTAATTCCCACCCTTTTTGTAGTGAATAATTACAAAAAATCCCTTTTGAATTTAATTACATGCAATTCATGTGGTTTAAATATATGCATTTAGTAGTTAAACCGTAAAACAAACCGCTTTCCGTAGCTTTAACCTGACGGAAAGCTGTTTGACAAAAAACGGTCTCCGTTTGAGTCAGGTAATGCAAATGACCTTCGTTCAGTTCGATATATCAAACCAGAGACAAATCGAGTTCTCTAACACGAATCATAATAGAAAATGAGCATTTTTGATACTTTTTCTCAAGCAGTTGAGTCACATAATCGGCACTATTATCTTACACTCATGTTTTATCAGAAAATGTTTTAAAACTTTTAAGTTTCCATCGATTTTTGCGGTTTTTTCATGAATGAAAAACATGTTTTTTTTCGTGCAGTTTTGAAATGCTCGGGTAAGACGGACACCTGATATGGGAAAGATGGACACCATGAAGGGTAAGATGGACACCTGTAGAAAACGTTAGAAAGTGAAGAGTTTTACAGTATTTTAACAAATTCTATCGCTTTCCACGTCCTGGTACGTTTATAAACCAATTCTTGGTCTATTGCAACGGCGATTCATTCAGCCATGAATTTAGGAATTGTAAACGGCGCTTGTAATATATCGTAGAATGCAGCATCTAAAGCATTATTGACATATCGCGCACTTACAGCTGACGTTGCTCCAGCTTACAACAGTCTAGAACTTCCTTTTAGGAAATTACTCCGCAAAAAGTCCACGACCCCGGTATTTATGAGGGACTTGTTAATAGTTTAATCCATTTGTCACCATGTCAAAATTCAACATTTGATTTTTGTAATCCCATAGAATTTCTCATCTATTCCTGAACAATGTCGTATAAATGCTTCATCTTTTTATTGCTTAAAGTTGTCGAAGTCGTGACAAGATATTGGATTTCGTGAGGCGCCTCATCAGCGTCGAGCGAGTAATAGCATAACGAATGGCTACTATTTTGACCGGTGTTTCATTTCTCGCTTGTTTCAATACTATCTCTAGTTACTGATTGATTTATAGCATCGGAATACCCTTATTTAAGGTATTTGAAGAAATATATCCATCACCAATTGATATAAGAAGTAAAAAAATCAATAAATTTGGTGTCCATCTTTCCCTACAACAAGGTGTCCGTCTTTCCCGCTTTGATGTCAGAATGTTTAAACCACCAGAAAACAATATTTTGTATTGCTTTTATCCTCGTTCTTTCGCCAGTTTTTTCATTAATGATCACGACAACCCATTCACGAAATAAAACTTCCGGAAAAATAAACAATACAAGTTGTAGAGCTTAAGATCCGTAGTAGTCAAATTAGATCCACAAGGGTGCACATGATTGAAAATTTGTTTTGTTCGTGGATTTAACCAATTTTATATATATTATGCCAAAAATGTTCTCAAATGTGTTGTTTTACCTTCAATTTGGATTCTACATTGTTGAATTACTCGAAAATTACCTTTTTCATGCATTTATGAGAAGTGTCCATCTTACCCGCAGTGTCCGTCTTTACCTACCTTCCCCTAAGCCTTATTATGAAACGCAAACATCTTTTCAAACGTCAGACAAAGTTGCCTTTGGTATTATGATATTCCGTTTGTCTTTCCGCTTGGCTCAGAAAGACGTTTAAAAATCGATGTAGGCTTGTCGTGAAACGGAATGTCCAAAATTTGCATTACCTAAGCCAAATGGAAGCAAAAATAACTCAAGCGACTTTCTGTCATTTGATTGCTACGGAAATTACTAACACCAGTAGAAAATCGCATAAAATCTTAGTATAGAACGAAATAAATAAATAGGAGTGTGTTCATAACAGACAGAATACCTTTTCAAGCAATATTTAATATTCGATTTTTCATGGAAAATGCTGAAGGACGTACTACTAGAGTACAATATGAAAAAATGGTTGATATGATGGAAACTGCTCCAGACATCGCCAGAGCATTGTTTAAAGGCGATCAAACCCGATTTTGGACTGTTTGGAAACGTGTTTGGTTTGATTACAAGTGCGCTGTAAAGAAAAAATTGCGACTTAAAAACAATTCCATTCATGCAACTGGTGGTGGGCCGTGCCGCCCTAAGCCTCTGAATGAGTTGGAAGAAAGAGTTTCAAACCTTACCAACTTAAAATTAACAATAGTGGGCAATACGGGCAAATCACATGGCTACCATCCACCGCCAGGAGAGATTAATAATAACCAGAGCACCGCCAATCATAACAACAACACAACAAGCAACAATGAGCAAACAAATAACGATGGGGAGAATCAAGAGCCGATACCCTTACGGATCGGTTAAAGTGCTACTCAGCCAAAAACATTCAGAAGAGGTCGAAAGCGAAAGAATACCGAAGAAGTCCTTAAAACAAACAAACAAATGCTTCAGATGATGGAAAGAAGCATTCAAGTTCAAGAAAGGGCTATAAAAGCTCAATAAATGGCTACAAAAGTTCAAGAAGAGTCTAACGAGCAATTGAAAAATGTGTCTATCGTATTAACAGAAATAGCTAAATCGCTAGCTAATAAAAATTAAATTGATGTAAAGAAATTAACTCATATAGGGTAAATGTACCAATAGTGGTGCAATTTGTGGTGGTACAGATGTATTTTAATGGATTTAAAGTGTCAGAAACGACAATTTCTGAATATTTCAATACATAACAGTTGGAATATGTTTTATCTTCGTAATCAAAACCATTTTTACCATAAAACACATCGAATCTACGAAAAAATACATATTTTTGTGATTGCTTCGTTGTACCTATAATGGTGGTATGGTTCCTATAGTCGTCGTATTGTGTTCCTATAGTGGTGGTAAACAAAGATGCCTTAAAACAGTGTATAATATCAATATAATCAATATAGTTTTGAGGCTGTTTTCGTATGAATAGCAACGATTACTGCCATAATAATGATATGTTTCGTAATTTGATCGTAAAAAATGTATGAATTTGGTTGATGAAAATATTGACTGAAGTACTGAATAACACCTGTCGTCAACCCATACTCAGAAGAGTTTGCTCGATTTGAAGTCGATTTTTCACTCAGCCAGATAAGCGAATTTTGGCCTTTGTTTCACAAATTACTTACAGAAAACTAATTTTTGTTGCTTATTTTAATGAAAACAGTACGACATGTCAAAAATGTCGTCGAAAAAAATCTAAAATTAGCTGTTTTTATTGATTTTAGAACTAGGACCACTATAGGAACATGTCTGTTGGGTGTACCTATAATGGCACTATCGTAAAAAACATTTAAAAATACGTAAATATGGTCAAAAGCCAATGAATTTGAATAAAACAATATCATTTGATAACAATTATGCTAAAAAACTAATAATTGCGTTGTTATGTGGTCATTTAGAACGTTAACAAGAATATGAGTATCGTTATGAAATCCTAAGGATTCTGGAAAAATGTTGATACCTTTCACAAAATAATGGATTTTTCGGTCACTAAGAAACGGAATGGCCCCATTTCATTTTTAAATCCTTTGTAAAAGGCTAGAGAACATTTCACACTATCATAAATAACTTAACTACTGTTAATTTATCGTATGAGACGCATTTTAGTGCAATAACATCACTATTGGTACTAGCACCACTATAGGTACGTTTACCCTAATAGATTTAAATAGTTGTAGATCATTTAATAAGAACTGAAATAAAAAGCGCTGTTAATTTTTACTAACTCAATTTTCAAATTTATTTTCCATGGATCTATGCATAACCGTGTCGCATTTTCACACACATACATAAGTTCTAAAGTTTAAAATAGGAAATAAATTAGAAAAATAACAAGACGGTTAAGCAGGTACCATTAATTTTTATCAACTAGCTTAAATTAACTGAAATAACATAGATAATTAATACCAATTTGGCATGGCTCACAAATTGGCATGTAGTGCACTCGATGTGTGTATTCTTGGGCCGCAGGAGAAGATGGTAGGGAGTTATACTCTGTAGCTAGGCTGCCCAACTTCGTTTTTTTGTGCAAAAAAATTGTCAAGGCCGGTAACGTCCCAAACATGCGCTTCGTGATTTGCCCCGCTGTATTTTGTGTTTACATACCGTATGCGCATCAAATGATCGCATACCTAAAAATATATTAAACATGAACGGTGTCAGAAAGTGTATGTAATTTGTAATGTTAGAATGTTTTTAATTCATTTTAGTGGTTATCTTACCATTAACGCATTTAGGCTGTAGAAGCCCTTTCTGTTGTAGTGTTGATCCCTATCATGAGTTGGTGTAATTATTTTTATGTGCGTACCATCCACACACATCACTACTCCGGGAATACCACTTCTGGATAAGAAGTATCTACGCGCCTCCTGCTGCTCCTCATTACTCATTTCTACACTTATCCATTTATGGCACAAAGTGTCTTCTAATATTTTTAAAGTTTTAGCAAAAACGACTGAAAATGTCGGTTGGGCAATTGCCACGTTGAAGCTCTATTCTGCACTGTGTTGATAGCTTCCTTCGGCTAAGAACCGCAACGTTCGGAAGTTCCAAGAGATCAGCCATGCTGCGTAGGAATCGTCGCTGCGCGACAAGATTTTCCACTCTTTCGCTATCACTGCTATCACTATCACTAACGTAATACGTCGAAATCATGATTATGCGTCTTAATAATGTATTTTGACCAATCCAAATTTGTGACCAAAACTACGCGGACACCAGTGTTTACTTTACAACGGTATGTTTTTTTTTCATCAGCATGCTTTGATATGTTAAAATAAAATCGATGAAACATTCGTCGACTCCAACGAGCAACCATAATGCGAATTTGCTTTCCGTTTGAATTGTGACTTTCCGCTTGTGAAAATTCCGTTTGAGTTTCATTATAAGGCTTTATATGCTCATTTGTTATTCATATACGAAATTTCGCATCATTTCCTTGCATATTTTTTAACATATCAAACAAAACGTGCAGTGTTCAACATGTTTCGGCAGATTTGCTGTCAGCCAATAGTTCGGCAGGATTCATTATTACCGCGCGGCTACATGAGGTGAAATATATAGCGAAATGGACTATTTGACAGGTGAAATATCTGACAGATACAGCTAAAGGGATGGGGGGACACAACATCCGCTTTCAAAATTCTATTAAAAATAATATCTTCTTAAGCAGAACATTCCCTAATTGAAAGAAATTATGAACTGTTGACTAAAAATTGACGAAATACTCGATATTGAAGATATTTAATGGATTTAATTACGATTTTCTGCACGTTATTTGTTTACATTGCACATCAGCTGGTTGCTGTGATGCTTTATCCGTCAGATATTTCGCCTGTCAAATACAATACTCTCTCTTATTTGAGAGGCGATGGGACTGTCGAATAAGAGGGGTTTTCAAATTACAGAGGTTGAAAGTGAATGAAAGCTCCATACAAACTAGAAAGAAACAGAACATTTAGTATGCAGCCTTAACCGTTGCTATGGGAAACTGCGAACAGAATCGCCAATTTGAGCATACATCTTTAAATAACCATGGCAACACCATACACAAATAAGAGGGATACAGATTTCAGAGGTTTTCCAAATTAGAGGGACAAAAATGTACTGGAAATCAAGGGACTGTGAAAAATGTTCAAATAAGAGAGGTTTCTCAAATTGGAGGGGTGTCAAATAAGAGAGGGTTCACTGTAGTTCATTTCGCTGTATATTTCACCTCATGTAGCCACGCGGTTAAGAGAACCAGAGCACTTAAACAATGAATGTGTGGTTTTTATGAAAGGTTCTATGGTTGCGGATTTTATACTAGCCCACCTGGAATTTTTAAATTACAAAAACAAGTAAATATTGATTTTAAATGCTGCCGAAAATTGGAGCACGGTAAATGTTGATTTTTGACACACACACACACATCTTGAAACAAAAACACGCTTTGATTTCGTTGAATATTCATTTAAAACTTGATCAGGAAACTGTAATGCTTATGTCGACACATAAAACGAAATTTTTTGTATCAAATATCATCAATTTCACTATGAATTATCAAATAACTTGAGAGAAAAATAATAATTTGTGAGCCGGTCGGAGCCGTACACTATAGCCGCCAGGCAGTCTCATTTCTCCAATGCCTACCTTGTTTGCAACTCACATCACAACTGCCCTCAATATTACCAAAATGAGCAACATAAAATTAATAATTGAAGTACTTTTCAATACCATACATAAGAAAGTGAGAGTGTAGAATTGTGTTTAACATTTTTGTCTACGTATTGCACAGTGGGCAACGGCCATACAAACGCCGGGATGAAAATCAATTCCTCGTGCTATTGCAGATTTTCTTCATTTAATACAATTGTTCTTACTATACAGGGTAGTCCTACACTAAAATCGTCAAGACAGCGAATAAAACTTAATAATTATCACTCACAACATTGCATTCTTGCGTATCAGTTAACAGCATCAACAGTAAGTGTTAGGAATTAAAACGAAGGTGCAATAAGTTTCTGACTGAACATGAATTTTAAAAGTATTACGCACTAAAAAAGTTGTGTTTTTTTATGGTTTGTTTGGAAAAGAGCTGATTCCTATCTTACGACCTTTTTTAAACTGTTTTTCCTCTCTTCAGCTTTGTTTTTTGCCTGTTTGTTTCAAATGCCCGTTTATGACAGGTAGTTGGATACTGGTGGTTAATGGCTCATACAACAACACGTCAAAATCGCTCGCGCTATTTTCAAGAAAAAGTTTAATAATTTTCGGGGTCGCAGAAGGTCGCAGCTAATTTCAACGTCAAAACGTAGGAAAAATGTTGATCTTTCCTATGATATACGACACACGAGTGAAATCGAGTCGAATCATAAAAAAATTCACTCTCCAAAATGAAAATATCCAAAAATTCGGAAGGGATGCTTGGTTTTCAATCATTAATGAACTTTAACAGCAAGTTTTTGCAAAATATTCAGACATTACATCAAAGTATGACAAAAAACCTTTCCAATGACACATTAATTATCAAAATCTAACCATCATATACTAAAATATGATGGTTTATGTTCGGTCGAAAAATAGCTCAAATTTGGGACAAAAAACACAAAGTTTACACTTTGATGGCCTATATCTCAGTAAGTTTAAGATAAAAACGTGAAATATTTTGGTTTCAACTAAGTTTAAGTATCTATTTTAAGAAAATGATTATGGTGTTAACCTGCGATGAAGTTGGTTTTTCGATTTTTATACAGGCGTTTGCCCAATGTGTATTGGTAGCGGAATTTGGGGCAAGTGTGCCATACGGGGCAAGAGTGCCACCAAGCATTTTTCCTTAAAAACTTTAGTTTAATGATCAATTGTGTATACAGTTGGTTGCTTTCCAATGACTAAGTATTCTGAGCCTAATTTCATATAGACCAATCGATATTTCCCATTGTTTTGAACTTATTTATATTGAGTTTCAAAATAGAGCAGAATATTATAATTTTTTAATCCAACCAAATAAGCTCTCAAAAATCATGCGAACAATCAACCGAGAAAATATTTACACCACCGTATAGCTGAGAAAACGTGAAATTTTTTGTGGGGTTAGTTGAAAAAAACTTTTTTTTTGTCACTGAAAAATTCAATTTCAAAAAAGTTACAACTTTTGGGGCAAAAGAGCCATCTCTGTTTGGGGCAAGTGTGCCACCATCTTTCATAGGCGCGAGCTGTCAAAAATATAAACATTGTTGTAGCGTGCTGCGGAATGGTGCGCTATTGTGAGCGGATTCCACGCCAGAAAAACAGAACAATAACAAATCATATTGTGGTCAAAAAGGGTTCATTGGTGACTAAATACATGTAGGAATACATACACTAGTGGTACAAACGTAATAATTTCCAATTATCTAAGAAATATGGTTATTTTAACCAGGTGGCCGTCTTGCCCCATACGAGTGGCACTCTTGCCCCATAGCCCAAAAAAGAACGTCTTTTTGGGCCCTTTTTAAAACGCTTCAAAAACTGTTTTGTTTGCACTTTTTTCAAGCGAAACTCATTTATAAGTGAGGAAATAGATGTAAAATGGTTATGAGATTTAAATCGGCTCTTGAAAAACATGTTTTAATGAGTTATAACTTGAAATGCTTAAGGTGGCACACTTGCCCCAAGTTCCGCTATTAATTAAAATATTTACCGACTCGTATTTGCGTTGCCGAAAATAAGAGCACAGCCTGCCAAAAATAGGACCAAACTGCCGAAAATAAGAGCAAAAACATTGTTTGAATTTTCATGAATATCGCTGGAAAATGTATTTTAAATGGCAAATAAAAAATAGCACAACATAATAGGATAGTTTATCGTTCAAAATAACTAGGAACTTTGGCAGTTATTAGAAGAAAACAGAAATAGATTGTAGATCATACGATAATAAAATCGGGAGTACTAATTTTAATTTACTCCGCGAAGATAGCATATCCGCGAAGAAAGCATGTGTTTTAGTAATTGTTTACTCGTGAAATAAAGTTGGACTCCGCATGTATGCATTTTTTTGACTTTGAGATTTTCTAAAAAAGTTTGGAAATCATGTATCACTTTTTTCACTTCGTTGATAAGGGTATTCTTTGGCAATGGTTCCTCCAAAATTAGAGCGATATGTTTAAAAACAGTGGCGTATTTAACGGTCAGCAAAGTAAGCAATTGCTGGGGGCCCCGTCAAGAAGCGGCCCCGGAATCTTAAGTCCATTATCTATAACAGTTGATAGAATATGGCACTGTATTAGCAAGGAGGGCCCCGTGGGTGATGGACGTTGGGGCTCCGCGCTAGACGAACCCTAAGCACCCCCCCCCCACCAGCAACAAAATTGAATTGTTACATTACGGACGGATACCTCCCGGTAATCATGTACAAAGGGACCTCAACAATTTTTACTGCTTAGGGCCCCCGACAATGTAAACCCGCTACTGTTTAAAAATCTCAAAAAAATCCAAGAATAATAATGGCGTGAAACGTATGAGGCTTATTGAATGTTGGTAGTCACTTTTTCTTAAAAACTAGCCACATAGCAAAACAATCTTTGCCGCTGAAGGGATAAAATTTCGAGTTATAGTAATTAGTCTTTAGCGTTGTGAAAATGCAGCATTTGTATTACGTGTGTCGTTGGGAGAAGGCGATATACGAGGTTTAAAGAACTGCCCATTTTGCCTCAAAATTAGCATATATTTGAAGCATTGAATATAAACTATTAAGTTTCCGACTAAAAGCATCCGTCACTGAAATAAAGAATGAGTAGCTTTCATGAACAGCTTTGGTTATTTTTAATTTATGCTCAATTGCGGCCTGTGCGATGATTTTCTACCGTTATCCGGTCAGTGATCCAAAACGAGTTTGACATCACTGGTTTAAATCATCAATGATGCCTGGCTTGCCGGTCTCGTAGTACAGTCGTCAACTCGTACGACTTAACAACATGCCCGTCATGGGTTCGATCCCCAAATAGACCGTGCCGCCATACGTAGGATTGACTATCCTGCTATGGGGGGGAATCAATTAGTCACTGAAAGCCAAGCCCACAAGTGGGTACAGGCAGGCCTTGACCGACATCGGTTGTTGAGCCAAAGAAGAAGAAGAAGATGTGCAATTTGCAAAATAATCCCTCTACATCTCGATTTGACCAGTTCGGTAATACCAAACAGCAAACAAACACAAAACCATTGGATGAACTCTCCTCAAGAAGAAGTATCTTCATCACCAGACGACGACTTGATTACGAACGATAGCGATATATGTATTCACATATTATTAGCTTAATCGTATGCCATGGGTGTGCCATAAAAGAGCTGTTTTGTGTTGTATACCAATGACAGAAGATATTTATCAATTTTGACAAAACTAGTTAAAATGGCCCGGTTACAGGGCTACGCAACGTTTATTGGGACGTATACGTCTTATCAACGATATAAGAATTGCACTTCAATCAATCATTTTGTTTTGGATCCTTTGTAAATGATTTTTTGTGTGATTTTATTATTTATAACAAACATTGCAGTGTACAGGCATTGCAGTGTATAGGATTATGATTTCTTAATTTTCTTTTATTTAAAATACTACAGATAAAATTGTGGATGGTGCACCGGTTGGAATAAATATGTGTATATCAAAATTCACACTGTTTGCGATAAATTTACTTTAGCTTTTGGATCATATGTTCCGAAAGGTATAGTAAAGTAAAGTAACATCAAGTCCCGTGGTATCTTGGCATACGCCTTACCAAATCCCGGGAATGTCGTGTGCCGTACGTCGTATGACTCACGCCGTTGCGGAGCAGAAATTCTGCGAATTATTTCCGCTCTTCAACATCTTGAACAGTCTGGGCTGTCGGCACACGCATGTTTTCCCGCAAACGCAATACCCTAAATTTCCTCCCCAGCATGCTCCGCCGGATGCACTGCTGCAGGACCTGGATGTTGGTACCACGCGGAACGATTGGTAGTATCTGTCTAAAGTCGCCACATAACAGCACCACTTCATGACCGAACGTTCGACGATTTCCCATGTCGTCCATGTAACGTAACGTGTTTAATTACTCCAAACTCTTAAATCATCACGCGGTGCTTTTTGAAAACAATCTAGGTTTAATTTCTACAGCGCTACAACCGAGCGCTCCATAACTGGATGCAAAGTTCCATAGCTGTTTTGCACACTTCTCCTAAGTGTTTGACAGATTCCCCTAAATGCCTGCAAACCTCCAAAGCAACGTTGCAAACATCCCCTTACCATTTCAAACATTCCACCGAGTGGATCAAGTAGTCCATTATCAGCCGTACCGGCGAACTCGAACGTTCCTGGGAACGTTTGCTGCGACGCTCATTTTCACTCATTTCATAGCCTTCTAGATCAAAATATAGAGAACCGTATAGATTTTGTTTTGCCCAATCTAGTGGTACAACCCTGTCCACTCATGAGCGACGAATGTTTCTCGTCGAACGAGTTCGCCGGTACGGCTGTTTATCTCACTATGGCTGGTAATCAGCCGTACCGGCGAACTCGTTCGACGAGAAACATTCGTCGCTCATGAGTGGACAGGGTTGTACCACTAGATTGGGCAAAACAAAATCTATACGGTTCTCTATATTTTGATCTAGAAGGCTATGAAATGAGTGAAAATGAGCGTCGCGGCGAACGTTCCCAGGAACGAACAAGTTCGCCGGTACGGCTGATAGATTCAAACACTTATTTATATGCTTAGACCTGTATCTTGTCAGTCTAGTGTGCAATGATTAATTACTGATAGAAGTGCAGTATCTGTTTGTGTAAGCATGAATACAACAATCACAATACTTTGTTTCACAAAGATGTTGTTGTATGTTTGCTATTTGGATGCGATAATAGAGAAGCAGAATGTGAGATTTGTGAGCGGGAGATCCCCAACTAGAACAAGACAGCTCCACTGATAGGGAAGTAAACTTTGCGTGATTCAGTTCAATCCTAGACAGCATCCGAAACAGACGCGAATTCACACAACATCAACACCAACTATGTGGCAGTTCATAAGGTCAAGAATATTAACGGTGATAATCTTCATTGGAGCTGCACATGGGTAGGAACAAATGTGTAAATATATTGAGTATAATTTTCAATAAAGGCTTTATTTCAGGCTACTGGTCATGGGTCCTAAATATATCCGGGCCAACCAGAACTACACACTGACGATCAGCAACTTTTATTCAAACCCAAGCAAGCTAGACATGATAGTGCAGCTGGAAGGTAAAACGGATAATGATTTAAGCGTTCTGAACGTGACGAAGATGATCAACGTGCCTTGTAAATCTATACAAATAATCAACTTTACTGTAAGAAGAGTGGTTAAATGTTATAAGGCTTACAGTTAAAATATTTGAGCATTTACAGATTCCGGATAATCTGTCCTCTGGGAACTACAAAATTACCCTTGATGGGCAGCAAGGTTTCAACTTTCACGAGGAGGCAGAGTTGGTGTACCTCAGCAAATCGATAATGGGAGTGATACAAATCGATAAGCCCATAATTAAACCTGGCGATACGGCAATCTTTCGTGTGATCGTGCTAGACACAGAGCTGAAGCCTCCGGTAAGGGTCAAGTTCGTTAATGTGATCATTCAGGATCCTAATGACACTGTGATCCGTCGATGGCCAGCGGCAGAACTATACGCCGGAGTGTTTGAGAGCAATCTGCAGATAGCGCTCACATCTCTGCTCGGAGTGTGGAACATCTCGGTGCAGGTGGAAGGAGAAGAGATTGCGTCGAAGACGTTTGAGGTGAAGAAAGATGTGTTTTCATGGTTCGACGTGCACATCAAGCCATCGGTGATTCCATTAGAAGAGCATCAAGCTCTAAATCTCACGATTGAAGCAAAGTATCCCTTTGGCAAGCCAGTGCAAGGAGTGGCCAAGGTGGAGCTATACTTGGAGGGCGATAGGTTAGATTTGAGTAAAGATATCAATGTAAACGGTTCAGAACAGGTGGTGTTAGTTTTTAATGGTGGTTTGGAGTTGTACAACGAACAACATGATGTGCGTGTGAAGGTGGTGTTTGTTGAGCAGTATACAGGTAACCTAAGCCGGGTTGTTTATCTAGAAAAATCTAATAACACTTTTTTACAGGTCGAACTGTAATGAAGGAACAGTCCATCTCGGTTCACAAATATCCTTATCGTCTGACAATAGTAAAGGATAGCTTACAATTCCGTCCGGGACAACATTTAAATTGCACTGTACTGTTGACCTATCACGATGGTATTCCAGCTAGAAATGTTTCGCTTTTGGTAGAAGCGACTGGAGAAGGTGTAGAGCACGAGCAGACTTATTTTACTCAGCCTGACGGTTCAATTAACGTTTTGTTGCATCCAACACTGTCGACCCAGGAAGTGTATCTTATTGTAAGTTGTATCATACATTACAGATAACATTTTATTAATTATTCCGTTTGGAAATATGTTTTTTAAGATTTCAGAGAAAAAGTACGATTTATTATACATGAAAAAACTACATACCGTTCAACCTCTTACTAACATCACCATGAAGCTACAACTACGGTTTCCGTAAGTATCGAGTCATGTAGTACTTTACAGACATTTTTAAAAGACTATTAATTTTTCCAGCATAAAACAAAACGAACCTATCATGCTGTTGGCAACGTGCAGCGAGCGGATGACATTTCTCGCCTACTACGTCGTGTCCAAAAGTAATATTGTTGATGCGGGTTACATCGGCCAGTTGCAACAGAAAAAAATTGTGTTCGAAATTAGTGCAACGGAAAAGATGCTCCCGAAGGCAACGATTTATGTGACCAGTGCATTCGAAAACATTTTAATTTGGGATGCATTGGAGATAGATTTGAGGCCGTTGAGTAACGATGTAAATTCATGTTTTGCTTGCACCCTCAATAGTTTCCATGGATTAATCTTAACTATGTTACTACCTTTTCAGCTGGAAATAAGAGTAAACAAATTGAAAGCTAAACCAGGACAGGAAATAGAGCTGGAGCTGAAGGGACGGCCCAGTGCGTATGTTGGCCTTGCCGCATATGATAAGGGTTTGCTGGCGTTCGCCAATCATCTGGACCCGTTTTGGGAAGATGTTACGCAGTTGTTTGACTACTCGTACGAAGACGATCAGACCGAGCTTGATGGATTTCATGTATGCCGTGTGTAAAATTGTTCGATTTTATTTGTATTTCTTACGGTGTTTGTGTTGTTCTAGGGTGAAGGAGTATTCCTAAAAATTTCGGGTGGTTTTCAACTAGGAAACACACTCAAAGTAACTAAACGCACTGTTAAAGACGTTGCGCCTCCATTGTTATATCACGCATCTTTACAAAGGAATTGCGTTAAGTCCTGGCTGTGGAGAAATGTAACTGTTGGAAGCTCTGGAACCCTCAAACTGGCCGAAGTTTTTCCGGAATCGATCACCTCCTGGACCTTGACGGGCTTCTCGATCGATCCGTCATACGGGTTAAGCATCATCAGGAAGCCGATCGAGCTCACAACGATACAGCCGTTCCTCATCGTAGACTACCTACCGTATTCGATCAAGCGAGAAAAGGAGGTCTTGTTACAGATTGCGCTGTTCAACAACTTTGAACAGGATCACACTGTTGATGTGACGCTGTATAATATGAAGAATGAGATGGAAATTCTTGGACGCCCAGTAACCAGTGAGTGTCAAAGATGATAATGACGATCCTCAGCATTGCTATACAACGAATCTTTGTTTTAGACCAAAGCTACACCAAAACGGTGAGCGTTCCTCCGAAGGTGTTATTTCCTGTCTCGTTCCTTGTAAAGGCACAAAAGCTCGGCGAGATGGCGGTCCATGTGACAGCCTCCATAGCCAATGGGTTAGAGACGGACGCCCTGGAAAAGGTGATACGGGTGATGCCTGAAAGCTTGGTGCAGCCGAGAATGGATAGACGCTTTTTCTGCTTCGACGATTACAAAAATCAAACGTTTTTGATTTACTTAGACATCATAAAGAAGGCTGATAATGGATCGATAAAGATTGAGTTTCGACTAAACCGTGAGTAGAGGGTTTACAAACTAGTTAAAGACATTAGTAGCAGTTCTTCTTTAACCTAATCATTTCTGCAGCCAATTTGCTGACCATGGTCATAAAGAACCTGGACCATCTTCTTGCCTTATCGGTGGGAACTGGTGAGGACAATATGGTCAAATTTGTTCCCAACGTTTTGGTGCTGGATTATTTGCATGCCATCGGGTCAAAAGAACAGCATCTTATCGACAAAGCTATGAATCTGGTGCGTCAAGGATATCAGAACCAGATGCGCTACTGTCAGAAGGATGGTTCGTTTGGTTTGTGGGAAAATACAGGTGGTAGCACATTTCTCACCACATTCGTTGCCACAACGATGCAAACTGCTTCAAAATACATAGTCGAGATAGATGCAGAAATAGTGGATAGGGCATTGGATTGGTTAGCCTCAAAACAACACAGCTCGGGACGGTTTGATGAGGTCGGTGCAGTGTTTCATAAAGACATGAAAGGAGGGTTGCGCGATGGTGTGGCCCTCACATCGTTCGTTTTAACGGCATTGCTGGAGAATAACATCGCCAAAGTGAAGTACGCAGAGGTGATCCAAAAAGGAATGACCTATCTGAGCAATCAGTTTGGATCCATCAACAATGCATACGACCTATCGATAGCAACCTACGCGATGATGCTGAACGGACACATCATGAAGGAGGAGTCACTCGATAAACTGATTAATATGTCTTTCATTGATGCTGATAAAAACGAACGGTTCGGGAACACAACGAATCCAATAGAAACCACCGCATATGCTCTGCTGTCGTTTGTGATGGCCGAGAAGTACACAGACGGTATACCGGTTATGAATTGGTTGGTGAATCAACGTTACGTTACCGGTAGCTTTCCGAGCACGCAAGACACGTTTGTGGGCCTGAAAGCGCTGACCAAGATGGCAGAAAAGATATCTCCGTCCCGAAACGATTACACCGTTCAGCTGAAGTATGGAAAGGATTCGAGAATCTTCAGAATCAACTCAGAGGACATTGATGTAATGAATTACGTGGATATACCGGAGGATACAAGGAAAATCAATATCAATGTGAGGGGTGTTGGGTTTGGGCTGCTGGAGGTGATTTATCAATACGATTTGAATCTCGTCAAATTTGAGAATCGATTCAAACTAGATCTGGAGAAACAGAACATAGGCTCTGACAAGATGATACTGAATGTGTGTGCCAGTTTCATTCCTATGTATCTTCAAAGTCAATCGAACATGGCACTGATCGAAGTGACGTTACCGAGCGGTTATGTGGTTGATCGCAATCCGATCAGTGAGCAAACGACGGTGAATCCGATAAAGGTATAACTATGTATGTTGTGAATAGTGTATTAATAGCTATTGAAAATGTTTAATTCCTTACAGAAAATCGAGACTCGTTACGGCGGCACGTCGGTTGTTGTTTATTACGATAACATGGACGACAAAAAGCACTGTTTTACTGTATCCGCACACAGACAGCAGATGCCGACATTGAGACGCCCTGCGTATGTGGTTGTGTACGACTATTATGATACAAGTAGGTTATCAGTGTTGATTGACTGTAGAGTATATAGTTAATTATTATTATCTTTATCTTTTTGTAGATATTAATGCGATAAAAATGTACCAGTTAGAGGACCTGAGTGCTTGCGAAATCAGTGGCGAAGTTGACTGTTCCGAGGTGTGCAAAACAAAGGGACAGGTGTAAAATAAGCAATTCCTTTCTTCTATCAATGTGTATGTTCCTTCCCGTTCGTTGCAAAAAGGCACTCCACTGTCCCTTCCCAGACGACATACGCAATTCGGAATCACCGATCAGTTATAAGTTTCCATTTGAAAATTTAAAGAATACTCAAGAACTTATTTGACTTCTGCATTTCGTCAGAGTCATTTACATTAAAACTCCGATCGCTTGCAAGTTGGAGCTCACTTTTTCCTTCTTCTCTTCATTTATTTTCCATTTCCTCTCTTTCTCACGAATGAAATGAAATGAAATAAAGTCTGGGAATACTGATGACACCGTTACTAGCATACTGAACACAATTATGGGTTGTCGTCTACTTCATGACGTGGACGGTGACAAACTTACCATTTACAAACTTATCTCAGTAAAGAAAAGTCGAAAAACCAAATATACTCACCACGAGCAGCATAATAACATCCATAACCGTGGTGAAAATGAATTTGTTTACAATCGAGAAATCATCTGATGCAAAATATCCTCCCGCTTTGCCTGCGCATGCGTATCAAACGTTGGGTTATTTGGTTCCGCTTCGGAAGAGCGCAAGGATCCGTCGTTGACAGTGGAAAATAACCTTTCCGACTGTTGTTGTTGTCTTATTCTTTCACCGCATACATGTTGTCATGAAACTGTCAAAACGTGGAAATAAAAATAAAGGCGTGCACGCTCAATGTGAGATTGGAAAATTGTGTGTGTTTATTTGGAATCAGTCACCATTTCTACACCTAACAAGGTTTTGTGATAAAGAAGCTTGTTTAGCTGTGCAATTTATGCTGTTTGCGGTCGTTTTAACAAACAAATTTACCAAAAAATGTGTGTAAGGAGTTGTACAACATCGTAAACACAACAGTGCATTAGTTGGATAGTGTGTTGGCTCCAAGCTCCAAGGTCCTTCGAGCGGACCTTCAAACTCATTAGAAGTGACCTCAAGCATCTCTGATTCGCTTCCTCCGACACGGATTTGTATGTGTTTCGCAGCCAGTGTGGCTCTGCCTGTGCTACGTCCAACCAAACACCAGAAGGTATCTGCCCAGCGAGTGCATCATAACTCGATCGATAAATTGATTTTCCCTTTCTTATCGTTGACGTACGGTGAACGTCGCCGCCGCTGTGATTACATGCAGCGGCAATACGGCGTGCTTCAAAAATAGATGATTCCATCAAGAAAAAGCAATATTGTCCTGCAATATTAATGTGACCGCAGATTGTTTGAGAAGCAGTTGCAGCTGGCGTGCGAACGGTATGTTGGCCTTCGTTGGTAGCCGTTCGTACTGTGTATACACAGTGTGAGATTGTTGGCTCGTACGAAAAGTTGTGTGGTTTCGCACTTCAAGTGAGACAGTGCAGTTTGGGGTGGGCTAATGAGCGAGGGAAGTGCGCTGAGATACGCAAATACAACAGCACGTGCAAGACAAAGGACGTCTGTTTCATCGAGAAGATCAAACGAAACAAACCAGCATTCCGACCGTGCGACATCGAGTAATGATCGTTTTGTTCACTGTTGTGCCGCTAGTTGTAGATCACCAATCATAATCAATGTTTCAGGTAAGTTGCTAAAATAGGAAACGGGAGGATTTTAATAGTTTTTTTCATAGTTTCTAGGGCGGTGGAAGGGGGGCTGGCTTCATTGTATTTCAGACAATCAATGAACTTACAATCTCTGTGATTTGTAACAAGCTTTAGATCAAAACAAGTACCAGACAAGTAAAATATATAGCTAATAATCTAACAATTAACCCAATTCGATCAATTACACCGTTTTCGAGCCCAAATAAACAATGTTAAGCTGCTTTTAAATTTTGTTCAATTATAAGTAAACGTTTGATCGCCAACTGAAATTCTGATGCTTTTCGGAACTTCTTTCAATCGCAACTAAACAAGTAATACCCGCAACTTGATCCGTTTGCTGTATGGAGTTCAGAGTTTTATTTGTGCCTTCATTTACAAAAATAATTTGAATGTATTTGCCAATAATTTATCCCAATAGTTTCAAAGTTAATAATTGACTATTCAATCAAAATCAATTAAAATGAGGCTCCAAACAATTTAATTGCAACAAAATGTTCATCGAAGAAACGAACCTGTGTAAAATAAATGTACGTTAATATTAGGGAAATCAAAAGTTTAGATGCAATTGAACGAAGTTCAGAAAAGCATCAGAATTTCAGTTGGTCGTCAAACTTTTACTTATAGCTAAACAATGTTTAAAAGCAGCTTAACATTGTTTGATTGGGCTCATCCTATAATTACCCTGTAATGTAAGAATCGCTAGTATGACGATCGTTTTTCTTTGTTTACGGTGGTAACTTATCAACGTATTTAACTTGATGTATCAATTTGTTTTCAGTTTTATGTTTTGTTGTGTGACCAAAACCAAAACGACGAAATTGAATAACCCAATAGTGCTTGTTTGTATGATAAAGTTAAAGTTTGTTCAGTTTGTTCAAAGTTTACAAGTTGCTGCACAGTTATAACAATTTGATATTTTCTTATATTAACCTATTCTATTAAACAATCAAGAAAGCAGAAATTCTGCCAGTGGAACTATACTCATCGTCAAGGTTGATCCATTTGACTTATCCGTCATAGTGGATTTTACCATTTGTGCACAAAAAATACATTTAAAATCGATTTGTTTTCTTTTTTCTGTTTGAAATGTTTTCTAATGCTTTGAAGAAATTGTAAAATACCGACTAAAACAAATCATAACCTTTCTTGGTACAATGTTTATGCATTAGCCAAAAACAAACCAAACACATGCATGAGCCTCGAACCGGTAAGGCAGCCACGTATCGCTGCCTTGTTTCTTAACATATTGGTTTTCAAGCGTAAATAATTCACCCTGAAAATCTGAGGCTCGTTAGGCGTGTAATTTTGTGTAGGGTGTTGACGTGAAAACTTCATATAAAAATTGGCTAGAATCATAAAACCCCTCATCGATTTATTTCAGCAATATTTTGTAGCTTTTTGATTCCAGCTAGAATGTACGATGAAGTGTGACATGTTGTAGCATAAAATATTTTCAACAGTTTATTGGATTTTTAAAAGATCTCTCACTGTTTTCGACCAGGAGAACATGTTTTAAATTCCAATATGTCAGATTGATCGTCCCGTGCCGTTGTCAACTCGCTTCACTTGTATCCTGCTACGGGTAATCAATAAGTCTCTGATAGCCAAGCCCCATTAGTGGTACAGGCAGACCTTGAACAGCAACCGTTATTGTTCCACAGAAGAAAAATATGTGAGATGCTTCATTGGTATGGACTTGATTTACATATGAGGAATTCAACCAATAGAAGTAAGCTTGATTCTCACAAGCTGATGATTAAAATTCTCTAATTTATGTCAGCTCCCTTTGGTGATAAAAGGTGCAAGGAAACTTGCTTGTCAGACCATATGTCCCTGAAAGGCCCGCTGATAATGTTCCCAGAAGTAAGCCGGAGTCTTACGATACAAATCCGCAGATCCCGGTATCGTCAACGTTTTCACGTATCGTTCCGCAGTCTTACAATTGACTCATGACGATTCATCAAAGTGCCCCGCGGTCTTGAGCTTCATCGCAAAACCCAGTAGTTATATTAGTAATTTTAAAAAAATCCCACTTTTTTCATTGAATTGAGCATGCTGTTAAGTCGTTCGAGTTATCGACTGTACCACGAAACCGGCTTGAAGACAATATACTTTAAAAAAAATCAAATCTACTTTGGTTTCACTATTCCTACCTTGTTTCATGAGCAGCATAAAGCTCTAATAACGATGTATACAACTTGCTTAAAAATGAACCCACATCTTGATGATTCTATTTTAATAAACCAAGATGTATCGTCGGCCCCAGTTAAGACGTCAACTAACAGTCAAAAATACATCTTCCCTGCCTTTCGAGGGCTAGGGGGAACCGGAACGCTGATTTATGAATCAACCTGTACCGATTGATGAGGCTCCACGCACGTACCGGAGCAGTAGCAGCAGCCATCGCGTCGAGTGCCACCCTCAAAGCGATGCGCGAGTGAGAATTACCCGCCCGATAATCCTGATTGATAAATGTACGAGCATTCGACGAAAACCTGGTCGCGACCCCTACCCATTCCCCCTTTCCCATCCGCCATGGAACATCTTTGTCTTCATTCTGTCACGAAATTAAATAATGCAGGAATGACTAATCGCGTTTCATAATTCTTTCACCGTGCCATGAACATTGGTGGAGGCGAGTACCGTTTTGTAATTTTCTTTTTTTGTTCAACAGAGATAAAGTGTGACCTCACAACAAAAGGGCATGTTAGGATGAAAGAAAAAAAGAAGCCGATGGATTTGGGAGGAAAGTGAAACTCTCTCTCTCTTTCTTTCTCTCTCTGTGTCCCTCCATCCATCGCTGAAAAGTCGGCGCTGAATTATTCAGCAAATGCGACAGGCCCGGGTGTTTGAATAATCCCGCGATGATCAGCCGTGGCATGGTTCTGCTCACCTGGCGCAAACTTTGCTACCCAGCTGCTTTCGGTGTCTTTTTTCTGTGCGAGTGTGTGCTCACTGTTGTTGTTTGCAAGCAGCATCTTTCCTCTCTATGGGTGGCGGAGAGTTTTCTTCATCGAAAGTTGCGCATTCCGTGGAAGTGTACTGTGAAGGAAGGCTTGCGGGCGGTGCGGACGCTGCTTTGCATGTTGATTAGTCGTTACTTTGGCGGCACAAATCCCGTTTCCCGCGGGTTGAATGGATAAAAATCTTAGGACGAGGCGGACATAAATTATGCAACAGTTGTCCCGGCGTGCCCGACCCGCCAGTTCAATTTGTTGCTGCCCGCGCGGTTCGCGCTACCCGAAAAGCAATCATTCCGATGGATGATTATTTGGAAGGTGGAAATAATCGAAAATAAGATTAGGGAGTGTTTGGATTGGGACGCCGGAAGGATGAAGTGGTAACAAAATAAAACAATAATCAAATACCTTCCTAGCGTGACCCGCGTGTTGGCGAATATTTTTATTTTTCGATCACTTAATTTACTTCGGGGCACTGTTTACTTACCTTAACGATGGCACGTCCGGTGGAGCTTTCTCACAACACCTGTCTTTCTTTTGTGTAAACCTTTTTTTTTATTTTTCCTTCACAGACATGCCGCCTCTGGAACCTCAGTATTGCAAGCGTGCTAGCCCTAACGCTGTCCAATGTGTTCCTTACCGTGCGGCTGCTGCACAGCGGCGACTGCAACCAGTACGGCAGCCAGGTGGAGGAAGGCGTCTCGATGGTACCGCGCGCCCCGATCCTAACACCGGCCACCTGTCTGGAATACGTGCTGGCCGAAAGTCTGGCCAACAGCACGGATAAGGCCGTATTTTCCGGGCTGGATCTGCGCCTGGGACGGTGGGATACGCGCCGGCTGTACAAAATCTTCGACTACGCCGTCGTCGGCGAACGCTTTCCCGACCTGTCCGACACGTACAGCGTCTGTCTGGCAACGCAAAGTTCGCTCGAAAAGATCTACTCGCTCGTGCAGGTGGCCCACCACTGGTCCGGCCCCATCTCGACCGCCATCTTCGCGGCGGGCAACGATGAGCTGTACCTGGTGCAGATCTACCTGTCCTATCTGCGGGCCTGCTTCCGGCCGATCCGGGAGCGGGTAAGCTTCCATCTGGTGCTGCCAAGGGAGCGAGCGCCGACGCACCTCAAGAGCGTGCACGTGAGCGATTTCACCAAGTTTGACTGTGCCAAACCGGAGGCGACACTGAACGATCTGCTGAAGCTGCGCAAGGCGGACACTAGCAAGTGGCGCATCAAGAACCCGTACCCGCAGAACCATCTGCGCAACGTGGCGCGCAAGGGTTGCCAGGGCGGGTACGTGTTTCTCACCGACGTGGACATTGTGCCGAGCGTCAGCTTCGCCGAGCAGCTGGACAAGTTTCTGCGGAAGCAGAAACCGCACCACCTGACCGCGTTCGTCGTGCCGACGTACGAGCTGGACGAGCGGGTGCGGTTCCCGCGCAACAAGACTGATCTGATACGGCTGGCGAACAAGGGGCTGGCGCGACCGTTCCATCACAAGGTGTTTATCTACAACCAATTTGCGACCAACTTTTCCCGGTAAGTTTCGACCAGATGAAAATGCTTCCATGTTGCTTTGTAAATGCTAGTCCTAACTCTTTTCCTTCCTAACGGATGTAGGAGTTAATGAAACGAAGTAGCTACTGTATTCGGGTCTGATTCGGGACAGGTTCATGATTCATACCATTATTGTGGAGGCACAGATACGGTTCTTGTATCAGAATATAAACAAAAATCAAGATCATAATGAGGTTGGAGACCTCCGATCTAGTCTATTGAATGTAGAAGATTATTTATTAGACTGATGTGGGTTTGTGATCAGTTCCAAAAACAGTATTAGCTCAGGACTGGTATGGGTTCACAATCGGTTTCAGCACCAGTCTGACTTCTTAATCAGCCCCAAGACAATTATGAAATCGTGATCAGTTCCAGAATCAAAACGAACTCAGCGTCATTTCCCTGGCTGGTGCGATCAGTTTCAGGATTGGCATGAGTTTAGGATCTATTCCAGGGTCGAAATTGATTCTGGATCAGTTGTTGAACCGGGAAGAGCTTTGGCTCACTTCTAGTACCAATATGGATTCAGGATTATTTACTTGAACGATATGAGCTAGTGATCAGTCTCAGGACCAAAATTTCAGACCGGCATGGATTTAGGATCAGAGTCAATACCGTTATGGGTTCGTTATCATTTTAAGCTCTGGGATAGGTTCAAAATGAGTTCTTGCGCCAAGAGGGGAGACTTCAATTCCGTTATGAATTCAAACTCATTTTCAAGGACGGTATTATCCCAGAATCATTTTCAGTGTTTGTAAGAATTAAGGAGTTGATCCAAGATTCGTTTGGGTTCATTAATACCTGCATGATTGAAATTAATGTAGTATAAGTTCTAGGATCGATGTGTGTGAAATGTCATTTACATAATCATTATGGGGTTGCGCTCAGCAGGATGGTCAGTTGAAAAATTCACTCCAGTTCCAGGACCAGTAAATTACAAAAGTTAAGTCCATTGAGGGTTATGCATAAAAACATGTGCTGGAATTGGAGTATGAATCGTTTCTTTCAGCATACAATTCTGTTTGAACAAGTACCTCACATTGCATTGGTGGTACATGGCTACCTTTATGCACATTAACAAGTTTAAAGAAACATGTTGTGTGTCAAGTGTATACTTGATTGCATCTGCATGATCCCGTATTATCTATCGTGTTACATATCATTAATCTATAATGGCATTGATTGCTTTTTTTCTGATGCTCAATCCACTAAACCACACAGCTTGCCAGCTTTACTAGATTTCGAATTTATAGAGTACCATTTGGACAAGCTGATGGGTCATAAAATCTACGTACGGCAAGTAAATTGATTCAACTTTCTCATGACAAGGCTGACGCATTTTATGAGCGCTTTCCATCCTCACCAGTTTCATTACCAGCCTTGAGTTGGCCAGATTGTGATTGGCTTTATTTCGTTTTCCCGTTTCTCGGGTGCAAATGACTGTTTATTCATTTGTTTCATGTTACATTCACTTCGACGTTCGATTTTCACGATCGACAGTGCGTGAAGCCCGGCTCCGGGGAAGATTTATTATTGCAAGGGTCATTTGCACTGTGCCGTTATTTATCATCGCTTCTGATGCAATCATTAATTCCGGCCCGGGGAGAGCCTCGCGTGTGTGACGATGCATGTGCCCCTGGTGTGAGTCGGCGTTGCGAAACACCATCGGTAATGGAATGTGCCAAACGTGGTTAGGATAAGATGGATCTCTCGTACAGAGACGGATCTGTCCACAAATGTCCGGTCGAGCCAGGGGTTTGGTCAGTCCGGCTAGATGAGAGCGTAATAAAATTGGAAGCTTTCCACCGTGGGAGCGGTAGCAATAAAACAAGCGTTGATGGTGCGCCGTAATCGTGCTAAAAGTGTGAGTGCGATATTTATCACTCCCGATAACCCGGCACAAGTGGCACAGCTAGAAGAGGCAGAAGGAGAGTTAGATGCAATCAGCAAGCGATGGATAGGGAGGAAAAGGATTTAATTTTGCTTATTACGTGTGAGTGTTGTCCCGACCGGTTTCATGCGTACCGGGATGTAATTGATTGTCTTGACCTGTGTCTCTGGATGGATGACACTGAATGGTGTGAACGTGTGTGCGCGGTTGGAATCTATAAATGTCTGCTGAGCCCATTACATTCCGGCAGTGATTGTCAACAAGCGGATGTAATAGGGAAAACATTGTCATATGTTACTCTGGCCTATCCTCACTGATGTTTTTGTGATAAGAAATATCATCCCGAGATGTTTTGGATCTTTGAGACTATCACAATCAATATTTTTGATACAGAACTGACAATAAACCAATGTGAAATAAAAAATGTTAATAACTGTTTTAAGGTTTTTGGTTTCTTTGTTTTGTGACGATTGCTGAAATATCATGTTTACAGCATAGTGTTACTGAATTTGTACTTGCTATAAATTATAAAATGTATTTTATCCTATTGAAACCGCTCTTTTTGCCTTTATTATCCCAATTTTAATTTGCATTGTCAATATTTATCAACAGTTGATGTTTATTATTAATAATTATTTGCTTTAGTTTGATTTTCTTCTTCTTCTTCTTCTTTGGCTCAACAGTTTGATATAGTTTAGTTTAGTTAGTTTGATTTTATGTTTTCAAATTATAAGTACGCCTCGAATAACACACATTATGGTATTTTTATAGCAACTCTGTACCACTCTTTGGAATAGCCATATAAACTATCTTATCAGACTATCACTATCAAAATCAATGATACAAATCGAAGTCGTCACGAAGGACGGTTTCCTTTATTGCGAAACTTTTTGATTTCACTTTTGACTGCTCGATTCCGTAAAGTTTCTGCGCCGCCACGTCCACCATTAAACAATTAAACTGTTAAACGAAACCTTCTGCTGAACGTCCGCACGATGGTATCGCAAGGCGCGAGCTGCTAGCAGAGTGGGAAAACAAAGCGCGACAAGATAAAATATCTTCATCGCTCAAAGGGACGCCAGTCCGTTGCCGTTTGGCGGCGATCAAAATTGGCGGCAAAGTTGTGCCAAGTAGGTACGAGCTAGCATGGTTTACGGTTCAAAGTAAGGATTTTTTACGATAATTTATGCCAGTTCGAAGTGGCAGGAATTCTTGGCCAGTGTGCTATATTTGTCTCCCCTTTCCTTTGCTTTACGATTCGCGTGCTCCTTTCGATGTTTGGAAATAGCAGGAAAGACGCTCTTGTCTCAGATCCAAACAAAATAAAAAAAAGGAAAACTGCGTATCCACTTCGAGCGTCTTCGTTTTTTGCTCCCCTCAAATAAGTTCTCTAATTTAAGAGCTCGTAAAAGATGAGATGCTCTGATTTTCTTGTGGCGTACCGTAATGCGAACGGGCCCTGGGACACATGGGATCCACCAACCAACCAAGAGTGCTCAAACCGGGCGAAGGGCCATATTGGATACCAGTTTCCTGGTTAAGGTTTTTTGTGGTTGTTTTGCAGTGCTGTTGTTGAAAATTGTCAGTATTGAAGGGCGCGTCATCATCGACGGCAATAAGTCGTCGGGGTAATGGAGCGAGAAAAGTGTACTACGATGCTCTACTCCGTGGGTACTCGGTGGGAAAATATTCTTTACCCAGATTTTAATACCCACCGAAACGAGCTGTTTCGAACAAAAGGGATTTTTACAACATCGATGGCATAATTTTCAACCTACCTTTTGCGACCCCTCCCCATTTGGCGAATGGTTGCTTGAAACTGCCCTCGATTGTTCGGGGTGTAAGTTGCAGTAGAAGATGTCAGTATAGCATAAACAAAAAAAGGCCTTGTTACGAAAGACACTTGTGCGTCGGTTAGCTAATAGCAGTGAGTGGCTGCGAGCAGTATCTTCGCAGTAATTGCGTGATTTTTACGAGGGGTTAGGAAGTTTTAATCGGTTAATGATCGATGAACCGGATCTTATGAGGCGATGAAGCGTCCCTTCCCACGCCACTTTTTTATCTCCTTAACGCAAACGGTTCGCTCTTTTCGCAGGTGGCAGGCAGACGTGTCCGAGAGCGACGAAACGAAGGTGTCGCACAATGTGACGAACTTTGAGTTTCTTTATGAACCGTTTTATGTTGCACCCGACACGGTACCGCCGCACGACGAGCGGTTCCTCGGCTACGGATACACACGCAACACCCAGGTAAGTTGGGAGCGTTGGGATGTTGGGATTAATAATAATTGTTCACTGAGCGAGCGTTGAATTTAATAAGAATTGGGATTAACAATAATGCATATTTTAAGTATCAGAAATCCTCTTATTACTTTTTTTTAAACAGATACAAGTTAGTTAATGTGTTATAAACCCTCACAAGAAATTTATTTCATACAAAACACAACTTTCCATCATATCCTTACGCCCGTCTTACACTCTCAAGAATGAATAATAGGTTCCAGTGGCTGCAAGCACCGACAGAAAATTTATGAATAGAAAAGGAAAACTTCCACCCAGGCGCAACATTAAAAGTTTCTCATTCTTTTCAGCCATAATCGAACTCGGCAAGCACACACACACGTTCACTTGCTGCCACATTGTTCATATCCGGATAATCGGATCGGAGTTTTAAGGCTTGTCTGTGTGTCCATAGAGAAAGAAAAGCGCAAAAAAGCTTGCCCACTCGCGGAAAGCAACACACAAAATTAATTGTTGTCCGCGACAGAAGCGCTTCAGACTCAGAAGAAGACCAGCTATGCAGTGGTTTTTTTTCTTTCTTTACCCCACTTTTTCAAACGCATTTCAAACATCAACCGGTTCATTGATTCCGTGAGAAATTTCCATCCATCCCATAAATCATCTTGCTTCGTAGCGGCAGCCGCCGAATACTGGGCAACTTAAGCAGAGTGTTCAAAGTGCGGGCCATAACCGTAGCACAAGCAGCCTCTCCAGCTGCTCCTTTGCAACAGTCGCCGCGGAAAGATAATCCGTCCTCGGTGCGACGCGTTGCTTCCAAATTAAAAGTTCCTTTTGATGCTGAACGGAGCCACGGGACGCGGCACGCATCACCCGCTTGGTGGTTCATTTTCTCTAGAAAGCACCAGCGTAAGCTTATAGTTTAGCCGTGTATGGCCGGCCTGCAAGCGAAACATCACTGACAGTGTGGCTCCGATAATGGTTTTGCATGGCCGCTGCTGCCGGTGCTTGAGCAAGACAAATCGCTGTACTTGTGAGTGTTCTTTTTTCTGTTCTACTGTAGCACCAAGTCAGTGAGTGGGCCTCTCCTCTTTCGACGATTGCAAATTGGCTATGGAAATTGGTTTCACGCCTGGATGCAACCAGTGCATGTGCAATGTGTGTATGTGTTCTGGAGAGATTTCTTTTTTTTTCTTTTTTGCTACATTGTAGAGTGCGACTGATGCAATAGCTTTTTGAGTTTTTGAAGATCGTATTTCATTGCACCAAGGAAAAAAAACAGGGCTGCCCTTTCTTCAGCTACGCTACTAAGCATCGAGTGTTCCTAAATCTGTAAGCCAACACGGAGCCACTCGGTGCCAGCCGCAGACAATCGCACGGAGGCACTCCCGACCGACCGACGAAACACGCGCGCGCGTGCAGTTTATGGGACGCTGTGCCGTGGGACAAGTGCATATTGCGCACTGTTTTCATTTCATTTTCACTCAATTTTGGGCCAGTTTCCTTTTTTTCTTATTGTTAATTACAAACAGTGCAGCGCACTGTGTACACGAGCTGTGCATTTTATGACGTCCTTTTTTTAGCTTTATATCAAACCGCAGATGCAAAGAGAAAAAGGAGGGAAAACTTTTCCAACTTATTCCCTGCTCCCATAAAGCGCTACCGGTTCTGAGCGCGATTGTGCGGCGAGTGTGAGTTTATAATTTTCATTACCATGCAAATGTGTTTTTCTCATCTTTTTCGTCGCTGCTTTTGCTTCGTCTGTCTGCGGTTTAGAAGTTGTCATAATGTCACACGGGCGACGAGTGCATTGCACTGTGGTTTGCATCCTGGAGATGAACGCCATACTACTCGGGAGGAGCACATTTCTCAATGACAATTTCCTTTACACATCTCAATTTTACTTTCAATTGTGTCACGAAGGCGTGTTCAATCGTGCTGAGCTGTGATTGGAGCTACTGTGGAAGTACTAAGTTTATGATCTAAGTGTTATGGTAACGATTAATTACAAACAAACTGAAATATTCAATTTTTAAATCAAAGTTGAATTGTTTTTACCATTATGAAATGGAATTAGCTCAAACTCCATTTTTTATGGTTGAAAAGATCACGCGATGACCATTTCAAGGGCATTCACAGTATAAAATATGATAAGAAATTATGTTATCTTATCGGAAAATTCAATCACCTATCATATGGTTCATGCATAGGAATAGTTCAGCAAATTTTGAACGAATTGGAACATGAAATGAATAAAGCATAAGCAATAGAGCAAAATTATGTGTGAGACATACAGGAGCATATTAAAAAGCAGATAGAAAGTAAAAAAAGGGAATAGTATAAATATTTTTTGTATTGAAGTTGCATAATCATTAATTTCTTTGTCGGGATTATTTCATTTACAAAAATAGAGCCTTAAAAATGTTACATCATTTACGTTACATCAGTAAACGTTACATCATTTATGGACAGACCTTTTCAAGGCAAATTGATAAAACAGTTAATTTTGGCAGATATTGTTTATTTTAAAAACATTTTAAAAACATAAAAAAATTCGGTTTGCCGTTTGGTTTAGCCGATAAATAAACAATACTGTATTTCTGCAACTTAGTATGATCTTCCTCGGTCTGTGTTTGCAATTATTTTGTTTACGAAACACGCCTACTGCGTTAATTTTAGACTAAGCAATATGAAATCCACCTGCCGGCTAGTGCAATTCAGACTGTTATTTCCCTGATTTTGCCCCTTATCATCTCACCGGCCATCCCACGCACTAAATTCGATCAACCAAAGTTTATTTGATTTTACCCGCCCCTTCCAATCAGCTTACATGAATAATTTAAAAATCCAATTATTATTTCACCGTTTACCGGTACTGACCTCTTCTACAGCGCCATCCCAAACACTTGCCGCCTTCGATTTCTTGCCTCTTTCTCCAAAGAATGTGTGTGCGTGCTTTTTTTTCTCATTTGTTGTTCGATAATTTTCCAATAATACCGTCGACGTGGTCTCAGGCCATCGTTTCGTCCGCAAAACATACCTCCCCAAAATACAGCTAGATCCACTTTCGACCTGCTGGACGCGCTGCAATAAACGAAAGGCAGAGAAAAAAAGTGCTCCTCGGGATGCTTGGGACATTCCCGGATCGTTGAATACTGATGATCTCGTTTAGTGACGAGGTAACATTCTTAAACCCTTTTTTGTGGGCTGCCGAACACTAAGTCCTGTAATAGGAGCACGGGAAAGAGAATTCCATTTCAAAGGTCTCCCAATTTCAACGCCCCAGCACGGCGGGGAAAAGAAATCGTAACTACCTTGAGCGGAGCTTCTTTTCAGTTGAGGCTTACTTTAAACCCGCCTGCAACCGATCGGGAAGTAAACGGGAAAGCAGTGGTTGACATTTCCTCCCGATCTGTCTGTGTGGTGCAGCACATTCGTACATGGGGTGGAAGGAACCGGAGCTGTGTGATTCCCCTTTTGCATGGAGTGACACATTTAACTAGCGCGTGTTTGGAATTGATAAAAACTATATTAAAACATAGCCTTTCGACCCCCTTTCGTAGGAGTTGATTTGGCCTTTCTCGAAAACGGACACTTTCTGTGTTCCCATGTTTGTGTCCCAGCAGAGCATCATCTTCCGTTTCGTGCTCCGTTCTTAAATTTCACAAAATCGAGTACTTTACGACCCATCGTTCTCCGTCCCTGCACGCGGCAAGAAGTCAGATCCCGAAGTTCGACGAAGTTAAGTGATGAGATGGAAAGTGTGCTGAGCGAAAAGCTTCAAATATCTGGTTGCGTCTATAATGCTCTATTCAGTGCCGGGTTTATTGCGTGGTGGTGTTGGTGGTACGTTATTTCTGGGAGCAGTGCCAACACCATCGGGCGTGCACGCAGCAACGTAGACGTAAAAATCTGTCCCAAGAATAAAAACTCTTTCCATTGCAAACCGCACGCCTGTTTTGCCCTGTCCTATCAGACGTGAGGTTTCCTTTTGTGCCTCAATAAATATTATATGATTCAATTTCTGTCACATTACGATAGTGGCGTTGCTTGTTTGCGTGAAGGGATAGGGATAGGGATGGCAACGGTTTGGAATTCATAACGCAGCGCCAAAAATACGCGAACAGTAGATAGTAACGTTTGAATTACTGCAGGCCTTTCGAGGTGTTGTTTGTCGTTTTGTGCCCATACGTTAAGAATTATTGTTTTTGTACCGAGCAAACGCAACCAAAAATAGTGTAAAGAATGGGTAAAGGACACCAAGTAGAAGCTGTGAAGATATTGAAGAGGCAAACAGTGCGTCAGAGTCAGTATCACTCAGCTCTTATTACGAGCTAAGCGTAAAACGTCCCCGTCTATGGGCATTTTCACACTTTATATGTTCTCAAAAAACGAAAAAAATCGAGCCACAGGAAAAAAAAAGCAGACCACTCGTAAGGCAGCCGTTTGCTTGATGGAGCAATTTTCCATCCAGCCTTTTGTGTGTTTTTTTCAGGGGTCCAAACCCTCAGCGGATTCGATGTACCGTGTAACGCAGCAGACGTGTGGCGGGGCGACGTTTTGCATCCTTGCCGAAAATCTTATTGATTTTGGGTTCGGTGCAAACGCTCGCACGCATACACGACCAAATCGGAAGCCGTTTATCTTGCCCGTAAGTCGTCCACAGGTCAGGTTCAGGTTTTGTTTCGGCTCTTCTTGATTTTACGATTGGGCTAGTAACGATGTAGGGAAAGCCAAAACGGCAAAAAAACAGCACAGTTGATGCTTCTTTTGTTTCTTAGAATGTAAAGCCGGGTCCGAACAAAACAAACAGTCCCGGGGTGGTGTGGGGGTTTTTGTTGCTTGCTTGCTTTCGGCGGTTGATGACGGAAACGTGACCCTTTTGCGAGCAGGACACACTGCGGGCTGTAAATGAACGCTGAGCGACGCACACGGGCACTAACCAAGGTTTGACTAGGACTTTTTGTTTTATGTCCTTTACATAGCGACCAAAAACGAGCAGGCCAAACATACGCATTTGACCCAAAAATATGACTATGAGTGATGTAATTTATCGCGTCAAGTATCGGCTTTTGGGATGACATTTTCATGTTGCTGACTTATCTGGACCGGGTTAGGGGCGTTACGATTGGGGATATTTAACGCCATTGTGTCTAATAAAAAGTGCCTTATTGGAGCAAAGCATAATATTTTAAAGGCGTTCAAACATATTTGATCTTATTTCATGACATACGGTTTTGATTAGGATATTTATGTAAGTTTGCTTTACACGGTAAATGCTTTGACTCGACTAGAGCTGCTACATTTGCTATAAGGAACAACGCCTGAATGTATGTAAAGTATTATGTAATGACCTTTTCTATACTTAGGCGCATTTTGACGCGTTACATTGCATATATTTAGGAAATGAGAAGGAACACTTCTTAATTTACTTGGACATCTCTAACGTTGTGTTACAATCTATGTATCGTAACTTCGCCTCCATTTATGCCCAAACACACTTCAGCACAGTTGACCGACTAAAATCAACACGCAATTGTTTCACACAAATAAAGCAATCAATGCCATCCAAATTACTAACTACGGAGCGTCGGGGTGCTACTCATCACAATTTCGTGGCAGTATATTTCTTCTTTGTTTATTGCTTCCTCTATTTGCTCCCCTTTGTGAAGAAGAGTTTCCCCATGTGTTTTTTGTCATTACGATACCATGTTCACGCTCACTCATCGATCTGCGTTTCTTTCAAACCGGTTTTATTTGTTTTTCGATTCGCAGGTGTACGAAATGTTTGTGGCAGGCTATCAGTTCCAGGTGCTGACGCCCCTGTTCACCGTGCACTGGGGGCTGCAGAACAAGAAGAGCCGTCCGGCGTGGCGCGAACGTCAGAACAACGTCAATCGCAAGTACTTCGAGGTGTTCAAGCGCGAAGTGTTTGCACGCTACCACAAAGATCCGCTGCGCATGCTGCTGCCAAAGAAGTCGCCCAAACAGCAGCAACAGCAGCAACAACAGCAGCAACATGCCGCAGGAGCGGTCGGCCTGGGGGTGGCCGGAGCGGTCGGTGCTGGTGGGCTCGGGGAGAAGCATTAGCAAAGCAATAAGGGACAGCGGGAAGCAGGCGGCTGCTAGCGTTTGAACGACAGGAGCAGGTTGAATTATAGAAAAAAAAGTGTGCGATCGATATTGCATTTCGGGTAACACACCCGGGGAAAAGGCATGTAAATTATTATGAAAACCAATCACCAATAAAGACATTAGACCGATCCGAACGAGCGGTACAAATGATACGGCGACCGTCGTGCCAGTAAGGCGCATCGCAAACAACTCACTCGCATGGAAGGTTACGTTTGAAATAGGGTGAGATAGGTGCACGAAACCCAAAACACATAACACTCTCACAGACACACAACATTTAGAGGTGATTTTTAAGCTACGCTATGCCGGAAGTTTCTCCCCGTTTCCACACGTCCACGTTCACGCTGGACCTGGTTTAGCCCGAAGACGCGTTCGTTTGTTTGTTAGAAGAGCACCCTGATAAACGGCCGCACAGCAATTACCTATTGGAACTTGAACTAATACTATGTAATTTTCGTTTCTTCGTTTTTTCATTCCCGCATAAGAATGCCAAAGTTTGCCACATTGTTCGTACACTCGTGTAATCTTAGGTGTTTCGTTACCGATGTGAACTGTTTCTAGTCAAAGCGTACTGCTTACTACTTACGCCACAATGCGCCCGTGTTATTCTCGAAAACGTTTAACCACCCCACACACATACACACGTATTGGGCGTCCAATGTCAGCCATGTTTAGATAAAATTATAGCCCATACGAAATCCTGAAATTGATCTCATCGCGTTTTAGAGCGGTTCGAATTCTTATGCTTTTTGTGCTAAAATGAATTATAACAGTCCCTCCCCCATGCCCTAGCCTAGCCTTTGCGTTGTTTGTTGTTCGTCCGTTTTGTAAATAGCGTGTATTTTGTAAGCTGGTAGGTGAACAGGGAAGGATTGTATGAACAATAGCCATAAATAAATGTGACCGTTTTTTCGTTTCTTTTTGAATTTTCATCCTGTTGTGCCGGTTCTGTCGTTTATTTGTTGTGATTTCGTCTTTTGAGAGAAAGGGATTTTTGATGTAAAATATCACATTGTTACATATATATGTGTTTTTTCAGGGATTTAAATTCACGTTTACCATTTCAGCTATCATCACGATTTCCAATACAATTCTGATAATGAAACTCAAATTTTCACCGGTTCTGGAATTGGTACGTACAGTCAGTCCTAAAAGTATTCGTCTAGCTGAATATTTTACAGAAAAAGGCGAATTATGGCCGCAATAGGCATGGGGCGATAAAAGTAATGATGAGATTTGCTAAAGGGACCATCAAAACACACGTTTTGCTAAAAAATAAGCTTTTAAATAGTGCAATAGCAACCAAAATACATAAAAAACTAAAAAAGTCGTTTGATGGGCGCGCAAAAAGTATTCGTCCATCTAGCTTTTTAATTATTTATGCTGGACAAACACAACGTAGACGTGAATTAAATTTATTATTATCAATTTACTGGTGACTTCCTTCTAAAATAATGCATTTTTGTTGTTTCAATTGCACTGCAAGCGGTCAGAGAGGCACTAAAAGCGGGGGAGTTAAATGATTGGAGCATGATGGCGAAAATCGTATCTTTAACTTATGCCTAACCTATCCTACCCATTTTTTAAGGTTACAAAATGTGTGAAAGGGCTCGTTCCTTCATTTGATCAGAGTTTGGCCATTTTTCTGATACTAATTGTGTGATAAACTGCCATGTAAGCAGCCATCCTTGACGGTTAATCTAACGAAAGAAGCGGTTTAATATCCAAAAAATCAAATTTTACCATGGAATCAGTGCATTTTGTGATGGCCAATAAGGTCAGGAGAATAGATGGGTCACATTTGGTTGATGGGTCATGCTGCATTTCATCGTAGCTGGTCATGTAATAGCTTGAATGAGTGAGTTGTTACAAACATGTTTTGTTTGAATAATACCATACACAGAAAGTGGCCAAATCTGTTAAGTTGCATCAAATAATTCAGGAATTTGTTTCTAATTAGACTCTACTAACATATTAAAACATGTTTAAATCGCCAAGGTCATACGGGCGACGTCTACCATAGCGAAAACAGTCTACTAAGATCCAACATCAAAATCTCGGGTAACGGTAGCATCATGGAGTCATGATACTAGGGCTCAGTGCGGTAAGGAGAGCTAGAAAAATGATTCAAAATGATAGGAGACGAGATGGGAAAACATGGAGTTTTTAAGTACTTTGGGTGCCAGTTCTGAGAAATTGTACTTAAAATGTATCACATGTGTAAGAAAAGTCGAGCTGGAGAACAAACAAGGCATTGTCATTTGCCTAAAACGCCAAACCAGCTGAAACCAAACTGATGATTTAGTAGACTCTCAATATGATATCAGTTGCCATTTTTCAATGGAACTTGGCCACATAGTCCGGAAATGAAATATTTCTATCAGAGGATGATAGATTTCTATGTAACAAGTCTTGTAGGATGAGTGGATCAAAAATACGCCTTTTTAAGGTTCAAATGAGTTCTTGAATTGTGCATGTAGTCACCAATAGTCATAAATGCAATAAGAAACAAGATCAGGAAATTATTTGATTCCATAACCTTTGTTTTCATACGCATTTTATGCCAAAAGTCTGATAGACGAATACTTTTTGCGCGCCCATCAAACGACTTTTTTTAGTTTTTAAAATAATTTAGTTGTTATTGCACTATTTTAATGCTTAATTTTTTGCAAAACGTGTGTATTGATAGTCCCTTTATCAAACCCCATGATTACTTTTACCACCCCATGCCTATTGCGGCCATAGTTCCCCTTTTTCTGCAAAATATTCAGCTAGACGAATACTTTTTGGACTGACTGTAGGCTTTATGAATCTTGGAACTGATCATTAACTCTTCTCTCTTCTGCCCGCCATAGAATTTATCTTGTTCCAATCGTTCAACTAATCCAAAACAAAAATATTTTTTTTAGCGAAAAAGATTCGGAAACAGATAAAAAGTCCGTGTTTGAATCCGTACCAAACCAATATTGACTAACCAACAACCGTTCTTGAATTAGTTACGTTAAGATGCTATGACGCAATTAGTTACGTTATCCCGCGATGACGCAATTGATTCTTATTTGATTATCCGGGTCTGGCCCGGATAATAAGGCCCCCCGGAATTTGAGGTATGAACGAACCGATTCTGTTGTGATCTTGTTCACAACAAGTGGATTGTCAAAACCATGTTTCTCTAGCATCGAGAGCAGTAGATTATGAGGTATATGCCAAAAGCAGCTTTGAAGTCAGTGTATGTGGTATCTAGTTGTCCTCTTCTTGTCAGTGTATATGGTATCCACTTGTTCATATACCTTTATTATCCTTGGAATTGATTCTGGGCCATATTCCAGGGCAGATGTTGAACTTACACTGATCTCGTAGCTCTTTAACACAGCATTGTCCTGGAAATGATTGTGATCCCTGATTTTTTAAATTATTTTAGCATCTATTATTTTGATATTCATACTGATACATACTGATGCTAACTCTAGAACTGATCTCTTAAAGCTTTGTTTTAAAACAGACCTCAAACTTATATCTTTTCAGAAAGACGACCTGAATCTATTCTGGTTCAATTCGAACCGATCTAAACCCTGCATTGGTTCTAGCACCGATCCTTAACAACTTTTGATCTTAAAACTGATACCAAGTACATACTGCCCAACTGTGGAATTAGCATTTGACTATTCTCAGAGCTAATCCTGAAGCCATAAAGATCTTGAAATAGATTTTGAACCCATGCCAGCCTTTGATCTGACCGTTACGGGTTGGGAAAAATAGTGAGCCTTTCTCTGATTTTTATTTTATTTTTTATTTTTTATTCAGGAGGAACGGTCCAGAATTTTATTTTATAAGATGACAAGATTTTTTTTATTCTTTGATGCTTAGATTTAACCCGAATTTTCATCCGAAAAAATGCTAAAATAAAACCCATATTGTTCACTTTTTTGAATAGCTCGTGGAATGGGATGACATTGACGACGGAATATATCAGTTCCTAGGGATAGGACATTCCGGAACATCCGATTCAATGCAATTCAATCCAAACGTCAATTATTTTAGTAGGCCAGGATGTACAAACTCAGCAAGAAGTTATTCAATAGATCAAAGCCGTCCTGTGTGTCAAACAGCTCGAGTCTTTTTCACAGAAACTGGAAAGCTTATTTCTAAGTCCATCGTTGCTTCACAAATGATTGTCTTATTCGAGAGCACTGTTTGGAGCAAACTCCAATATGTTTGATGACAAATCCTAGATGGAACAAACAGGAATCTATTGATTCGTTTGGGGCACTGCATTGTACCCCTATGCTCAAAGTCGTCCTATTCTTTGGGGCTTCTAATCATGCCACCTCACAGCAAACACTTCAAAGCTCACACGCACAAACACACACACACATTGGACAGACTTAACGATGTCTTCATCAAACTAATCACGCTGCTACACCTTCTGACCCACCGAAAATCGTGTGCACAATGTGTCACTGGGAGGTCAGATGATTTAAATGAGATTTCAATCAAAGGCCGAAGGTGTCTCGACCCATTTCAGAGCGACAGAGTTAAGGAGCGAGATAGAGAAAGAACGTTTCGAAAGTCGGTTCGGAACGAATTTTCCCCACGTTCCAGGTAACAGCCATCGTGGCCGGCGTCTAATCAGCAGCTGAAAGTGCATCGGGCACGAGACCGACGTCGTACTTCACAACCCCTTTCCAAAAGCCACATCATCATGCAGTATGGTTTCACGGGTGTCGAATGACGACGTTTTGCTCGGTATGACTTCTTCGCCTTTTAGCCCTACAGCTCACCTCCCCCATGGTACACACCGACACCGTATTAATCGGTGTGTGAAGATGCGTGTAAATTGGGTCAAGCGTGTAATTAATTGAAATTTGCGAATATCAATCGACGGTTTAGGCGCCGGTTTGGATGCCGGCAAGTGCAGGCGGTGGCATCGGCCAATTGCGCTCCGGAGTGGGAGCGAAGGTACATTGATTTAAAATGTGGTTTGCAACGTACCGTACGTCGGTTGGTCGGATGGTGTGATTTAGCATTTCGTGGTAAAGGCTGCCCGAGCGAGTCGTCTTGTCGTCTGCAAAGCTTGCATCGTTCGAAGCGGTAGCCTTCCGGAGTATTGTTGCCCGGTGGTGGTCACCGGAAGCCACTGCGTTCAACCTTGAGCCACTCCATCCAGGCTAGGAGGTGTTTCCGGTCCGGCACGCATCGGTTGGGCAGGCTTCGAACTGGTTGAGAATTTTCACGCCCAACCGCGCGTGCCTGCAAAGCGAACGCATGAACGGAATGCCGTGCCTGTGCGATCGCTTCCCACTTGCAAACGTTTCGTGCAAAGCGCATTGGGTGCAGAACTGCCAAAGGGTTAGAGGCAAAAAAATGTTCAATCCACCGCAACTAATACACGCCTCATCGATGAACTTCATCAAAATCCAAATTCCCATTTTTGGGGGGGGAATGTGGAATAAAAAGCCAAGAGGGAAAGGAAGAAAAAAAGCTCTGCGAATTGTTTGGCTCTCGGGTGCTGCAATTGCATCAAGCGTGAATCAAACGAAGAGCTTTTGCGAGAGTTTTTGTTTGCCGTACCGTTGTTGCATTTCATCCTAAATTTTTACTGTTTTTCTTGTTTTTTTTGCACTCTTCCTCACTCACTCTCCGACAAAGCATCACTTTTCATCGCTCAACTCGAAAAAAAAAACATCTGCAATACAACGTTCGCAAACGGGTTGCAAAAAAGCCGATTTCATGAAAAGCCGATCGACCGATGCACCGGAAGTACAGCACCGCGGAAGTGCTATGCAAAAAGGTGAGTGAGTGAGCCAAGGGACGAGCAACGAGGTTCAGGGATGTTTTTTTCGCGTTCCTTTGGCTTTTTCCATGCATGCACAACCCCAACTCCTACCATCCTTGAAGCGGGAACTATTTTCTAGTACCATTAATCGACTGCTAGCAACTGGCAACAACAGCGCTCAGGCCGCTCTCACAAGAACCATTGAGCCCTGCAATAATCGGAATGACGGTCAATTTCAATTCCCAATTTGCTAGTTTGCAGTCGAGCAGGCAGAGCGAAATGATTGTAGATGGGCTGTGTGTGTGTATGTGTGGTTCTGTTTTATCACCGGCCTGGTTTCGATTGAGGCGCATTGGGCCCGGATGAGATGTTTGATCATTACGCTCGGATGCTTAGAAGCTTTCCGCGAGCCGCCTACCAGTCCATCGGGAGTAAATAATCTAGTTTACGGGAGGTCCACTTTTTTGTTCGTTTGTACAAGCTCAACCCTGTTTTGTAACACATGATCAGATTGATGAAGCATCGGATTGCATGGCGCATTCAACTGCGCGTTGATGGTTGATGCGCAATCGTACGCAAGAAAAGGCGAATAGATTTTGTTTAGAAATAGGGAATGTTTTGCAATTGATATCGCAGCCAGCATCACAATAGAATGGTTTTAAAAAACCGTTTACGTTTTTGACTAGTCTTGATGCAGTAGCAATATTAACCTGCATTTTGCGGAACTTTGAGTTTTGAATTAAATGCACTGTTAGGATATCACAGTATTATCTTTATGCTTTTAACACTTTTTATCATCCAACTTCACGGGGGCGGTCCCATGGTACAGTCGTCAACTCTAACGACTCAATAACATGCCCGTCACTGGATCAATCCTAGAATGGACCGTCCCCCCGTAGCAACGATTGACTATCTGACTATCCGGTGCGTGGTAATGAATAAAGTCTCGAAAGCCTGTATAGGCCGGCATGTCCGCGTAGGTCGTTACGCCAAATAGAAGATGGTTTATACTTAAGCTTTCGCTGTATGTCAGTTTTCAAAGGATTAAGGGAAACAGTGAAAGATACAGAATATCAAAAAGTATATTTGGTAAAAATTAAAGATGAACACACTACTTGCTGCAGTGATTCAGACCAACTACTAACCATTATTACTGTAAGAATCGTGTCTGTAAAAGACACTTCGACCGAATAAAAAAACACATTAGTAAGAATGTTATACATAAATCCTCTTGATTTTGATAAATCAAGATAAAAGATTTCAGATATTCGCACATGATATTGCATTTTGATTAAAAAATCAAAAAAAAAAAAATAATGTTGATAGCCAAACATACAGGCTTTTTCTTTTTCCAGCCAACGTGTTGAAATTTCGACCTGTCAGCGGAATTGTATTCATTTCTATATTAAACAGTATTCAAATTCAATATGAAACAGCTGGCTGATATCGTAAAAACTCCCATAATCAATTACTCCAAAGGTAGGCTAAGACCGCAAAGCAGTTGCAGCGCCGGATAAGTATGTAAGTAAATAAGTTTTATAAAAATATTTCACTTCTATGAACCTATCACGTTATTTAACCTAGTTCTCTTCCATGGTACAATCGTCAACTCGTACGACCTAACAACATGCCTGTCGAGGGATCAAGCCTAGAATTAAAAGCCATCTCACCGTAGTGAGGATGACTATCGCGCTGCGTGGTGAGTCTCAAAAGCGTTGATATATTGGCTGGCATGCTCGAAAAGGAAGTTTCACCAAATAGAAGCTAGTTCCACTGTACCTTTTGTAGACATTTGGTTAAAATCATATTTTAAATTTTGGTTTTCATTCTTCAAGTCACTGGTTTGTGGAAAACAATAAACTATAAATGAGAAACTGGTTCAAATACCTACTGAGTTTGCTTAAATGTTTGCTAGTCGGTGCTGACTTACAGTTCAGAGACTTACATACAATAATTGGTGCCATTAGAGACACATTATAATAACAACGACTGATTAAGAAACTATTCGTCATCTCGAATTACACATTCAAACAAATTTTATAGAACGATGATAAAAATGTCGTTTTTATACAAAAAAAAGTCACTCATTTCTTTTGTGTTTCGATCAGGCTTGTTCTACTTTCGTACTTTCAACATTGTATCGTTAGTATTGCAAATAAAATACTAAAACCCAGCCCAAAAATTCATCAACCCCAACAAGTTTTTGCTTCATTTTTCCTTTTCTATTCAATATAATTCAACCCTTTTTGTAAGGTTTGTTTCCCACTCTTTCCTGCCCTTTCTAGGCAATCATTCACCCTGCTGCAGTAAACCGGCACAACCGCTTGTCGTCCGATAAAAGAGAATTTTTCTTAATTGTTTGCCCGCCATACCTGCCGTGTGTGTGATATGTGTGCCTTTGCTACATTTGCATACTGGTCCACCCAACCGACCTTTTCTCCAACGGCGACCCTTGCTCACCGCTGCATGGTGCACAATCGTTCACTTGGAAAGTGGCATAATAGATTTCCGATGCGCTTTCAAAACGGTTCTAATACTCCCGGTTCGCTCTTTTTCTCCCAACCCAGCAACCCGTCCCACGCTTAGCACTATTGAAAGCGGTTTTTATTGATTCGTGTTCCCAGCCCTCGGGGAAGTGGCGGTGGCGGTGGCGAACGGCAGACATGAGCAAACATAAAAATGAATTAGTGTACTTTAGCTACGCAAACGTTTATTTCTCGATTCATTGCCAAGATATATTGGGAAAAGCGATCGCTGTTTGCGATTCCATCCCGTTCCGATGGGTTCAGGTGGCGAGGGAGGAGAACGAGGGACGAATTTGCCATGCACAATTCAACCCAACTGCACTGTGTGTTTCTGTGTGTTTGAATAGATGTAGTTTAGGTTGTTTTATGTGTCTATGTGTGTAGGCTTTTGTGTTTTCCACTATTTTTATCTCTCTTGTGGGTTCGATTACTGGCAAAAAAAAAAAAAAAAAAAAATAAGGATACAAAAATTCCACGCTCTGTCCGTATGGATTTTCTCTCGTCTCGGAAAACGGGCAACGAGTTTCCTTCGTTCTGCGGCAAAGCGTCAAACCGTGGGAGCAAGAAAATGCACGCGCGGTGGTGTAACAACCAGCCACCGAGAAGCGGGGTTGTTAGCACATTTTATGACGGGCTGGTATACAAGGCATTTTATTGTGCTCTTACGCTCGTAGGCAGCAAAATCCGCCCGGCAGGCCTATGCCGGGATATGTGCCTGCGAGCATGTAGTAACTGGCAAAGTTGGTTCTTGTGAAAGGGATCGTGCCGCCGGTCGTACCGGTGTCGGACTACACCGTGCGTGAGAATTTATCCTCGATACATCGATTCAAAGTGGTGTCTGTGGACTGGGCCAAGCAGGCAAGGAAAGGCAACCAAAACTGTGCAATAAATTGTTGCGATATGACTGAAGATAAATAATTTTTCAAGTGGTTCTCTGCCGAGGTTCTTTGCGCTGGTGGTACAGTTGTGGAATGTGCAGAATGTAGTGTAGATTCGAGGCAAAACTGTAATTGTTGTCTCAAAGGTAGCCAGAACAGTGGTATACAGAATTGACGATAGAATATTTATCAACTGGAAAGGAATATTATACAAAAGTTCATATCAGTGATGATCAATGATCTAAAATAAAGCGATAAAAAATAAACAAAAATATGTTCAAATAGTCCTTTAACAGTCGAATAATTCTTAATTACAAATGTGACACTCGAAAGTATTCCAACTATTTGTAAGTAAACTTTGGAAAATTTTAATTCAATAAAATGGTAATCCGGTTGCATATCACATTGCGAAAAAAAGTACGTTTTTTACAATAACTGTTACTTGTAATTGTTTTTCTTATTTTTATTATTTGATTTTTTCGGTCCTGTAAGTATTGTTTTTTTATAAATCAAGATACACATTTTCTTATCAAATTGTATTTTAAGCAATATTTTCTTAACATAATGTTGTAAAATTGGATTCAGTGCGAATGATGAAACATAGAGACTCTCCTATTTATGGTTCGTTTGTATCTTATAGTTTCGATTCATTCATATTCAATTTGACTTAGTTTGTAATCTTTTCTGGTTTTATGTATATGCTGTTCATGCTTCACATTTTTCAAGTTTTTCTATTTTTGGGGCCCTCCACGATTCTAGTCAGCTTTTTGTATGGAGTTTGACAGTTGGAGGCTGAAATCATGTATATACTCAATACAAAACCACACAAAAACTGAGATTTTCAGTCTAAATTATTCTAGCCTCAAAGCTGGAATTAGTTTCGAGTACCTGCTCGAAAAAATGGCAAAACAAGATGGTGTTTTCATTTATTCCAAGGTGCATTAAAGCGAACAGGTAATGGAATCTAGAATCAAAGTGTATGTGGTCCAGGTGGTCTCATAACATGTTTTTCATAACCAAATTTGATTATCACTTTTTGAAAGGACGGGTGAAAGCTTTTGCTCAAACAAGCTTTCTAGTGACCTGACGAATATACAAAACACTCTTAAAATCTTCATTCAGAAACAGAAGCGATATAAATCAGCCTTCTAAATACATACATCTTGGGATAAGCCCACCTGTATATTATACCGACTTAGATAGCTGCTCGAAAACTGGTATACAATGCAAACAGCTGACAGGCTGAAATTTCAGTCTAGAAACTTAAAACGGAAAGAGCATCTTTGTTGGATTTTAAAATAAAGACCACTATTCACATCTTTTGTATCTTTTGTTTTGATTGAGCTATTTTTTTACAGTTGCACTTGTTAAAACTGCAAATTAGAATGAAAAATTGCTAGCCTTCATACAATTTGGTATCAAAAAAACTGCGTCTACAAAAACAAGTATAAACAAACCATGATTTGAAAGGTTTAACTTTACCTGTAGTATAAAAAGAAGTTAGGGAAAATATATTAGCAAACAAGCGAAAACAAAGATATGCTCAGCCATCATATCAAACGTGTCTCGGACCCCTTTTGTTTCACTAAATTGCACGTTTCGGTTCATTCGAACAGAGCTTAAAGCGACAAACGTTGCCAGTCCTGCACAAGCCCAGCTCAGTTTACATCATACCAGAATGCATTGCACACACCCAACACTACCAAAGCCCTGGGAATGTGCCCTCGGACGTCCGATGCATCCCGTCTTTTCCCGAAACCGTCAACTACGCAGCGGGTGTGCGATACGCGCCTAACGGTCAGCCATAAAAGCCACCACACCGCCGGTGCGATATATCCCGGCGTGTGTATTAACGCTAAAATTTTGCCTCTACAATCCATGATTCGCCCCCTACAAACTACCCCAATAGCAGGCTTGCTGGCCTGGCTTGTGCGAAAACTTGTATGGTACAATTCCAGAGGAAGGTCCAGTTTTCGGTAGGTGCTCCGGGTTGGTCAGGGCTTCGGTTTTCACAGCAAATACATTTTAAAACCCCTTCGATGACACGAACCGTTGCGGAGATTGCGTTGCGGTTTGCAATAGATTATGAGTCTCTGGGTGTATGTGTGTGTGAGCGCGCACTAAACCTAGCGACCGGAACCGCTATCCATCCATCTAGCCAACCCGTGGCCACCCTCATTGAGCTATACCGGTAGAAGTCGCGGACGGTCGAACGGCCAGAAAATGGGGAGGAAAAACAACAACCAACCAACCAACCTGTTCAGTACGGGCCAGTTGTGTATGGGTACGCCACTTCACGTAGAAACGACCGAAACAGCTAGAGCCCTGGCAAAGGGCTTTAAGTGCCAACCACAGCAAAGGCGCTGCAACCTGTGTGAAAAGCCCGGCCGGAGCGAAACGGTACGGAACGATTCGCAAGCACTTATTAATGTAATTGAAGTCATATATTTATTGCTAAATCACTGCACTGCGAACTGCACCCGCGAATGCGCTTTCTAACGCCCGTCCGGTTCATGCTACTGCTACTGCTGCTGTCCGGAACTATCGTCCGGGAACACCCATACCCAAAGAAAGGGTGGGAAAGCAAAATAACAAAAAGACCGCGTTTCAAACGAGCCGGTGTGTGTGTGTGTGTATTTGTGTGCTGGCTGATTGAATTATAGTAGTGCTTTGGGGGAAAGGTGCAAAAAAGCTGCACTTTTGGTTGCGTTTTTGTATGCAATCGGCAAGCGGGTGGTGTGCTGGGTTTAAAAAAAAACACCACTGTGCTATGCTCAGCATTGAAATTTTAGCAAACAATTTAATATCGTTTTGTTAGACCACCGCCACACTGACCGTACCAGCCATCAAATTGGTTCCATAAACCTTGTTTTTTTATTCAAGCATCCCTCTCCTTTGCCCGGATTACATTTGAAGTGGAATAATGATTTTGAGTGTGCTGCCACATTCACAAACCCCGGGAATCAATTTTATGGTTGATTGTGTCTGATTGCTTAATGAGCGTTTTTAATGAGGTTGCGCGATGGGCCGAAGGAAAACGGCGCTGTATGAGTCTGGTGATCATGGGTGTTATTTTAATTGAAGCTTTCTCAAAAAATTACATTAACAGGCAAGGTGATCCGATTGGCCCGTGCATAGTTGCGAGGGGAAGAATTTTGATTCCGCTAGCCGCTGGACCGGTCGGAATCGGCTTTCAGTTTTTAATTGACAGTGTGTTTATTTTACGATCGAATAACAGCGCACTGTGATCTGATGGAACAGTAAAATTTCAATCGAGTTTAAAACATAGTCCATAATATTGAATTACTTTTGAGTATGTTAATAATTTGTTGTAATACTAGAACTCTTGCTTCGATAGGTTTTAACTCCACACACGCTTTTTAAGTTCTTGTTTTGTTTTACAGTATAACATGCCGTAGTATCATTTTTGCATATTTTTGCTGATTTTGTATGCATGTGTTATTGATTGCATACTGTTAGGCGCATAGCCCGTACCGTGATGGGTATTTGGTACGAATACAAATATGTTTCAATGCATTTTTGTCCTTTGGATTCTCAAATCTTCATGTCTTTGATTCACAAAGGTATTGAATTTTGTTTCATTTTTGTTCGAAACTTAGCTTGATTGTTTCATGTCAGACGATGACAGTTTTTATTACATGTTAGACCAGGGATCGGCTGACTTTGCGATCGACAGAGCCAAATTGTACAAAAATTTTCCTAGGGTTTCACATGAAAAGCCAAATAGATAAAACAAAAGCATCAATGTGTGATAGCCTAATGAAATATATAAATGGTTAAGAGCCGCATGCGGCCCCCGAACTGCACTTTGCCGATCGCTGTGTTAGACACAATTTAAGGCTTACCGTATCGGCGAATCGGACTTAGAATCAACAAGTAGATTAATGAAATGTTGTATACTTTCTGTTTCAACAATTTCAGCCATCCAAAAACGTTCATGAATTTTGTTACAATAAATGAATTGTCATTTCTATAGCACTCGACTCATCGGACCCATGCTGCCCAAAATCGAGATCGTTTGTTGATTAAATTTGTTTTATTTCGTACTAACTGAGAGAGCTTATTTGATTGCCAAATGACTGACTAACGCGCGATTGTGAGCGATTTAAGGCACTTTTGCACAAGGGTAAAACTACGAAATGATCTTGATCTGAATCTTCCTAGCGTGTTAATAAGAGCCTTTGTGATAACAATGATCCATTATAGTTATATTACATCGTATTTTAAAACCATTGTTTCAAGCAATGAGGTAACATTTAAAACTGTTAATTGTTCACCATAGCACCAATCAACGATTATTCTAATTTCGAATAAAAATCAATCATACCCCTCTACAGATGAAAGGTATAATTTATTTTTAATTACAGTAACATTCACGCCACGTTTACAAAACGGCGATATTGAATTAACAAAGTATACCTCGCGTCTATCATTTCACATTTCTCTTCCCGGGGAAGCCTTTCAACGCGCCTTGGCTACGCTGCTGCCCAAGCAATGCAGTTGTGTCGTACAGTTTAACGCAACCCATACCGACGACCAAACGGCTAATCCAATTTTCATTATATTACTCTGTAATCAAATCAAATTGATTGCTTTGACTATCAAGCTAACACGCACTTTAGAGGATTGATCGAAACATTCCTCTGCACACGTGCTTGCATACCTGCGTACCCTTCATTACATCGTTTAATTGAGTCGCCTGGATGTCAATGCCCACTGTCCCGCCTTACCCTATCATTAAACCAACCGCTATACTATTTTCGATTCGATTTGGACTGTGTCGGCAGCAGCGGGAAAATAAAAACACGAGCGGCTCTATCATTGCCGCAGGTGTAAAATAAATGTTTAATGAACAAATTTGGGTAATGGAGAGTGTTTGGTTGTGTTCGATTAGATCTTGGGCTCGGGTTGATGTTTTATCATGTTAAAGTGCTTTTTGTTTAATTGGTTGCTCGATTAGTGAGCAAAGAGCGTTCGTTGCTGGGTAGAAGTAAACAATTTCCCCTGTTCAGTCCAATGTGCTTTTTAACTACCCTTTACTACTTTTTACTGCAATGTTCATATGTGCCTGTCTTTGACCTGGTTCATACTACAGTCTAGATGCATATGTAACTTTCATTCCGGTCCCTTACTCTGTCACAATTAAAACTCTGTCGTTGTCTCGTATTCAATTGTGGTTATTTTGAAATCAGTCTTTGATCGATTTTTATACCTGCATTTACATTGCTTGTCGTGTTATATTTTTCCACTTTACTGTGTTTTTTACTATCGATCTTTCGTGCGATTTTAAATATAGGGGAAGGTAGATAAAGGCGGACATGTTAAGGGAAATGGTAAAAATCTAGAGATATATAAGTGCAACGACCATGAAAATGTGCATACATTATCATACACTCATGTTTTATCAGAAAATGTGTTGAAATTGTTAAGTTTCCATCGATTTATGCGTTTTTTTCATGAATGAAAAACATGATTTTTTCGGGCAGTTTTGAAATGTTCGGGTAAGACGGACACCTGATATGGGAAAGATGGACACCATGAAGGGTAAGATTTCCCGTTGGAACGTTGGAAATTGAAGAAGTTTATAGTATTTTAACGTATCCTACTGCTTTCTACATCCTGGTACATACATAAACCAATTTTAGGCCTATTGCAACGACGGTTCATTCAGCGAAGAATTTAGGAATGGTAAGCGCCGCTCGTAACATATCGTTGAATACAGCATCTAAGGCATTTTTTAATGAAGCATCATTCCAACAGCTGACGTTGTTCCAGCTAACAGAACAACTGTCTAGAACTTACCTTTAGGAAATTAGTCCGCGGAAAGTCCACGACCCCAGCATCTTTGAGGGACTTTGTAATAGTCAAATCCATTTTTTCCACCATGTCAAAATTCAACTATTTGATATTTGTAATCCCTAAAAAAATATTTTTAAAATCTCTCATCTATTCCTGAATAATGTCATATTACTCTTCTTTTTACTGCATAAAGTTGTGTAAGTCTTGACAAGATATTAAATTTCGTGAAGTATCTCATCAGCGTCGAGTGAGTAATAGCGAATGGCCGCTATTTTGAGTGCTGTGCCGTTTCTCGCATATTGCCATCCTATCTCTAGTTGCTAGAAGATTGATATGTTCTGAATATCCTTATTTAGGGTATTTGATTAAATATATTTATCGCCAATTGATATAAGAAGTTAAATAAATCAATAAATTCGGTGTCCATCTTTCCCTAGAACTAAGTGTCCGTCTTTTCCGCTTAGGATGTTTAAACTACCAGAAAACAATATTTTATATGGCTTTCATTCTCGTTCTTTCGCTTGTTTTTTGCAAGACAATTCTTTCATGTAATAAAACTTCCGAAACTATATAAAATGCAAGTTATAGAGCTTAAGTTCCGCATTAGTCAAATTAGATCCACAAGAGCTCGCACGATTGAAAATTTGTGTTGTTGGTGGATGTAACCAATTTTGCATATATTATGCCAAAAATGATCTCAAATATGTTGTTTTACTTTAGGTTTGGATGCTGCATTGTATTTTTTTTTCAAACATTACCTTTTTCATGCATTTATGAGAAGTGTCCATCTTACCCGCAGTGTCCGTCTTAACATACCTTCCCCTACTCGTATCTGACATGAAGGTTATCGTTCATAGTTTCTAGTCTTTTGCTTTTGTTCGTTAAAATATTGTTTGTATCTCTTTTTCAATCTGTCTTGTTCAAAATGTAATCGTTTTCGAGATTTGTCATTGAAGTTATATTTTGAACAACAATTAAATTTGTAGGAATTTTCATTTTACTTATTTTAACCATTTGTATGTTAAAACAATACTGATATAATATGATAATTAAGTTTTTTGTTGATTGTTTCTTTTTACTTTTTTTTCTTTTTTGGTTTAAAACGTCATGTTTGAAGCTTTTTGTCCTACTATGTACATCGATTGATGGCTCACAGTTTGATGTTTTTGAAGTGTTTTGTTCAACATTTAATTATGTTATATTTTTATCTTATTTAAAATTTGATCTTGTGCAATGATTATCGTTTTATTTGTGTTTCAATTGGAAGATTATAAAATGATCTTGGCGTTTGATGCCTTTTTCATTACGTTCTTACCAGATTAGTAATATAGTTGTTTTTTAGATTTGATTAAAGACCTTTAACTACAATTAATATCTGATTTTTCTTGCTTATCGGTAGCATTACAAGTACGCAAAATGAACCATTCATATTCTACCGCCGTTGAGCAGAACCGCAGAACTATTATGTAATTCCTACTTTCTTCTCTTTGCGCCTTGTAAGACCTATCCACTTTCCCTCGGTACATTTGTCGCACATCTGTAAAGTTCTTCAGGGCACTCTTAATTTTCACCATCCCACTGGGTTTGGCGTGGTTTATCCCGGGAGCGCTCAAAGGCACACTGAGTCTCGTTTGTTTGCTCCGACACTTAATGAGAATGTTAATGCCTAGCAAAAGCATAAAGCATAAAAAAGCGGAGACCCTCCTAATGCGTCGTTTCCGGCCGGCTACTACGGCCAGCAAGTTTGCCAGTCATATTTTCATGTTTCATGTTGCAGCACACGGGTAAAAAAAGGTAAAGAAAGGCAATCTGTCCCCCAGCGTTCCCACGGCCGTACCCAAGAGCTCTAGGTCTAGGCTAAGCCTAGAGTCGTTATGTTGGTGTATACTTTTTTTTGTTGGCTTTCACCGCTTCCAAACCCCATCGGTGACGGTACAGCAGGTGGAGAAACTTTATATTCCGCCATTGCAGCACCGGGTTGATGAGCAAGTGGTTTGGCTTTGCTCTAGCCATTCGGCGTACAGAGCGCGTGGGCTGCCACGGAAATTCGTTGGAGTCGATGAGGGGTTTGGATGCTTGCTTGCTTGTTTGGTGTGTTTTTTTTTGCGCTCATCTCTGGCTGTACGTTTTCGCCCTTCTGCGGTGCCTAATTTGGAGTGATGATGTCGTTTGAAATAAGCGCGTATACCCTTTTGCGCTTGCCTACACTCGACGGCTGACGAAGGAAGCGGACGTTAACGCTTCTGCAAACCTTCTGGCGGCTGGGAAAAGTGCAAGTCCGTTTCAGGCGTTCCGGAGTTGCTACCGCACCTTGTCCCCCAAAAGCCCCGGAGGTGGCCGGATGTTTCGTAAGCTGTGCGCTCTGGTTTGGACGGGGTAAATAAATTATAGGATGTAGCCGAGATACGGGAGCCTGGATGCGCTTGCAGAAGAAAAAAAAAACAGAAAACGGCGGAAGCTTGCGATTTCGGGAATGTCTTCCAGGATGTGGACAACCGGATGGTTCCAGCGCAATGATGGATGTAACCCGTTCGTTAGCCATTCTGTTTCTGTGGTGTCTTCGTGAGGTTTGTTGAGCCACTCGCTCGACAAGTGCTCAGGACGCATTTGGTATTTTTCGTGTTGGGAGAGGATGAAAACTGACAAACGTTTGTTTTTAACGGTTATCTAGGGAAACTTTGAGAGATAATTTCAGAAAGTCTATTATTTGGTGGATAGTTAATGTTAATACCCGCAAATTGGAGCGTGTTGGGATGTGCTTCTACTTTAAATATATTTGTTTTTTTTTGGCTAACGATATAGATGTATTCCTATTCGTTGTATATTTTCAAGTTTTTGAGTACCTGGTCAGAAATATAAGGTTTGATTTGGTTTTATATGGCAGAAATTATCTTAAGAAGATTTGAAAACTAAGAATATTGTATCGTAAGAGATGATGAAATCTGTTAAAACTAAATTACGAATTAAAAGTAATTACTTTAGAGCTGCACATTTGCATATTTTTAGGCGTTTAAAAAATAATAATTATTGCCAATTGCATACTTTAAGGCGTTAAAATAGTTGATCTCAATTAAAAGCAAAACTACGGATCGTTACGCGATCGTTAATGAACATATCTGCATCATAACATGGCGAGCTTTATCCTCCCGGGGGATGCACTCGTCAACAATCTCGACGCTCGTTTTTACATTCTCTACCCCACCCCCCTTCCTCTTTGCTGCAACTGATATCTGAATCTTAAAAGCGATCAAGCTACCGGTGCGTGGCCAGTGTCGCTCAGACCATGGCGCGCAAATAACCGTAAAACACAAGAGTGGTTGCAATCCTTCGGTTTACCTTTTTGACCGCTTTGCGTCCGCAACACTACGCGAAGCGTCGGAATGAATTCATTCGTAAGTATAGTGCATGAGTGTAGATGACAATAGCCGGACATACCTTGCCTACCAGCAAGCGGCGTTGCCCGCTTCTCAACTGCTGTTGAGTGTGCTTTGAAGTTCAGCGAAGGTAAACAGAACGCAGCGTCCAGATGGCCATTCGTACGGGGCCCAGTATGGCTCTGTGAGTTTCTTTAACATGCACTATAGATGTACACATACACCAGAAAGTGGGTGAACGATTCTGGAAAGGGGTTGCGGAAAATCACTTGCTTTCACTTCATCACCGATCGTCTTTGCGTCGCTACTTGCACAATGCGGCCGATGCGCAGCTCCCGTGAACGGAGAACACGCGCAATTGGCAAACGACGACGACTCAAACAAGGGAGCAGTGCGCCGGCAAGCTTATTTCCGGTGCCCGCCGTTCGAAAGCCGATTGAAGTGCTATTGTTTTCTTATTGCATTTTCAAATGAAAGCCAAACAAGCCGAACAGCACGGTGACTCGAGCCGGGTATCCGACCGGGGGCCTTGTTGGAATGACCCTTGGAATCAAGTTTGAAATTTTCGGTTTGATGAGAATGCTGCCGCTGCCGCCCGTTTGGACGGAAAGGTTTTCGGTTTCAAGCGACGAGTGGTGGCTCACAAGTTCACCGCACCGCAGCGGCAAGTTGCGCGAAACCCGCCCGAACCGGCCTGAAGTGCTCGTCTTAAATACAGCGCCACGGTGATGGATACTTGAGAGCCGCACTGAGCTGCGTTTAATTAGTGCAGTTGAGGTATTATTTTGAGTCCGTTTGATTTTAGGTCATCCACACGTATACACACACACACGGGCTCAGAAGGGGAATTTAATGCGGCAAAAAGACGATTAAACCGGGGGTTATAGCTAAAAGTTAAACCTAAAGTTAAACGAAAAGTTAAACCAATTGAAATTTCATCGTCAAACGAAGTCTTTCTGTGATGAACCACTTTTGAAAGCAGTGTTCACACATCAAAACGATCCCATTGAATCAACTTTTCAAAGAATACCATTCTTAAGCCATTCCTTTCAAATTAAACTGAGATCTATTTTTCTATGGTGAAAGTTCGCCTTTCATGGCTGAAACAAATGAAGCTTCGTTTAAGGAATGACTTGGTGTTGCTTGGTGAGAGCTTAAAAATATCCGACTTTTAAATAATGAAAAGCACTTGTTGCTGAAGGGAATGCTTTTTGAACTGTGTTTCTTCCGTAAAAGAGACGGGATAGATATACATTTTCATTAAAAAAAAAACATTTCGTTGTCAATTCAGCGTAAATGTCAAAACATATTTTAAGGCATGTATTCCTAAAAAAATCGCTGCATTAATGCTCAAGGAGTACAATCCAACTATATCTGCGATTTTTAAGCTGAAGACCAAACGTTGCAGCAACAGATTTCATTAAAATTTGAGCTTGAATAAATAAAATATTTTGTAACAAATAAAATTGATAACTTTGCATAGGATTTTGAATTTCATTTTGTATGGCGGTATTAGGATCTTTTTCTTTTGGCTCAACAACCGTTGTCGGTAAAGGCCTGCCTGTACCACTAGGGGGTTTGGCTTTCAATGACATATTGATTTCCCCCCTTAGAAGGATAGTCAGTCCTACAAGTATGGCAGAATGTCAAATTTTAAGTATAGAATAATTCAACCGATTGAAAGAGGCGAATTAGACCAATTGCCTCAAAGTCTCTAAAAAAATAAAGAAAAAAAAAATACACGTATGGGGCACGGTCCATTCGGAGCTTGTACCCATGACCGGGATGTTGTTAAGTCGTATGAGTTGACGACTGTACGAGACCGGCTTACGATATATTACGGTATTAGGATACATATACCACTAAATACATATACCAGATTTAGAAATAGTTAATCTTACAGGATAAACCCTTGAAACAGGATACAACAAAACGTTTTCAAAAATAAATAATATTGAAGTACAAAAAGGTAAATCATAGTAAGGCAAAATATTTGATAATGTTCTATATTTTACGTGTGACGAATCCAAATGGATCTTAAATTCATTTTGTTCCATCTCGCAGCTCGTCTGAGGGCCAGGCTTTGCGTTTCCCTGATAAAGAGTAGTCAATGATATTTAGTGTAATAACATGTCATTTAAATAATCTTTTAAAGCGCCCCCAATTTGCTTGATTCAATCACACTGGAGCTGTTAAGCAAAATCTCTTTTATCAATTTTGAACGTAACTTTGGTGCAGCTTTTTAGTAACATGCATAAACAAAAACTGAGAAAATACCTTGTTTATGAACTTTAACAAACAAGGCACTTATAGTAACATAGTTTTACAATGATTCGTTTATTAATGAAAATATATATTGATGCAAAAAAGTAAACGTAGTGTAGCATATTTGCTATCTAAAACCTATTAACCTTAAAGCAGGCAACCGGATACCCGGGTATTATTTCAACTTTTTGTTATAACTTTTGATTCATTATTTGGATTGATCTGAAATTTCAGTAAAATGTTTGGATTTTGGTAATTTTCAACAAGCATTAAGTATTTCATTTTAATTTTTTTTATTTACCATTCCATACATTTTGTATGAAGAATGGCGTATCTCTTCTCCTTTTTTCGTATTGTGCTGATTTTCAAGTTATATTCAATCAATCTACAATTTCAAATGGATTTTTAGTTTTATCATAACATAAAAACAAAATTGAATGTATGAAATCGAAGAGAATATATGGGCGGCATTTCCGAATAGGTTGATACACCAAGAAAAAAGAATAACTAGTTAAAAGCATTTACAGTGGAACCCCTCATAACGAGTTAAATCTGTTCCATCGATTCACTAGTGATGCGATAAACTCGTTATGCGGGATAGTCTTTACCATATATTTGATTAAATTTGTAGTTCACTTCATTCATTTTCTTTCATTATTATTCATTCATTTTCTTGGTCAATGATTGAGTCAACAGTTTCATGTCATCGCTTGCATTGCTGAAAAAAAAGATCTTTTACCGGTTTGTGTCTAGAAAAAGTTCATTGCTCAGATGTATTTTTCGGTATTTCGATCACATTTGAAAATTTGATCAGCATGAACTAAATTTTCAAAGATTACAATAAATTCATTGGCATTTAAGCTACGTTAATAAATTTAGTAAAAAAAACCCAATATAAATTCGCTTACTGGAATGCCAGTCACTGAAGGAATGAATGAAGTAATGCTCACACTAGCTAATGTGATTGCATTTGCTGGACATTTTTAGTTTAGTTTAGTGTTATTAACCGATGGACTATAAAGTACTCTCTTTTTTAACGTAATTTACATTATTGAGTACACACGATCGTGATAATGCAACTGAATGTGTGCTCAACACATTTTTGCACAAACCAACAAACATGATAAATGCTAGGCTCTGGTCAAACTGACGAGCAGTGTTGAAAGCGGTTACTCGTATTCCACGCAAACCAGCGTCACCAATTCACCCGGATCAAATTCCAAACTGGTTTGTGTAATGTCACAGAATGTAGCATAATTTAAACCATTTCATGGAATTTCTTGCCTTCGCACAATCGGCATTCATTCCCCGAAACCTTTCATCAGAAATGATGTGGTAGTGGACACGCAACAAAAAATAACTCCAAAAAGAATGTATTATCCACCCGAACTCCGGTCGGCGCGGTCTGCCGCCGAAGTGAAGGACACGGCGAATGGACAAGATAACTATGATCAACTCTCCACCACTTCCACCACACACACACACACACACTTTGTCATTGCGTTTGTTTCGACTGCCCATTCTCCCATTCCCCCCTTCGGTCACATTCGTCTCGCCGAGCAACGAACGTCGTGCACGCGACAAAACGCAGACTGTCATAAATTATGCAGCGCGGTTTTCAATAAATAATGAGCAATATTGTACATTTATCGAATTTGATTATTTATGCGGCCGGGCTGCACGGACCGCCCGGACACACGCACACACTAAAACACACACACGCGTACATATCGGACGCTTACACCCGGTTTGCGTTGGGAGGCGCGAAAGCACACGTACCTGTGTACGGAATGCCATACATGGGCAGGATGGTTGAAGCGATGTGGAAAGCATGTAGGAATCGTTGTCCCCAGGACTCGAGAATCCTTCCCACACTCACACACAAACACACACACACACACACACACACACACACACACACACACACAAGCAAACACGCCGGTCGCGAGACCCATCGGTCATTTACGCTCCGAGGGACGAAAGCTTGCAGACGTACAGGTGGACAGCAATATGATAACATTATTTATTTTCACTGCAGCGTTGAGTGAGTGTTGCTGTTGCAGGAATGGTGGGAGGAAAAATTCGTATGACAGGAGGAAAAAACTTGGTTCACTGCCGTGCTCCCTGCGTCAAGGGAAGGTACGGACAGTTGGGCTCGCATTGATGAAGCTTATCTTTTCCCCAGCAGCGGGTTCGATGTGTTTTGGAGCGGCCGGCAGCCCGGCTGGTCAGCGACGATTGCCAACGTCGCTGCCGTGCTGTTGTGGGTTCTTTTTTGTCCCCCGTTGAAACCCGGAGGGCTGCGGGATGGCACGGGTACATGACACCGGATGCAAAATTCATACCATTTTCACTGCGCCAGGTGATTGCCACTTCGCTCGGCAATGGGTTATTTTTTAGTAAGTTACCAAAAATGTTGCCTCAATTTTTTTCCCTCTCCGTTGTTCACGTGTTTGTTTTTTTTTTCATTCCCCGAAAGGAACAGACAATATGGTGAAAAGTAACAAAAAACAAAAACTGCAAATCAGTCTGTCACTGGTAGCAAACAAAAGCATCAAGCAAAATGGTAGAACGATAATGGAAATAAAGCAATAACCAACGCTGGACAACACTTGACGCCGGTGCTGCCGAAACACGACAGTAACAAGACAGGATATTACGGCTTGTAAATATTCTACGCGACTATTCGCAACTCAGTGGGGGAAAACCCTGTCTGGTACGCCATGTTTAATCGATTCGACTCGGGAGCGGGTTGCTAAGTGGGCACAATATTCGATCGCTAAATAATTCGAGGATGCTTCATGCAGCTGGCTGTCCGAAACGTTTATGTTTGTCGCACATGTAATACGTATAAAAGTTGAAGTTGGCATCAATATTTGAACTGCATTTTACAAAATGATTGTAGCATATTGCATTTTGTAGCTATTTTCCGTTGGACACAAGAAGTATGGGTGGATGAGTGCGAATCCGCTGCACAAATTGTACCAGATCCACTTTACATTTGTTACGTTCTGTTTTGCTGGGTGGCTAATTTTCTACACCGAATGTTTGAATACACTGGAAGGTTCAGGATTCTTTCCTTGATTGAGACAAGTCTAGGTACAGACCTTGAATTGAAACACTTTACTGAATCATGTTCCTGAAATATGTTTCTGCAGCTTCTGGATCAATTTTGACTGGAATACCCTAAGTTAACCTGTTTTTCTTGCTGTGATACTCTGTGTTATTTATTTTGTGCTGATGTTACATTGTAACGCGATGCTTTATGTTATTATAAGTTTAGTTTATAAGATCAGTGATAAGGCCAATGATGGCCTATCACTTAACATTTACAAATAAACAAATAAACAAATATGAAATCTGCATTGTCACTAAGGGTAACCAATTGATCGGCTTACTAAAACAAATAGCACGAGACATCACTGACCCGGTCTGCATCAAGACGCTGTACTGCGCTTTGGTGCGGCCAGTCCTGGAACACGCTTCGATAGTATGGTGGCCTTCAGTTGCCAACCCCCTGGAGTGTCCAGCTGGACTATGAGGGACGCTGTGCGTTGCTTGGCATCGAGACATTGAAGCAACGGAACTGCTTTGGCTCCTCTGATCCGTTTATTCGTATGTGCCGTGAGTTGTATGTCATTTGTGATCGTCATCAACCTGACATGTCGCGCGCTGCGATGTTAATTTGTATTCGTGCCGTGCGACCTTTTACGTGTTAATTATTTTACTTAAGACTAAACATGACAAATCGATGACCGAAACGTGACTTTCATGAAATGAATGTAAGCGAATTGACTTCAAGTGGGCCACTCGCGGTCCGTTGAATTTTAAATAATAAATAGCATAAGTTCCAAAGTCTGCACGGATCCAGAATGATCTACAAAAGACCGGACATCATTTAAAATCTGTCTCCAGACGTTTATGGATTCATAATCAGTTCCAAGTCCAATAAGGATTCGGCATCAGAATTCGTGACTGACATGGATTCAGCATATGTTCCAGGACCGGTATGAGTTGGAAATCAATCCTGGGAATAGTGTGGGGCTTGTATCACTTTGGTGCACTCTATGGAATAGAAATCAGTTCACGGATTTGTAAAGTTCCAAAATTTGTTGTTCCAAGATTTGTTTGAGTTCAGTTTCAGTTCCTCAACCAGTTACATCGAGACCAGTGCAGGAACGGTATGAGCTTAGGATCTTTTCCAAGACCAATATCCAGGACTATTTCCAGGAGCTGGTTGGGTAAAGTATTTATTCCAGGACCGGTATAGGGTCGTGATACCGTTGGTACGGGAATCAGCTCGAAGGTTGATCTAGGTTCCGGATCAATTCTGTGATTACTCTAGAGATGGGATCAGTTCCAGGAGCGGCATGGGTTTTGTAAAAGTTTTAGGATAGACACGGGCTCGGGATCAATCCCAGAACTGATTTGAATTCTGCATCAGTTTCTTTATGATATTACTTTTCTTTTGCTAGGATAGTTAAAAAAAAACACAAAAGAAGATCTTTTGATCAATGGATTATACATAATGAATTATATTAAGCCACGCTGTGCTTGTTTTGTTTTCGATTGTTGTGGTTTAATATGGCTCTACAGAGAAAAAAAAAAAACATTATGTTGTTTACTCAATTTGTTTCTTTAATTTTTTTCACTCTCACGCAAAAATTACTTTAAAATATATTATATATTTTTGACAATCATGTTACGCCATATAAGATTTCACCAGCTGAAGGTCTATGTTATTCTTTTAAGTGCAAAGATCTGCGCAGTTAAACTGGTGCATAAGGAATTCGAGAACTTTTTTGAAACGATTGCGTTACAAAAAATCTTTACCCACACTAACAAAACGTTAATTACACATTTAAAATAATAGTATCACTTGAGTGAGCAGACAAATATGACACGTCTATTACTCGAAATATGACACCTCTACCACTATATCAAAACCGAGGGTCGCTACAACGCTGCGTTTGCTTGGCCGGGAGGTCGATGCAACCGATCGAAGAGTGAAATAGTACCCTGGGAAACATGAACAAACATATCCGGTCCACAAAACTCAATTCGATCATTTCAAGCGAAAATCGGCTTAATTTCGATATGACACTCTATTCCGCGAACTGGACAAACATCCCCCAGCTTTGTTCTTCGAAATTTTCTGAACAAACATGTTCCAAAAGCTCTACTCTAACAATTTTGGATTCTGCGATTCTGCGTTTGACGTTTGCGGTGAACGGTCGTGCTTGAGTTTGCTCCCTACAAATCAGATAATATTTGCGTTGTTGTGATCGCGCTTGTAGTATTCACTAGTTTGAGGATTCTGAAAGTAGAGAGTTGGCTGCAGTGGTGTGCTGTAACACTTGATTAGTGGCATTAAAATCGGTCTATTTCGGGTTTAGTTTCCTGTTTTCGTCGTGCTCTGCGTCGTGCTACTGCTCGTCAATTCACCATGACTCACTGCCGGATTTGCTCACTGGACACCGAGGAAGCAGTTATCATATGTGGCGGTAACTTGAACATCTCTTCGTGCAAACAGGCTTTCCATCCAAAGTGTCTGAAAATGCCAAAATCGAGCATAAAAAGTGTTTCTCATAGCAATAATATTGTTTGGATTTGCAATATGTGCACCAACAACAACTCCGATAATGGCTTGGTTCTTGGTGAGAAGGCACCCCGCCTCATCAAAATGATTAGTGAGATGAAGAACGAAATATCTCACCTACTAAATGAGTTGAAGAGAGAAATGATTGCAGAGATTGATCTACGAATACGCACAAACCATTCCGAATATCCTCACACACTCACTAGGAACCATGCCACTAACACTTCACAGTTCAACGAAAGATTGGCTTCCACTACTACACTGAACACTACGCCTGTCCATCCCGTCAAAACTATTCACAACACCACGAGCTCTTCGGAAATGCTGCCTGGATGCTCTCATACACGCAATATCACTCACACTCTTTCATCTACTTCACCACGCGAACAAACACAACGAAGAATCGGTGTTGACAGTGCAGCTTCGGCTAATCATTCCTTTCATCATCGAAACGCATTGATTACCGGTGCAGCAACTGATGCAAGTTCATCGTTTGAAGGCTTCGTTCCAAATGTTGAGTCACGAGTATGGTTGTTTGTCACTCACATCGCACCGCACGTTATTGAAGAAGATATGACAACTTTTATTACCAATCGCCTTGAAAATAAAAATTGTATGGTAAAAAAAATACTTCCTCGTGATCGTGATCCTGCAACGCTTCGATTCATCTCCTTCAAGGTCAGTCTCCCAAATGCACTTAAGAATAAAGCACTTTCACCTGCAACTTGGCCCCGCGGTTTCGTATATGCCGAATTTGAGTTCCGTAATAAAAAAATCAACGATTTTTTTACGCCACATACCCTATACAACTCACCAGAATGACTATGAGATCACAGATCGTCCCGAACACTCTCACACCCGAAGAGAACAACCCGAACACCGAACATCATACTGTTTCGCTCTCCGACACTCTCCCAACGATCACACACTCGCAGCCTCCCCTGAGTGAACTTTCGATATATTATCAAAATGTGCGTGGGCTACGCACTAAAACAGCTGATTTATATGCAGCAAGTTATGAATCAGAATATGACGTTATAGTTTTAACTGAAACATGGCTCGACGATGCTATTTCCTCGACGATGCTTTTTGACGACAACCGCTTCACAGTTTACCGTACCGATCGTTCCACTACTAATAGTACAAAGACAAGAGGAGGGGGAGTTCTTATTGCAGTTAAAAAAAAAAATTGCCTCTAGCCCTTGCACTCCTCTTTCAAACATAACTGAGAGTCTGTGGATTCAATTGAGAACCCCTACGAATTCTCTTATAGTTGGTGCTATCTACCTTGCACCGGATCGTTGCAACGACACCCACACAATAAATGCTTTATGCTCCACTCTTCGGTGTGTGCGGGATAAATATACCGATGATACAATGATCCTTATGGGGGATTTCAATCAGTCTCAGCTGGTATGGAGCACATCCAATGAAAGTGTTGCAGTTTTAAATACATCGGAATCCCGGATTAATCCTTCCTGTTCAGTTCTCCTCGATCAATTTAACTATGCAGGACTGTCTCAACTAAACTGCTACATGAATCCCCATGGTTCTATACTGGACCTTATTTTGGCTGATGATGGGATTCCTTACCACTTATTAAAGTTGGAGCTCGTTCTTGACCCTTGGATTCAACCAGACTCCTACCACCCGGTGATTGCTCTCCGCCTATTTTCTGAATCAAATCACACTACAACACCACAACATACTTCAAATATTCAGAGTCGGAACTTCCGAAAGACGAATTTTATAGGTCTCTCATCGGCCCTTACCAACGTTGACTGGAGCCATATCACCAGAGACCCGGATCTCAATCAAAACATTTTGTCGTTTACAAATAAAATCACAAGCTTTTACGATCAGTTTGTCCCTCGTTATCGGACCCCAACCAAGCCACCCTGGTCTAACTCACGGTTAAAAGACTTGAGAAAACAGAAAAAAAGACTCCATAAAATGTTCCGTCAACATAAGAACGAGGTCAATAGAAGAATATTTATTAAAGCTGCCCGTCTGTACCAGACACTTAATCGCCGAGCCTACGCCAACTACGTAAGAAAAATAGAAAACCGATTTAAAAGGGATCCAAGAACGTTTTTTAGTTTTGCTCGACAAAAACGAGATAGTAACAGACTTCCATCAATGATGCTTCTGAACGGAAGATCGTACACCGGTAATGTTGAAATCAGTCAAGCATTTGCTGATTACTTTTCATCAACATACGTGAGTAACTCGCCACCAGTCACTAATGCTGTTACGTCCAACCATATACCTGATGCTGCCGACATTCCCCTTCCTGTTCTGTCTGAAGCTGACATTGCCTCGGCTATCAACGAGTTGAAGCTTTCATTCGCTACTGGGCCTGACGCTATACCCAGTGCTATTTTCAAACGCTGCAGAGATGCTTTAACTCCTGTCTTGACCACATTGTTCAACAAGTCTTTGCAGCAGAAACGCTTCCCTCAAGCATGGAAATCTTCATTCATGTTCCCGGTTTACAAAAATGGAAATAGAAATGACATATGTAATTACCGTGGTATTTATATGTTATGTGCAGTCAGCAAAATTTTTGAGATCACCATTTCGAAACACCTATCAAGTGGTTTTAAAAATATAATCTCCAATGATCAGCACGGCTTTCTACCCAACCGCTCAATTGAAACAAACCTTCTCTCTTTATTGAGCACCTGCTATCCTGCAATGGACAATGGTAAACAGGTAGACGTAATCTACACCGACTTCAGTGCTGCCTTTGACTCCGTAAATCATTCAATGCTAATTTCAAAACTATCAAGCTACGGAGTAAATGGGGCGCTAGTTCATTGGCTCTCCTGTTATTTAAGTGATAGGCATATAACAGTGAATATTCCTCCTCTATATCTGCACCATTCACCAACACGTCCGGGGTTCCACAAGGCAGTATTCTCGGACCTATTCTTTTTAACATTTTCATAAACGATGTTATTTATGTTATACCAGATTGCGAAAAATTGTTTTATGCAGATGATATGAAAATGTTTCTACCGATATCAGATCAAACCGATTGTTTTACCCTTCAAAACTGCTTAACTCGATTTAACTCATGGTGTAAATCAAATTGTATGCGTCTCAACATATCTAAATGCTCTGTTATATCCTACACTAGAAAAAGAACCCCCATTGTTTACGATTATAAAATTGATGATAGATCAGTGCCGCGTAAAAATGTGATTCGCGATTTAGGCGTCCATTTAGATAGCAGACTTACGTTACAGAACCACTATGAAGCAATACTTTCAAAAGCCTTCCGTTTGTTAGGATTCATTTTGCGTGTTGCGAAAGACTTCAAAGATCCATTCAGTATAAAAGCTCTGTACTGTGCAATTGTCCGTCCTACCTTAGAATTCGCTAGTATTATTTGGACTCCGACACAGCAATATTTAATAGATAGGCTAGAATCGGTTCAACGTAAGCTCACTCGTTCATTGTTTTACCGTCTCCCATGGTCTCGTAATTCTGTTTGTCCCTCTTACCGTACAAGGTGCCTGCTATTTGGACTAGAACCTCTGCAACATAGAAGAAAGACGGCACAGTGCTTATTTATACACAAACTTGTTACCGGATCTTTAGACGCCCCGTCAATTCTGAGTAAATTGAACTTTCAGGCCCCCAGTAGAATGTTAAGAACCAGGACATTATTTAACATAGAATTCAGATCGACTAATTTTGGATCAAACGATCCTTTATTAAAAATGTTAAGTGCTTATAACTCGCTAGGAAACAATGTCGACTTGAACTCAAACTTAAACAATTTACGGACCTTTTTACATAGCTTAATATGACGCTTCCACAGTTTATGTTGTTTTCTTTATTTTTATTTGGTTGATTGACAGTTAAACTTGTTATGTTTTTTGATGCGTTTTTGTTAGCACTGTTCTTTAGCATTAACTATAGAAATAAGTATGTTATGTAAGCTTATGCCAGCTGGATAACTTTCGGAATAAATAATAATAATAATAATAATAATAATTTTGACGTAAAAATTTTGTAAGAATTGAAAAAAATCGAAGGTTGACCTTATAGTATGCCACCACTTATGTCTTCAGTCCGACATTGCCAAAATTCATAAGGTGGTGGATTTGTTTTGCATTTATGCTCAAATAATTAACTTGAAAAGGATGTTCATGGAATGCAAATATCTAGATTAGTTATGTTTTACAGCCAGCCCAAAATTGTCCTATTTTTAAGGCAAACATTACCACGCAAAACAGATAATCTGTTCTAGCTACGAAGGACGGTCTATTCGAGGCTTGAACCCACGACGACAATGTTGTTTCTAACGATGAACATTTCTAATTATCATGGGATTTTATTAATGGACGTTTCCATCAAAACTTCCCTCAACTGAAGCCTACGAAGTATATGTCACCTTTTTATCCTTTAAAAATCATACTCATGTTATATTTCAGCGTCAATTAGCAAATTTTCCATTTGCTCCCGCTCGGATCCATCTACTCCGCCTCAGCTGCAACGTATTTTTTCTATTCCAAACAAAATAAGCAAATGATTTATTACCCTTGCGCCTTTTTCGAGCGAAACCGGCAAACAGCGAATTGTAAATTGAAACATCAATTAATTCACGCTACACTGCAAACGCGATTCTTCGTCCGATGCGTTTGCACCGCTGACAGCTGGAAGCAGTACACAGACAAACGTGGCTGGGTTTGAAAATGAAACGTGCAGCAAGAAACGAGGCTGTACTGTTGCTAGTTCGAATGGTCAATGCTTAGCTCGATAGAAAAGTATTGCTGTCGGAATGATGATGTTCAAATGGATTAAAAAATAAAACATATACAATTTAGATGAAGCTTTGAAACTATTTTCTAATGTTGCTTTATTTTAAATAAAAATGTTTCAGCTTATGGTCCCCCACAATCTGTCACAATAGGATGAACAGCTTGCGCTACACAATCGCGGGCACATTATGGGCGGAAGGACATTGCACCCCATCCCTTACCATCGGACGTGTGTACATTTGTTAGCCCTGGAAAAGTGTGCGCCATTTTGCGCGCGAGCGTTCTAATTTTTCCGCTGCCACTTGCAGCAACGGTTCGGAAAATCTCTACCCAACTCATCTTCCAGCGGCGTATTATGACGTATCCCTTCCCTCCCGGCCAGCGAGATCACGCGGACCAAAATACTAAACACTTTGTCGAGAAGCCATTTTTCATCGGCATCGTCACCCGTCACGGTGCGCGTGACGTCGGTCGGACGGTACGGACCGCCTCGGATTTACGCTTAATGTTGACGGGTTGAGGCTGAATATGACGGTAATTAATTTCATGTGTAGTATTGCCCGTGTGCTTCTTTTTTTCTTTTGCGTTCCTTCCCAGAGTGTGTGTGTGTATTCTGCGGACCACTTGGGGCGGAAAAGCGTTTCCTTCCGTTTCGCTGATGGCCGTTCCATTTCATCATCAGGCGGTACACGGGTGCGTAATGAGCAATGTGTCACTGGGCGTCTCGGGAAGATGCTTTGAAGCAGGAAGGAAGATTAGCAGGTAGGAGGGCGAAACAGGATGAGCGGTAGGTAAAAAACGGAGACATTTTTCTCTTTTTTTGTCACGTTTGTGTTCGCTGAATACTAAGAAACGTGATCGTTGAAGGCGGACGGGTTGAAGTGGAAAAACGAGTGGAAATAATTAGGAAAAATCAGCATTAGATGCGTCCCTAGGTGCTTTCGAACTCACACAAAAAAGGAAATCTATTCATCCCTTTTTCCAAACACACGACGTGGACCAAACAAAAATGGCGCCACAGAGACACACTCACACGTAGCAATGAGCGCATATCAAGCAACACAAATAGATAAAATAGTTCGCAACGCAACGCTCTTTCCGGTGCTCGACGCCTTTTCCGGTATGCCCTTGAGCGTGCGGCTGATAAGCGGGCGCAAGCATTGTGCATTTGGTGAACTCCACTCCGCCCCGGGATATCCACCGCTACACAAACGGCACCATCACATTGATGCCGTGGTCGTCGTGTGGCGAGGCGGCTGCCAGGATGATGATTCGTATCGTTTCCGCCGCTAACAAACGCGAGAGGGTGGGAAAAGGTGCTTAACGGTTTCTGTCCATTTGTGCCGTTTTCATCTCCCATCTTCCCGTCGAGTGTTCTTTTTAATTCATTTTAAATTACCTGCGGTTATTTACTGACTGTCGTGTGGCTCGAGAATCGTTGAGTGGAGAGAGACAGAGAAATAATGAGAAAGAGAAAGAGTGAAAGAGCTTCTTTTGCTCGTTATGGCAACGCAAAAACAAAATAAAGGATAAAGTGTGATGCCTTTTTGTCCACGTTAAATAGTTTTATTATATTTTTTTCCGACGCCCGTTTCTCACCCCGGGTGAGCGTGATGGCTTATAGCTTTGCGTACGACAATCTACCCCACTATAAGGGGCCCCTCTTTTTGAGTCTGGGTGGCTTACGAAGGGTGATAATTAAAAGTGGTACGTTTATCTGTTTTTCGCACACCACCCGCCCTCCCCCCCGTACGCAGATTCACCGTCGGCTGCTTCATTGCGTGAGCAAAGTCAACCGACGAATGGGCGCCGGTGTCGAAGTTGCCAACGGTGTTACAGTCACTTTATCTAAATGTTCCGGTTCCCGGTGTAATGAAGTGAATTGATTTAAGCAATGTGTAGTCTGGAAGATATGTGTAAAAATGTGTTTATTTCAATGTTAGGAGATAAAATTATAATTTTGACTTCATAGTCCCACTAGTATCAATTGGTGTATTAATTTGAATAGTGAGTGTTGTGTGCAATGCAAACAAAAATCATGCAAACAAAATCGAAAATTAACGAATTGCCAATAATCATGTAATGTTTTCTGATTCAACACAAAATTTAAATCTAAAGGTACAATATCGATTTCGGTTTGATATTCATTTCATTTTATTCGTTTTGCTTCATGCTCTTTGTAATGGCGGGCAAACTAATAAATAGATGTTTCGATAGTAAATATAGTTAGTAATTTTCATTTCATTTCATTTTTCATTTTATTCAAAATTCATTAAAATTCATTTATTCATTCATTCATTCATTCAAAATTTCATTATATTCGTTTTGCTTCATCCTCTTTGTAATGGCGGGCAAAATAATAAATAGATGTTTCGATCGTAAATATAGTTGGTAATTTTGAGAAAAAAAGTCTTAATGGAATAGTTTGAATTTTGAGTATATAATTTTCTTAGTTTTCTTCTTCTCATTCCATTCTTCTTCTTCTTCTTCTTCTTCTTCTTCTTCTTCTTCTTCTTCTTCTTCTTCTTCTTCTTCTTCTTCTTCTTCTTCTTCTTCTTCTTCTTCTTCTTCTTCTTCTTCTTCTTCTTCTTCTTCTTCTTCTTCTTCTTCTTCTTCTTCTTCTTCTTCTTCTTCTTCTTCTTCTTCTTCTTCTTCTTCTTCTTCTTCTTCTTTACATTACATCATACATCTTTCTCTTGTTTCTGCTCAAAAGTAGATAAAAACAAGTAAAAGGGTCCGGTCATGAGGGGTTGAAATAAAAAATTTTAAATCAGTTTTTAATTCGGATTTTTATTTTGAATTCAATGGACAGTGCATTTTCCAAGTGCGTTCAAACGCGTTCAATAATCAAAAAATCCTACTCAAACTACTCTCGGTTTCTTTTATACTTATGTTTTTTTTTTAATGAACAGCTAATGAAATTATTTAATTTATTTAATGTACTCGAACTTGAGCAAACACTTTTTGTTTCTTTTATCCACACTTAAAAACTAGTAAACAAGAAAACCTTTTCAAGCCCGTAACATTTTAATCAACGTTCTTTTCGACGTTTGCTCTTTTTGTTTCGCCTTCACTTAATATCCTCACCACTGTCCACTGCCCGTTACCTGAAAGTGACAATGAAAGGCTTAGGTGTTGCGAGTAAAACGAGAGTAATAGAATTGAGTTGCTAGCGGTATCGAGAAAATCGGGAAAAGCGCCAATAAATAAAAAAGAAAACGTAACACGAAAGCACCAAGACAATCACCGTCCGTTGCAGCACACGCTGGAACAAAAGCATTCCTTTGCACCTCCATTCGCTACAAATTTGCCAAAGCATCTTTCTTCAAAGCGCGGGGCGAAACCAGTCACTCCTTTCTGGCCGCAGGTCTGGTGAATTCCTTGCCGTTCCTGGGATGCTTTGGCCAAACGCAGGAAAAAGGCAGGTCGGTTGGTTGGAGTGCGGGAAAAAGAGGGAGAGAAACTTTCTGGCTGGCTTTTATCCTTAATTTTGCACTTTTCCCGTTTTGTACAGCAAAGAAAGGTAAAATTAAAAGTGAAGCAAACCAACCGGGCGCTGAAATAAGGGGATCGAGGTTTGGTTGCTTTGTGGGCTCGCCGTTTGTTGCCGCTTCCGATGAATTGAATTGCTCATTCGTGGTTGTGTTTCCTCTGAATCGTAGCAGTGGTATTTCTAGTAGAAGAAATTAAACTAGTTTTCTTAACTTGCTTAACAAAGCAAAGCTGATTGGAGTGGTTCAACTGAATTTATCTAATGCAGCATTATGAGTAGTATGAAATGTTATGAGTAAAAGAAAATGGTCATATTAGCCGAACAAATTAATTTATTTTATCCTTTTTACGTACTGCAAATCCAATGCTTTCAATTCACACTCCTCCTCACTGAGTGCATTTTCATGCCCGCATTCGATTCGGCGGTCAGAAATCGCGCGAGAAAACTAATTAAACTGTCCCCGTTAGCACACACTATCCACACAGCAGGGCCAAAAACGGATGATTTGGTTAGATTTTCGCGGGCAGACAACACAAACAAACCCGAGCACGCTAGGGGCACAATACTGCTCATGTGCCAAATATTTCTTCAAGCTAATCAATTTCCTGTCAAGCCGTTGGTGATGGCTATAAATAATGGCCGGCTGCACGCCGATGGCATCCGATGCAACGCGATTCCGCTCGCCAGATAAGACCGATCGCAGATGATCATGACGGTGGAGATGACGGTTGATGATGCAGAAAACACGTGTCGGTTTTGGGCAGCACGCGACATTGCATTAAGATGCAGCGGCGAATGAGGATTGCTCGTTTGGTTGCTAGCCGTCGTCTCACCCCGTGCTTTGCTGTTCGTGTAGGGAGCAGCAGGATTTTTCCCCGTTTGTGATGAAACAATACTTAACAGGCGTGTATCGCTATTATGGACGTATTGGGAAAAATAAGTCATTTGTAGACACAACCAAATCAACATGGGGTTAAACGGTCAAACAATGCATTTGTTTGCGCCTAAAGTTAGATACAGGAAGTACAAACCAACTAACTATTTCTTAAGGCAAAACTGATTTACAGCAAGATTTCTACCATCAAACAACCTTAATTTTAGGTAAAGTTTACACAAAATCTCAGGTTTCAACTGATCGTATAAATTCTGCAAATACTATTTGCGATTGAATGAATCCTTTCAAAATACATTCGCTTCAGGATTAAATATATTGACTACAAAATGAACAGCAGAAGTCTTCTACTTTTCAAAATTTATTACAACTGTCTTTTGCCACACGACAACTCTCATTCATTAAAATGTGTACTTTTTCACTTATATTTTTGAGCTTTATAAGTAAAAACTGTATTGATAAATAATTCTATGGAATGTTGCATACCTTTTACAGGGGCGCTTTTACAGGGTTTCCCACGATTTATTGGTTGGTTCTCATCAATTTTTGGTGGGTTCCCATATTTTTTTGGTGCGTTCCCATGATTTTTTGGTCGTTTCCCAGAATTTTTTGGTCCAATTGTATTGATATCCAATCAGAAAATACCAATAAATTATGGGAACGAACCAAAAATTTATGGGATACGACCAAAAAACCGTGGGAACACACCAAAAAATCATGGGAACTGACCAATAAATCGTGGGAAACCCTGTATCACTCATTGATGAAATTAGTTCTTCTTGTTTCTTCTTCTTTTGGTTCAACAACTGTTGTCGGTCAAGGCCTGCCTGTACCACTACTTGTGAGCTTTTCTTTCAGTAACTGAATGATTCCCTCCATAGCAGCATAGTCAGTCCTACTTATGGCGGCTCGGTACATTTGGGGCTTGAACCCACGACAGGCATGTTGTTAAGTCGTTATATCTAAATCAATATTAAAAAAAAAGTATAATTACATATTTCAAGACGCTTTGCAAAAGCCATTTTTCCGTTCAGGGAAAATGTTTACATTTGTCAAATGTAAATTTAAAAAACTGAAAATGCTTGTGGAGTAAAGATTCGTACCAATAATCATAAGCATTATTTATAGATGAATTGCTTTAAAAAATAGCCAAAAACCACATACATTACTCCAATTGAATTGACAGCCTAACTGTTGCTTTTGTTAGATTTACAACAATTGATTAAGGAACACTCTGATCTCTTACAAGTCACTCAATATTTGTCACTACTTTGAATCAATCAAATGAAGGAAATTCAAAACAATTTGAATCTCGTTCCTAGCACACCAAATCTGGCAACACTGGACTATGAACCTTCCCCATGAAACAAGCGCAACAGAAAGACAGCATTTTCATTGAAGCTTCCAGATAAACAATCTCATTTATTTTTCCGCTCAGCGTCCTGCCAAAACGGACCTCACCAGCCGCTCTCGCTCGCTTTGCCGGCACTCATTTTCCCACAAGTTTGAGTGCCACCGCTTCCAGCGTGATCCACCCTGCACAACGTACACGCTGGAAGTGTACAAAAAACATCAAAACATCGGAATGCATTCGCGAAATCGTCTCGTACACCGGTTATGCCGTGAGTGTTTCACCGGCACTCCATTCTCCTCCGCTACACGCCACTTCCTCTGCCGCGCGGCAAAGGAGGTCAGTGCAGCAGTGTGAGTAACCCGGAAGGATGCAGTCGGCAAATACAACAACAGACATACACACACACAGTTATGGAGTGTTTGCCGGATTTCGAGGCCACTGGGATTAGGCAGAGATAGAGAGAAAACACCCGCGTTAAGGGGAAAACATAACTGTGCAACTGGGACGAGCGCGACTGCGCTCTCGGCGACCAGGAAGTTGCTCCCGCGAGCGCAGAAGTGAAGAGAGCAAGCAGTGTGAAGTGTGAGCGAGGGAGAGCAGATGTCACGGAAGCAGTACTTCCGCTTGGGAGTGCTTTTTAAGGGTTGATAAAACTCACCCCAGCGTGCAATGAGCACTCGGGAAGCGCTCCGCACCCAAATAGCTCTGAGCTTGGATTCATCCTTGTGGGTTTTAAAGGATAAAATCTCTGCCCCTAATTCTCTAGCAGGTTTTTCTCTCTCTCTCGCTTTCTCTCTGCTCGTAAAACACTCTAACACTCTCCTCATATTTTCCAGAGTCTTGCAGATCTGCTTCCTGTTTATCTTTCTGCTCTCGCTGACTCTCTCTCTCTCTCTCTCTCGCTCCAAATCGTTCGCTCTCAAACGTACAACTGATAGGCCGTGTTTTGCGATGTTTTGAAGCCATTACCACCCTCAACCTCACCCCGGCCAGAGGAGTCACCGGGCGCCACCCTTTTACGCTTTCGTGCGCGCTGGGCCTGCTGCCGAACGGTTCAGTTACCGTGCAGCCGAGAACCAGGTCAGACGTACTTTGTTCCTGTTCCGGGTATTCGTGTTCTTCGCCTGCGTTCGCCGGGGTAGTTTGTCGCCCGTACCGGAAGTTTTCCACCGTGCGTTTGTGTATGCGTGTGTTTGTGTTGGAATTTTCGAAATTCACACAGGTACAGCTGCAGAGCGTGTACCTAGCTGCATGAAAGTGAGTGAGTGAAGTGAATCCATCAGCGCGAAAGCATCAGAAGGTGGTTACAATAATTTCAGTCGTCTGTTTCGCTTTGATTTTAAAGTTTTCCAAGCCTAATGTTTCCTATAACTGTGTCAATCCTTCGAATGTTCTGCAGTCGCCAAAAAAAGGAGAGAAAAGAGAGACCAAATCCGGGAACAATCGCTTTCGGGCCAGGTCTGGGGTGATAGCTTCATTCGTCCTCCCATCCACCCTGCAAACACAGGGAGAGCAGCAGTGTTGCGCCCAGACGCACGCGAGTGAGAGATTTTTCCGGGAGCAGACTCAAAAATCAAACACCCTTTAAAGTGCGGCTGCTGACCTACGACGACAACGGCGACGTTTTGTATCATGCTGCCTAATAATTCAACACACACCGGGAACGCAAACGGTTCCATTTTTTTTTATTCATATTTTTGGAAACATTCAGCCCCTGCCTCACAGAACGGGAAGCAGAAACAAAAGGCCTTCCACTTTAAGCGTTGAATGGAGCGTGGAAAACGAAGCACTCATTGGAGGGCAGGCTGGCGCACAAATCGACCAGCTTTGCGGTTGTGAAAAGCTTTTGCCCTACCTTCCGGAGCGATTGGACCGGTTTAGAGTGCGTGGCGGGAAAGCGGGTGGAAACACCAACGCAAAAACCTCTCCACTCCAGGTGAAAATGCATCAGTCATGGTGAAGCAGCAGGGCAGAAGGGGAAAGGCGAAGGCAGGGATTTTCGTCTTACCCACTCACCCTGGGTACAGGTGAAAAGAGAAGCTTGCGCTTAATTTTATTTTTGCGCGTACTGTTTTGTTGCGGATAACTTTTGCCTGCGTGTGTAAGTGTGTGTGTGTGTGTGTTTGTGTGTTATGTTTGTAGCATATAAACACATAAAAAATCTTTTTGCTCCTCGCCCAAAAACTCTTCCCTGTGTGCCACACAAAAAATAATAAAAGCCCCTGCATACACACGTACAAAATACTCCTTACAAAAAACAGGATAGCAACCGGCATTTTGCGCCAGCAAGAGAAAGGAGAAGGTGAAAAAAATCACATTTTTCACATCCACCCGGGGTAAAGAAGGAAAATTCGAAGCGGGTACAACACAACGCCAACCTTGGCCAGCGGGAAAATCCGAACCGGTGAAAACGGTCAGCAGAAGAAACGTTTCGACCCTACTACGGTGTGGAAAAGTCTTTTTCATGTGTGTGTGTGTGTTTTTTTTTCTTTCTTCAGCAGTGTACGATGCGTTTTTGGGTTGCCTTTCCTTTGCCTTATTTTCCCTGGCTGTTGCTGTTTTGGGGTTGCTGCCCAGTCCGATCGGAGTGGGGGGCTGTGTGCATCGGTTGGTTGTTCGGGCTTTAATTTTAATGTTTTTGTGCACCGGTCCGGAAACATAATTAATGCAGAAACGCTCCCCGGGAAGCTCTCGGAAGCTCCCGCGGCAGGAAGAAGAAGGGCTGGTTTGCGTTTTTAGGTGTTTCGGTTTTTTTTTTGTTTTATTCCTTTTTTGAGAAGGACAGGGATGTTATTTTTGGGGTTGGTTTCGTCGTTTCTTTTTCTGAAGAAACTGAGGTTTCGTTCCATCGCTAATGACATCATTCTGCAGGGCTGTGCAGTGGCACACGAGAAAGTGTTGTACAAAGCTGCTGTGCAAAGTGACAAAACTGTGTGCCTTTTAAATAAGAAGCAAAACTCAACGCGTTGGGTGAAGGTAGCGAGAATGTGCTTGAGCAAAATTGTACTTATTTGAGCTGATGCTGAGTGTATTTTGATTTGCTGCCACAGCGATCGTTGCGCCGGTGAAAAGCTAACGCACCGATAAACCGATTCCACCGATCCCTATATCTCATCACAATCGTAAACCGTCATCAGCAAAAGGTGAGTGTACTATTTTTGTTTTCGGTACTTTTAATCTTTCTAGTGCGTTGGGCTGTGTTTGGGGAGTGTTTTTTGCCTAACGTTGTGCACTGCATCTAGGGAACGTGTGTATTCCTTTTCATATTACAAAGTACAACCGAAATGGGAGAAAAAAGCAATGAGCGGACAAACGTGGCACCCGGCATCATCGAGATAAAACAAGATGTTCATTTGGGCTGCCACAAAAACACGGTGCTCCCCTAATTGAAGTGATGAAAGTGAAACGAGCGCAAGAGCGAGCGACACAAAAATGGTACATCACAAGACGGGAAATGAACTGGTGCCGTTGTGTGTGCCGGTGTGTGTTTTCTTCTTCTTCTCGGAAGTCTTCCTTCTCCCGGAAGCCTTCCTTCCTTGCGGAGGATTATTTTGGGAGTCATGATGCCCAGACTAGAAGCCTAAAAGCGGATCTATTTTCGTATTGTGTGCTCGGGGACGCCCATACACACATCTATCACATTTGCATAGAACAGCGCACGTAATGAAAATGCAACCGGTGGTGGATGGTGGGTTGGGACAACACGGTGACGCTAAAAAGATTGCATCTATGTAAGCGAACCATGAAATGAATGTTTGTGTGATGCGAGTGAAAGACGGAAGAAGTAGGGTGGGAGATAAACAAAATGCTCCAAGCACATGGGTATGTTATTGGAGAATATCCTTCTTGTCACTCGGTAGGTATTTATCCTTCTTTTTGAGCAAGAATTGCATACGAATCGAGTGATCTTCGAGCGCAGGCAAAGCCAATCATTTTGCCGGCTTGTTACGAGTTTTTTTTTCGTTTTGCTTGCAAGCCTGTTTGCTGTGTATATAGAGAAAGAGTACACGATGGCTGCGGGCGTGGGATGAAAGCTAGCGTTGAGGTAGTTGTTTGTGTATGCAGGGAAAAGCTGGACATTGAAACCGGCACTGATTGTTGTGTCTTCGGGTTATCGGTGCATGATGAGCATGTACGTCGATGTTTTGTTGATAACTTCTTTTTTTACGGTGCATATTATGTTTCATTGAGTTTGTTTAGAAAAATGCTTTGAGCTCAAGCTGCAATAAGCAGATTATAAGATTATCGTTGGTTGAACCATAGATTAACCGAACATGGGCGTGTTAGAGTAAATAGAGTAGTGAATTATGTATTTTTTTAGAAGAATGGATCAATTGGTAGTGAGATAGATTTTCCAATAGGGTCCATCTAGCTCTGCACGAAATCATGATTATAGGAAAAGAACAACTAACTACGAATGAGACAGAACAAGAGCTGGGTACAGTAAATCCTTAAGAATGCTTATTTAACCCATATAGCCCATTCCAGTATCCATTTCAACATTATATGCTGAGATTGAGAAGTAATGTCAGGGAGCAAAAAATCAAGGGAACTTCAGCAAGCTATGTGTATTCTAACATACTTCTGAGACATTATGTCGCATAATTATGTTTAAATGAACGAAACTCACACACGCTGTGTGCAAAATAAGGCTTAAAGAATACCAGTACAGTTCCTCCATGACTTTCAAAAAAGGATGAATATTGCATAATATCCAATGAATATCTTCGAATGAAGGTTCAAATATATTGTTTAGCTTCTCGCACCAGCTAAAATGGACACTCGATAGAACAACACTGACGTTCCCGTTGTCGTTGAGTATCCAATTGATTATTCGTATCTACAATTACAGTTTATAAACTATTCGCTTTACGTTCCATCGTGGAAAGAATATGATTCCTCCCTTTCACGCATTGGATCGTTTTGGTTGACACTTTCTATTTGACGCGCCTACGCTATCTCCCAAGAAGGTGTATCTATTTTTTGTCAAGCGTTATGGATAGAAATACGTGAATCCTTCTTTATTGCCTTTTTTCGTATGAGGATAAACTGTACCTAATCATTTATGATTCTTCTTCAAGCAAGTGGTTCTTGCATCTTCAAGTGTATAAATTCATTTAGTTGGTCTTAACGATTCATTTGCTTATCAATTACTGCTTTCTTGGATTTTATTACCCGTATGATAATTTTAATTAATAAGTATTAATTAATTAGGTATTAAGCTGGTTATTTTAAAATACGATTTTAGTTATATCCGATTGAACTTTTCAATTACAAAATGTGTTTTTACGTTAAAATTAAATGATAAGAAATGAAAACAGTGCAACAAACCAACCACAAGCCTCTTCCAAGAAAATAAAGCAGAACTGTTGTTAAATGTGTTTCACTGTCGCTCAATCATTGTTTCTATCATTTGAGGGTCGGTCTACCTTGAGGGTAGTTGTGCAATTAAAGTTGGAAGCTCCAGCTGAAGGAGTGCTGGTTTGCGTTTTTAGGTGTTCCGTTTAAGTGTTCCGATCGGATGAATTGCTTAAACTTTTCGAATGTTCATCTTCCAAGATCTAAAAACTCGAAAACCTCTTCAGTTTACTGTAAGTATCAATGTTTCAATATTGAGTAAACTCATATATAACTTGTGATCTTGACCTTGAACTTTCCCTGAAAGGCATTTACTGTTTGGACACATTTTATCTTGAATAAACTTGACTGCTGGCAAGGATATTCATGCGATGTTAAATGACATCACTATTGAACATCTCTTTGAACGTTGTAGTCTTTGAATTATTTGATATGTTTGGACTAGTTTTTTTCACACAGCGATTCTCAGGGATTTTTGATTGTTTTCCGAAAATTTTTGATTATTGATGTCCAAATATTGATGTCTAGTATTGATTTCCAATGGGACGATGCCAATAAATCGTGGGAACAAAACAAAAATCGATGGAAAACGATGAATCAATCGTGAGACGAGCTCAACAAATTATGGGAACCAACCAATACATCGTGGACCCTGTAACTCTGGAAATCCCATTTGTAAGAAGCCATTTGTCACCACAAGAAAACCTCTCTTGCTATCTTGAAACCATTCCATTCTATCAAATAACAGTTGTAGTGACAATTAACATATTCTCGTTTCTATCTAGACATTTGCATAAACAATGTCAATTTCGAAGAATGCAAGTACAGCGCAATGCAAACATGTTTTTCACTCAGGTCAGGAAGAGGGGCCATAAGCAAGGATTAAAATAATGCATTAGTTTACAATTATTTGAACACAAAGGAGGGCAGTTATTGATTCACACAATTCAATAAACCACTCCCCTTTGCTCACACACCTTTAAACCAGCACCAACAAAAGTTCAACTTTGAAATAGTTTCCAGTCGGTCACAAACCGGTCACAAAGACCCTGAGCACGGCAAGACGCGTCAGAGTGCAAAGCAAGAGCCCCCTTGACGACTCGAAACTTTTCACCCGTAAAATGAACTCCCCTGACAGAGTTAATTTTTCCCCAGCAAATTCATCCGACCGCCTACAGGGGAAGCAGGGCTGATATATTTCACGCTCGGGTGAAGAAATTGTGCGTGAAGTGTTAAAAATGTGGAAACCATGCCCCTTCCCTTCCGCACGTACCACGCCACCACCAGCAATCATTCGCCCGTATCCTACTATACAGGGTGCAGATTGTAACTGCAGCCCAACAGTATCTTTTGGCTAGAAACTTTCCAAAAATAGTCCCGCCGTGCCCCCCTCTCCGCCTCGTGCTGCCCAGCCGTCCCAAACTTTGGACAGCAAATACCATTCCGTGCCATTGCGTTCGATTGTTGAAAATTAATCAACTGTCACAAAACAATGGCAAATTCGTAGGTCCCAGGTCTAATCTGTGGGCCTTTTCCCATGTCCTTCTCCGCCCCTGTGCCTGTGACGGCAGAAATCAACTTTTCCATCAAAACTTTTGGTCGCGCATTTGGACGGCGGGGGCGGTCGGCTGAACGGGTGAAAGGTTACCAAAGTTTTTCCTGCTCCACCGTCCACCTTCGTTCGCTCTGGTGTGCACGAGCGCTCATTGGGGGATTTTCTGTGTGTGTTGGTATGGATGATTCCCAGGAAAAACGCAGCAGGTAATGGCTCTGCCAACGCAGGACGTGGCCGACATCAATCGCGCTAATCTGATGTAATATTCCTACCGTACTGACTCTCACGCGTCTGTGCGGGGGTTGTGTTTTCCCTTTCCCATTGCGCTAATACATGAACAGTATTGCACGGTTTTCGATTTGCGGTTCCGATGGCGTTTTCGTGTCGAAGTTTAATCAACAAGTTTTCGGGTCATTTGATGAATTTTTGGCAAAGCTAGAAGCTTGGCGCTGGCAGTTACAGACCATGGTGTACGAATGGTCAAGCTTTTCGATCCACCGAATGCCTGAAATGAAAATCATTTCACCAAGCGATCGAAAAAACACACTTTTCAAGCTCATCCGTCGGTAACGGCGTAGTGACAGCTGGCGCTGGAGTGTGCTCAGTTTGGATGACACCACAGTCGGTACACCGGTGTAAAAGTTGTTCCACCGCCGAACGTGCGAGTGTTTGTTTAGGTCGTTCAATTATAAAACCCCAGGACTTTCCGAATTTTCCATCCACACTCCCAACCCAAACTCACTCCCCGTTGCCTTTTTACACGGATGCTAATCGGATTTTGATCCCTTTTACTTAACAATGCTTTTGCCCTCTCTCGCCGTGGAGCCAAGGGTCGTGCGGGAAGCTCCCGTATCACCCTAAAAAAAGGCTTCCGGCTTTTATCGAGAGAAGCTCGAGAGTGTGGGCTGAAAAGTTTTGCATATCGTGCATTCTCTCCCCCTTTTTTTGGTTGGCTTCCTTTCAGCGGAGTATGTGAAAAGTATTATCATTTTGTGACCAATTTTTATGGAAATATGCAACCATTTACCTACCGTGTGATTTTGGGTGGATGCTTTTTATTTTATTATTTTCATTCTCGATTTATAAAATAAGCCCTCCTTGTCCTTTTTTTTTTAAAGCTGGCACAAAACTGGTGGAAAAGAATTTTCATATTTTACAATACCGAGCGCACGTGTGTGATGAGGTGTGGGAGAAAATTAGAACGCATGCAAATTACCCCTCACCACACACAAACCAACACATACACACTTGACACGGACCAGGGATAATCACGATCGGGCGGGCGATAAATAGGGTGGAAAAGATTCATTCCGGCACGGTTGCGTTAGCGCGAGGCAAAGAAGGCACCGCATTAACGCAGCACTTGGCGCAAATGTATGCGCTTAAAATTGGCCTCAAAATATCATACCACGCGCCGCGTTTTAAGAGAGCAGAACCATCATCATCGAAATTCGTTGCCATCAAGCGTGTGCGCGAAGGTGCAGGTGGAGTGGAAACAATATAAACAACAAACCACAAGGACACCGTGACAAGTACCGTCGGCCTGGTTATGGAGCATAAAAAAATGAGGCAAAGTACGCAAAATAATGAATCCCTTGCAGGCGTGGATTTGCTCGAACAGGGTAGAGTAGGGCATCTTGTGAGATACCTTGTTCCAGTGGATGGGAGCAACCTTTTTCTTGTTACACGCTTCCGTCACATGCTAAAGGGGGGTTTTGAGGGCACCGATTTGCTGTATTTTTGCCTTCTTTCTTTTTTATGTATTTTTTTGCGGTAGATTGTTTGCCCTTTCTCTGCCATCAACGGTCTCAGTTTTTGCAACCTTATCGAAAGAAAAATCCATCCAAACCCGAAAGAAGGCTGAGCTTTTTATCAAAGAAAGCGAAAACGAGCGGTGGGAAAAATCGATTTTCCCGAAAATGTTCAAATAGAGACCCACCCAAACCGGAGAGAGGACATAAGAGTCATAAGAGGACGGGATCGGAGCAAAGCGGAATGGGAAACAGTCACCCGGGCAAAATAATTATTAATGGGAAGTGATTATATTGGAAAAGTAAACAAAGCGATTGAAATAAATAAAATCGAATCATAGTCAAGTTGGGAAGTTGGAACCAACGCCAGGCCGGGCACACAAACACACGCAAACCGAGAAATTTGTTCGGGGAGTTTTTGGGGTCTAAAAACTGGAAATTCGTTTTTTCTTCTTTATCGCTGTTTCTTCTATACTTTCACGCCCACAATCAGACCCTCCCTAGGAAAAATTGACGCCTCACAGTGAGACCGATCAATCGAACGGCGCTCAGCAAGCGCGGTATGGTTGGAGTCGGCCGGCATTTAAATGTGAAATTCAATTTCAAGTCTAACTTCATCACGAACGGGACGGTGCCAATCAAGCTGGTGCAAAAATGCCGGTCGTATTCGATTTTTGTTGCCTCCGCTTTAGAAACAGTTGTTGCGCCGGTTTCGGCGGGGGTGTGTGCATTTGTTTGCCAAGGCATACTCACTTTTCTTTCACCTCGGGTTTACTGTCTGCGCATGAGTTTGGTTGACTTGTGTTTTTGGAAAATGATTGCTGATAATTCAACGTGCACAATAACAAAAAAGAGTGCTCTTTTTTTCAAGGACAGGTGGAATTTTGTGGGAAGTCTTTAGATTGGAACTTTTATACTGAATGTCTGAAGAGACCTGATCATTTTGCTTTAGTAAACATGAAAACAATGTTCCAAAAAGGATTATTTTATGTTTTATATTATTATTACTGGTCGGTCTGGTGGTACAGTCGTCAACTTGTACGACGTAACAACATGCCCATCATGGGTTCAAGTCCCGAATAGACCGCGTCCCCATACATAGGACTGACTATCCTGCTATGGTAACAATAAGTCACTGACAGCCAAGCTCACTTTACTAGTGGGTACAGGCAGGCCTTGACCGACAGCGGTTGTTGTGCCAAAAGAAGAAGAAGAAGAATAATATTTCCATTATAGGTTTTTCGCGCCTAAATTGCTGCAAACAGTTATACATTTAGTATTTTTTTGGCGTGATATTGGTAAGAAGCTGATGTAATTGGATAATTATAAGATGCTTATATCTATAGCATGTCAAACATGGCTACATTTAACAGTATTGCTGCGATTAGTTTAAGGCACAATATTATTTTGGTGTTTCTTTTTTATTTCTTGATCTCTTTCACTTTTTCCTCTTTTATGAATTAAATTCGTCATACTTGTATAAAACATTCTTCTTCGCTCAGCATTTCCTGGCAATGATCACCTTATCCCTGAAATACTGTGTTGATATTGAATGAAATTGATGGTACTGTGGAAAAGTTTTTATTATTTGATAATAAGTTAATAGTTTTAGCTATATTGTTGCAATAAGCTCTTGATTTAAAAAAAATATTCAAAATTGATTCAAAACTATTGATGTTGCTCAATCTGAAGATGACGACGCCTGTACACTTGACGCCTGTACACTTGACGCCTGTATAGAGACGAGTGAGCAATGAACAAGGAGCAATAAACAAATAAAAGCCAAATAATTTGAAATAATTTAATAATTTAATTAATTTAATTTTTGAAGTCACATCTAACGAAATATTGTTAAAATATTAAAAAAAAATGGCCTGACTAGAGGAGCCACTGTAAAGTTCAACTTTATTATTATAATAAAAAAACCTCTGTATGACTAGAGACGAGAAATTAGGTTTGAATCATTATGGTACTACTACAGAAATACTAAGCCAGTACAAAGAGGCATGGACATGTTTTACATAAAAACGATTAAAATTCAATTCCAATCACACGGTCGATTCTACCACCACTTAACCAATGTATCACAAACGAGTGCTTTGTTTTCGTTTGCCATTCGAAAATACTCCTACTGATGATAAAAAGGACACGAAGACGCTTCCCGCGCGTAACCAGAAAATATGAGAAATACATTAAAAACTTAAGCTCACCATACTTTGCCCGCGATTGCGAGGAAATCGCGTAACCAATGTAGCGCAAGGAAGACAAGAAGAGAACCCATCTTACGAGTCCGGTTGGCTTCGTTCTACGGTGCCTATAAACAATCCACCCCATTATCGGGGTGCCCACTTTAGGCACAAAGTCCTTTTAAAGCCTTCCAGCGCCGGCTTTCAAGTGCGACGTGCCGGGCACGTCCCACCAGCGTCCTGCCAGCTGACGTAAAATGCTGTGCGTACACCGCTCCGAGGATGAGACCCAGCGCAGTATGGAAATCCGAGCGTACTTAAAGTTTGAAATCCAATAATTTATGCTCCAGCATTGCCTGTGGGTGTGGGAGCGAGCGCGATGTAAAAGAGGCAAGAAACTGGAACGGGCTGTCCCGGCTCACAGGCTTTCGGTCAAAGGCACAAGAAAAACATTTGCCTATATCGGCATTTCGGTCGCCTTCGCCATCGGTATAATGTGCAGCCCGGCCCGCCTTGAATGCCTCTCGTTCGAGCGAAAGGTAAATAAACATTATCACAAAACTTGGCACCACTGGGCTTGCCGGGTACCGGGTGCACGGGTCGGCTCTGGCCGCACCCGGAAGGCACAACAACGGGACGAAAATGGACGGTGTCGTCTGCCCCGACCGTCCGGGCACTGTCTTTCCCCGAAACCAGCGTGCTTTTGCTGGCGGGATTGGGGGCCAAAATCTAACACCGGGGACTGGCCCGCGGCGCTGAAGCGGCAGAAAATATTGAAAATTATGATAACAGCAAATTGATTCTCCGTTTTCAACTTTCACCCGGCCCGGTGCAGGATGAATTTGTGTGAGTGAGGTGCGTGCGGTGCGTGTGCGGCAGGGATTTCAGCCTGGGCCGTGTCTGCATCACTGCTTCTTCCAATCCTTGTGCTCGTTTCGACCATCCGAGGATTTCGCTCTGACGCTCAGACAAAACGCCTCCCAGCCCATTCTCGTAGCTCATTGTGTTGCAGTTTTGGGGTGCTGAGTTTGATATTTCGAGAAAATGTTTGCAACATTTGCGCTTGCCAAAAAAGCGCCCGTGTCGGCTAAACAAAAGCGCCACCAAAACAGCGCTCGGTGGATGTTCTGGTAAAATAATTTATCTGTTCGCTATTTTTTTTGTTCGCTATGCTAAAGCGGGCGGCTGCTGGCGAGCAGTTGGACTAGCTTGAAAGATAGGGGTTGGGTTTTTTGCCCAACAGATTCGTAGTATTATAATTTACGGAACATGAGTTTCATCCTTTTTATCACCTTGTACAATATTTTAGCCGTGAATTTCGAAGCAGCTACTAAGAGGTTTGTTATGGCAGTTTTGAATAGCAGCTAAAGCAATGTGTTGTGCTCGAGTAGCAGTAGATTTAACCGTACGAAGGATGCGCTGTAGTACTGGCTCGTAGGAGAAGCTTGCGTTCGTTGAATTAGGGTTACAGTGATGATGAACAGTTGCCTAGAATTCGTTCAATATTTCCAACAACCGAATCTACAACTCGATCATCCATCGCGTTCTATGAGGATGGAACTATTTGTTGTGAAATCGGCTTCACCTGTTTCCATGAATACGTACCAATTTCGCTGTAAGCTCATGATGAATTAATTCGCATGAAACTTGCGCCAGAGAGGCGTAGGGATTTGTTTTTGTTCTCCTCATTAAACATTAGTTTACGCGCTGAAATTAAACAGGGGCCTTGGCATACCTCACTGTACCGCGATGTCAATTTGACAACATGCAACATGTTATACATTATGTTAATTTCACTGTTAACACCGTTTTAGTTTTAAAGGTAAAATACAGGTAGGAAATTATATTGAATTTTCATTCAAATCTATTGTCAAATTTGCTTGTTTATATTTGATTGAAAACATGTTCATGGATTAAAGGACCCAATCCAAGGGCTATACTTCGGTGACATCGTGTTTGCGATTTAGTTGTGACTTTGGTCCGATGCTTAACGTTTCACTTGAACATTAAGGCTTTTAAATTATTAGGGTTAATTCATCGCCAAAATTCGCGAATAAAATTATCCAATTTGCCTGAAATTGGTTTGGTGTTCCCAGAATGTTTTGGTTCAATTGTTTGATGTCTAATGGGACGATGCCAGTTAATAAAGGGATCGAACTAAAAATATAAGAGAAACGATACATAAATCGTGAAACTAGCACAAAAACTTGCATGAACCATTCAATACATCGTGTGTTACCTTGTTTGTCTTTCCGCATAATGCTATTTGGGTAAAATAGTTAGTTAGAACCTAATCAATGATTTTCTAGATTAGCTATGAAATGTTCACCTTTGAGAGGAGTTAGTGTTTTGCCAAGCTATGACCGTTGCTCATTACTAGAACTCCAAACGCTTAAGTCCCGGCACGAAGTTATCCAAAGTGTTTGTTCCAAAGTGTTTGTCTGCAAATTGTTAAACATGAATTAGATGCACCTTCGCTACTAGAAAAACTTATCCTATATGCACTTGCTAGAACCCTTCGATCGCGCAGCTTGCTAAATACCGTACCAAGGCGCACACTATGTGGTACAAACAATCCTATTTGATTAATGGCAAGTTCATTTTAAGACTGAACTGAACATTTTGATTTGATCCTCTCGTCTGCTTCGTATAACGCGAGTCTTTATCACTTCTCAATGACGGTGATAATAGTCATTGAATTAGGGATTAGTTCGAATTTAAAATTTAAAATACTTCAAAAGATTTAAGTAGTTCTAGTGCACAGGATACACAATGGATGCATAAACGAAAGTTAAAAAACCACATTTGAACATTTAATGGAAAATTGACATTCAACGAAATTTGAACATTTCATGCAAAAGAGCGTTTATATACACGCTTGGTCTACAACAATGCTCTTTAGCATAAAGAAACTACAAAAATATTACCATTTACCCCAATCCAGAAAAGCAATGTAAACAATATTAAAAAAGGTCAAAATATGTTATTCGTATAAATATAATTAGTTTATATCAATCGCGCTTGAGTAATGGTTATTTTGTATAAAACCAATATCAGCTGTTTTGGTGGTTTTTTGATTTGTGTAAGCGAGTGATAAACTTATTTCATTAATTTTATCAGGCATTTAATAAGCTATGCAAACATCTGAAAAGGATTATCTTTATTTCTTACTGTTTTGAAAGTTGTATCTATTATAAAGTAAGATTTGTGCTCTATTTTTCATTGAAAATGGATTCAATTACATAATGTTAATGTACTTTACAATACTTTCTATTTATTCTTCTCGCTCGGCTTACTTTAAATAAATTTGTTCAGTATGGTCAAGTTTTTTATGCAGCCTTCTTTCTCAAATTCAGCACAACCGCATACCTCAAACCAAAGGTATACTTTGGACTGTAGTGCTTTTTCAGAAAGTACGCTATGCAATCATTTTAAATTAATAAAAAAGAAAGCTCCACTTCAACATCTCGCTCGTTTGCTTTGAAGGTAGCATATTTGTTTATCACTCACCGTCCGCACCGTTCAGAGAGCCCGGAAGTGCTATTGACCGGTGTTAAACATTTGAATAGTACCAATTGGCAAATCAAAACCATTGCTTTCAAACTAGAAAAAACAGAAGTACGCTACACCACGATCCAACTGCTATTCGTCGAATGAAGACCACTGGAAGAGTGTATATAACACACACACACACACACACACACCAGACGCTCCAAAACGAACTGCAAGATCCGATAGTGGAGTCCATGGAGTTTTTTTTGTTGCATTAAAACACAGACAGCAAATGAAAGAGCCCGACCACCTTCAACCTGTATCCCTGGAATTCTTCGATTTTTTTCGGACACTTTAGTATCTTTTCTGGAAACTGTTTTGATTCTACCTTCTAGCCTTCCTTGGTCGGAATGGTTCCAGTGGTTGCTTCGAGAAAAAGAACACTTCGAACAAAAACACACAGCAAAGGTCAACCCTTTAACCATTTCGGTCGGAGGTTTTCCATTACGACCTTTTGCTCCTGGTTCGATGAGATGTGATGTCTTCGGTCACCTGCGCTAACTTTAAGAAAGGGGACGCATCGGGGTGCACAGGACGAACCTGCTAACCCAGGGATAAACTTTTTAGAGCCGACGTGTCGAGCCAAGCGGTTGTAATCCGATCGAGATTTTGCATTATGCCGTGATCGGAACGTTGGGGCAGCCCGAAATGCCCAACATCAAATCAGCAACACACAAGAAGAAGAGAAAAAACACTGAATAATCGAACGAGCTGCTGGTCCGAAGGAACGAAACCAATCGGGCACGGAAATCAGGTTGAGATTGAGGTTTTGCTCTTCCCGAATCGAAAAGCTAAAGCGTTCGATGCGAAGCGCTGTTTGCTCACCAGGAAGTAGCAGCAGTAGAAGCAGAGTTGCCGCCGGCATTTCGGAAGCAAAAACATAAAAGATGGATGAGGTTTTCGGTCGGAAGCATTTTATTGTGCTTGCTTAATTGACCGTGTCGGATCGTTATCGTTAAATTGGGGTTTTCTGGCATGGGCAGGGAAAACAAACGATTAACAAAGGGTAAAGCCGCGGCTGGCCTGTCCCAACGGGAGAGGGCTGGTAAAGATTTGCGAAAAGGGGCACCACTCGAGCGGCTCTTATTTCCTTGCAAGAAAGTGGAGTGTGTATCGCCCCGCAGACGGTGACACTATGCGGGTAGGGAAATGTTACACCAAAAAAACGGATACTTTCGAGAGCACTCCAAGGCGAATTGATCCGTATTGAGATGTACCAGTGTGACGAGGGTTGTGATTGATTGTTGGCCTAGATTGTCGGAAAGCTCCGTTGGAACATGTGTACAATGAAAATTGAAGATCAATATTTGAAGCGATCAAACAAGTGGACAAGGGACAAATTTATTCCTTATCTTGGAAGTTTTGATCGAACCAAATTTACTTTGACAATGATTAGAATGTCGCAAAGTGTTTGCAAGGTTGGAGGAAAAAGGTCAAAGGTTAATTTGTAACGTAAAGTGACTTGGCATGCTTTCATATTCGGTTTAGTTTTGCCATCATTCCATTTTAGCTTTGAAATAGTTTTCAAAAGCTTTGTTCTTCTCGGTAACAGTGAGTGAAAAAACGGAGTTAATTTTTATGTGTCTTATTTTTTTGAGCTTGACGCATTAACAATTCAAGTGCTTGACTTCATCGCACAAGTGATTGCAGCAACAACAATATCGTTTACTAGCTTCTACACTTGTTTAAAATAATAGTTGAGGAGTCAAAATACAAATACTTTTTCAAAGAGGTTACTTTCGCACGCAGCGTCATACTAAAATTTGTATGATTGTTTCTGTTCTCCGGTTAAGTTTTAAAAGCTCAAAATCAATTATAACATTCACTCAAATGTAACCTACTTCATTTGTTTAACCTAAATGTAACAACTGCTTCATTTCTTGTTTTCCTACCTGCAGGTGAATTTCACTTTTCATTTGACCGATCACGTAATTGCTGAACAATTTCATCAATTTCCCTTCTTTTTTTTAAGAGGATTTTTTCTCTGCATTGTAATTCATTCTTTGTTCTGTTTTTTTTAGTTTTCCTATCGACAGCACTTCAATTTAAATCTCTTTTGCAATTGCACTGAAAAGTTCCCAATTTCGCTTTCTCTCATAACATTCTATTAACATGTGTTGAATGTCTTCAACATATCCACATTTTCCACAATTGGCATTTTCCAACAGACATATAAAGCTTTTTTGTTCCGAATTCAATTACTTGGCGTCTATGTTGCGTCACACATTATTGTTCCAGCTTATGTTAATGTATTTTCTTACAATTATTTGTGGATTTTTTTGCTTTAAGAGCTAACTATTGGTTAGAAAATTATACTTGCTGTTGCTTTTTGGATTATACCATCATTGATGTAATGAGTGGATTGTAGATGACTGTCATGATTTTTTAAAGTGAATGTAATAAAATTGTTCTATGTGCCTATCGATGTTGATGTTATCAAATTTTTGTATATGCGTATGGATAAGTAATTATTTTAGCTAAACTTCCGTTATAACAAGGCATCTTTTTCCTAAGACATGGAAATGTTTTCTGATAAGTGGTCTAGGTCCAGGGTGCCGTAAAGTCAGGTAATAGATGAAAATATGAGGTGTCCGACTTTAAGCGGCCGTCAATGTATATTCTAATAGAACAGAAGAGTTTTAATCCATTAAAATTTGTTTTAAACAATGATATGGAAGACAAATTTCAGTAGAGCATTTTGGTTTCAATTAAATAATAATCATAAAAAACGGCTATAAAATTTTCTGACATTGATCTCTTTCACATTTTATGCCTGTTTAGGATTTGTGTTTAGAACAGTCCATAGTTTATGTTCATGAAATGTTTAATTTGCGTTGCGTCTTGCGTTTTACCGAACTATATGGCAATTGACAGATCTGTAATTATGTCAATGTATTAGAGGCGATTAACGAGAATAACATTACACAGCAAATTGTGACGACTCGCCGGAGCCGCTGAATAGAACAGCGTACGTTGAATCTCGTGAAAGCTTTAAATAAAATAAATCTAGCCTATCCAATACTTCAAAAAACACAACGTAGGGAGCTTGCGCGATAAAGCCAGAAAGCTGAAATTTTCAGTCTGTTAGTGGAACAGTATTCATCATCCGGGTTGTGACAGTTACGTTCCACCATAATGAATTTCGTCATTTTTTTTACAAACCACACCTTTATGAAGATAGTATCTCACCAAGGTACGCCAGTATCTCAAATCACACCTAAGTGAAGTATCAAACGAAGAAATTACCACATGTTATGAGTGTGCAAGACTGTAGTAAAAATAAGCGATGAACCAATTACAGTCCGTCATAACACATGAAATGAGGCAATGTTGGCACCAAAATTAAAATCAGAATTCATTTCCATGCTCTAAAACCCAAAAACTGTCCTATTCCTTTGGTGCGTGACACTAGCAATGCCACTTATCTCCACGACCACCACAGAACAGAAACGATTGAGTTCCGCGCTCTCTCACCGTACGGTTTTCCTTCATTCCTTCTTGCGCTGTTAGCGATCTGTGTGGAGCAACATTCTCCTCCACCCACCTGCCATTGTTTTTTTTTGCTTACCTTTCCTCCAGCACCAGGCTAGTACTTTCTGCTGCAATCAACTGTAGTGTGAGCAAAAGAGAGATCTACATAGAGAGAGAGAGACGGTATGTGTTGGTATTGGAAAAGTTTGAGCGACGGTTTTGTTTATTCGCATGTCAAATATAAATTGCGCCAAACCGGCCCGAATGGCACCGAGGCACGTCCGCACGTGGTCAAACAGCACCATCAGCTGTGGGGAATGTGTGGGAGCGGTTCATTAGCATCTTAGTGTGAGTGTGTTTTTGTTGTGATTTCTTTTTTCCATTTCCTGACGGTTTCGCTATACCTTTTTGTTTTACCATCGTGAAAGATAACTTTCGAGTCATGTTTTTGTTGCCTTTTGCCACCTTAAGCAAGCGTTCGTGACATTCCGTTTTTTTGGGGGGGGAGAGAAACCGTTTCCACCTTTCGCACCGGACAAGGTGCGAACGAGTGCGGCAAGAAGTTGTCTCAACATCGCTTTCCCAACGCCCTTGCAAACGGATGGATCGTGCTGGTTTTGGACGTGGCAAAACTGCACGAAATGACTGCTACGTTCTCTTGGGCGTTTGTGTTTGTTGGAAATTGGAGGTGGAAAACAAAAAACAACCACCAACAAACACCTACCAAGGTGACCATCCTGTTGTGTTCCTGTTTTCGTTCCACCATCGATCTTGGGCATGATTTGACAATCGCAAAAAGGTCGCTCCGTTCTCTCCCCCTCTCCAGCGCAACGTGTCTACCAACATAGCATTTGATGCATCATTTATGCCGGTGCTGGTGTGCCGCTGAATACGAAATAATCCCTGTGCTGGGTCCGGAAAAACGGCGCGAAAATCTGCCCCATCATCGTTTTGCTGCTGAGCCACTTTCATTCAGTGTGTTTGTCTGCAGGAAAAATGTTAATGCGAAATCAATCAAGGCGCATTTGAATAAATCCGAACGCAAGAAAATCCTACACAGCACAGAGATCGGTGACTCAGTGGGGCGGTTCGTTCAGGGTTCTGGGCCGTACAAAGCCGAAATGTTTATTCAAATAAAGGCAAGGACCAACCCAAACCCTCGGTAGGTATGGCAGTACGTTCCTTCGGTAAGCTGCTAGATCCTTTTACGGTCAAGCTGCAGCACGGGACAATCGGAAAAATCGACTAAATACACCGTGAGTGGGCCAAAAACTCCAAGCCGGAAATAGCTGCCGGTACCGTGTCAGTGATGTTGTGATGTTATTTCACTTCTCCTGCTTGAGAAGTAGCATCAGAGCGGGCAAGGAAAACATACGTTGAAATACCACAGTTTCTGCTTCATCACTGTAACATCACTAATTGAGTGTTGCATTACGCTTTGGTTCGAGGCTAATCGTCGGATCATCTGTTCGATTTGTTTTTACACTACCGATACATTGATTAACAGACAGAGATTCCTGTTTTATTGCCCTTTCGAATCGGTCATCAACAACAAGCAATAAAAAGAAAACCCCTTTCCTTTCCACACCGATGGAACTCAGCAAATCAGCTAATTGAGTGAATTACCCCGAGAGCCCGAGAGCTTGAAAGCCGTTCCGTGTCCATCGGGCGCCCCGATTACACGTCCCGTTGTGGGCGGGTAAAATTGATAATTTATACATTCTGAGCACGCGACAGAAATCAACGTACAACGACTGGTGAGGCCCTACTAATGAGCTCCGAAATCCCCAGAAGGCATAGCCCCAAAAGGGTAGCCTTCTTCTGCCCCTAGCGGAAGCTCCCCCTTGTTCTTCGTGCGGCCGCCATCAATAACGCCATCATTAGCGAGTAAGGGTTTGTGGGTGCTGCCCCACAGTAAAGCAAAGTACAGTCCCTTTTGTCGAAGCATTAGCACGCGCGTAGGCCGGCCGTAATGGGAGCACTGCGTCAAACCCCGGGGCGGTCCCCAATCGGGAGGGGAAGCAAAAACAGGACCAGTCAGCGCGATGCCCTTCGAACCCGGCTATTAATGTATCTTTAATACTCGATGAAAATAGAACGAAGTGGAAGAAAAATTGGAAGCGATTGTATGGAATGGAGTCTCAGCTATCACTGGACAACGGGAACAGGTTCACACACACACACGCGTCGTTATTTGGGGACGGATCTCCCACCCGAGGGTACACATATTCACCGAAAGGCAGCCCTTCACGCTTCCAAGCAGGCGACAAATCTTGAATTGTAATGCGCTATTAATTAAGATAAATTGCTTGCTTGATCTTGAAAAATGAAGACAAAGGATATGAATGCCGCTTGGTGGACGACTTTCCCCGTCGACGGCCGAGAGGACTGCTTAATCGTCTTAAGTACGGGGCAGTTCGCTTGCGCTTTGCTCGAGTCAATTATGGGGACAGTGGACTGGCTTCGATGAGGCTGGAGGCTTTCACGACGCCCTAGCGCCTGGGCAGCCTTCGAGCTGAGTGTGATTGCTTTGCTGTGGACAGCAGCGAGGAGCAGCGAGCATGAGAAAATCAACATTCCACCAGTGATTAATGACGGTATTATGCGGGGCAGCGTTTGCTGGGCCGCTTGCGCCCAGTCCAGGCGGAGAAAATGACAATCGTTTGATTTGTACATCAACACAGAAGTGACTTTCTGTTTGGGAAGAAAGGAGGGAAGGCTCGAGAGTTGTTGAATGTTTCTGTTACATGTTTTGGAAGATAAGACCGTTTTATGGGTGCGTAAAGATAAAGCAAACGCAGCGGGGCAGCTTTTGCATAGCGCTACTCGTGGTCATGCGATGGTAGTTGATGATGATAGTTTGGAAGAGGATGGGAAAAAGAGCTAGGAGAGGATGTTTTGGTAATGGAGGAGTAGAAGTCACTTCTACAGATAAGAGTAAGGAAAATTACTCTCGCTAGAGGTCTTGTCCGAAAAACTTGTTTTTTGTTTGTTTATGAGCGCCTGACAGTATGCAATGTGTTACGCTTTTAAAGCATCATCAGGAGCAGAGCCTAATAGTAGGCAATATGTAACGCATTTCTAGCTGTATTATTAGCAATAGAAATAGAAGTATAGCTCAAAAGATGATGAGTGTACATACATCAGAAATTACTTGATTCTATTATGAATTTTCATAAACTTTTTGTTTCGATTTAACAGAAAATTGGCCCTGTTGACAACGTGATTTGGTGACAGGGTTTGTCTAGCCAATCCGGCACCGTAAAAGCGTTTTCGATCGCCATTTATAGTTATTTGGGAGACGTAAACCCTCAATTGGACTCTGTCTGTTCAATTAGGGCCTTTGGAAGTATAAATCGGACATAGTAAAGAATGAAAGCGACTTACTCTGGAAGCTGTCAAATAGGTGGCTCCGGTGTGTTTGATCCATAAAGCAGTATAAAAATGCGTTGTTTTTTGTTTAATCTGATCTTTACAACAATGTTACTCTCTCTCTCTCTCTCTCTTTCTCTCTCTCTCTCTCTCTTTCTCTCTCTCTCTCTATTTCTTAGTGTTCTGCACATTAACTTTCCATTACTTTGATAGCATAGGGTTTGTGTATGCGTTGCAGTACAACATTATTGTGCAAACCATCGATCGTACTTTAATTTAGTTGTAGTTGATGTTGATGTTGATGTTGATAAAGTAATTTCGTCAGAGAAACTAGTGATTGAAAGCATTTTTTTATTTTAAGTAACTCTCTTGATTAAACGAAAAATATTGTAAACACGTTTAGTTTACCTTTCAATACAGATATTACACAAGTACTATACTTTTTTCAGTTAAACGTAATGCAATGGAAATTGAGTATTAAAATGAGACTGCAAAGGGCATCTATTTAAACAACAAGATTATTTTTAAAATTGGTTCCAATTCTCAAATAAGAAAAATCTACCGTTCCAAGACTGTGCCACGAAAAATCTCATCTGAGCAAAATACCATCACAAACGAGTGTAAATTTAACGGCGCACCACCAAACAGCTTGCACATAAACTTTCCTCCGTAGTGCAGTGCAGCACACTTCGACAGTGCAAAACAATCCTGTTTATATTACGTTCGTCCCATTTGCTTCCACCCATTTGGGCTGGGAGCAAACGAAATCATCAACGAGAGGAGCTGTAGCGTAAATTAACATTGGCCACAACGTGTTGGACGCGGGCGGAAAGAGCACGAAAGTTCACTTCGTGTTTTCTATTTATTGCTAGCGGCGATGTCGAGTACCCGGGCACAAGGTGTCAAGCCAGCATAACGAACAAAACAACAAATTTAAAATTAATCTTTCCCAGAAAAACCTCACCCCGAGGTGGAGAGGTTTTTTTTTCTCCGTTAAAGTATCATTTCAATTGAGGCGAGCCGGAAAAAAAACACCGCTCTCCCGGCGGGTATTGCTTCGACTTTGATGGACCATTTGACCGGAGCGGTGGACGGCGCGAGGTGTCCTCAATCACAATTTGGCGAGGCGTAAAAATGTCGTCTCCTTGGCTCGATCCCGCTCCCGCTCACCGTTCTAACCGTTCCGAAGCGCCTAATTATTTTTTAATGTAATCCCCTGCTTTAGCTTCTTCGGGTGATTTTGCCCGCACCGTTTCGGAACCTTAACGACCAGCCATGGGGAGCGAAGTTATGTTCCAGTGCGTCCCCGTTGTAAGTCGTGCAAGGATTTGCTCACAAAAACAGAGAACCGAGAGGAAATGGATCACCAATGCCGATGGTGTAGGGATGCAGAGGGTGTGTGTGTGTGTGTGTGGCAAAATCTTCACGACCGCTTGACTTTATTAAGCTTCCGAGTGCGTCTTAGCCGGGCGGGACAGATGCTAGACCGTCCATAACGAGGCACCGGAAAACTCTAACCACTTATTTAAGAAATGGAGAGAGAGAGAGTGAGAGAGAGAGCGAGGAATAAACGGCATCTTGAGCTTACTTCCACTTGCAGCGTGGTGTTGACCCGCTTTTGACTTTAATTGATCGCAATTAAATCAAACACTGGTGCGGCACAGGACGGCGACGAGCGAACGGCAAACCGTTTCGCGGCAAACGGCACGAAAAATTAATGAGTTGGTTAATGTGCGTTAACCTCAAGCATAATTGAGGCTCCACGAGTGAGGGCCTCCACGGTTTCGACTTCAAGTGTTTGATATGTGCTTACCAGTTCGTGTGTGTGCTGGGCGGGGGTGTAAGTTTGCATAAAAACTTAATCCCACACAAACGCATTGCGAGGAAATTGCTTTCAAAACACTTGAACTGCTCACACGGCACACAGTTAAAATACTAATGGCTGTGAGTGAGTGCAATTAAAAGATTAATACATTTCTCGGAACGGGCTTTCGCACGTGGATGTGTTGGTGAAGCATTGTGTACAAGCATGCGATGAGAAAGTGAACTGGTTTTTTTGTGTGATTTAAACCACATTAATGGATTCTATTTGAAGCCTTTTTTTATGAATCGAAATTTGGTTTATTGTGTGCTAAGCTATCCATCAAATATGTTTTTTCCAAACACTGCAAAACACCACTTAACCAGCATTTACCCTTTGTTTCCCGAGTAGAGTTTAAAACAATTTGTTGTTTCATAATTGCCAAAGCAACGTTTGTGCGAAAGATTAACGACCGGTTGGGTAGGAATTGTCTGGACGAGCGCTCGAAAGATGTGCTGAAGATATTAATTTTCCCTAATGGAAAAACGGGGAATCGCTCCATACCTCCTCGTCCTCGCTCGTACCGCTCAGGGTCAGCAATCGCACAACGCAACGAAGCTGACCAGTCCGCTCTTACTTCGTACCGTTCCGTACGTGCCATCCCTTTTGCTTACACAATCTTCCATTTTACCGAATGTGGGATAAATTGTGTCGCAGCAAGTTTTCCTTTCGTCCCGAACCTCACAGACACACACACACGCTCATCCTGAGTGTTGACTGAAGGCGGTTATTGCCGTTGCGAGGGACAGAGAGAGAGAGAGAGCGAGGGAGAGTTTGCCTCCGGGGCCACCCTCGATGGTTCGTACGTGTGGGTAAAGAAATAAATTATATTTGAATTAAATATTATTTTAAACTTTTCCCCACATCCGGCCGGTTGGTTTCATCCGGTTTGCTGGGGCTTTCGGGACGGTTCACAGGTTCACCCACACAAGCAGACTGACCATTGAGGCGATCGCGCTGTGTCGACAAACCGATGGGATTTTGGGGTGGAGCGGGTGAGGTGGATGAAGGATTTCTGTAGCTTGTATCCCTCGCACCAAATCGTGCCTGTTCGCTGTGTGTGTGTGTGTTTGTGTGTGTGGATCTGTCTGTCGCTCCGAACGGATGGATCTGTCCCAAAAGAGTGCTTAGTGTGTGCGGCAACGGTCGAAACCTGCCAGCTCGTGTCGAAATGTGTGCCCCGGTACGAGTGTGCAAGAGTGCAAATATGCCGACACACAGACACAAACACATACACAGAGAAACACTTGTAGGCCAGGGCAGATAGACGATCCATCTATTGGCACATGACTCGTCAGGACACATTGCAGGATTCCGATTCTGGCTCAACTCGCTACACCCTCGTGTCCCATTAGAACAGCGTACCAGGGGCAGTCCTGGGGCCAGTGTTGGGGCACCGCAGTTATTCTACAATTAAGTCCAAAGGATAATTATGATTTAATGGATGGAGGCAGCTTTGCTGCCAGACTCGAGGTTGAAAGCCGGTACTGGTTATGAAAGGGGGGAAGTGGGGTTTTAGAAAATCCACCCATTCGACTGCAAAGAGCTTTAAGAATCCATTATTTTCAAAGTTATCGCCAATTAGACGGTTAAACTGATTTGCCGGCATGACCTGTTCTGCAGTATCGTCGTCGTCGGCGTTGTTATCGTCGTCACCGCGTTTCGATGAAAGAAACAAGTGAAACAGAATTTGCTGCAACGAGAAGGGGGTGGGGATAAAATGTGACTGTGTGGTGCGCCGGTGTTGCAGCAGCAACTTCTTTTCCAGGTCAATCCATAATTAATTCGTTTCGGGTAGATTGGAAAACTAAAATGGTCAGCCAGGATCGAAACGGAAGGGCGGGAAAGCGACTTGTGTGATGAAGAACGAAGAAAGTTTTATCGACGCAAATACATTTGATTGCGACGGGCTTTTCGAGAGGCTTTTAATGGCTTCATTAGAAGTTGTTCCTGGTGGTTGCTAGTATTTTGTATGGTATCAGCAAAAAGGAATGCTATTGAAATGCAGGAATGGTTTTGTTTCGTTCAAAATGATATGTATGAAATGGTATCCGATAACATACAGCAAAAAAAAGTGAATCATTCAATGCATTATGTAACTGAACCGTAGCGACAACCATGCAAAACTCATTATTTTACTAAGCAAAAATTTAATGTAAAGAAAATTCGTGTTTAGAATTCATGGATGTGTCCTCTAAAAATTGTTAAGGCCCCGGTACATTGTCCGTACTCGCTGGTGTAATTTAGAATTTCACTAACGCATCTGGATGCGACTGGTGAAAGCTTGTTTCGGTCATTGAGGGAATGGTCATGTCGGATTTCAAATTTAAGTAGTTTTTTCATCGTTTTTTGATGCTAAAATGGCTGAAAAACTTGCATAACATATTTATCTATCAATTACAAAGCTTTTTCAGTCAAATCTAAGTAAAAAACATGGAAACGGAACACATTTTCTGAAGCGGTTCCAAATTGTTTGGCAAAATGCTTCGGTCAGCCGCTGCCAGATGCGCTAGTGAAAATCTAAATCACACAAACGAGTACGGACAATGTACCCCGGCCTTTAGATGCTGATTAGAACGTTTCTTGGATGATTATTGAGGGTACAAACTATATCCAAGCACTAATAATGCTTTTTTGTCACAAGTAGCAAATACTTGTCAATAATTTATGTTTAGCCGGTCTATATAGTACAGTCGTCAACTCGTACGACTTAACAACATGCCCGTCATGGGTTCAATCCCCAAATAGACCGTGCCTATATACGTAGGAACTGACTATCCTGCTATGGGGGGGGGACCAATTAGTCACTGAAAGCCAAGCCCACAAGTGGGTACAGGCAGGCCTTGACCGACAACGGTTCAACAACCTCAACAGCCATAGAGGAAGAAGAATTTATGTTTCGCTTTTAATCTTCAACATGTTTGATAGTAAATCCAAGGAATTGCTTAATCAAATAAAACGATTAATGAATTTATAAGATATTAATTGTAAATAAGATTGAAAAATAAAGTCATTTGGTAAAGAGTATCAAAAAGCTTAGAATTAGATGCTCATGATGGAGACGTAGAAGTGATATGCATACTCTAGTATGCCGCTTTATTGTATTTCTTATCACTGCGTGGTAAGCATTTGAGTAAACTTTGACAGATTGTCTTGTTTATTGCTTTTTCGAAATAAATACAACCAGTTTTCAGTTCAGCCCTCAAAAACTTGCTGTTGCGATGATTTCGCTAACACTGGCTGCCCAGTGTAAAATCTAAATAAATAGTGTAAGCGATAGGTAAAAGAGAGAATAGCGGAAAAGGGAGAGAGGAGAAATTTAACGAAAATTAGGATGATAAAACATAGCAGTATAAAGCGCTGGGGCATTTTTTCTGACTAACCACGAGAGAAAACAGAAGTTTTTTCACTTCATCTTAACATTATACGCCAATTTATGCGTTATAATAAAGACTGTAAAAATATCTGATTCCGATCGCGTTTTGATCTGTTGCACAATGCAACACTTGCAGTTGATTCAAATAGTAGTAAGGTAGTCAGATCTTGCTTACAGTCGTTGCCACCAAAATTTGGGCTCTAAGGCAGCGATCGGCAAACTTTGCGACCGAAAGAGCCAAATTCTACAATAATGTTTATAGAGTTTCACGTCAAGAGCCAAATTGTTAAACTATTTTGCTTTCAACAGGATTCAGCCCCGATTAGGTTGCAATCGTTCAGGAAAGGCCTAAGCAGAATTAGCCTTGTTTCATCATGTTGACGACGGAACTCGGGCCAGGCCACGCGAAGGAAAGGCCTTCAGTGTCCTGAGATCCAACCGAAAACAAATTTATATAAAGATGGGTTTCTGCCCGAAAGGAGTTACCAAAATAAATTGTACATTAAACCTTCGGCTAGTGTTCGCGGTTCGTGGGAACCTATGCTTCGAAAGTGGCACAATTCATTCAATAACTTTTCGGATGGGGGCAGAGGGACCCGGATGAGACCTAAAGAAAAAACCTAGGAAAGGCCAAGACGTTCAAGAAAATCGAGACGTTTTCCGTTCAGTTTCTAAATTAGATCTGCCGTTTATTTGACAAAATTGGTTCTTATATACTAACATTTTTGATGGTGTTGAACGTGTCCGTACACGTTGTTTAATTGTATTGGTGCCAGTGTGCTTTATGTTTTCGTATGGTGTTTTGTTTATACTTCAATTCCACGCATTCTAGATTGATCCTAAACTAACTTGAAATTTTATGACCGTTTTGGGTAGATAACTGAAAGAATTCGTTACATGCACATATGCATGTTTTTCGTCCTTCATGCATTTTTCTCCTAATTTCTGTCTGCCTACCGGATGCACCAGCTCTAAAATATTTTTATTACCCTACACGTTGTTCGAGTGGCTTATGCTTATCGATGAGCTCAAGAAACGGGCCGTTCCAAAATTGTATGTTTATTTAGGCCAGCGATCTCGTTCTCATACGATAAGTTACAATAGCTTCGAATTTTTACCCATGCTTAGCCGTTGCAAATGAAATATTGCGTTGCAATTTAAATCTCCTCAACTCAGCCGTTGCAATTTAAAAATCGCCTCAAACCTACCCGTTGCTACCGCAACATTCTCCCCCTTGTAATTCATCACTATGAATTACACCTAACTCTTGGTTTGAGCGATGTATGGATACTTGATCCAGCTATTTTACTTCCATTCAATATGTTGTTTTCCTTAATTGAATTGAATAATCTTCAATCGATGCAATGCAACGGTTAGATGACGATCAGCAGATGCTTATATATGATGCTTGCTTTTGATACAACGTCTGTCGCAATTCGCCTCGGATGATGTCTGCGCGGTTCCAGAATCTTTCCCAGATGATTAAATAGTTTTCCTCTCTCGTAAGGAAGTTGAAGTCTGTTTTCACCATGTGCTTTGGTGAAAGTTGCGTATGTTGCAAGGATGCTCGAAATCCAAATTAGTAAGTGCACGTAGTAACCAATTAACCGTTTGCAAAGATTATTTTGTACCTCAGTTTTTGCAAATGTTTCATTTATACCTAGCTTTTGTATTTTCAATGTATGCTCTTTTTCTTGGCTTTCTTTAGGCAAATATTTTTTTATTCTCTCGTTTATGTTAACTACTTTCGCAATTGATTGTATTTCCATCAAAAATATTTTAAACTCCTTCCAATAATAGGACCATTTCTTCAAATTGTATCTCGTGTTCGCTTTGACGGGTTCTTGTGTTGATATTTTCATTTTCAGATGAGTCCTACCAGCATTGTAATTGTCTTTTTCATAAAAGCCTAATTTTATTTTTAACCCACGCAAGATTTGTTTGTTCAAAGTGTTCCAACTTGTGATCATTGTCATATCTAGTGTATTTACGTCTTTTCTTGAATGTTGAGCTTTATCGTTATCTTTGTCAAGCTCGTGATTATTTATTTCGAGTTCTGATACTTCTTTTATATCATTATATTTTTCCAATTCTGTTTTCGTTATTTCCTGCACATTGAAATTTGTCAATTCATTTTGTTCAATATCTAACAAAATATTCTCATGATCATGATCAATAAATGTTTTACCAATCGAAGTTTCTGATACTGTTCGTACTTCATTACTGATATCAAATGATATACCTTTATCTAAGATTTCAATCTTCACCTCTATTGCCTTTTTGAGACCAAAAATGTGTATGGGTTCTAGCAAATTTTCAATTTCTTGCTCACTTCTATTTACTGTAATCGTTCTCTCATGATTTTCCTTGTTCTTATTGCCTTGGGTTTGCATTTGATTTTCTTTTCTGTCCGCACACTCTAATGCTGTTTCTGTTGACATTGTAACTGATTTATCTTTCCTCTTCTCTTTGACCTTCTTTTTCGGTGGTTTCAATCTTTTACGTTTGTGAGGCAACCTATTAATTATTTCGTTCTCTTCTTCCTTTGGTTCGTGTGAACTAATGTTATTTTGGGAAGTGATTGCTCCTAGAAAACCTAAGATTTCCGAATGATCGTTTGTTCCCGATGAACTATTTTCTACTAATGAATTATCATTAATAAACCTGGATAAGCTATTTGAGTGTTCTGGCCGATCTTTTATCGGATCTGGATTGAGCGATCCTTTATGACAAAATATCATATCATCAAAGAATGTGTCATTACCTTTGCTTGGTATATGTAAAGTTGCTGAATAATCCAAATGATTATGTTGTTTCGGCAGTTGCCGTATTGTGCTCGCGATTGGTATGAGCCAATTCGATAAATGCGCAAGAGTGACAATCTCGTCTTTCTGAATGTTACTTTTGTATACAATCCAATTAGATTGAAGGTGAAATGGCATTTTTCCAACCAAATCATCAATAAGTCGATGATCGTACAAATATTCCTTCTTTTTCATAACCTGTATGTTTGTTACAAGATTTTCAAGCGCTTCGCTTAGTTCGGGGATTTTATTATTTTCCACCCAAATTTTTGTAACATCGTTCAGCAACTCCTGATAAACGATTTCAGGTCTTCCGTATAATTCCTCCAACCTTTTAATAATCATATTCACGTTTACGGGATCCAGAAAAAGTGATCTTACGCTTCTTTCTGCGTCTCCCTTAAGATATGTTTGAAGGCGATTCAAGTTTTCTAAATTACTGAAGCCAGCTTCCTCTGAGGTTTCATCAAATGCCTTTTTGAATTTAGGCCAATCTTTTGCTCTTCCATCGAAATATGGAAGTTCTCTTAATGTTGTACGTTTGTAGAACATATTATCGTTCACACGATTTTGCTTCAGTGCTTCAATCAAAGCCGATACCACAGAATTGTGGTCTTTGGGAAGTGGCATATCTTGCGAAAAATCCTTACATTTAATACAAATGTATTCTTCCCCGTTGGTTGGTTTCGTGTTTAACTTAGCACAAGCCAAGTGAAACCATCGGTCACACTCTTCACACTGGACCATTTTTGATTCGGAATCATCTGCCTGTGTACACAGTCTGCAGAGTCCGGCTTCGTTATTAACGAAGTACTTCTTGCTCTTTAAACCCATTTTGGTGTTGATTGATCTTCCTTCTCTGGTTTTAGCAACCGAAATTATTATGCAACTACTGTTGCTCAAGGTAGCGCGTAGGTCAGTTTTTTAATAACTGAAGGATTTATCCCAACAGGTAGAGTTCGCTTGTTCCTTTTGCCATAATCCTTGAAATTGAACGCCTTCTCTGTGGACAGGATCGTTCTTGTAAAGTTACTCTCTTTACAAACTGGATCGAATTTTAATTCGCATCCTCTCCGGTGCTAAACCAATGTTAACGAATAATAATTCGTTTCATCTCTGGATGATAAGGAATTCGTCTCCTAACTGGAGCTTCAATCTGACTGACGAATGAGAATTCGTTTCCTCTCTGGAGCCACCAATGTTGACGGCGGAACTCGGGCCAGGCCACGCGAAGGAAAGGCCTTCAGTGTCCTGAGATCCAACCGAAAACAAATTTATATAAAAGATGGGTTTCTGCCCGAAAGGAGTTACCAAAATAAATTGTACATTAAACCTTCGGCTAGTGTTCGCGGTTCGTGGGAACCTATGCTTCGAAAGTGGCACAATTCATTCAATAACTTTTCGGATGGGGGCAGAGGGACCCGGATGAGACCTAAAGAAAAAACCTAGGAAAGGCCAAGACGTTCAAGAAAATCGAGACGTTTTCCGTTCAGTTTCTAAATTAGATCTGCCGTTTATTTGACAAAATTGGTTCTTATATACTAACATTTTTGATGGTGTTGAACGTGTCCGTACACGTTGTTTAATTGTATTGGTGCCAGTGTGCTTTATGTTTTCGTATGGTGTTTTGTTTATACTTCAATTCCACGCATTCTAGATTGATCCTAAACTAACTTGAAATTTTATGACCGTTTTGGGTAGATAACTGAAAGAATTCGTTACATGCACATATGCATGTTTTTCGTCCTTCATGCATTTTTCTCCTAATTTCTGTCTGCCTACCGGATGCACCAGCTCTAAAATATTTTTATTACCCTACACGTTGTTCGAGTGGCTTATGCTTATCGATGAGCTCAAGAAACGGGCCGTTCCAAAATTGTATGTTTATTTAGGCCAGCGATCTCGTTCTCATACGATAAGTTACAATAGCTTCGAATTTTTACCCATGCTTAGCCGTTGCAAATGAAATATTGCGTTGCAATTTAAATCTCCTCAACTCAGCCGTTGCAATTTAAAAATCGCCTCAAACCTACCCGTTGCTACCGCAACACATCAGCTCATGTGAATGGCCTGTAGCTTTTCCAGATAAGCAGCCATTGACTTCAGTAATTGGGGGTATATTCCAGGAGAGTCTGACAACGTTAACCATTTGAATAAGGACAAATTCTAGCATCGTTTGGTGAATATTTTGAACGAAATGCTGTACGATATTATACGTACTGCAATGAATTTGAAAACCGTCCACTGGCCGTTTTCAAATACATGAAAGAAATAGTTGACATCAACTAAGTAGAACATAATTTAATCACTTAAAGATGCTGTAGACCGAAAAATCCGAAACCGAAATTTAGCCGGTCTCGTAGTACAGTCGACAACTCGTACGACTTAACAACATGCTCGTCATGAGTTCAATCCCCAAATGGACCGTGCTGCCATACGTAGGACTGACTATCCTGCTATGAGGGGAAATCAATTAGTCACTGAAATCCAAGCCCACAAGTGGTACAGGCAGGCCTTGACCGACAACGGTTGTTGAGCCAAAGAAGAAGAAGAAGAAGACCGAAAAATCAAATTTGGTTTGATTATTATGAGATAAAAAAGTGCATCACTTTTTCATTGCCACTCTGTAGTATCAATGCATTAAAGGAACACAGGTTTTATTGTTAACCTAGTCTACCAAGATAGTTTTTATTCCATCTGCAAATACACTTTTTAATTCGAATTTTTGAAGCATTTTGGCTTGAAAAGTTAGAGTTTAAATTTTTTTCCTCATTTTCATAGCTTACGTGTTTGTATCAATCTGGTTACAATTATTTTAAAATGTAATGCTTTTTCTATCTTCTTTCATTTCAGGTAATTGAAATAGATCCTCCCTAGCAGACAGAAACGTAGTTGGTTGTGCTGTAAGTCAAGCAAAAACATTTTCAAACATTTCACATTTCACTCTACCACAAAGTTCAAAATCGATCCGCCAAGACTGATTTTCAACATCCTCACACTCCCTCATTCTCCTTCGTGAAAAGCTGCACTTCCTTCCCCCATAATGTGCATATGCAAAGCGCCTCCTACCTCTCCACCAGTGAAGGCGGTCCCGTTTTCTTTGATGCAAATTTCCCGGATCCTTCCGGTTTGGCGAAAGATAATTCCACCCGGGTCTTCTTGCGGCCTTTTTGCGTCTGTAACGCTCTCTCACTCACACTCTCACACTCGCCCTTAAGAGGTCAATATTTGCGATGGAATTTCACCTGGCCTGGCCTGGCAGGGCGGGAAGATTTTCCACGGCCCACACGGGCCTCGCCTCTTCCCGGGAAAGCCCGATCGACCTCTGTCGACCGCAGACGGAACGGGCTCCTGCATAATCTGGACCAGATGCTTTCGCTAACGTGGAAAATATGGCGGCTCCAACATCTGAGCCAACATCAAAGGCACGCGTTTCTGATACATTGCGCACCACAAACTGTGCTTTTGCCGTCGTGTTCCTTAACACGGGAATGCTGACGACGGAGGGATGAAAACTTGTGTGCAACCGAATACGACTGTGGCTCGGGCGGGCTTCTTCGTTGGTATTTGAATAAGTCAGCCCCAAAGCGGGGAGCACCGGGGAAAGGGTGAGTAAGAAGGGCAGAGATTGTTTTAGAGCATGTTTTTGCATGCTCTTTGGATGTTTTGGTGGATGCAAAATTTCCAATCACGCTTCCCAATAATGGAATGATGAAGCGGAACGATGGTAGCAAACCCACAGCAGGAGCTTTCTGGAGCGGCTGGAGAGGGGGAAATTTGAAAGCAAACACTCTCACATACGTACATTGCAACTCATCCATTTGCAAATCGCTTCACCGGACCGAACCACAAAGCAAATGTGATGCGCTCTTTCGCTTCTTTGCAGCAAGTTTACCTTTTGGGGGAAGAACTTTGGCCCGGCCACGTGCCTGAAGGCTTGTTTAAGCCTCTTCACGCTGCTATCGAGTTCAAAGTTGCACTTCAGACGCTATTTATACAATTAAACCACACACTATGGGTCGGGAAGACGTAGCCATGCCAAGCGTTTCTGTATTATTATTATTCAAACAATAAAGCACATCATGACGAATCGTTCTGGCTGGCAACGATCAGAGCAGCTTCAACAACGTTAAGGAGCTCATGAGCCATATTTTCTTTCGTGTTTTTGAGTACAAGCTCACAGAAGGAAGAAAAAAACCCCAATAATCGCACAACACAACCGTCCAAGTAAACATCGTCGAAGAGACGAGCATCAAAATCAATGCTTAATAAAGCAGAACAATCCGATTTGCTTTCAAGTGAAGATATTTTTCTCTCCTTTCCCCTCAGGAGAGTTGGAATTTCAGTCGACTTTTTGTTTGGTGAGGTGGGAATTCTTGCACATGTTCCTTGCTAGGGTGGTTTGATTTGCTACCAGTAAAGGTAATGATTTGATTTGCCACAAATCAGAGCGTAGGAAGAATGTTTCCAGGGAAATGTGTTGCTTGAAGCGTGTATCGTGTCGGGCAAATTAAAGCCATTAGTGTGGCGGTATCGATTTTGTACCCAATAATTCTACGACCTCTTACACCCATTTACACTTTAAAACAGATTGCATGTGAGCTATTCCCATCCGGTGCGGGGCATTTCAATTGCCACAAACTGCATCCCACCGCGCTGCTGAAAACACTTAGGCACGTTCTCGTCCTGTGTGTGTTTGTGTTTGACAGCTGGTGCCATTGCATCGTTTTCCCACACGTTTTAGCAAAACACACTCACGCCCACTCGGGACAGTCTCGAGCAGCACTACAGGGCCCTAACACTCGGCAGGCTCTGCTTCAAGATGCAACCCGAATCCGACCCGGTGTTTCGGGTTGAGTGAAGCGTCTATGATGCACGAAATCATAACAGGCTCCGCGTCAGAGTACGGAGCGAGAGGGAACGATACCAGCCACCGGGATTTTTTTTACATGACCAACGTTTTTATTTTGTGGCGAGTAACTCGTCCAAAATATATGTTTGCAAACTATTCCAGCACGAGCACATGAATTCGTAATACGGCTAGACGGCTAGCGAAGCTTGCTCCAGCCTTTTCATGGAGTGAAGTGAAATTGTTAAGCCCACAGAATGTACAAAAAACCCGACTAGCTAGCACGGTTTGGGTGTAATTTTCTCGCGCAAGGTTAAACTTTTGTGCACTACCCGCAGGCAGCAGCAGCAGCAGCCAAAGGTACTGTGCTACATAAATTAAGCCCTGGCGGAGGTGAATTTCACCGGGGAGCAATACGTGAGCCACGGTGATCGTAAAAATAAATCCAATTTTCTACCTACCAAAAACCGTTACGCCCGGTACACCCAGTACGATGGCCCCGGGATGATTTCCCTTTATGGCGAAGCGTGTGCGCAGGGTTCTTAACGCTATTCTATGGTTGTTGGGGATTTTTAAAGCATTTTTCCTGTTTGTTTTGGCGCTCAATAATAGGAGGAAGGAAAAGTTTAAAGAGCAAAAATTAGATTTACAATCCTTTTCGGGTAACAGTTTGTAACAAATATTTTTCAAATGGCATTGTCCCTGCTGCAGGAATAACGCTTTCGTGAAAGGGTTTTCTCGTACCACTTCAACATGCATCAGTTTTGCCGGATCGATCGATCATTATATTGCTGCCGTGAGTGGACGGATAATCAGGAGCTGGTGAGATACATTCCAGCCCAGGCCGACAATCGTCCCGTGCTTGATTGACCAGGAAGCTAGTGCCAAGCGGTCTGGGCGTCCCGATGTCCTGATGAGCACCGGACGAGCCGACAAACCACTTTCACTCATCCCTGGACCGGGATTGGAATGCAGCTTTGTGGACATACACTCTATAGGCAGCTTGCTTTCGAAAAACGGCAAGCACCATCAGGTAGGCTGTTGCAGTTGTCAGTGACAGGACATTCGTTCGTTCCATTTTCCCATTTTCACTCACAATAATCAAAGCACCGCGGCACACATGGGAAGAGCCGGGGATGGTCTGGTAATTGATGGTTTGTCGGTTTCATCAATGCAACGAAAAGCAATTAAAACCTCATCTCGATGACGATGTTCCTGCTCTCCCGCTGTCCCGCTGTGTCGAAGTGGTGCTAATGTTGATGAATACATTTTTTAAAGGCCTCGGTTCGCATTCGGCCTAGAGTACTGAAAGCAAAATAACAATAAAAAAAGCCTTTCAATACTCCGTTACGATTAGTGTGACGGGGTGTAGCTTGTACGAATGCTCGGCCGAATCAAGGGGAATGTCGGTGAGCGTTCGGTGCGAGGCTCGATTGGAATTGGAAAATAGCAACCGGAATAAATACGGGCGATTGATTAGTTATGCCATTTGGTCGGTCGAAAGCAAGCACCGGTCGGGCCAACGATGGTAGGTGACATTGTGTGAACTGTTCCAATTTCTGCAATGGTTTGCAATCGAAGTGGATGGGTTCGTTCAGCCAGTCAACTAACGATCTTGTCATCTGGTCCTGTGAAACAGAATCGGGCATCATTTTTTTCGAAATAGCTTTTCACGAGCTTTGATTAAGGACGTGACACGAACAACTTTTGAAAAATTTACAGAATACAATGAAGATTTTTTCATTAAAAACGGACATAACAGCAACAAAAAAAAAAAGAATCGTCGTGGCCACATTGTTTACTTTTTGAAGCATTCGTCGGGATTCTTTTTATCTTTTTGTAAATTTGTGTTGCCTCTATGAGATGTTAACGAAATTTTATAACAAAAAAAAAAATCGTTTTCTGACAAAATTTGATTCCATTATAATATGTCCCTCTTCTGACATAAGTGATTTTTTTAGGAATAGCGTATTCAACCCGGTCTCGTGGTACAGTCGACAACTCGAACGACTTAACAATATGCCCGTCATGGGCTCAATCCCCGAATGGACCGTTCAATCCCCACCATACGTAGGACTGATTATCCTGCTATGGGGAGAATCATTAAGTCACTGAAAGACAAGCCCACACGTATAGTGGTATTGGCAGGCTTTGACCGACAACGGTTGTTGAGCAAAAAGAAGAAGAAGAAGAAGTGAATAGAAAGGATGAAGGGTATTTTTTGTGAAATATATCAAGGATTTTTAATTATTTTGTTATAATTGTTGTTCCAAAACACAAAAATATTCTAATTCTTTCTGCCATTCGTTATCCATTTCAACACTGGAACTTTAAGGATTTGTGATTTCTATAGTCTGGTTAAGTTAATATGCTCTGAAGGACTGAAATATTTGATATGGTGACTGATTGTTTCGAGACAGTTGACATTTAGATCTATTTTGATTTAGATTTATTTATCAAATTAATTCCTAATTTAGAGCGTATCGTTGAGAGTTTTAATATTTTTTTCGTGAAAACACCAAAAACCCACTTTTGTAGTTGAAAAACCATTTCGCCAAAGTTGAAAACCTTCTCAACATGCCTCTATTCCAGTGGCTACGCACCCTAAGGATTTTAGACGCGTTTTATGACTTGAGAGATTTTGTGCCACCGCCGCTCTTAAAGATGAGACGGAATCATCCGAAATTGAAGAACATTCCTCCGACTTCTAATCCTCCCTTCAAACCATACGTCATTAAATAGTTAAAAGGCTTTTTTGCACACAAACACATATAGTCCCACACGCAATCTTGACAAACACACATCAAACAGCGTGTTGGATCATTCCCCTTCGCTGTTAGTAAATGATGCTCCATCGGAGATAATTAATTCGTTTCGGTTTTCAGCTGACGACTATTGCCTGCTCTAGTTCAGCAGCAGTCAACGGTGACGGTGTGACTTTGTGGTTCAATTTTTCCCAAATCCCCCCACCAAGCGGTGGCAAATATATTCGAGGCGTAGGCGTAACGTTTCCACCTGCACACACCGCCAACAGTAGCGCTGGATCGATGCTACTTCACTGCGTCGCTAATGGAGCTTACCGTGTGCCTTGCAGGATTTAAAGTGAGCCGGTTTTGCTGCATGGATCGCAGAATCGATTCCTCACCGGCCCCGGAGTTAAGCATCGCATTGCCCGCGGGGGCTTAGGACCAGGAAGCTGATACTTTAAAGTGTGGAATAAATTGGTCGACCAAACCCGGTACGGTTCCGTTTTGCTTGTGAGCCGCCGCCGACGCTCGTACGTCAGGCTCAGCAAGCGTTAGCGCAAAAGCACTTGAGCCCGCGCGAACCATCTCCGGGCCGGGTTCGTCCCGTGCCGGGTGGTTCGCTTTCGCCCGATGTTGCGTACTTTAATGGGATTGCTAATATTTAACCGCATACGTACGTTGCAGGAAATATGCTAATTCCCCGGGCCACGCGCCACAACAGCAGGAGGAGGTAGAATTTTAATAATGCCTCCGCGCTAAAGCCTCGGCTGGAGCGTCGAACGCTTGAGCGGAGGGCAAAACGTTTGTGCCCAATCCCTCCTGCCACCTCCAGTTGCCGAGGTTTGGCTGCACATTATGGCGTCGTTGTCGGGTGGTTTGGGTCATGCCGGCGTAGCCTTTATTTTAATTTGATTTTCGCGCTAAGAGCCGTAAGCGGGCGGCCTGGCGCTTGCGTTAAGAAGCGAGGCAGAGGAAACGGCTAAAACAGGAAGAACAGTACAAAAAAGGCAGACAAACGTTAAAGCCGGAACTTGAACATTGCCGTGCCTTCGCCCCTTCCAAAAACCCGAGCCATAGGACGCCATGTTTATGGGCCTAATCTCTATTCAATTAGATGGGTGTAAGTGTAAGTACGCGGTTGTTGTTGTGCGTAGTGGAAAGCTTTGCCCACCTTCAGCCTGCTCCCTCGGAATGGCGGAAGCATTAATGAGCCCGTCCGGATATAATCTCACCGATTGCGACCGGCTCGGTAGGGTTTCGTGCAGAAAAAGTGGGAAACAATCCCAGCGAAAACAGCGAGGTTACGTACAGTTCGTGAGCTTAAACGGTTAGCCGGTTGGAAGTGATGTTTGATTCAATAACGTTTGATAGCATCGAGCGCTCCGGGGGCAGGATGATTCTTTTTAAATCGGTTGTGTTTTTTGTTTGTTTGTTGAGAGCGTCAAGAGACTTGATTGTATCAGTTTCGTGTCCTGATGATTATCAGGCTAATGAACCGTAGAGCAATGTGTTTGGGAGGTTGTTGGCAGGAAATAATCTCGTTTAGTTTCATTTCCTTAATTACTTTAGAGATTAGTTAAAGTCACGATGGAATTAGAAATTTGACAATATCATGTTTGGTTTAATGCTTGTAGGAATGCTCATAATTTGGTTCATTTTTAATGTTTTTATAGGTAATTTGAGCCGATTGACCTTATTTGCTTCTTTTATTTTATTTTTTTCATGTATACCTACATAAAGCGCATTATCTAGCAGTTCAATATGTGTACAGTATATTTTTCACTTTCGTAGAAAGTATCTTTATTTTTTTAATCATTGGTTTAATTATTTTTTAACCATTGTAAACCAGAATCAGCTTAGTAGTAAATTAAATCTTAGCATTTTTTAGCAGTAATCTTCATAATCGTCCTTAATAATCGGCATTATTTTCATTATTTTGATTGGATCTTTTTTCCCTTTATTCTAAAAGTTTGCAATTTAACTTTGAATGCTCATTAAGTTTACGAGAATTACGATTACGAGAATTAAAAAATCTCGTCGTTACTATTGTATTAAAATAGTTAATACTTTTAATGTTGTTATTTTTACTTCTATTGTCAACTTATTTAACATTTTTTTATCATTTTAGTTTAGATTCCAAATTAATAGTCCGGCTGTAATGTCATATTAATGAATTTAATGAAAGATAATAGCAAAATCGGATACATGAAAACAAAAATAACAATTTATTCTATGTATCACCACAACAGCATTCACTTTAAAAATGTCCAATTATGACTAATGCCTTATTTACCACTTGCTTTTTATAACGTCTATTTATTACATTAGATTGATTCATACTTATTAGAAATGCTTATTAGCAGTCAAATTACGCAAATTGCGCTTTTGTTCGTCAAACAGCATTATAGCATACTTGTAGGCGCTTTGTTCAAAAGATGTCCAGGTATTTTACAATTTAGTCTACCTTCATTTCATTTTTGAATATATTAAACTATTTGTAATGTAATTTTGTTATTACAAAAAAGCGTAACGGAACTTGTCACCTACAGCGGAAACAATTTTCCGACAAAAAAAAACAATAAAAGTACTAATAATAACCAAACAAAAGAAGAAAACACAACCCTGACATGACACACCGTTTCACCGCGTAAAGTGGTCGATTGTCTTTTTTCCTTAGTTTTGCAAAAAGGGCAGTAAGTTTTAACGACACTGCCGAAGCGATAACCATTTCATGTTTCGGAACGTATTCCGCCTCCGACAACCATTCCCCAGTGCGAGTGCTTAGTTGTTTCTCCGTGGTAATATGCTCTTGCGTATGTTTACGAGTGTTTAGAGATGCACCGTACCAAATGCCTCCCACGCGATCGGTAGTTCTTTTTAAGGGTGGTGACGGTCTCCTCCCCCCCCCCCCCCCCGCCCGTCGAACGTTGCTTGGTTTGGAATGATGTTTCCCAAGTTTAGCGTTTGACTGTTAATGTGCGCCCATAAAGCTAAAGCGTTTCGTCGAATCTTTATCTGCCTGCACATGGTTGCTTTCGGTGCGGAATCGTTGATCTGTCAACCGAGGCGACGACGGCGGCGGTGACACCAAATGGAGCAAACATTTAAATATTCGCATGCAATTGGCGATTTCCAACTTTGCGGCAGCGTCGAAGACAGTCATCACCATTGTACGGTGCGATGGGAAGGAGAGCGGGAGAGCAATGGGTGTGGGAACACTTTAGAATTTTTTCCCTTCCACACATTGAGCCCTCGAGTCCTTTTTCGCTTCCTCGCGTTTCGCTTCACGATTAATGCAGCGTTACGCGAAGCAATCGATGGAGGAGCAAATAATAAATACGTATTTTATGATTCGCCTTAAATGGGTCGGAATAAACGGCGAGAAGCGGGTTGCATACTGGTAGGCGAAAAGCGTCCCGGTCCTGGAGAGCGTGCGGTTGTGCTGGTCCACCGTTGTTGTGGTTGTGGTTCCACCAGGATAGAGCCGAAACCCGGAAAGCACCGGAAAGAACAATTTTTGGGCCACCATTTTTATTGCCGTAAACGACACATGGTGGGTAGTGTAGAGAATAAGTGCACCGCACGTCGGTGTCGGTGTTTTTGGGAACCGCCGGCAAACCACATGTTTCGTGGTGGTTAAATGGTTTGCTCGTAACATGCGGTTTTTGACCTACTCACGTGTGGGTAGGGAGCATGAAGTTAAATTATGTATTGAATTTTTCCATTAGAACTCCTTAAAAAAGATATGTCTTGAAGCATCCAATTGATTGTTGAATGTATCATTCTTATACCTATTTTTCATATATTTTGAGACATGTTAGACCCTCAAGACACCTTCAAAACAATTGAAGCGAAAATGAAGAGATATCACCATAAATCCTGCTCATTACAGCCGCGTGCTCTAACACGCTTCACCATTATCATGAATTGAAGGCTTATCGGAAGAGAAATAGACATCTTGCACCGTGCCGCAGGCAACAGCGCTTCAACCATCCCTGTCACAGTGTAATGTGCGGTCGTTATTTCCGCGGTATTTGACGCATCCCTCCAAGGGGGCTGGGGGCAGCAATTTCCCTTCTGATTTGCGACTGCAGCTCACCCGAGATTCAGGCGCCATTAAAGGAAAGAAAAGCAAATGCTTGCTCCCATCTGAAACGGCTCCAAAACGACCACAATTCAGGCACTAAAATTCACAGACCTTTCCACCGTTCACCTCTCTCCCGAACAAGACAAAGAAAAGAGCCTCCCCAAAGGTTTGCCCAGCATCCCAGGCACACTGCAGACTGAAGCACTCTCACAGCCAGCACACAGCCAAATGCAGCCAACGGCATTTGCTTAATGGTGCGCGAAGCAATGGATGAAGAAGCCGTCACGGTTTCGGGGGAAATAGTTTCGCAAGCAAACGAAACGAAATAAAGCGAAACATATGTTTCGGGTGGCGGAACCAACACTCGCCCCCGCCTCACATTGGAAGGTGAAAGGTAAGAAAGGGTCCTGGAGAGAGTGAAAAAAGGGACACGCAGAGCAGAAAGCGCTTCCGTACGCGGGCGTGCTGAAACCTATTCGCGATTTAAGAGAGTGCTTTTGATCTTCGAACGATTCCGAACGACCGCTGCGCCAAACTGCTTTCGCATGCAATTGCACCGAGGAGCAAGAGCGGGGGTTTAGCGTTTTCATTTTTTTCGGACAATGGGGAAAAGGATTTCAAGTAATTTATCGCTGCAAGTACAATAAGTTTTGCTCGTTTTGTTTTATTTCTCACGAGCAGCTGTTTGAGTGCTTTCGATTCTGCTTTTTTGCCTTCTGTTCCCCGTCGAGGAGGTAGTAGCGTTACAAATGAATTTATTTGTAAAAAGTTTATCTTTTTTTCTCTTCAATAGTATTACTTCAAACATTTTAATACAGTGAAAATCAACATATCACCATCGGAAAAGCAGTGTCTAGTTGATAGCATAGTAATATGCTAATAGGAATCCTGTTTGACAAAACGGTGCAAGTTTTCAATTGCTCGCCTGTCAACGGTGCTATAATCGCCTCAAAATCGTAAGCGCTACCGAGCGCTACATTACTAGCAAAACTTTTCCATCAAAGTGGATGTCAGTCAGATATTGATAGAGCCTACACATTCAGGTCAGATGGTGGGGAGGCAAAGATGTATTTTGTTCCGTTTTTATTCCGCGCCAAATGTAGATGAATCAAAGCGCGGCGGAGGTGAACCAGGGGTGAACTGGCCGGTGGGGAGGTGGGAAACCTGTTTGGCTAATTGAAAATATTTCGACATCGCGACATCCCGGACGAACAATAACAGCTTTGAACAGGGTCGGTGGGTGGACAGTACAAGCCACCATCGAGCCCGCGTCGCGATGTGGTGGAAAATGCTTTTCGTTTACTTTGTTCACACTGTGCGGATGGTACTGCTGGAAAGAAAACTTTGAACGGTTTTTTTGTTGAGTTTGCTGTATTATTTGTCCTTTGATTTTTATCTCGCAATGTGGACAACACGAAAGGAATACGAAACAGCAGCAGCAACAACAAAATAGCGTCCCATTTTTTGCAGAAACTCCCACCCCGATTGGGAGTTGGGGCAGCCTTGCAGCGTGGCGGACAGAAGTTTGTTAACGAAAGTAATCGCCGTATACAGATGATGGCTATAGCGGATAACATGGATTGGCTGTAGGGGAAGGGAGAAAGGAAAACCATTAATTGGAAAGATGTTTTCTGTGGGTTTTTGTGGGAGGCAACAATAAGGGGGTGGGTTCTATTTATTTAGTATTTTCGAACATTTTTTTGCGAACTGCTCTGCGCTTGCTGACATTGGCAAATGATGACAATTATTAATCAAGAAACAAATTGGACCAGGGGGAGAGATTGGTGTTTTGGGTGGTCTGTTTGCGCTCATAATTTGGTGGTTTTGGCGAAACGGTGATCGAAAGTGCGATTGGTCGTGGTAGATGGAAATGGACAGAACAAGTTTTGAAGTATGGCGCTGGGGACGGGGATGGAAGGCCGATACAGATATCAATCAACTTGCAAAACTTGTGTTTGTTTTTGGAAAATGTTTCAGTGACTGAAATGTATATTTTGTCAAATTGCGTTGGGTGAAACAAGTGCCAAAAATGGTTTCATCGGAAAGGCGCAGCTGTGGCATATCCTACACCAAACACCCAACGAATCATTTGCAACTAATTTAAATCGTAATTGGCCTACATCGTAGGACACAACTATTCTGGTCTCATCTAGCAATCTCATTGCCAGAGGAATTGGGAAGAAATGTGTAAAACAGTGAAACAGAACGTGAATGTATACAAACCAAGCCAACTATGTTGAAGATACTCCAACAGTACTCGTTATTCAGAACGGGCTAACCGTACATAGCCAACCGACCAAGATAATTATGACGAACGTCTTTTCAAAACACACCATGTAAAGCTAACAAAAGGACCATGCATGCACTGCTTTATTTGCTAATGCAGCTATACTTCTGCTTTCATTGGTATATTCCCACAATAAGCTTATTTGTGAATGTGTCAACAGTAAAAAATGAGCTCCTAGAATGTGCCGAGGCCTTGCGATCGTTTTGAAAGGCAGCATTGATGTTTCTTTAGGTATTTTCCCCCTGCTTGTATAGCATTCCTGTGTTGATGTTTTGAAATGTGTAGGTTCTCTTGATACGCACAGACAAATATGTATCCACGGTTTTTTTTACATAATTTACATTTAGCTGTTGAAGTGATCATTTTAATCTTAAATTGGTTTGGATGTTTTGTTTATTGTATCTATAGTATTACATAACGTCAAACATTGCATATATAAGTGGAGTGAAGGATGATTTTAGTTTAAAGTTAAACTTGCAACTATATATATATTTTTGAATAGCTTGTCAAAGTCAGATTGCAAAAGTAAGAAAATAATTTTTAATTTATTTATTTTCTTCATTATTATCAAAGTAAAAATGATCAACGCATCAACAAGTATTTAAACAAAACAAGGTACTAATAATATTTTAAAGTTTTTAATTCTGCTCGATGCGAATTTATCCATCAATCCGGATAGTCAGTTCTACGTCTGCTACGGGGAGAAGTTTCATTCTAGATTAGAACTTACGACACATTACGCTCCTACGACACATACGACATACGACACATCGTTTACATATGATAGCAATAAAAGAGGACCCAGATTGCTTCCTTGTGGTTTTGTGAAATCCTAAACCTTTAAGTTTTGTATGATGGTTGTACTGTAATAACATGTTATAATATCCAAGTTATGGTTTTGCTTAGTGGGCACAATTGCAGCCAATTTAAACAATATTGAAAGCAGACCATTGGTTTCTAAATTTGCTTAAAATTATGGAATAAAGAGTGGTGGCAGAGAGTTAGTTAAGAAATTCAAATGCTTCAAAGCTATACAAACGATGTTATCTTGTTGCCGAGTTCTCCAGTCCAACTATCAGCTGGAAGGATAATCAAACATTGTCTGTCTAGTTAGAAACTTTATTTATAATTCGAATGCAATGAAACGATTACTATGAACTCTATCTTTTGAAAGACATCTAAAATATGGGATGTCCTCAACTTTTGTGAGACAGGCTTTCATGGACAACTGGTTTGCAGAGTCAAAAAGAGTATTTACAATCATTTCAACAATAGTTCGTAATGAAGTTTTACTGAGCCCACAGTTGTTCAATTTACTTGGATATTATTTTCAATATCCTGCTTACGGAGAGCAGCTTTTTGATTGAATATGTGACTGGATTTATTCATAACAAATTTCAACTAAACGACACGACGGCACATCATTTTTGCAAAGAAGTTTTCACTACAAGACCCCGAGCACACCAATGTCCTCTTGTAATGGGCTAGGTCAAGTGGGAAAGCCACCTGTTGACAATGGTCATCCAATCAGTTCCGGAGAATTTATGCTTGCTGACCTTTCCATACAGACTGTCCATACTGACAGTTTGCCATATGCGTGGGCTCTCAAAGAAATCAAAGCTAACTGTCAGGCACAAGACTCAAACAATCATTAAACGTGTATTGAAGCCTTTCATTTTATTACATGGAAGCGTTTGGCTTGATGCAAATCACTTCATTACGGCCAGCTTGACACAGCCCCGCGGTACCGGGCCTGGATGGTGCGGAATTCTCTGGGGAACAATTGGTGATCGATTTTTTCCGAAGGAGTGGAAAAGGTCCTTCTGCAGCAGTTGTCATTTGAAGAGAGAAAAAAAACCCACCGGAAGCAACGTTTGACTATCCCTCGTACGGGGAGTGGATTCCCTTCTATTGGTCCCAAGAGAAAAACGCTATTCCCGTGTACGTTTTGGCGACAGCATCGAGAAGCTGCAGTGCATCGATTTGGGGCAGCACATGAATGACACCGTACAGCGTACAAATCGAGATGGGTGTAAGAATATTCCACCTTGTTTTTTTCTTCTTTCTCTCTCTGTATTGCAAAACCAACTCGAGTACGAGGCACGATTCTTTGCCACTCTTCCATTCCGATCAGCCCGCTCTAAGCTACTCCTGGGGGAGTGGAACTTCCCGGGAGCGTTACTGTCAGCGTTGTACAAGTGTGCTGTGTACGAGCAAACGAGAAACCCAGGACCAGGGACAGGGCAAGAAGTACATAAATGTGTCGCTTTACCTCGACCACACACGAAGGTATCGATCGATAGAAACGATATTTTCGATGGCATCACAGATAGACATCCAGGTGGTGGGCCAGAGGGCTTGGAATCGTTACACACAGTGCAGCGTATTTATTTGGTTCGTTATGGCGACAGCCTGTACGTTGGCAGTGCTTCCGCCACGAAGAAATTCTCGGAACTATTGAAGGTTGATTTTTTCGGTGAAACTAATTCCTCATCTCTTGGATTCTGCATTCTTTTTGCTCCTTCTTTTCGTTTGGTACCACTCCACCGGGACGTGAACAAATCCCACATACTTGCCGCAAGGGAAAAGCGGCGGTATAATAGATAGATCCGCTTCGATTGCTGTCCCTGTAACTGTTGTATCTTTATTGAGCTCTCCTCTTTCCCAGCAAACGGGGCACTGGGAAGGGGAGAGTATATATATTCAAACACACTGAACCGTAACCTGATGAGCTTGAAGCGCTTTGTTGTTTACAGTGAGCGTTTGAACAGGAGAGCAGGAAATAAAAAAAACTCCCCCTCTCAATTGCAAAGGATGCAAAAACACGAAGCGAAATGACACAAAGCGAAGGCATACAAAAGGAAAAAAAAAATCTCTTGAGCTTGTACTAAAAAACAATCCCTCCCTATGCAGCACACACACGCCGGGCGTATCAAAATGGGGGGCGATGAAAATGTGTTTTTAATAGTACCGCTCTTCACATGATTGATTTATGTGGCGAAGGATGGCGAAGGCGGTTGTTTGTCATAACGCTCTCATAACCACCACTCAACGAGCGACGACCGATAACACCCATCACCCCTCCCATGGTTCACGGTCCTTTGTGCGTGCGCACGTGTGTGCGTTTTTACACTCGATCGTGGGACGCAATTTCGAACCGTTTCCCCTGCAGTGCCGGTGAAGCTTAAGGTTCGCTAGTCCTTTAACCTAGACCGGGAGGCCCTCCCGAGCAATTATATCATCAATATTGCCATTCAATTCAATGCACAACCCCATTCCACCCGAACCTGTTGGGTCATGCGTGAGGAGATGTCACCCAACCGGGTTCAGCTTGTTCCCTTTTTTCTGTTTGATCCTTTACGTTCTATCCATCTCTGTCATTCGTTCCTGCCTTTACCCTTGCGTGAGAGCTCTTCTATATTTAATGGGTACATCGTGTGATTGCTCGATATTGTGCTGAAAGAGGGAAAATGCTCGCTCGATGGACATAATTTTCCGAACCGGGGGGAAAGATTAGAAGGACACTCTGATGACTCGTTTATCTATTTTCAATTGAACTCTTCTTGTGAGTGTTTGATTCTTTCTCGAGCAGACGATAACATGTATGATAAAAGAAGTTTCTCTAAGCGATACAACAAAATGATATTTAATACTGGCAAGTCTTTTAATATTTACGCAATAATGATTATTTTTTCCATTATATGGTAAATAAAAAATATGTCAATATTTGCGACATGTGCAATATGGCAACAAAGGATCAGTTAGAGACTAGTGTTGCTAAGAAAGGAAGGAATGCTGCAGTGAATGTTGCAACTTGCAAGAGTTCGTTTATTGAAGATTGTTTAATTATGTTGCAAAACAATTCCTCAGAAATGTTGAAATATTTTGATAAGTTTATAACCTTTTGGCGACTGGCTGGTATGTTGAAAACATGAAACATAAAATAATTTACCATTTTATTATTAAAACATGAATAAATCCTGCTAAAAATTAAGTCGCTTTCGATCCGAAATTTTCGGAACCAACTCTGGAAGCTAGGTCCGATCAGCATTATCCGGTGTTGTCCGGAACGGTCCGGAATTAGAGTAGTCCGGAGTCGAAGTTATCTGGAGTCAGAGACAGTGCCGGAGACGGCAAGTGCTTTTATCAGAAACAAAAGCCTGATAATGAAGATCATGCGCAAAGCAATGGATGAAAAAATGAAATGCAAAATTTGAATGCAATTCCGGCATCAGCCTAACAATTACCGATTTCAGCTTGATTCTGATTCCGGCTGACTCCGTCTCAGTACGACTCCGACTCGGGTTGAAACTACCGGTTACGATTATGCCGGAGCCGAAAACCAGAGTCGTGTTGGTGTCATAAGTGCGCTCTAGCAAGCAAATCGCCAGTTTTCACAGGGTTTTAATACAACTCATGGAATTAAGTACGTTTCAGCAGCGCATCAAAGCTTCAGAAACTCAATGCAACTCAAGGACATTACATATTTGCTATTTCTGGTTCTGGGGATCCTTGGTTTACACCAAACTGAATAAATATCAAACTCTAACAAGCAAACGCTTGTGCTTTAAGCCAAAAAGCTTATTCATTTAAGTTATTCGATGAGTTTCGAATGATCGATTAAAAATAATAATAATATTGTACAAAAGCGTTGATATGCTCCCATTAGTTGGCGCCGTAATGAAGTAGAATGAAATGAAATCCACTTCACCAAGCGCGAACTGATTTCGACGGTATAATCTTACTGTCTTTAAGTTTTCCTTTCCCTTTACAATTCTCCCTTGCTCTTTCCACTGATCAAAGCGAACGCCGTTCCAGGAAGGCAGACAATGCGCCTGCCTTCTGGTTTTTGTTTTTTTCTGCTCTCCTTTCGCTCAAGTCCACAATAATAAGAATGCTGGCCCTTGTGACCATAGCGTCGGCTAGGCAAATCTACCGGAAACCGGTTCGAAGTCGACCACTCACTTCAAAAAACCCTTATACCGACCGTTCGGGATAGTACGCGAAGTATGGAAGTTGAGGAAGATTGTACACGAATCAGGATGGAAAGGATGGAACAAATGGGGGGGGGGGGAATAAAAAAAAAACACAACACAACAGTCCCGGACACCCGGACAGGAAGAGAAGGAGCGTCTACGACAAAATAATATGAATTTTAATATCTTAACTCACGGCGCACGAAAATCGCCACAGCAGGGTTGCGCGAGAAATTGCCCGGCCCCTATTGTCCGGTGAAGCGGTGCGGGATTTTTCCTCGAACACGACCGGTACAAGCTGGTACACGCTGGTAGAGACCGAAAGCAAGGGAGCAAAAAAAAAACAAGGGAGTAAAAACTCATCCACTGAACCGAGCGATGGCGACGAAGAAGTTTCATTTCTTTTTTAAAAAATAAATAGTTTGGCATGGCGTCCACTCCACACCGCCGGGGCATCGAACAGCGTGTATCAGAGCTTGTGACCACCAGACTGGAAGGGGTTGGTGGGTGGGTATATAATAAAAATATTTTATTCATAGGACAAGCGGTGAGAATATACATTAGTTTTGCTCTTCCCGTGGTGCATCTGGGCCGCAGGAAGTCCTGTGATTGCGAGAGGATTTGGTGGAAGGAGAAGTGCGGAGAATGAGGAAATGAACGAGAGAAAAATTACCAATGCTGATGGAGGAGGGAGGAGGGAAGGAAACTTCCACTACAACTGCGCTTTCAGTTGCAGTCGAATAACTTCCGAAAATGCCTGCCAGCGTTGCCCTTGGTCTTTGGGAACACTTACAGACTGAGGAACGCTTCCAGTCGCACACCGCAAACACCGCAGACGGCACTGTGGCGCTTGAACTCGCGCTACAAATACACACACACATACACCTTTTTTATAGGGAAAGCCACCACACAGCGGTAAAGACAAATTTTGAACGTCCTGCCCCGGAAGGAAGTTATTCTTCCAGTGGAACAGCGTGATGTCCGAGCGCGCGTGGTCAACTTCCCTTTGGTGTGTGTGTGTGTGTGTGTGTGTGTGTGTGTATGAAGCGAAAGCGGCCCCCTGAGGGCCTTTGCCACAAACCCCGAAGGCACCCAATGGTGCCAAGTACGTCCCTTGGTTCAAAAGTTTTCCGTCCGTTCCCAGGCGACAAATTAAATCGTCATCATTAGCAAACGAAAATGGAACGGTTGCGCTATATCTATCTTCCTCCCTCTCTCTCTCTCTCTCTCTCTCTCTCTCTCTCTCTCTCTCTCTCTCTCTCTCTCTTTCTCGCTTTCACTCTCTCTTTCCTCTCTCTCTTTGTCACTTTTGGGGCAGGACTTTCGTTACAACTTTCAAGTTGTCCGGGGTAGCACCATGGATTAGCTGGGATGTTTGGATCGGTGTGAGTCTTTCCATGGAAACAGGGCAAGAAGTTCCGAGCGCACATCCCACACCGGTGTGGTTCGAAGATCGTACAGATAAGCCAGTGTCGATGATGGGACGATAGGTCGTAAATTTCTGTCCGTCCTCGGCTCGTTCATTAGCATGCAAGTATCGCACCACAAACGGACGGTCCTAAGTTCGCGTTCAAATTTCGCTCCTGCTGCGTTCCGTACGCGGCCCAACAGCGCCCTACGCGGGACACTTTCGCGTATCGATTCTTCGGTAATAAGGTTCAATTACCGGCCGCCGTTCCGTATCAACGCCATGCTGAAGGTTGCCGTAGGTTCGCCTTGAGTGCTACGAAACTTTGGCAACTTTGTCGAGAGGTCTGCTACGACTATCGCCGAACCCCGGAAGTGGCCGTAAATTGAGCTCCGACGGTAATCCTCTTCAAGGCTTGCGAGACTCACCCGCATCACTTGCGAGAGCACACATCACATGGTGGCGGTATGGTTTTTGAGGTTACAATCTTCTTGCCTTCTTGTGTGGAAAGTCTTGTACGGAAAATCGAGGTTTTGTGGGTCGTTCTCGCACATTCGGCAAGACATTGTAACAGGAATCTCTAAACAAGTGTGTTGGAGGAGGGTTTTTTTTCATCGTAAGTGTGTAACTAAAGTACTTCCGCACTCGTCGATTTGGAGTGATTTCCAACGCAAGAACGACACACACACACAATTCTTCTGTATATACACAAACTCTTGTGAAGCGTTGGCTCGATGTGATGTAAGCAGGAAAAGCTTTGCAAATGGCGAAGCAACTCTTGTCACCCACGGTTTTAGGTTTAGTGGGTGTGGATGAAGCCGTCGCTACGTACGCTTAATATCTTATTCATCAAAATGTTGACACATTTTTAATATAAGAGCTGTAACCGTGTTCTCAACATTCCGCCCACTGTACGTCACCGACTCGTGACGTAAGTGATCAAGTATAAATGGGTGAAATGGAGCAAAAGAAAGAAACCCGCAAGAACAACGCGAGAAATGTGCACAAATGCATCCATTAGGGAAAGAACACAAATGAAGCTATCGGTGCGGTGAAAGTTTCCCTCTTCCTTCCGTCTTACCATTCTTCAGTCCTTTAAGACTTCTTGGAGCGAGAGATGGTTGAAAAAGAAAGATACTGCGCTAATGCTGCGGGTACAGCCATGTGGACAATTTCTTCGTGCGGTAGAGATAACCCATCCTTCCGCATCATGCTTCTCAGTCCTCCGGATCAAGTCCTCCGCTTAGTTCCAGATTCCTGACGACCCAAAACCCCTCTCCCCCCCCCCCCCCTTCGCGCAAGAGCCCGTGGACAAGTAGCCGTCGTACGTTCGTCAAAATGAAATGCTCAAGCATTGTTTCGTGCCATGTGCCGGTTCGCTGGAGCATAAATTGACACGCATCACGCTAGACGCTCGTGGTATGCATGGGGCCCGCCCGGAAGGCCGTACAGTGCGCACAGAGAACGCGAGAAGGGAGTGAGAGAAACAGTCAAACAAAAAAGTGAAAGAAACGTTACGTAAAACATCAACGCGAGCTTTTCGGGCCGGAAGAACGGAATTCCTACCTTTGGATGAGCTAAATATAAACCGTCGTTCCCCGGGAATGGGAAAAAGGTTCTCTTCATCAGGCGAAGGATGAGCTCGTTTCTGTTGCGAGAAATTGCGGCAGGTTTGTGCACTGTGTGCCGTCCGCCCCGTCGCACCCTTTTGCGTTTCTTGTCTCGACAATAAGACGAAGGTCAAACGGGATTCAGTAAAGAAGGCAGACCTGCCCGTTTAAACCCGCCTAACGGGTGGTTTGCTCCCGTTGCCTTTAAGTGTTGCCTTTTTTACACACTTAATTTTATCCGGGAACCGCTCCAGGGATTATTCCGTTTTATTTTCAGGTGAAGTTATGTTTGCCGCATCAATGCACATGTTTGAGGGTCGATTCCGGCTTCCGGTGGCAACGTTTTGGGGCAAAAAGAAATTTCATTAGCATGTTTTTTGGTGTGAATAATTTCGCATTTTCGATTGTTTGATACTTAGAACAGGCGCCTAGATGACTGCAATCAGCATTACGGTTGGTTGTTATCAGGGATATATAGGGCTACGGTCGAATCTTTCTATAGTCAAAAGGTGTAAGTAACTAATAATTTTTTTTTTTTCAGCGTAGAACTGAATACAGGATGTTCCCACTCAGTTTCGAAAGTAAACGTTGTTATTGATCGCGTGCACGATGTTAATCCACATCAATCTGATACATCATTTTCAGCATCATAATTTATTATTTCTTCCGCATAATTTTCAAAACTTCTCAAGCTGGATTGAGTTTGAAAGTTCTTCATGATGTGCTGAAAATCATGTGTAAAAACTGAAATTTAATTATGAAGCAAAAACTCCATTTGGAAAACATCTTGGAGACGGTTAATACAGTCGTTGCCACCTAAATTTGGCTCTAAGACATAAATGTTTGACGGTGCGCATCAATGTTTGTCACCTATTTTTGACAGTGCGCATACATTTTTGACTCTAACGCACCTATTTTTCTATGTAAGTCATCAATTTTCGACTCTTGATGACTTAATTTTACATGATAATTTTACAAGGTATAGGAGCAGTTTTGTGAGAATTGTAATTTTGAATCACATAAACAATATAAAAACCGTGTAATTTGATTTTTTTTTGAGGAAAAAATAACGAAATGTTATAAATTCAAAATACATGCGAATTTTCAACCTTTCACTTTCTCTTGGGGTTTTTCCTGCTCTTTGGAAATCTTGTTGGCTTTTTCCGGTACACAAAAAGGGATGCCGTAGCATTGTTTCTAATTATCGTGGGATAACCCAAACTTGCGCCACAGCCAAAACTTTTGAGCTATGTATCCTTCCAACCATACTTCATAGTTGTAGTTCCGCTATTAGCCCTAAACAGCATGGTAGGTCTACTTCAACTAATCTCATGTCTTTTATTTCCAATATTTTTAGATCTTTTGAGGCCGGTACCCAAATTTGATGCAATATACACCGACTTTCATGCTGCTTTTGATAGTTTACCTCACTCTTTATTATTAGCTAAATTGTCTAAACTTGGTTTTGGTGATGGCATTATTAGCTGGCTGTCCTCATATTTAAGTAATCGATCATGCAGGGTTAAAACCGGGTCGTACTTATCTGAGGAGTTTTTTTGTACGTCAGGTGTCCCTCAGGGTTGTGTGCTAAGTCCACTTCTGTTTTCTTTGTTCATCAATGATGTTTGTAATGTTTTACCTCCTGATGGTCATCTCCTTTATGCGGATGATATCAAAATCTTTTTACCTGTGTCCTCTTCTTCTGATTGTCTGAGACTTCAGCATTACCTCAATGCATTTGCTCATTGGTGTTCATCCAATTTACTTCGCCTGTGTCCCGAAAAATGTTCTGTTATTTCTTTCTCTCACTCTCTTTCTCCTATTTTATTCAACTATACTCTCTCTAGCGCTTCCCTCTCTCGTGTTATGTCCATCCGTGACCTTGGTATTATACTTGACTGTCGTCTTAACTTTAAACTGCAGCTTGATGAGGTGCTACTAAAAGCAAATCGAACCCTTGGGTTTATCTTACGTTTTACCTCTATTTTTAGAGATCAAAGCATCCTAAGAATCCTTTATTGTGCTTTGGTAAGGCCTATTCTTGAATATGCAAGTATCATCTGGAATCCTCCCACTATTGATGGCTGTTCGAGAATTGAAAGCATTCAGCGCCTCTTTACCAGGATTGCCTTTCGTCGTTTGTTCGGTGCTGCCTCACTACCTCCCTATGAAACGCGATTGCAGTTATTCAATCTTCACTCCTTAAGCTTCCGCCGCCAAGTGTTTCAGGCTTGTTTTATTGGTGGCTTATTACTTTCTGCTACTGATGCTCCTGATTTACTCTCGTCCATCTCGCTGTATGTTCCCTTTCGTTCTCTTCGTCCACGTGATCCTCTGTCAATTGAAACACGTCATACTCTTTATACTTTCAATGACCCTCTTCTGTCCTGTTTCAGGTTGTTTAACCACTTTTACTATCTCTTTGATTTCGACTCCTCTCTTAACTCTTTCCGTAACCGTATTTTTTCTTCTAATTCCCTTTAATTATTCTCCTTAGTTTTCTATTACTCTCTTTTTTTTTTTGTTTTTGTTAAGTTTATGATAGTCTCTACGCTCTACTCTTGTTTTTTTTCTTTTCTTTTTTGCTAGGTCAAGACTAGGTTAGTTAGGCTTAGTTTTTCATGAATTTTTTTGTTTATTTGTTAGTATTAAATTAGTTTTAAGTCTATTATATTTAGCCTTGATGGCGGATATTGTATGAAATAAATGAAATGAAATGAAATGAAATGAAATGAAATGTTTTAACTCCATAAAATTTTCCAATAAAGGCATAACAATTATTTTATTTTGAATTCTATCAATGCAATTATTCATTACTTAACTTAATTTCCGTCATTTCGGAACAAACAGTTTCAGAAAAAAACGTTAAATTTTGTAAATAAAGCGATAGACTCACAGTAAAAAATTGATACCTTAAAGGCAAAAATCGTGATACGCTGTCAAAAATTGGTGCCTTCGAGAAACAAATGGGTGATTTAGTCAAAATTCAGCGGTAGAGAGAGAGAGAGAGAGAGAGAGAGAGAGAGGGAAGAGAGAGAGAAAAAGGGAGAGAGAGAGAGAGAGAGAGAGAGAGAGAGAGAGAGAGAGAGAGAGAGAGAGAGAGAGAGAGAGATATGACAGAAAACCTCCAACGACGAGCATTATTTGCATATTATTTTAAAAAAATTTACGATATATTATTGAGGAATCAAATTAAATATTTATATAAAACAAGTTAAATACATTGCTCGAAAGTTTTGAGAATAATATATTTTAGTCCTTTTTCTCTATGGATAAGTTTTTTCTTGTTTAATATTACTTTTGTTTAACGATAAACATGCAACATTCCAATTACATACATTTTGATGCAAACAATTGCGTAAAATGCTATATTTGTAGTCGTGCATGAAATTTTGACATGATCAGTAAACCAAATTCATTTTGAGCTGATATTGAACTCAAACGAGTAACGTGATTGCACGATCTATTAGTGTGTGAAAACATTTTAAACTCCCAATAAAAATCAACCCATTAATCCTTACTCCACGGTGCGTAAAGATCCAGGTCGAGGGCAAATAATCGCTACTGCCTCAACCTCACAAACAAACAAACATTCTCCTCCTCTTTTATCATCCTCCCGTACCGTTGTAGGGCCGAGTTTAAGCTGCCCTACAAATCGTCTTCCCCATAAGCCAAATACCCTCCATTGGACTGGCAAACGGTTCAATCATTGCTCGCGCTAACAAGTAAACAATTTTCTCATCAAACTCGATTCATGCGTCCCGCAATGTGCACTGGGAAAGTGCTGCAAAAAGAAAAGAAAAAAGAAAAGCGCATCCATTCGCTCGGCTTAGCTGACACTCCAATCATATTTGGTGTACTTTATTTTACCCAATCCCCGGGCCAGTTTCGGGCCACCATCGTTTCGCCATCATTTACCAGATTGTTGGCTCAGAGCCCTTTTCCAACTGCCTACTACCTCACTCACGGGCATCGGGAGAGAGTTCGGGCCTTCACAAATCTTTCGATCCCAATTACGCCACGGAAAGAAGAAGCAGACAGGGTTGGTTGTGTGTGGCAAAAAAAGAAAGAAAGACGAAAGCTCAAGTCCCTTTTCGTGGATCATGGATGGGCTTTTGCCCGTATCGCATCGGCACGGCAGTCTCCCCCTCCCCCTTTCGAAAGGCACATTCCTTCATCACTAGTTTCCTGACGAAGGCGAACACCGTGCTTCCGATTGGGCTTTCCCCCGGGCGAAAGGAAATCGACGAGCAAAAGGTTTCGTGCACAAAAAAAATCCACCAAAAAACTGCTGAGATGCAGAAAAGTGGTTGAGAGTGAAAGGAGAAAAAAATACGTTTCCAAAATTTGCGCATTTCAATTGCAAGGAAATCCGCCCCAAGAAAGGAATGAGGTGAGCCAGAGAAAGAGGCGAAAAGTGAGCTCGAAAATCCCAACGGCCCCAACCCTAAGAACACAGTGGCACACACACACACCCAGCGAAGTCGAGCAAACGGAAAATAATCAGAGACACATGCAATCCGGGTGAGAGGTTATCTGTAGACTCATAAATCTCGCCATTACCCGTGGCGAGTGGGCCACAGTGCACAGGGACGGGGTAAAAGTTTGTGGCGCGCGCGCGCTCGGCCGTTGCTGCAACCCTGTCAGGCGTGTCGGACACATACGAGCACATACGAGCTTTCTCCACCCAAAACAACGCCACAGCACACGAGCACCGACGCGAAAGCCAGTCAGTCGTATTAGAGAAGAAATAGGGAAATTGGGGGAAGGAAAAAAAGGTTCACAGGCCGTCGGATGGGATTTTATTTTGGCAACGAACGTTGCAGCGGCAGGAATTATCTCTTTATTGCCGTTGTACAAACATTTGAATAAATATCAGTCTCAGGAGCGGGTCTGAAAAACGGAAGATAAAAATGGGCTTTTGATTTTTTCTACCCCGAGGGACTTCCACTCCTCCCCTTCCCTCCTCCTCCAACGTCCGATTTAGAATCAACATTTATCCGGAGTTTTCCGCATCCCTCGTGCACCCTGTGCTACCGAGCAGCAGCGAACGCACAGGCACGGGCAAAAATTGATTCGAAAAGGATTATGATGATTAACCGAAAATTCCACCGGGTTCCGCTCGCTAGCTTGCTTGGTTTTCCATCCTTCCGGGAGCACGTTGTGGAATGCGGGACGGGAGCTAGAAATCATACACGTCACTATAACAGCTTCTGTTCGTTATTTTTATTTGAATAATAATGAAAAATAATCGCAATAATGGGGGAGAAAAAAAGACGCCACCATAACCTCCGATACAGCGGGACGCGATAAGAAGGCTCACACCCGCGCCCGCTCGTAATGGAAACCCGAAAATCATCCACTCGATTGCCATTTGGCATTATCATTTTAATCTACAGTGACAGTTTCTCATCTGAGTGAGTGTGTGTGAGTGTGTGAAGAGGCCTCGTTAAAATTATGCAGTTGCTCTTTGTTCGGGGCCAAAACGACTCCACGAACAGTAGGGAATCCTTCCATTCCATTCGGTGGCTGTCCTTGGTCCTTGCAGGAGCTTTCTACATTCTCTCTTTTTTGTCTCATTCCCCAAAAAACAGGCTCGTTTGTAATCACATTACCGCGTAACGGGAGATATGAGAAAAGCTCTGGATTGGTAGTGGCTTGGTGCTTGGTGTGAAAATTTCATTACTGCCTACACACACACACACTCGTCTCTGCCATCGCAACGGCTGACTCTGAAGTGTTGGATATTCTTTCCCTTCTATTTCCATCGCAAGACGTTTTAAGCGCGCTTAGCATATGGTGGCAGGGTGTGAGCGCCACACGTTGCCGTCGTGACGAAGACGAAGATTCGTCTCAACCACAAGCCAGGGGAAGGATGACATACGTTGTGATGGATAAAGCACATCTTGGGCAGGAAAGCGTGGTAACAGAGGAGGCACGTACGTGTGTGTGCTATTATTATTTTATACCACAATACATACGACCCCGCAGCACAACAAAAGAAGCGCCTCCCGAGCTTTGTGGCAGAGAAAGGGGCAGCCTGTTTGCAGCCTTCAAATAGGGAATCTCAACCGACCTTTTCCAGTGTTGAAGGCGGCCCGGCTCTCTTGTCTGTTTGGAAAATGAAAAAATACACACGTAGATAATACACGCGATAGGACAAAAACGGGGCGAGAGCATAAAGGGGAAGTACGTTGTGCATAATATTATGAAAATTTATGCGATAATAAATGTGCTGAAGATGGAAGATGACGTTGAGCTCATTTCACGTCGCCCACCGACGCTTTGTCGCGCTGCTGCAGCACTGTCTAACCAGTTCCGTGGCCTGGTGTGGGCTACGTACGGGAGACAGTGGGTAAGTGGAAGGGAAGTGAATGCCTCGTTGTGGTATTATACAAACTTCCGCAATTCCCATCCTTCCCTTGGCTGTGGTGGTTGGCAAATTGTGAGGCACGCTCGGGGTTGGGTTTATGGCGGCAGTGCGCAGTAATCATACAATCAATGTGATATTATAATGGGAAGAATATAAGGAGGGCTTTGTTGGGGCTGCAAATAAAATGGGCTTTTGTGGCTCGAGTGGGCTGTGATAGGGCAGGGGAGAGGATGGTACTTCAAATAAGGAAAAGATTCTTTTGCATTTCAAGTTTGCAAAGAAAATTACATTGAAAGTAAAGTAGGACTTTCACAAATCACACTTTCAGTTCTAGCATGGTAAGAAGTTTTTTTTGTAGTTCTATTGGGGTTTCGTTATAATAATGAAAAAAGCCGATTTTGGTCATGTACATGACATTTATAAAGAAAATAACTAATTCGTTCCAGAACATTACAAAAATGATTATATTCTTATATAACAGCATACAGCACAGGAATAACAGCATACTTGCATCTTTAGCACTCGAGCAAGAGCTCCAAATTGATCAAATCATATCCGGGTCATGTTTTATGTTTCTGGATGACAGTGGATATTTCTCCATGGTGGTTGAAATAGCCACAATTTGGATTTCTACGACACTGGATATTGAAATCTCCTAAATGTTATATTTTTTCACTAGATGTTGTTCTAAGTTGTTTGAAATATGTCCGGGTCCTTCTCTTTGACACTGGATGTAAGAAGTAGTTCAATGTGACATATTTCGGTGTATAATGCTGCTCCAAGATATTTGGAAAAACCTCTAAGTAACATTATTAGACAATGGATGTTTCTTCAAGGTGGTTTAAAGAACCTCTATGTTACGTTCTATGCCACTGGATGTTTATAGTTCCTCACTGTTACACATTTCGGTACATAATGCTGCTTCAAGAAGGTTGGAAGTACCTTAATGTTACATTATTCGATACTGGATGTTGCTCCAAGGTGGTTGAAAGAACTTCAATCTTACGTCCTATGACACTTTATGTGGGAAGTACCTCAATTTTTCCTTATTTGACACTGGTTGTACCTCCAACATGATAGGAAGTATACAAAGACACAAAGTGACACTGTATGATGTTCTAAGGATGTTTCATCAAATGGAAATAATTCAAGAATCTCAAACTGATCAGTCTAAGTTGTCGCATTTACCTTGGAGAATGTTGCGTCAATCCCTCCAGATTTGTCATTTAATTTATTATAACTGTTGGATTTTTGTAGTTTTGGACAAATACATTTTTTTTACCAGGCAGGTCATGTAAAATGATATTTTTTTATATTTTACTAAAAATGTGTTACCAAATTTTCTGTGTTATTTTGGGTTAAATTTAACAAAGTAGCTTTCAACGAAGAATAAAAGTATGAAAACAACTTCTTATCCGAATATTTATTCAACTTTTAAAAAAAGTTTAGTATTTGACCCACAGTGAAAAAGATAACGGTCATACACCGTTCCATGCGAATACTTTTCGAGCTCTAGAACCCGAAGATCCAACCACAACATTCTTCTCTATGCTTTTGTGGTCACTATCCACTGCGACTGGCCGGAAGAACCACCGCCGTAGTGAAATTTTCACCAGAACCAAAATCCACCCCCAGGCCTGTGTATATCGATGCGCTTCCGGTGGTTTCACCAAAAATCGTTCTACTTGCACGCTCCAGTATCGATGTATGGGTCCTGGTTTTTTGGGGGAAAACCCCTTCGTCTAAAGTACCAAACCACCGGCCAGCGTTCGCAACACCGCCAGCTCGCTCCAGTTTCAATGGCACACGAACCGGACGTGGGACGTGAGCTCGAGCAGCAGCAGCAGCAACAACCGGGGTAACCGCGTGGAAGAGTGGGAACCCGGAGTAATGGCGCACGTGAATGTCGTTAATTTATTTGATTTATGATTTTCCTGCGAGGGCAGACGATAGCCGAAGTTGGAGTCTCCTGCCATCCTGCCGGCCCGGAAGTGTATCTTGCGCTACCGCTTGTCTCTCATTGTTGTGCTACACACTTTCTGCGCCAGAACGGGAGGGCTAGGAGTGGGAAGCAAATGAGGGGAAAGTATGCTACACGCCATTACACCGTGTCCGATCGTTTCCTAGACGAGAAGGATGTTACCACGCGGTTCGTTTTCGGGCACGGTGAAAGTGTCCCGCCGTGCCGACAGTACTCTCCCTTCCGTGTCGTGTCTTTTTTGCTTCTTTTCTTCAACCCATCAAACATGAAGCCTCAATGAACGATGCCTCAGCCCAGCAACGATGCTGCCGAGCCTGTGTTTTGCGTGTCGTATTTCGTGCGGGCATCGTTTCACGTTCCACCATAAACGAGATCATTATGCAAAATGGGAATCATCCGTGAGACAGTTCGCACATTGTCAGTTTTTGTGTCATCACTCCGCGCGCTACCCCCGGTCCAAGCTAACCCCTTTGCATCATGGTGAATAAAATTAAAACAAAAGAGCACCCGTGCTGGGACGGTCCAAGATTTACTGGCCACGATAAAGAAATTAAAGCGGACGGAAAGCTGTCCATTCCACACCAGTGGGCGTGCTTTCGCTGAGGTCTGTTTCTTCACCATCCCCCACAAAATGGTGTTTATTATTGAATTCATTTACTCTTTACACTCTGCCCGAAAAGAAATGGCCCCAAAAGTAACTGCGTAAAAGCAGACATTTCGTGGTGTGTCCATCACAGCGGGTACTTTGCCCGGTTTTTTTCTGTTTTGCACCCTTCTGCCTGGGAGCGTTTTAATGATCATCTGCGCCTAAAGATAGGCAAGCATATTTAAAAACCCCCATCCGGATGGCTTCCATTCATCCCTCGCTGAATGGCAACTTGTTCTGTGGAAGGGATTCTATGCTGTGTCGAATGTTCGGACAGGAAGAGGTCACTTGAAAAACACCACAAAATGGGGGTTATGGTGTGCGGAACGGTACTGAACGAGGGGAGGGGGGGGGACCCCTTTTTATGACATTTGTCTCACCGTAAAGTTTCTCGGTAGTGATACTCGTGTCGGTTTTTTTTGTTCCTATTTTGATGTTGCTCGTTTCCATTACTCGAACGGTAGAAGGTGATTCGTTGGAGCGATGGAATATTCCCGATTGTACTGATAAATAAAGAAAAAGGAAGCGAGCACAACGCTGGCGCCGGAAAGAAACATGAAAATGAAAGTAATAAACATTAATGCACACTCGATGATGATGCCCGACCGTTGACGATAATATGGTTTCCTTTCCCTCTGCATGTGCATGGATGTGGGGAATGGCGGGAAAAAGAAGTGCCGGCAAATTATACCTTTTTTATCGATGAAAAAAGCACTTGAGCCGTAATGGGTGAGCGGCAGTGTGAGTGCATGTGATGATCAAGATATTGCGCATTGTTCCCGAGGCTTTTTCGTTGACAAAGCGCTCAGGAGGGAGAGCATGTGTGTGACACCAGTACCGGGGGAACTGTTATTCAAATTTATGTGCCCACCCGCACGGGGAGAAGCGCATTCGAGGAAGCGCTGCTCGCTGGCATTTGATATGCAGAAGAAGTAATTTCACATCCTATTCACCCTCGTGGGGGTTTCGCAGCCGGAAGCAATGAATTGATTTGATGTGGTGTTGTAATTTTTTTTAAGTATCTACCCATCGTCACCGATTCGGTATGATCCGAAGCGGAAATGCGGCACTGAGAGGGATGATTGGCAGCAGCGAATGAAGATTACGGTTGATTGTGCGACCGTTGATTATCTGCATGCAGAGGGAGCAGGAAGAAGATACGCTACGGGGTGATGCGCACTAAAGTACGTTATTAGCTTGAAAATGATCATTGGTAATGCGTGTTGTCGCTTTGCGCAGTGTGTAAAGATGTGTGTTTCCGTGCTCGATTCTTCCCATATGACGGATTTCACAAAAAAATGATAAAGAAATTATTTGAAGTAGTAATTTGAAGCCGACATGTATTGGGCTATTTCATTTCAATGAAATTTCATTTCATTTCAAATGAAACAAATCACAACTCTGAGCAAACATATTTCAATGAATAATTTCAAATTATGTTGAAAAAAAACGCCTTAAAGTATGCTATACATGACACAAAACATAAGTTTTAACACATTAGAGAAAATGGTGGATGGTGGTTGTTAGAGAAAAAATATAGCGACAACTGTGATGGTAGCAAATCACAATAGTCACTTAATTGTTATTCAAAATAAATAATTACTATCAAATAACGTTGATATCAAAACAAAAACAAAATGTCTATGTGCATATTAACCCTCGCATGGTGATGGAAAATGTTAGTGAAAGTGTAAATAAATTTAAAAAAATATGATTTTGCTTGATTGTTTTGGTAAAAATACATTGTTGAATTGTCCAAGGCGCATGCTTCAAATATATTCTTTAAAACAATAAAAAAAGTAAATTAAAAACCAATAACGTTTGTTGCTCTCGAGATCCTAGGCCAATGACGTTTGCATTAAAAAAAAAATATGGACACACATTTTAGCTTTTTCCTGGGGCTATCTTTACGTGCACTACTTCTTCTTCTTCTTCTTCTGTGGTACAACATAGAACCGTTGTAGGTCAAAGCCTGCCTGTAAAACTAATGGGTTTGGCTTTCAGTGACTTGTTTATTTAATCATAGCAGGATAGTCAGGCCTACGTATGAGGGTTCGATCCATTCGGGGAACACCTGCACTAACGAAATGTTAATTGCACTTTCAATAATAGAATCTCATGAGTCAACGGACATAATTTGACACCTTTATCAGTCGAACTCTGACCATCATGGCCAAAAAAGTGAAGCAACTTTGTTTAGAAGCGTACGTGACCAAAGAACTACACCCCGTAGCGTCTCAATCAGACTACGTGCTGTAGTTTGTGAACGTCGTGAAAGCGTGATATAGCGTCTACATCTTCTTGACACTATTATACAACAATCAGAGCATGGAAAGAAAGCTCAGTTCCGAATGGCCGAAGTCCCTGAGCTCCAAAGGATTCTGAAATGAAAACCGAGGAATATTTCGCTTCATTGTTGCGTTACCTGCAACGAAATAGTATCTGTAAAACATTGACGCAATTCGAACATTTAAAGCGAATTTCGGCTGAATTTCGATATGACACCCATGTATGCAAACAGGTCCAAGTTCCTCAGATCCGTCCCATCGAGATTTTCTAGATCAAAATGATGCAAAAGCTCGAACAATTTAGTTGCAAAACCTGAGTAAGAAGAGATAAAATTCATAAGTAGATCTTAAAACACGCTTACACGAATGTCTTCGTCCACTATGGCGAAAATTCCGTATGACTGATGAAAGGGAGCTCGCCAGGTCGTAGATTTATTTTTGAAAGTAAGCTTAAATAATTACGCTTCAAATGATATTTATGGAAATAAATTATCTCGCTTGGTTTTTCTTCTACAGCCAGCAGAAAATAATCCATTTTCCATGCAAACGTTACGAGCAGAGAACGGACGAGGGTTAATTTTTAGTTTTCCCTTACATTAAATGTAAGTTGCAAGTGCTGCGTTATATGCATGTCATACCATTAACCATTTTCAAAATTGATCTCATTCTCTCAATTATAAATATGCTCCCTTTAATGCGTGCATAGAAAATTCATATCCTATTTATAATCCACACACTAGCCGATTACTTGCTTTGTACGGTGCACCGTCACTGATTTGTCATTTGCAGGACGCGTCCACTTGCATCGTCAGCAGACATTCATGTTGCTTTTGTTCTGCGCGCTGTGCAATTCATTTGGCGCGCACTCGAAATGAATGCACACCGCACAAATTAATTCTATTTTCCCTGCATGTGCGCCCGCCCAATTTTCGGAAAATTGCATCAATACTGACACATCACTCAAAGGCGATTAGCCAGAGCAGTGTGCTGTGACTCAGCTGTTGCCTTTACGGCTGGAGCTTGCTGGTGTGTAGTCGCATTTAACGATGGCGACAATTTTCCAAAGGCAGGATTGGTATGTGTTTATTAGTGTGATGCTACCAACTTGTCAAAATGGCGAACGGCACAGGGAAAAGAGATGAGGACTCATCGGTGGCTTTTGTTACCAATGTTCACTAGCATCGCGTACTGCGCCGGAGCAGCGACACGGAATGATAAATCGTCCCCAGATAAACCACTCCATCCTCGAATAACCGTCCCAGTTCTGGGTTGTTGCCACGATCGACGAATCACTCCCGCATACACATACGTGGGCGACGTCTTTCGCACGTCGTCGATGCGAGCACCAGCGCCTGATATGTGGCTCCAGCGCCACACGTTTGACGATGATGATTTCCATAATCGCGCCCGACGCCCGGAGTTTTTGTGATTGCCGGCATTCGTCTTCGTCCATTCGTCCTCGTTTTGCGACGGATCGGGCGCTGGCATGACGACGGCAAATTATTCTGTTGAGTTGGTTTTAATATGAGATTATAATTATACGCGGTACGATCTACACCGGTAGCGGGAACTACCGGCTCCGGCGAGCCTCCACCAACGCTGGGGTGACACAAAAGGCCGGGCTCGGAGCGCCTGCCGCGCAAGGAACGAATCTCACCGTTTGCAGTAATTCTAATTAAATAATTAGACTCCTGCAGTGCTACGGGAGTCCTTCGTAGTAGTTGGAATCCGCTTTAGCCGCTGCCCGCGCGTAGACTACCCGGGTCGGATGGGGTGATTGCGCTCCAAAAGCGATGGAGAAAGGATTTCCGCATTTGCGCTTGGCACACTTTTATTATTATACTACGCTTAATCACGTTATTTGAAAATAAATTGAAGAACTTATTTCACAGCGTTCGTACACAAACCTCCGTGCTTCCCGCTCTCGCTGCCGACCTGCCGTCCCAGGCAAACAGTGTGGACCAGGGTGACCTTTTCTGCTGGAGTTTCATGCGATGCGATTTTATGATGACGATGGGGCGGTTGTTTGGAAATGGTGGCGCACGTTCCGGGGGCCAAAATAATACCGCAACGCCGCAAGATAAGTAATTGTGTGTGAGTGTTTGTGTGTTTGGGTTGCGAAAACGAACACGAACGCTCGCGTTGAGGCAGCGGAGGGGTTTTGAACAGGGGTGATTCGCATTTGATAAGCGCACCGGGTTTTCGGGGTGAAATGCATCCCAAAACCCAACGCTTTCGGTACACCTGTGGTGCGTATTACGCAAAAGAGTAAAGCATTTATGCTCTACGTGTGAGTGTGTGTGAGTGTGTTTGTGAGCGAGTGCGGCGACGACTTCACTTCATTAGAATGAATAATTGACTTTCGCTGTAAATTGTGGCCATTATTTATTTATTCATATCACAACGCCATCGCGGTTTCGGGATTGGTGGGAGAAAGGAGGGATGGGTGAAGCGCTAGTGACATTTAAATTATGATTCATCGACTTGCCTGATTATTATATTGGGTGGGTGCGAAACTGCAGCAAGTAATAACACAGGCCTCGGTGCTTGCAACAATGTTTTCCTCCCCGGAAAGATGAACGATGTGCCATGCAGCTTCCGAGGGGCGGCGGTGGGCGTTTGGGATTAGCGCGGGATGAAACGCGGGAATGAATTATTTATGTTATCGTTGCATTTTCGGCCGGATAAGCAATCGCTCGAATGATTGATAGGGCGGGGTTGAACGACGTGTTCCGTGCTATCGGTAGGGCCTCGAGCCGTTTTGAAAAGATACTGGTGGTTCGATTTTGGCACAACTTGTTTTGATTAAAAAGTTTGTGGGGCTTTCAGCTGCCCTGGATTGGTTAGGAATATACAATTTCGTTGCTGTTTGTAAACTTTGATGTGAAAAGTTGTTTGTTAAAGTTTTGCAAATTTAAATATCTTTTTTCAGGAGAATGGAAAGTTACATAGAAATTAAATATCTTGTTTCCGTAAGCAGGACCTTCATGATTGAACTGATAACGTTAAAAGATGTTTTCAAAATCCTTCAGATATTTTGACATAATCTTTAATAACGAAAACGAGGCATCAATATACTTTTACGTGCCATGAAACGGCTAGGAAAATATGTTTACTGTATAAGATCAACAGAAATCTCCAGCTGTTATGTCGTTCGTAACAGGACTATTTCGTTCGTCCAAAACTACTTGTGAGAAACTGCTGCTCTAACTAGGAAAAAAGTGATCAAAATGAATTTATTAGGTTGGCACTACAGGTGCACCAAAAAATTAGTTTTATTTTATTCTCTTTTATCGCTTATTCACTCTTGGATATTTTCTTGGTATTGCTCTGTTTACGTGGTTTCCTTGCCTTTTTATCTCTTTTTGCGCGCACAAAACATCGCCTTGGCTGACAGTCCGTTGGAACCTTATAACAGTTTCCGACACTACTGAAAATCAAACTATTACAAGTGTTTTTTAAGCAGTCGGTTTTATTATTTAATGACGCTTAAAAATCCGTCGTGTACTTTTGTTGAAAGAGTGACCTTTTATCTGTCACTTAGGCTCGATCGGGAATGCTCGGCCCGATCAGTGGTAGATGCTCACCACACTAAACCTTTTTTGTGTTGCCCTCTTTTGGGAAGCACAGGAATTGACGCGGTGCCAGTAAATAGTCTTTTAATAATTATTAACACCAGCATTGACATTAAATATTCCATTTCTTTAGGGTATTTGAAACGTTTGCTAAGTCGCTTCTACGTTTTCTGTGTTAAGGAATTACTTTGAGTTTATTGTGTATCCGCAAACTTGAACATAGTGTCATTCAATAATATTTGTTTTATGTTTATCCGTCATCACGCTTTGTATTCCGTATGATATGTTTTCTGATTTATGAAATTCGGATCGTGACAATTTCTTGAAAACCTTTCAAACTGTCAGTTATAGTCTACATGTCTTACCACGAAGAATTCTCTGGTCAGGCAATTTCGATACCTTTCATCATCCCATTGAAAAATATTATCGTCTTTCTACATGTCTTACCAAGAAGAACCCTCTGATGAGGCAAATGACGCACCTTTCATGAACTCTTGTATTGTAATTTGGTAAAAATTTAGCGCTATCTCTCCAGGTTCCAACAATGTGGAGTATTGTTTTTCCTATTTTAGCTTAGTCAAGTCCTATTTTAGCTCTAGACAGATTTTACTGCTACTGAACTTAACTGGAACTTAGAAAACACTTTACATTCTGATTTCTATGCCCTAGGTCACGATGTTGCGATGCAATGCCTCAATGAAAGCTTAAAATCAATCAATAGTGTATCAACAAAACTGTACTATTTGCTGTAATAACTCATTATTGTATTTTACATGGATAGCGATTTAACTAGATCTTAGGATATACAAGAGAAAAGTAGACCAGAACCAAGTTTCTTTTACCCAATCCTACATGACAGCTATCATTGTCTTACAATAAAGCAGAAGAGGATCGTTTTAGAAAAAAAAAATCATTCAAAAAAGTTTCGCTTTCTGACCTCAAAGACAACATTTGACTTTCATTGACTTTATGACAGTAGTCTCATAATATTGGGGAATTGATGCATTAGTTGTTTCATATCAAATGAATCACCGAGTTTATGTAACATAAAACACTTGACGACCTAATTCATCGCAAGATCCTTTAATTTCTTATGTTTACCTCTCTTGAAAGGGCTGTAAAAGATCCCGTATCCAATATTTAAGCTTACGACTGGTAAGCAGTCAAACGGATTGTATTTCGGCTTACTTTTCGGATCGAGACCTCATAATAGTAAATTGAATGTAAATAATTTAAACGAGCAAATGCACGATATCGCTCCAAAATGAAAAGTCCAATTCGTATCATTGTAATTTGATCCCCACTGCCAAAGGTGCCCAATGTCTTGGATTAAGTTATCAAATCATCCTGCCTTGCCTGGGAAAATTCTCGCGAACCACTTCCAACCGAAAACGATAAAGCGATCACAACCAGATAGTAATCATATCGAAGCTGTACAAAACGCACCAAGAAAACACAACCATTAGACTGGGCCCCGATTGTACCGACCCAAGGATAAAGAAAAACATGCCGTACCGCGCAACCAAATTACCATTTTCACGAACTTTCCCCCTAGGCTGGCAGTGCCAACGCTGGCTGGTGTTATTTTATCATTTATTTATCAACGGTTAAAACAATACGCCAGAAAACCAGCATGAGTGCGAGCAACGTAAATGCTTGCGCCGTGCTTTTCGTTGCCACTCCGGTGTTGCTACGGTAAGATAAGAAGCTCCACCGAGAGAAAGCACACGCACACACCTGTGTAAAACTAATACCATGTTTTATTACAAACAATCTCGCCAATCCGAGCGCTCCAGCTTCCAGTTTGGAGGCCATCCAGCGTCATAAACAGCTGAACTCAATCTGTGTGCGATTTCACAAAAAAAAAGGTTCCGTACGGGGAAGTGGGCTGCAGGAACTAATGAAATAAAGTATTTATTTTTTCATTTACTTCCCAGCCTGAGAAGCGGCAAAGTGTTTTCTTCTCTGTTCGTTAAGAGGAGGGCAAATTTTCTTACCATTTAAAGATGGCAGTGTCTGCTGTTTCCTGGTAAAATGTCTTCCACTTGATTTTGGGTAGGTTTAAAAATTTGTGCCGTTATAAGCGTGCTCGAACCGTGGGAAGGAACCAGCCTCTTTATCTTCTCGAAAATGTAGATGCGTGCATGTGGTGGATTTAAATTTATCTCACACCCCGCGGTATACATGTACGGGGTACGGGTGAGTGAGCCCGAGATCCCACCAAACACGGGCTTGGCGAGGAAATCGTAGCAAACCGTGAATAAATCAAAACACGAGCTTTCCGGCTGAGCACAACCGACGGATTCAAGCCCGGACGGCTTCCTTCCGCTTAGTTCTATCATCCGTATTTATGTTTCGAAATTCCTTCTTTTTCCTATCTTTGCACTAATAGAATTGTGTTTTTTTTTGCTTTGCTTTGTTTCAGACATCACGTTTCACGGGGCGGATAGCGGGAGGCGACGCTGGAAGGATAAAACTAACGAAGCCATAAAATGAGAAAACCTACCACAGGATGAATTCCTTCGAGAGTTTCCACCATTTTCCTTACCGATGGACCGATGGATGGCAAAGTATCCGGCAGCATTGCCTGTGTCTGTGTTTCAAGCAAGCGACGAACCCCCACTCTCTATCGAACGCAGGAAAGCAGGCAAAAAGGCGGAAAGATTTGTTTTCCACATCCACAAAGCACCGCTGTCAGTGGACACAGATCCCCGGATCCTTCCGTCAGTGGTTCCGATTGCTCTTGAAACTCTCCCGGGACTGCTGTTGGGTTGGGTCACCGGCGTCCATTAATGATGAATGGTTGCTGTCCGATGTGTGTGTATGTGTATGGTGATCGGGAAAACGGAAGTGGAAAAACCCTCGCCCAGTGTACTTCCGGAGGTGGAATGATGGCTCTGATTGCGCATTCTCCTTACTTTCCTGTTATCTCTAACATCCGGAAAAGCACAAGAAAGGCCTGGACCGCGGAAATAGCTGGACACGTTCGCTGATAAGACTCAAGACGGGCTGATCGCAACGAAACACACACACACAGACCCATTGAAACATAGATCTGCACCGTACACTTTGAAGTGTGTTACAGCTGCACCTTCACCGACTCTAACACGTTTCTTTTCCACTCTCTCTCTCTCTCTCTCTCTCTCTCTCTCTCTCTCTCGCTGTGCAGGGTTTTGTGGCTGAAGTGCAGCTGTAGCGCGATGAAATTAGTGCCCGCTGGTGCGAGCTTGCAGTGAATTGTGTGAGTGTATGTGTTTGTGCGGGTGTCTGTGCGGAAATTAATAGAAAATTGCAAAGCTTAGAAATTGCAAGTCGAGTGCGCTGCAAGTCTGTGTTTGAGTGCTGGTGTTAGTGCGTTGTGTTGTGGAGTAAAATAGGAAATAGTGAAAATAATCAAAGAATGCTCCCGTTGGAAAGATGAGAAAAAATTGTCCAACGCGGTGCAAGAAATCGGTCGAGTGAGCTCAAAACCCTTCCGGCCAGAACGGGGGTTTGTGTCTGTGTGTGTGTGTGTCTGTGAGTGTGCGTTTGCAAGGCAAACCTGTGTAGAAACGGCATGAAGCGTCGTGTGACGATTGTGTACAATCCGGTGCAGCCGGGCACTCGTCACCAGCATCATACTCTTCACCAACCACCTTCCACTTCCCCTCCCGCTCCTCATCAGTCCTCCTTCCAGCCGACAACATTAGCATCCTCATCAGCGGCACCCGACCATGGCTCCCTGTGTCTGTCCTGCATGGCAACCTCATCGTCCTCCCCGTCGGCATTCCGCTTCATGAACGGCTCCTCATCACCATCGCCATCACCATCATCATCATCATCATCATCAGCGTCCTTTCCGTGCCAACGGTGCTGCTCGATATCATCCATTTTGAAATCGTCGCCGGCGTCATCACCGTCGCCGTTGAGTGCCTCAGAAAAAGCAGCACAACTAGAAGATGCTCTTAATAACAACCACCATCACCAGCACCACAAACCATCGACGGACGGGTGCTGTGCGAGTGTGGCCGAATGCACCACCGGCCGACGGCGGGCATCGCACCCGGCGGGCGACCGGGGCGACGAGCAGCGCTGGTGCATGTACCTGCTCGTCGGGCTAATTGCGACCCTCTGCTATCTGAACGGCATCCAGGGCGACTTTGTGCACGACGACATCCCGGCCATCACGCTCAACAAGGACGTGCTCGGGACGGGCCCGGTGGCGCAGGTGTTCCGCAACGACTTCTGGGGCACGCCGATGGCCGACCTAAGCAGCCATAAATCATACCGTCCGCTGACCACGCTGACGTTTCGGTAAGTTTGATTAATTATTTTCGCATGACCCTACGCGCCCATCTCCCCCCCCCCCCCCTCCGTTCCATACCATTTTCAAGTTTTGCACAACCCTCCCGCCACGTGCTGTGGATGGGTGGGAATGGTGAAAGTTTCTAACGCAGGCACTGTGCGCAACGGTGCGACCGTTGCCACCGCGTAACGCAAGCATGTGAGTGAAAATGAGGTGAGCAAGAAAAATGCCTTTGCGATAAATGTTAACCCGCAAGATCTACTTCCCATTGCCCTCGTTCGGAAGCGAGCGAGCACGTAAAAATGGAGGGAAATTAAACACACACAGCAGCAGCAGCAAAAAAAAAGATAGAATATTTTTCAACTTGCCCGTCCGATGTTCCAAGCTAAGCTTTCCGGGTGAGGCAGGGTGTACATGAGTGGTTTAAAAATAATTTTGGCTGAACGTTGCGTAGTTTTTTTTTCTTCTTTCCTATCCACTCCAGTGGTTCGGTTTGGGTAAATTTTTGAAGAAGGGTTCCGGTAATTGTTTGACCTCTGCACGGTGGCTTCATTTATCAAAAGTTTCCATCCGACTCACCACGACCACGGGTTTTTGCAGCGAGTTTTGAGCAGGGTTCGCTCTCTATATATTGAAAGGTTAAGAAATCATTTCACACTGGAACAAAAAATCGTAAAAGAATGCAAAAAGAGTTGATTATAGGCTTGGTAGGGGTTTCTTTTCCATTTCTTGAAACCACTGTAGCAAAAAGGGAATCAAGAGTGGAAGACTTTAAATTTAGATGACATATAAACTTTATAGTTTAATTACAGAAGATACATCTGACAGAACTATCCAAAAATAAAACAAATATTTATGCTGATCACATCACCAACATAATTTTACAATGTTTAGTCTTCTTACGTTTTGAATTTGATAGTAAGATATCTGTTGGATGGCCTTGAAGAGTTTTTTGACTTGATTTTAATACGACTTGGCTTAGCATTATGCACGAACATGCCGGGATATACTCAGGCTCTCTAGACTTAGATATGAGATATGAGATATGAGGAACCCATGATGAGCCCATGTTATTACAGGGTTTCGAATCATATAAGGGAATAGTTCAATCACTTAGGGGAATGTTGCAAATCGGTAGGGGAATATTGCATGCAAGCTGTGGATGTTTGCAATCACTTAGGGGAATGTTGCAAGCGTTCTGTGGAGCTGTCATCAGACTGTGGGTGCCGCTGTAAATACCTTAAAATATTTTCGTCAATCTTACTAACTTATCATGTTTAATTATGGCTCCACAGCAGGATTTATTTAATTTATCATGTGTACAGCAGAATCCCACACGAAAACAACTCCAAACGATGTTTAAAAAAAAACATCATCGGTATCAATTCGTAGCTTTTTACACCGACACCCACAGTCTGATGACAGCTCCACAGTACGCTTGCAACATTCCCCTAATCGATTGCACAATTCCCCTAAGTGATTGCAAACATCCACAGCTTGCATGCAACATTCTCCTACCGATTTGCAACATTCTCCTAAGTGGTTGAGCTATTCCCTTATATGATTCGAAACCCTGTATGTCATACGAGTGGATGACTCAATCACAAGACCGCCAAGGATTGATTTCGCTATGGCACTTGATGAATTCACCATATTCTGTGAGCCTTGTTAAAATTGTATGCGATTCAAGTAGATTTTTTTTCTAAAAGAAAGCTAGTATTCCATATTTTCAAATAACTTTTACGAACAATTAACAGAAAGTTTTTTTGACTTCTTTTTACAAGACAATTCTTGCCAACAACTATTAATTTCGGTTATGAAATTCGCGATGTCACGGAAAGTTAGTTGATCGGTTCAGAAAAACTCTGTATACGGGTGCACAGTTAGGCGTCAGAATTGTAAGTGTTTATTTAGATTCAAAATGAATTCTTATATACTAATTTCTTCAAGTTCTATTGTGAGAAGGTTATTTTCTCTTCCTTTTTCGCATATGTTCGAGTCGCTAGCCTTTTCCCTTTTCGCCACGCCTACGCATTCTTCTGAGAGGTTTTCTGGTTCTGGTGTGCTGTTTTATGTCAAGCGTTATCCTGAAGGAAATGTGATCCCTTTTTTATTGCTTTCTCTGGTGAGAACAAATTGTTGCATTGATTGCAGGCGTTGTGGTTTTCCCTTTTTGGCGTAACTGTACCTAACACTTGAATTCTGTGGTGCATGTTCCGGATGTATCGCATCATTGACAAATACTTGAACTTATTGCTTTTCGAATTCTTTATCTGGCTAATGTTATTGACCCATCTATGTTTGAGTGATTTTTAGGTTTAACAATTTAAAGGCCGTGAGAAAAATGGATGTAGAATTTTCCAAAGCTTCTCGGAATTGGTCTAGCTTGGCACACGTGCATGCTGTAATCCTAAGTTAACCGTTATAGGTTCGAAACGAATTGAAATAATTGACTGCTATAAAATGCAAGTCAAAATACCAGATGGCCCTACTTGCAGGGTTTAGGATTACATTATGTTTGTCTCCTTCATGGTACGTCTGTTCTCGAGTACGTTTGAGTACGTTACTATTACTATTTTATTCTGGTTATGGTTAGAAAGAAATATAAAAAAATTGGATTGTCGCCTTCGCAACAACAACGACCTAAAGAAGCATGTTTATGTAAAATCGGCTATGCAAGTGAAATATTAGCTAAAGCGAGCTGTAAAAGGAGTTTAAAGTTTAAATCCAAGTAAACTTTTTATTCTACTTTTTCTTACTCATATTGTGGTATATAATAGCAGTTGTTGTCGACATGCCACAAACCGCTGATGGTTGCAACCAATGTTGCGAACGGTGAAAATCGTCGACACAAAATTTTATAAAATGATACTTTTTGAAGCATCGCATTCTAGATTCACGCTTTTATTCAACAATCACGGAAAAAATGTCGCTTGACACGATGATATTTTTCTGGTACAATAATTTGAATTTTTGATTCTTCCGAATTTCAAGTGAACTAGATCTTCTTCGAAAATGGGTCCTTTTTTCATTTTGTCGCGTTAATTTCAATACTCTTGTAAGTGAACAACATTTTTCTGGTTGACTGAGTGAAAACATCAAGTGGTCTAATAGCTAAGTATCGGTAAATGCACGATTAACAAGTTCTGGCGTCACATGAAAAATGTCAAATGACATTAATTCTACTCTTTTTGCTTTTTCATGTCATCGCAAAGCATTGATTATTGTTGCACAAATGATTGTCGCTCTTGGAAAGTCGTGTCATGGTAACCATGAATATCATGATCATTAAAATGATTTCGACAGTTAACAACACTGGTTGCAACATATCCCTTCTTCTTTGGCTCAACAACCGATGTCGGTCAAGGCCTGCCTGTACCCACTTGCGGGCTTGGCTTTCAGTGACTAATTGATTCCCCCCATAGCAGGATGGTCAATCTTACGTATGGCGGCGCGGTCTATTTGGGGATTGAACCCATGACGGGCATGTTGTTAAGTCGTACGAGTTGACGACTGTACTACGAGACCGGCTACAACATATACCATAGCAAGATATTTGGTATTATGTATTGAGGGTTCAGTCCATTCGGGGCTTGAACCCGTGACGGGCATATTATTCAGTTGTGCAATATGACCATAAACTCATACTGTCTGTTTGTAAATTATTAAAATAATAAACAAGCCAACAAACCCATCACCATCACTAGAAAAAAAAACAAATCTTGTGTAGCGTATCCTGGTCACGGCACCAAAATATAACGCCCTTTTCATTGGATTTAAACTACAACATCGAATCAACATTATAGTACTTTTTCAACGCGCTTCAATACTTTAAGTTAGAAAATCCAATTCTCATACCTCTTCACACAAACATCCACACACCTACGCCTCCATAGCGCACACGAATCAAATCCAGTTCACTGGGTGTGTAATCAAAATGCATGATGCTTGGTGAAGTGAACAGCGAAAAGCTCTTCCAGCTTGCCGTCCCGAAACCGGTTGGCACAGTTTGGCACTACACCGTGCTTCTTGGAAGGTGTTGTGTGTAGCACGCACACAGTCACACCCTCTCAAACACACACACAAACACGTCTTGCAAAGACGTGGTTCCGGGTATGTGGCTTTGATTGCACTTGAACCAATCATAAAACATGCTTCTGGTCGTTGCAAATATCCTTGACAAATAAGTAAACATTTTTATGAGCCATTTGACCGCTCCTCGCCCCTCACTCGCCCTGCACCATGGTGGCATAGTGGCACCATACAGTGCAGTGGACGAGTTTCAAGCCAATTCCGGTGTCAGCACTGTATGCGTGCGTGCTTGTGGGTGAGTGTGTGCCGCTCTGAGATGGATATGATGAGGTTGCACAATTTCCTGCCAGCATTCATTCCCGGGCCTGGTCGGGCCGGGCGTGTGTGTTTCACTTCTCGTTTTCTTACGTGTTTTTTTGTTCGTATGGGGGTGTGCTTTCTAAAGGAAGGCGAGTAGGGCGAGCAGCCGACGTCGTCACGATTCGATTTGATTTGATCTGATTGCGATCCTGGTGTAAGTGTGTGTACCGATTCGGACAATCACCGTCCCAGATGAGGTTTAGCGCTTCACTCCACCGGTTCCCCTTAAACGCTCCAACCAACTGGGCCGTTGTGCAAGGGTAAGCAATTTTTTCACACTCTTCGAATGCTGGTCTAGGTTGGAGGCACTGATATGGAATATCATCGGCGAGCAAAAGTTATGCTATGTGGTCTGGTATGCCGTCATATGCACTTTTTTCTCCGGCCCCAGTCTCTAGCAGCAAGTCTGAGCAGCCTGAGAGCATTGTTTGCGTGAAGATTCTGCACGTAGCTTTGACTCCCACTTGCTTGTTGAGGCGGATGTGTGTGCGTGTTTGTGTGTGTGTGTGTGTGTGTTGAGTCAGGATCTCGTTTCTACCTTTGCGTTCATGGTCTGAGTACTGAACACGATGGTCGTCTGCTGCAGGGACCTCATCCCCATGCACGGCAACCCAGGCTCCCGGAATGGAATTTCTAGCCACATCATGGTTGCTTCTTTTACAGGTTGGTGTTGTCGTTGTTATTGTTGTGTTGCTGCCCTATCTTGCATATCGTCCTACACTTGTAGCACACCTACGAGCCCGGAGCCTCGGGTGGTGGAAAGATGAGAAATTTGAGCAATGGTAACGCAATATTTACCGTAAATCTCACATCCTCTGCACATCATCCTCCAGCCGGAAGTGTAGTGTAGGGGGACATAGCTTTTTTGTTGTTGTCGAGTAGTACGAGCTATCGAATAGAACTAAAGCTGCATCAGGGACTATTGCAGTTTAATAATGGACCCATTTTTAGTAGATTTTTTAGAAACGAACTACCGCAAGAGATGAAGATGAATGGTGAGCCTTGAGAATGAATGACACCGTTCTGCCGAAAGCTAGCTGTGAATGACATTTTAAAGCTGGTACGTAATTGAAGTAACTGATTTGTTATTGTTGTTTTGAGTTTTGAGCTTTGGCTATGAGTGGAATATGATATGAAATTTAAATTTTCAACTCCATTAAGGTGAATGAAATTGAATTTAAATGGTTTTGCTCAATGCATTAGCTTGTAAAGACCAATTTCACTAGTAAACCTGCTAAAATCACCCACACCCTTTCACGCTCTCGCACGTTATGAAATAAAGAATGAGAGCCCCGGAAACTTCATAATGCATACTGTCGGGCCTTATGCTGTCTTATCCTTCCCCGAACCATTCCCATTTCCGGCTGGTTGTTGCGCCCAGCAAAAGGGATTAGTTTTGGAGTCTAATTGGATTATGAGTTGTACTTGTGTTCAATGAAAGACACACTGTTGTATATGTGTGTGTGAGAGTTTTTGCCGTTTCAACCATGTCGGAAGATGCGCCTGGACAGGTAGAACCGGAAAAGGGCACAATAAAAGCAACTATCACGCACGTGTAAGCTCCACAACACGGCAGATCATTAATGGAAACATCCGTACCGACTGGCCATTTTCCTTCCACTTGCCCACCTTCACAATAGAGTTTGAAAAGAAGGCGGGGAGCCCAGTACCGTACCGGTTTATTTACGGTTTAAACATTCCGCTCGATTTCTTTACGATAATTATTTCGAACCCGATCTACCCTTCAAGCGCAACTAAAGGCACCCCACCGACGTAGACAAAGATCGACCAAAACCTCGTTTTAACACACATACACACCGCATGGTCCCTTTTTGAAGGGCCATTTTCGGTTGGAAAACGGACGGGTGACGGCCCTGGTGGTTTAATTACCGAATCCAAACATGAGGTCCGCCCGGCAATAATGAAACTTTCTGTCGGAAAATGCCACACGTTCTGCGAAATGGCGCGGGCGGAGATATAGCTTCACCGTGGGAAAAGAGGACATTTTGTAGGCAGCGAGGTGAGGCGTGGGGAGCAGGGAAAGCCCAACATGACTGTAGGCTAGCGTCCGCATCCGCTTTCAGCAGCTCCCGCATCGTTATGAAGGTGATTTGGGGCGTGCTGAAGGCATAAAGAGCGAGTTTTGAAGTGAGCCGAGTAGAATCAACGTACCCGTCGTATGTGTCATTTTAGCCGTTTCATTAGGTTTTGATAACCCGACGGTGGTACCGGTGGAACACTGCACGTGGGGAAGGTGAATGATGGCGCAAAAAACATCCACCCCTTTTCGGTACCGAGTCGGAAGGTCACCGATAGACCGGTACGCATGCAGCACATACGCTGCGCGGTACTGTACTCGACTGTGCTCAGCACACCGTGTGTGTGTGGGTCAAACATAATTTTGCATTATTTATAAATATGCATGAAAGCTTTTCCGCTGGTGCTGGTGCGAAAAGTTTTCGGTGCGATGATAGAGAGACACATGAGCACGGTCACTGTTGGACAGCCGACGTTTGGCTTTGGTCCGCTCTCAACGGCTCAACCTCGACGGCTCAACCAGCCTCGAAAGCTACCCAGCCGCAGCCGCTTATCGAACCGCCCGTGTTTTTTGGTAAACCAAGGATGTGCGTCGTTGTGCGTGCGAGTGCTTGTGTGTGCTTGAGCATACACAATGTGCAAGCCTCATTTATTCCGATCGGTCGAAAAGTGAATATCGTGGTTCAAAAATTATTATAATGAATGGGCCCGGGCCCGCGGAGGACACTCTAGAATGGGAAGGAAGGGCACAAGGACGGACGGGGACGACTAGTCTCCGTGGCATAAATCAATACAAGTGCACTTATTTTCATGCAAATGAGCCTACTCTGTTGCTACTTCTTGCAGCTCGCTATGTATTGCGTGGATAATGAGTGGAATAATATATGTGTGTGGCGAGCAAGTGCTTCCGAATGAAATATTTTGACTTCGAAAATTGACTTGGTGGGGTATATGGGAACTGCTGAACTGCTGACTAGATTGCTCTTTGTTTACGATGCATTTATTGGTGTTTACAGAGAGCGAGAAAATTATTGGATTTATATTGAAATTTGTAGAACGAGCAATTGAAAGCATATTTGGGTCAATTGGACCCAGTTCCTTATATATCTTCTAAATTTTTGTTTAAGTATGCTACAGTTTTTAAACCATTTAAAGCCCTGTTATATGTAAATGTTTGAGGACTTTTAGACTTATTATTGGGGATTGTGTTTTTATTTATAATTTGGTTTTGCTCACAATCATGACCCTGCCTAGTAGCGATATTAAAGTTTTGCCGTTTTGAAGTTTGTTTGACTGTTTGTTATCCGGTTTTGTTTCGTGGTTTTCAATGTTCTGTCCCAAAAGAATGTTTAAAAGAAAGTATTTACTTTAAAAACAATAAGAACAATTCCGTGAATAACTAAAACATTATAATTTTGTGAAGAGATTTGGCTTAGCTCTAAAAGGCTTTAAAAAGTTTGGTTTACATATACAATTAAAATGATGTGCCTTGCAGTCTTTATCGAACTAAGGTTAAAAATTCTGAAAAAAAAAATTTATTGGTTTTAAATACGATGTGTAGTATGTAGCACTTATGCAGCTCTTGATCAGTAATGTAACAAACAACTAACTGCCTTTAGAAAATTCAAATATTTCAATAATTCAATATTTCATTCAAATAAAAGCTGTAAAATCAATAAACTATAACACACAGTTAAAACATTCCACTATGATCTTTGCATAAGACTTGATGAAGCACTATAAGAATCTCTAGTTTATTACTGTTGTAACAATAATTTCTAAACCTTTTAAAAGTCCCAACCGGTAAAAATGCAATGCAAACGCCATAAAACGTCATCCTCTGAAAAAGCGATGCAAACTGCTCAACCTTTCATTATTTTAACTGGTTTTTAAACCTCCCAAACCCGGTGACACTTAACTTTTGAGTGCTTTGGAAAAAAGACCCACCGACGTAAGACGACCCACGCCCTCATACTGCCATAGAGCTTCACATTTCCACATGACAGCCGAGCTTAACCGATAGCATCTCTTAATTACACCCATCAAACCCCTGGTGACTCGAATGGGTTTTTGGGTCCATAAACTGGACTCCATTTGGTACGGATCTTGAGCGTCCATCAGCCTACGGGGACGGCACCACGTTTTTTTACGATCGGCTTTTCAGATCCTTTTTTTAACGAACCTTTTGATCAAAACAGTAAATAAAAAAAAGATCACAGAATTGGAGTCTGCATCTTCTTTTCTCCGCCACAAAACGACTCATTCACTTGCTCATTGCGGTGCGAGTTGCGAAAAGGGTTTCAAAGTACAGCCCCTAGGGGCAGGAGCTAGAATGCATTCGAAACACGGTGACGACGCCGACCAAGTTGGTGGTTGGAAAAGTCACTTGCTGCCAGCCGAAAGTGTCCATATTTATGTCAGCGTTCGCTTATTGATAGCCTGCCCCGTTTAAGAGCCTTTCGAGATCGGTTATCGGGCCCGGTACCGGAGTGGAGCTTTGACAAACACACACAACGGGGTCACTTTGCGAGCGGAGATGGCTTCTTGATGCAATTTCATTTTTAAGGACCTTTTCGCAGTTGGTTGCCGAGCCACAGCAGCTCCTGTCCTTCCTCCCGAGGCGCAGCTCGCTTGATCGATCGAAAATCGATCTGCCAAACCCCCCGGACACTTTGCACTTGCCCTGCTGGGTGCTAGAAATGCTCCTCCGGAAATGGGTTTGCTGTGGAAGTTTGCGAGTGGCCGTTTGGAACGGAGAGAGTGCCTTTTCGGCATCCGGTAAGCATCCGGGGCGACTTGATGTATCGGTTTTGCTAGATCGACTTCCCAATTGGGCATTCCCCCTCCTCTGCCCCGCTAAGGCTCATCACCCGTCGCCGCTTTTCAATGTGTGATGATTTATTGAAGGCATTTGAAATTCTAATGTAAATTGAAAATCTGTCCCCTCTGTGCCAGCAGCTTCTCCAAGTGTGTCGTTCCTCCGTCTGCTTTCCTTTCATCAGCTTTTTTCATCATGTGTGTGTGTGTGTCGTACGGCTACCAGATCGGAATGCCATGGCGTTCTCGGCTACGATGCTCGATGACACATGAGACACTTGAGCGAAAGCGCATGATGATATTGCAATCAAGGGTGCCCGTTTGGCAGCCAAAGAAACGGGCTTCTGTGGCGGGCGGTGTGGTACCTTGTCAAAATGGGGCTTGTTCCTGGCTGCACTCTTTGTGCCTGCAGCGTGCGCTTGTGTGGGCTGTGTGTTTTGCCGTGTTCCAAGTTCCAAGAAGAAGCCGTCCAATAACTTTTTTGTTCCAGAGCGTCAACCGTAACTATTTCCCATTTGGGATCATTTTTATCATCCACCACCGTTGTTCACATCACCGTTCGAAACCGTTCTCTGATCAATGTGTGTATTTCAACGTATGAATGTGGGTGGGTGTGTGTGTGTAGAGGTTCATTTGGCAATGCTCTCTACGGTGGACCACGCTGCAGCACTGCAGAATGCAATTTTCCACGAGCTTAATAATGCTCTCAAGATGATACTATTACGAGCAGCTTAATGTTGTTACCGTTCGGTCAGCCACCCGCCAGCCAGCCGGGCTCGAACGCCGGGGCGTGTTCGTGTGAGTCTGCAAAAGTTTTCCTTCTCAACTGTGTTCGGGCTAGCGGTGGATGTTGAACCCGGCGTATAACGGGACAGAATGTCGCACAGAAACAAAGGGAGCTAACCTTAGAGCAAACATCACCGAAAAGGGAACTTTGGAGAAGCATACACATACACACACACACACACATGTAAGCTTCATTCGTTCGGGTGCATCGGATATCAGATAACACGCGCTGGATAGGGAAATGGTGGGAGTTGGATGGGGGAACAAAGCAGGCGGATCTTTGTCACAAGAATCCAAAATCAACCGACGAAAACTTGGGCCCGGAAGTTGCCCATTCCGGCGAGAAATGGAGAATGAATACGATTCGATTACTTGATGATTCCGCTTTTGCGCTTCTTACCCGTTGTCTCACGCTTCGGCCTGGTTCCCTTCGCTTCCTGTTGCGGATGCCAGAAAAGTTGCAAACGATAAGATGAAACTGACGGGAAAGGTAATGGTTGGATTCGGAATCGGAAAAAACAGTTGAACGATTCCTTTTTTTTTGTTTTGTTTTGTTTGTTGGTCGAGAGTGCATAGATAAGTCCCCTTACAGTTCCAATACATTCCGGCCCCTGGCATTGATTATTATAGTTTGAAAAGTGTAATACTGTGAGCGGGATGGAATTGCCGATGAACAGGGGAAGGAACCATTGCAATACCAAATGTCATTGCCCGTAGGGGTAGTGAATAAAGTATGGAAGGAAATAAAATGCCCAAAAAAAAAAGCTACACTTACTCTCTTTTGCTCGTTCGGGCTCGTTTGCATACGAAAACAATGCCTTTTGGGAAGTAGTTTTTTTTTCTGGTTTGCTACGTGAGAGGAAAAAGGGAGAGGTTATTGTTACATTTATAGCCGAAACGGGATTGGATGGGCTGTAGTGGGCCATGGTTGTTATTTGAATGAGCTTTTGTGTCACATAAAACTACGCGATAAGCAGATTCCTATCACGGTTTCGGGAAGGGATTGCAGTGAAATTTTGATAAGTTTTTTTTCCCAGTGTAATGGAATGAGATAGAAACACAATCAGCTTCCCAAAACGAATGCATTTTACTATTGTTGAACTGCTTGAATAAAAACAAAGTCTTTTGTTTTCAACTTTGAAGATTTTGGCAAGTTCAAACACGTTTTCGGTAGGTTGTACACACCGGAACGTTAGAAAGTTATTACTGAAGGTGATTTCTCTGGTTGTTTGTGTTAACTATAATATATCGAAATATCTCGCTTACATATTGCTCGCTGTTTAACATAAAAAATGTGAAAATATTGAGGATTGTTAGTAGCATTTTGTAAACAATTGTAGATTTGTATCGTAAACGAGGTCTTGCTACCGATTTTGTATGTGTCGTAGGAAATGCCTTGTTACTGCAGAATAGATTATTGCAACCAAAAATAAATATAAGTAAGCTAAATTTAGTTGCCCGGTCTATATAGTACAGTCGTCAACTCATCATGGGTTCAATCCCCAAATAGACCGTGCCGCCATACGTAGGACTGACTATCCTGCTATGGGGGGGAATCAATTAGTCACTGAAAGCCAAAACCCACAAGTGGGTACAGGCAGGCCTTGACCGACATCGGTTGTTGAGCCAAAGAAGAAGAAGTAGCTAAATTTAATTTGTTTATATTATTGAACTCAATTTTCTTTCGAACAATATTTAATTTTAGCTATCTCTAGCTTTCCTAAATAGTTTATTTATCAAACGAAGTATTTTTTTTTTTAAGGATAAACATTAATTCACTTACACAATTGCAATATGCTGGAGTTGAAACAAGAATTGCGAATAATTTGCAGTGAAAAAGATATCTCTTTGGTCTTGGTAAGAGATAATTGAAAGTTCAACATTGTTTTGAAGAATTGAGTTAACAGAATAAAACACTGTTTTCCGGCTCTGTTTCCAATATGAACAGCATTATTAAAAACTTTCAACATGATTTTCAACAGCTTCCATAAACTGTGACAGCTAAACTGTAGAAAAAACCTTGCGCCATTGTTCAATAATGCCGTTCACATTAGAAACTGACCCGGAAAACCCTGTTTGCCGTTGTCATAGTTTAAACATAATTCTTATAAACATTCCACAATTTTTCATCGATTGTGTTGTTTAGGGGAAAGCGGGAAAATCGGGCATGTGAGGCAAAATGGACACCTTCTATTTAAGCATTATTTTACTACAAAGATACTTTCTAATGCTCAAAATGTATTCATTAGAATGTTCTATGAACACCATGTAAGTTTCATAACCCTTACATAGTTAATGACCAAGAAAAATGCAAAATAAGAGTTAGAGCATATTGATGTAATTTTTGCCACTTCGAAAATAAGCTAAAACCAGTTTTACAAGAATGCGTTGAAGGTTTACATGATATATTTTTAAAGATATGATATTTCTATACAATTTTTCTGAAGAAAGCAAGGCGAATGCGCTATTTTTACTAACATGACAAAAAATACAAAAATGCTTCACGTGAGGCAACATGGGCAGCTGCTTTTGACAAACGGCGCTTGGTGAGGCTATGGTGTTGTATTTGTAGCCTCGATAATGGTAACAGAAATAGCTTCCAAACCTTCGATTTTGTAGAATTAAAAGTGTAAAAACTGTTTTAATTTTGGTAACATATTTTTAGACAAATTTTCAAGGCTTTCCTGAACAGCAAAACAAAAGATAGAACAAAAGTACGTTTCACAAAACGTGTGCAAAAACATAGACCATTACCTAACGCGTAGTTATTGTGGCTCATATTCTCCCAGTATTTTGACGTTTCACAGTTTGTTTACATATGCCTATTTTGTCCCAGTGCTGTGTCCATTTTGCCCCGCGTGACAAGAATGCAAATCGTAAAACGTCAGGATTTATTTTACACTTTTTCATGTTTTTAAGTTATTTTCATTCAATATGGCGATTTTAATCCATAGATAAATGGTGGAGGCATACAATAGTGTAAGAATAATTTTTGTTTTGTGGCATATTCAAAGGATTATTGAGTAAACTGCTTAACATGCCCATTTTGCCCCGCATTCCCTTATTTAGTAGATGAGCTTAGCTTGTGAGACTAAGATCATGTAACATTTGCCAGACAATATTATAGAAAAACATATTTTAGATTGTTAGGATCATTTTTGAAAACGTAAAACAAGTCAAACATTTTCTCACTTTTAATGCCTTAATGTAATGTATTTTTTAATGTTCGATGTCCATTTCTACAGTAGTAGCAATTGCTTATTTTGGATTTCCATTTTATTCATATAACATATGTTGTAAGAGGATAATTTTATGGATAACTATTGAAAAATATCAATCGGTTGTTACCTCCTTGATCCAGTTTTCTCTCCTATAAGTGTGCCTTTCGTGTTGGTACCACTGACATCATTTTTTTAATTACTAAGCACTTGCATCTCAATATTTTCTTTCAAATAAACCAAAAACCTTACCGTTTGCGTTTCTTACCGTACCAATCAAATTACTCACCCTCAACAAGTTCTGCAACAATCACACAAACTGTTCAATTTCTTTGAATGATTCGTCCGTAGATGAAACGCTCGTTCGAAAGCAAATACACCATACCTTCCCCTCCGTTTCTTTCAGCACACCAGGAATGGTTTATTTCTATTTGCGTTTTTTTTCGTTCGTTCGGACGCTTACTCCACTTTGAAAACTTATCTTTAAATAAACAAAACGCTGAAGCTTACTGTAGCGCTTTTGAAAAAAGTATAGGAAGAGGGTTAGAAAATGTTTTCCTTCCTACGCCAACAGAACGCCACAACAGTAGCATAAAAATGTCCCACTCCAGTGTATGAACTAACAAAACGAAAAAAAACGAGCTAGCAATTCCGATCGTAAAACCAGCAGTAGCGAAAAACTTTCGCAATAACTTTGTGTAAGGTAGTAAACAAACAATAATAAGCGTACTTCCGGTTTGATGAATCCTTTCCACTCCTCCCTTCTTCTCCCCTCCTTACCAAAACCAGTCGAACAGAATGAACGGTTGGATGTGTTTGTTTTCTATTTTTTTTTTGTTATTGCGTTTCACTGCTCGCTTTACCCTCGATTTGTAAAGTGGAGTTTCGGTTTTGCTTTTGCTGCAGCTCGGCTAGTTATAGTGGATTTTGTGCTTCGCGTACTAACAGCACTGCTGCCAATGTAGTAGTAGAGTTTGTTGCGGATTTTTTTAGTTTCATCCGTTGCATCCCTCGTCTCGTTTGCGAAAGTTTGCCATTTCTCCAAGCGTCAAAAACCGCTCCACCGACGTCAAACACTGTCAACAAAAATCAACCGCTTCGGTTGTGGATGGTGAAATCGGGTGTATTCGGTGCTGCTCATGCTTCTGCCGCAGATATAGTTGAACTTTGAAGTTAAAGTAAGTTTATTTTATTTTATTCGCGTCCTCCGAGGAGTCGTGTCCTCCGCAGTCGCATTCGCTTCGCCCACTGTTTATGCTGGGGAAAACGAAGATGGAAAGCGCTCCATTCCCCGGAGGAAAGCAATTCATTAGATCGCTCTGATGGACCGATTCTGGCTGGCTGGTTCCTCTTTTGCTGTACACTTTCCTTTATGTTCCTAGCCACTGCAAAAAAAAAACCTGTAAGCTACAAGGAAAAGGTTATCTTGTTCCTGGTTCGATCGGTGTGGAGTTGAAATTTATTTTCCATTGGTTTTGTTTGCTTTGTCAGACATCTTTTGTTACTGCCACGGACGAGCATGATTTAGTGAGCGGAACATCCAGAAAACGTCCTTTCGACGACATTCCAGTCGACGGCAGTACGCTCCTGCTTTTGGGGTTGTGCAGCCCGAGTACAAACCAGCACGAGCGCAAAACCTCAAACGAACCCTCCTTTCTCCTGGTGTGCGTTTTCGAGGGTACAGAGCGCTTGCCGCTCTTTGCTTTCTTGGAGGTTTCAACTGCGTGTTTACCCAGAATTTAGTTCTGTTGCGATTATTTATTCTGTCATCCGTTTGTTTGCCATTTTATTCCCACACCACCCTCAGCCAGTCTGTGTGCGGGCTTTTGGCGAAACGCGAGAGCTCCCCCCATTCCCCCTTCCCCAAACAGCAGCAGAACAGTTTGTTTGTTGACGAAGCGCTCTAACGCGCTGTCGGTTTGGTTTCGTTCGGGTTTTGGGCGACGAAGGGTTTCGGGTTGGACTGGCATGGAAACACACAAAACAAAAGCGACTGAAAATGCGTCTCGTTCGATTCATGTGTGTGTGTGTGTGTGTGTGTGTGTGTGTGTGTGGAAGTGTGTGTCTCCTCAGTGCCACTTGTCGATTGCATGATGAAAGTGTGTGCCGGCGACTACTGTCTCCGGTCCCGCTTGCGGTTTGTTTACCGTTCGCACCAGCTCGCAATAAACAAAAATGATCTACCAGCGACACGGGTCGGCGCGGTTCGGCACCGCTTGTACGCTTTGTTTGGACTGTAAAATACCGCGGCACGGTCGACGTACCATGGCTGGCCTCATCTGTACGGGCTCAGTGTACGGGAGGGCATGCGCTGTCTTCAAGCGAGCGTATTGCTGTACAGTGGTTTAGTTTCATCGCTGGATCATCATCGGTGCGGAAGAAAAACGACAAAGAAACCAGTGTCCTACGAAACCCACCAGGCGTCTCCATTTCGTACGACGACGCCCGAGCCAAGGGGAAAGATTTTCCCCGAGGCGAATAATTTATTTATCGCATTACGGTTGGCAGTAAAATTAGCCATGTTGCATGTTGGGGCGCAGTTTGGCGCGCGTATCGGAGCAGGAAATAGGGACAGCACGGCCATGGTTTGCCTGCTGCTACGCCGATGGAGACGCCTGGTGGCGGACGGCAATTGAAACGAATGAATGATTGTGGCCGGTTGTACCAATTCTGACAGCACTTTTGTCAAACTGTTTTGATTCCACCCGGTGAACGGAATGCTCAGTGGAGATGCAGCACGAACGGAAGCAGTACAAAACTGGTGGCTCGCAACGGTTACGCAAGCTTTGCGGAAAATTCGGTAAAAAAAACTATTTTAACGTTACCTTCAAAACTGGAAACAGAAACCCCTCAAAACGTTTTGCGTCAAAATACAGTATCACATTGGTTTTGGAGCTCCGCACCACCACACGTTTTGTCAGTGATTTATGCGACGAACGGTATGGGAATTAATTTGTCATAAAACAAATTAGCCGCTGTACAAATTTATTGACAGGAAACAGCAGTTCGGTTGCTTCCCACGTTCGGTGCTGCCTTGTATTGATTTCGTGTTTTCCATTGTTTGCTTCCTTTGACTCGGTGTGGTGCGATGCAGAATGAGGAAACGATGGGGGAAACGAAGTATCGTGGAGAGGAATTATTAATTGTAGCAGTTATGGGTTGTTTTATCAATTTCTGTTTTCGGGCAGTGTGCACGAGCGCGGAATTGATTTTCGGTGAATGGGTCTCGCTTTATTTCATTCCAAGAAATGGTTTCGTAGCAAGAAAGGAATCAGCACCTTTCATTGCTGGTTGTATTAAATTGACTATGCTTGGATGCATGAAAAGGATCTTTTTTAGCACAATGGTCGTTGTTGAAATAATTACAGTCAGGAAATCCAATGGATTCTATGATAAATCAGATTTACAATTAGGATTCATAGTATGCTTCTTCTATTTGGCGAGGTGTCCTACGCGGACATGGCGGCTGTCGAGACTTATTTCATTACCATGCAGCTAGATAGTAAATCCTTTCTACAAGGATACGGTTCATTGTACATTTGAATCCTTCATAGTAATGCAGCAATTTGTGTTTCGATAAGTTTAATTTATTTCATTTTCATTTAAACATTCGATCGTAGCAATAGTAAGACATAAACGTTATCTAACATATGTTTTGAAGAAATGATATAAATTATACGTTCATCTTTAACGATATGTAATTCAACTAGAAATTATACATCATTTAATTTGTTGTTACGTTACTGTTTTACATTCAAGCCCAGGCCATTTAAGTAATTAACAAATTGTTTTCTTTTCATTGTGTTTTTTCGTTAAACATGATTCTTTAAATTGTTTATTTTTATACAATTTTAAACAATTAAGGATTGCAGTATTAATAGTTATAACACATGCACTGTCATCATATTTTTTTCGTTTAAATGTATAAATGATGAATTAATTATTCTGCTATTTCGTTATTTAAGCTCCCAGCGCAATTCGCATTGACTGCAAGGCTGCTCTCATACCCATATTGACCAAATTATTCAACGAATCCTTGCAAATGAAATTTTTCCCACGTCTTTGGATATCTTCGTGGAAGTTTCCTGTTTATTTAAAAAAAACTGATAAAACTAATGTCTGAAGATATCGGGGAATTTTTATGTGATGTGCGTTTAGTAAACTGTTCATACGCCTTTTCACCGTGCATTTTCAGTATCCAAAATGGCTTCATGCTGAAACGATCGATTGAGACCAATCTAATATACTTACTCAACTTTTGCCACACCAATATTTACAAGGGCCTACAGGTTGATGTCATTTATACTGACTTCTGCGCGGCTTTTGACAAGGTCACCCACTTTCTGTTGCTATCTAAATAATTAAATTATGGTGTCCACGCAAATGTTATTGAGTGGTTAAGAATGTATTTAACTGATCGTTACATTAACATTAATATAGGAACAAGCGTATCTTCTTCATGAAATAATGTATCTGATGTTCTTGTTTTCGTCTTGTTTGCATTGTCTTCCCTGGTCAAATTTATAAATTATTACTTTTATAAAATTTGCTTTTCTACTCTTTAAGAGGCTTTCAAAGAAGAAAGCTATTAAGACGCCCCCTTTAGATCGACTGGTTTTGGTTTAATATATTCGTTTGACAGTTGTGACATCATATTCGAGCTAGTTCTACGGCACTTATATAAACACGGGAAATGTATCCATTTAGTTTTTTAGGCATTGTGTCCGATAAATTTGATTTAAATACAGATATAAAGCGTTATGTTTTTTTAAAATAAATATGAAGCTATATAATTTGCTGTGCTGTTCTACACATTTTTTTTAGTTAAGCCGAAGGTTTTAAACGTTAAGCGGAACACTCTTTAGCAGAGCAAATGAACCTAGCCACCCAGAAAATAGTCCACTCAAGCGAAAAATCAACTGTGTGCAAGCAAGAAGAGGATTGTTGCAGACACACTCACTCACTCACTCTCTCTCTCTCTCTCACACACACACACACACACACACACACACACACACACACACACAAAAGCGAAAAGTTAATGCTTGACTGAGCCTTGCCGTTGACTGCAACCCTCATCAGCTGAATGGGTTGCAATTTGAACCGCAAGCCCGCTCATTTCTGCGCGTGGAAATGCAGCGAAATTTTCATCGAATGTTATGCGCATCAGGGAGAAAAAATAAAACGAAAAAGAGAATGAGAGGAACAACTGTGCCTGTCAAGCCAGTGTGTAAAAACATGGCGGAAATATATTGCCGAAAAAAAGGCAAACGTAACATAATACACACCCACGGTGGGCAGGGTTGTGGCTTCTAGGGTGGAACTGCCACGCGTTTCGGTAAGATGAGACACATTGAAACCAGATGGCGCACACTCACACTCACACATGGCGAAGGGAGAATCTCATGCGGAAACAATGTACGGGCGCCCCCATACATACACACACTCACGCTTGCTTCGCGCGGACATCCACGCTCGAGAGTTTTTGCTGTTGCCCCTCTGCCTTGTCTAGGCCGTGGGGAAATAGTGAAAAAGTTGTACCAAAAAAAAACAACCTTCACTCCTTCACCCACGCTTTCCGGTGGCTCGAAGCGCGCCAGCAAAATCATACAATGTGTCAGCGCGTCAGCGTGTCGCGGCGTGCTCGCGTGGGTTGGCTCCGGGACGGCGGTTTTTTTGTTGTTGCTCTTCCGTCACTCCTGCCCCCTGTGGGCTCACGCTGCGTCCTTTCTGCGCTGTCTGGCGGTAGGGGTTTTTATTATTTATTATTCCGGTTTCAGCATTATCGAATAATAATGATGTTAATGTTCAAAACATAAATTTTCGTTTATTTTCCGCCCAGTTTATCAATAACCCATTTTCGGCGTGCGGCTCGCATCAGCCGGTGAGCGTTTGCTGCTGTTGTTGTTCTTGTTTTCTCTGTCCTGTTTCCACGTAGCTCCCGTGTGGTTTTCAGGGTGAGCGTTTTCGTCCGTTTCGTTCGGTGACGTTTGAGTTGAGTGCGGTGGAGGGAAATATTTTCGCTTGGTGAAAACCACGCTTATGCGCCCGCTTCCACTCCGCTCCACGAAATGACCGAACCAAACCCCCCCCCCCCCTCCCACCAAACGGGGTAAAATGAAGAGGTGCACAACCCGGGACGGGTGGACTTAATCGTTGCTTTCCGAAAATGGTGCCCAAAAACTCCACCGACCCGAACGGCCTGTGGTGACGATGGACGAAATTGTGCGCCTGTGTGACCTTTTTCCCTCCCTACCGAACCAGGCGCCAAAAGTGTGCAAGGGCGCGGGTCAGTGCGGAAGGTGTTTTAATGAAAGACCATGAGCGTATAAATCAGCGGTCACCATAAACGCCATAAAGCTGTCAGTGCAAGTGGCCGCATTTAGCTGGAAAAAGTTCAACCATTCCCGCCAACCCGAAAGCAACGCCGGAGCAGAATGAACGAATGGTGCATCCCGGGACAAACAACGTCAACTACAGTGCCGCGTGCGTTCTTAATTTGCTCCAAAACTTGCAGCTGTGTGCGGCATTTGCGTCGATGGTGGCGCTGTTGTCACGTGTACCGTGTACCGGTGACCGAAGCTACCTTCCACCCACCCAGCTTTACCACACCAAAAGGGAGGGTGAGGGAAAAGTTTTGCTCAATACTTTTCGGCTCCTGTAGCGCTGTCGATACAGTCGTGGTTTCGACTGCGGTACGGAACCCACTAGACTAGAAGAAGCCTTACCGAATGCGTCGTTGATCGTTAATAGATTCATTAACGATAACATCATCGATTGAGCTTGGTAACCGGCACCGACATCCTTCCTCCGACGCCACAACGGTTCCGGAACACATTACGGCCCCACCGGAGAGCTGGAAAGAGTGAGACAGGAAACGCGCTCTATGCGGACGAGGAAAAACAAATTCGAAGGAGATTCGGTAGCTCGGGAGAAGGGCTCAGTGTTAATTACAGCCCAAAAAGTAAAAATCATTATCATTAGCGTTAGACCCATCGGTTGGAAAAGGAAAAAAAGCGCAATGCTTTGGCGCAGTTTTCTACGGGCGTCCCCGGGGAAGGCTGAAAGGCACCCAGAAATGACCTTAATTATAGTAACTATTCAAATCAGCGCCAGGCAAACGGTCGTCCAACAGTGGAGAAAAGAAGGTTGTGTATGTGTGTGTGTGTTTATCGGTGACACAGAGCGGTGTTTGCGGGAAATTAGATGCAACGAAAATGGTTGTTCCGTGTAGGTGCTTCACAGACGAGAGCTCTTGGGTTTGCCTAATGGACGACTAAAGGCACAAAAAATATTCCTTTCCCCTACTTTCATGTAATGAGACTTGAAGCAACAAAAAAAACCGAGGAACTTGGGGCTTTTGTGACCATCACCCCGCAAAAAAAAAAAAAACACGATACGGAACTACTGGCCCATGCTGTAGATAAGTGATTATTTTGGTAGAAAAGCGACAACAGCAGGAAAACCTGCAGCAGCAAAGGTGACCCCAACGACCAAACGGCTCATTAGGATGAGACCACCAGCGCACATCAAAGCGGAGACCATCGCGTAAGCACAACACAACCGTATTAGCTACTGTCCGGTGCTCGGGCAGTGCCAAGCGTGTGATAAGCATTCGTGTCGGTGATTGGATGTTGTTGTAGAGGAGCATTGTGGGTGTGAATGTGTCTGTGCGAGTAGCCATTTAATTTTACACTCTATTGAGACATTTGCAATCAAAATTGGGGGATGATTACGAGTCACTCAATGCGGGGAAAACAGGGAGAGAGTGCTGAAGCTGTGTGCTGGTAAAAATGGAGTCATCATAATTGACAATCGCTCCACGAGAAGATGCCCCAAGGGTAGTTGGAGCTGCCCAGGTTGGTGTGAGCGGAATTTTGTTTGGGCGTAATTTGATGATTTGATTTATAGCGCTTATTACGAGAGATCTGTTATCTGAGCGATAATTTTGTCTTGCTTGATGCTCTGGCTGTAGTTGAGTTAGTTGAAGATAACAAAAACCAGGATTACACATAGCTTTAGACGTGGCATAATTGTAGCTTTACTATGTTAAAGTTATTATGCTTTCATTTTAAATTTTCGCCTGAAAACCATTTATTAGCTGGGTTGGTGTATTTCCGTTCCTGTGTGAGATAGTATGTATGCAATCATGTATATACGTAATAGTGATGAGAATAGTTCCGAAAATTGAGGAACGGAACGAACCTGCCAATCTGGAGAAAAAGAACGGAACGCGGAACGCAGGTTCAAGGGAACGCAGGTTCAAGGGAACGCAGGATGATCTGCCATGGTGTTTCAGGCTTGTTTTATTGGTGGCTTATTACTTTCTGCTACTGATGCTCCTGATTTACTCTCGTCCATCTCGCTGTATGTTCCCTCTCGTTCTCTTCGTCCACGTGATCCTCTGTCAATTGAAACACGTCATACTCTTTATACTTTCAATGACCCTCTTCTGTCCTGTTTCAGGTTGTTTAACCACTTTTACTATCTCTTTGATTTCGACTCCTCTCTTAACTCTTTTCGTAACCGTATTTTTTCTTCTAATTCCCTTTAATTATTCTCCTTAGTTTTCTATTACTCTCTTTTTTTTTTTGTTTTTGTTAAGTTTATGATAGTGTCGCCCGGCCTCCGTCGTGCACCGACCAGCCGCGAAGGTGACTGGTCCTGGCGATGCCGTCGGCTTCCGTGCGGCAAATATATGCCCGCTGCCTTCCCGTGCTGTCGAAGCGGATGGACGAAGCGGACCCGCCGACCACGGTCTTGCACCAAGTGCCTCCCTCCCGCAGCGTCTTCACCGACAGAGATTCGCGCCTCACAGCTGCCTTCCAGCTAGTTGCCCCAAGCTTGCGGGGGCCTATGCGGACGGAAGGGGAATCCTGCCAATGTCGAACACCTTGGTCAGTTGACACGAGGGAACGAGCCCGGGTAGTAAAGGAGAGGATGGTGACCACGCCTTCTCGCCAAGTAGTGTCCAGTCAAGATTGCCTTGGGTAGGGTCTCGAAGGGAGTACAGGGCTTGTGTGGAACGGATCTAAATACTTTCGGAATAATCGGAAGTAATAGTCTCTTGCACAAAATTTCTCCTTTTGCTACTAACTATTTTATTTTTCTTCCACTGGAGTCGTTTACAAGCAACATGCTGCTCTAGCGATTGCCTAGAGCATTTTCCGCGAAAATATAATTATATTTAGTAAAACGTTTTTTCCGTATTTTAGTGTAATCCTGTTCTGGAACGTAAGACGAAAATAGTAAACGCTACGCGGAATCGAACCAGGGTTCCTGTGCGCAAGTTTGCCAACTTGCGCTTGTTGCCGCGCAGCACTGATGCATGTGTTCCGCAAGGAAACAGTTTTGTCGGCTTAGTAGTAGTGGTACTACTAAGCTCCGCCTACGCTCACCGTAGGCGCCTACGCATACGCTCACCGCCTACGCATACGCTCACTGGTACTCACGTCGCGTGAGCGACATCCTTCCCCTCGTAATCCAATCGCTTGGATTACCACCTTGAATCGTCATCCTTACTGCTGATTTGTTGTATCCTCCATTTTGTTTCGTTTCGTGATAAGGTATTGTGCCATACTAATCTTCCTTTTGGCTGGGTTTGTGATGAGCAAGTGCTCCTTATCCTTCACGTCTACCACTGCTATTTTAACCACTGGTCTAGTTAAAATTCCCTTTAAGGTATTCACCTCAACAGATCGGACCTGTCCATCCTTAGCAAGATGCACCTTATTCACCCGACCTTTTATCCAAGATCCTGGAGGAGCGTTGTCATCAGTCAGTACAACGACATCACCTTCATTCACTGGCACCACCTTATTGGTCCACTTATCCCTTTTTAGGAGCGTAGGCAGATACTCCCCCTTCCACTTGTCCCAGAATAGCTTCGCGTTATGCTGGACTAGTTTGAACTGCTTGTGGTCGATGCTGGAGGTTGAGAGCGTCCACGGCGGTATAGCGCTACCGCTTCGCCCTAAAAGGAAGTGAAAGGGTGTTAGTACTTCCTCCTCTTTGTTATCCACTGGTAAATGAGTCAAGGGTCTTGAGTTTAATATAAACTCAATTTGCAGCAGCGTAGCGGTCAATCTTTCTGGCGACGGTTTGCGCAGCTTCCAGTCTTCCATCATCTGCCTCAGACCTTTTTTGATGGTCTGAATTTGCCTTTCCCATAGTCCGCCGAAGTGTGGTGCCGATGGAGGATTAAAGTGCCATTCTATCTGGAACTCACTGGCTGCTTCTCTTCCCATTCTATCGTTGATTTCCTTCGCTAGGTTGCGAAGTTCCTTCTCCGCACCAACGAAGTTAGTGCCATTGTCACTATACATGTGACTAACCTTCCCTCTTCTGTGTTGGAAATTTTTAAGGCACATGAGAAAGCTGTCTGTGTCGAGTTTCGGTGCTACCTCCAAATGTATGGCACGTGTGGACATACACACGAAAATCACTCCCCACCGTTTCTCAGTTGATCGGCGAACTGCTACTTCGAACGGTCCGAAATAATCGACTCCGCAGTGAGTAAATGGCGGGGTGTACGGTTTAACTCGGCAGTCTGGTACTGGTGCCATCATGGGTGCCACCGGCTTACAGGAGTGTAAGATGCACCATTGGCAGCACTGCTTGACGTTATTAAGCGCCGCCCTTATGTTGATAATCCAAAACTCTTGCCTTAGCTCTGCTATTACCACATTGTCTGCTTGATGCATACACCTTTCGTGGCGATCGCGCACGATGAGTTTCGTCAAACGGTGCTTTTGTGGCAAGATAATAGGCAATCTTGCAGTCGATGGAATACACTCCGCATTGCAGAGTCGGCTATTGCTGCGCATTATTCCAACTTTGTCTAAAAATGGCGTCAGCGTTCGCAGTGAACTCGTCTTGCCCACCATTTCTCCCTTCTCTAAGCATTTTATTTCCTCTGGAAATGCTTCTCGCTGCGCCTTTTTGTAGAGGTACCCTTCAACTGCTTCTACGTCACTCATTCGAATAACTTTTGTGAATTTCTTCCTGTCTGCAACGTACTGCGAAAATTTTCGTAACATTAGACCGTGACGAACTAGCTTTTTCCATTCGGAGTAACGTTCTATGTTTAAAGGTCAGCATTTTCCGAATGGCAGTTAACCACTTCTTCTTCCGTGGCCAATTCAGCCCTGCTCATAGGCCATTCATCCTCACCTTTTGTCAAGAATGCCGGTCCTGACAACCACATTTCTTGGTTGTTTGTAAGCTTCGTCGCTGCGTCTGCTGGATTTTCTCTAGTTGGTACCCAGCGCCACTGATTCATGGCCGTCGTTTCGAGAATTTCACTAACTCGATGGGTGACAAACGGATGGTATCGTCGCCTCCTATTTTTAATCCACGCAAGCGTCGTCTGCGAATCGCTCCAGTAATACATTCTTGTTACCTCCACCCTTAGCTCTTGCTTAACCGTGTTGGCCAACCGTGCCCCCAAAACTGCCGCTTGCAATTCCAGGCGTGGAATCGACAATTGCTTAATGGGCGCCACCCGAGCCTTTCCTGCTAGTAAATGGGTGACGGTGTTTGTTCCATCGAAGCTTCTCATATATACGCAGGCAGCAAATGCCTCGGTAGATGCATCTACGAACGTGTGTAGTTCACTGAAGATTGCACCTGCCGGCCTGATGCATCGTGGCACCTCTAGCTGATTTGCTTTCTCGATTAGTTTTATCCACTTGCCCCAGTCTTCCTTTAGATCGTCTGGTATCTCTTCATCCCAGCCGTTTACTGCCAGGTGGATTGACCTAAGTAGGATTCTGCCATGAATAGCAATATGACTTATTAGCCCCAGAGGGTCATAAATGCTCATAACAAAGCTGAGAACTTCCCTTTTTGTTGGACTTCGGTTGGATTCCAATATATCGGTGCGCAGGTTCGAAAACTTTATCTTATAGCCTAGCGTATCGCTAGGGGTTTTCCAAAAAATTCCTAGCACCTTTTCATATGAGCCACTCTTCTCTTCAAAGAAAAGTTCTGTACTCTTTGTTTGCCTTCTTTCTTTTGGTAATTCCTGAAGTAGCTGACGCGAATTGCTAATAAAATTGCGGATATGGAACCCAGCTCGATCATGAACCGCAACTACTTGTTGACTGGTTTGTATTGCTTCGCTTTCTGTCGCAAAACTGTCGATATAATCGTCGACGTAATGTTGTTTTACGATCGCGTTGTATGCCCGTGGGTAATAATCCTTCAATCGAAGAGCGTTCTCATTTTTGACTGCTTGTGCACATGAGGGTGAACATGTAGCACCGAATGTCATAACCTGCATGACGTATACATCAGGCGCCTTCCGCTCATCACACCCACGCCATAGTATCCTTTGCGATTGCTGATCGTCCTGTCTCACCATAACCTGGTGAAACATTTCTTTTATGTCACCTGCTACAGCAATCTTTCCTTCTCTGAATCTCACGAGTATACCGAATAGCGACGTCGTTGCATCCGGACCTGCTAGAAGCTGAGAGTTTAGCGATACTCCTTCAATCTTAGCGGCGGCGTCAAACACCAATCGTGGCTTCGAATTCGGCTTGTTTTTGTTGCTGACGATGAAGTGCGGGAGATAGTAAAACTTTGAATCAATCTTCAACAATTCTGACAGATAGTCTCTACGCTCTACTCTTGTTTTTTTTCTTTTCTTTTTTGCTAGGTCAAGACTAGGTTAGTTAGGCTTAGTTTTTCATGAATTATTTTGTTTATTTGTTAGTATTAAATTAGTTTTAAGTCTATTATATTTAGCCTTGATGGCAGATTTTGTATTAAAGAAATGAAATGAAATTAAATGAAATGGTTACGCTTTTTTCAGTTGCTCACTTTTTATATAGTTAACTTGAAAGTATTCATTGAATATTGTGTATTATATTTTTTGTGCAGTATTCACACAGTTTCAAATAAAAACAAAGCTAAATAATAGTTTACTGAATGTGTAAAACTATTCTTCTACTAAAATATAAACGCTTAACTTAAGCAGCCCGCTATACAGTTCCTTTTTCATTAAAAGGTTAAGGCATTTTGTTGTTTTTGTTTTTACTAAAATTAATCATTATTCCCTTTTTATACTTCTATATAAAGAAGTAAATCAGAAATTTATTGCAACGCATATGAAATTTTTATGCAAAATCAAAAAGCTTACAAGTTTAATCGGCTTTTTAAATTTCGTATGGTCTAAATTACACTAAACTGATTGAATTAATATTTTTTAATAGAAGCAGATAGCATCGAATAACATTGGTTTATATAAAATACATAGACTGTTAAGTTGTTTTTGTAGGGTTGACATTATACTGTACGGTGAACTACCCGTGTGAAAGTGTCCGGTAGTGCACTTTAATTGTCCATAAGAATAGCGCTGTTTCACGGGGCGATAAACAGCGTTAAAGAAATTATTGCGGAAGGCTAAACGTGTCATGCACCCTCAATATTGAGTTGCACAAAGAAGATCTCAGGTAAAAATTCAAACGAGTTCATTGGAGATGCATGCGCAACGAAGCAGCTTAGCACCAGACACATAGCAATTCATTGACTACCACAATGCAGTCCAAATAACGCACGCAGATAAAAATAAATAAATACTGATAACATCCATATGGCAGAAAAGAAACATTTCATTCATTACGCTTACCGCTAGTGCAGGATTGCCTCTTTAAATTTTAGCGATTAGCTTCCCACCCACAAATCTCTATCCTTCTCTGGCTTCACGGCTCAGGTGTTGTACCGTTATCTTTTTGACTGAGAGAGTATGGTTTGCGCTGTTATCACTCTCATAGACAGAATGTGTGTGTGTGTGTGTGTGTGTGTCCATACTAGAAAGAAGCAAAAGAGAAGAGAACACCGTTCTTTACCGGAACGAAAAGAACGCTGAGAGACACAGGTTCAGATTTTACCTGCTTCCTTTGTACGTACCAAATCGGCCCATCGTATGAAAGAGAGCAGATGATCGTGCGTTCCAGACTGGATCGAAAAGAACGCTGAGAGAAACAGGTTTAAATTGAACCGGCAAACCGGCTCATCAATACAAAGAGAGTAGAATGTCGTGCGTTCTAGGCCGGATCGCAAAGAGCACAGAGAGCAAACGGCCCAGCACAGATCGCCGAGAACGCTGAGAGCAGCCGGTTCAAATCGGATCGATAAGATCGTTGATAACAGTCGGTACAGGTCGGATCGCAAAGAACGGTGGAAGCAACAGGTTCAGTTCAGCTTGCATGCTGGAACGGATCGCACCTGGCAGGTTCGGAACGCAACGCGCATCACTAATACGTAATAGTGTACAAACCATCATGTGTCTCAAAATATATTTAATTTCTGTTGTTTTTTTCTTTCTTTGAATGCCATTGTACTACCATAGAAACTTTTTTTTAACTTTTGATAATAAATTTCAGCACTCTGAACAAAAAAAAAACTTTTATTTCGATACATTATGAACAAACAAAATAGATGCAAATAAAAATAAATAAATAAGACATCAATACTTACAATCTGGCATGTGCAGTTTTTATGACGTTTTAAGCTCGTCATTTAAGTCGTTGAAAAAGTTAAACGTCTTCAAGATAGAACTGTAGAATATTGTTTGTTATAGTTATTGAAGAGTCCTTTTGCTTCGTTGTTTATATGTAGTTCAATTGAAAAAAATGATGATTTCAAACCAAAAACACTAACTTCTTTAGAAGATGAATAGTTCTGTTTAGCCCATGAGTGCATTGAGCAAGTTAGTGAAACGATTGTTAAGAATACGAATAGAACATAACTGGTTTTTGCTCTCGAGATAGATAAAACTCATCATATCACTTGACATAAACAGTGGCAGATTAAATAGAATGTAGGCCTTTTTAAAGTAACGAGCAAGAATTTGTACGAGGAATACTAAACTAGAGAAGAATTGAGAAGCAAATTTACTTATGAGCAAGGGGATTGTCCCTTTTTTTGGACCACTTAGTTTGCGTAGTGCTTAATCCGCCCCTGGACATAAATGTAATTCTGTACTTTTGAATAACATAAATACAGGGTTTTTCAGCAGTTCTCATAGTTGTGGGACACTTTTTTGACTCTTTCTTATGAGAAGTGAACTTCATTTGTTGGAAATTGGACTCTATGGCATTCTTTTTGAACAGGCTCCTTGGAAATTCTTATTGCATTTGTCCAACAAGGGTGCTATAGAGTCCAATTCCCTTTGCATTAAGTTCATTTCGCGTAAGAAAGAGTCAATAAAGAGGCTCACACCTACGAGAACTCCTTGGAAAACCTGTATGTTTTGTTAAGTTTTAGACGATATTAACCCAACTCGAGATTTAGTCGACAATTCGCTCCATTCACACATTCGTTATCCGTATTTTATCAGGTTGAGTTGATGTTGGTATGTTTGAAAGTACATGTGTCTCAGTTCTGCTAAACAGTAAAAAATATAGAGTCAACAAGATGATTCATTTTACATTTGCTCTTATAATTCATCAAAATACTTCCAAGCGAGATCCGTATAGGTGGCCCGTATGGATATCAGCATTAGCCTTTAGAATTACGATTTAAACAATTCCTTCTTGTTTTAAAAGAAGCTCCTAATAACTATGCCATGTTTATTTAGAATTAATATTATCATTTACATCTCCCAAACAAACTTTTCAATTAGTATTTGATGTTTCCGCTTCCGCACAATCATCACCTCTTGCAATCGAACCCGGTTGCAAACATTTCTGCTACCAGTGCAACGGTTTCCCTTTGCACGCTGAGAAAACGCCTCCCTGCTTGCATAATAATTAATTCATCAATTTTCAAACACTTTACCCTGTTTGGTACAATGCAACATGACACACTGCCCGCACTTCACAACTCCTTCGCTTGCCATCCTTCGCCGCAGCTTATCGTTACAGCACGCATAATGAAATATAATCAACCAGCAATTTAGCGCAGAGCGCGTGCATAATGGTGGTTGTGGTTTTCTTCCAAACAAGCTACCACCGTCACTACTGGCCTCGGTAGCATTCACACGGGGCATTGAAATAATCCACTCTGTCGATGTGGCCTGGCCAACAAGAGCATCCACGAGCATCATCGACGTAGTACAGTCAGTTGTTACTAAACTTCGGTAGCAAGCATTTCGAAAATTCGGCCCCCTTTGCTATATTGTTCAAGAGGACGAAATCGCACACACACACAGACACACTCGAGTGGCTCTGATTGACTTTGATTTCGGGATGGGCAGGAAAGAGGAATGATGGTTGAGCTGGAATCGAGATGGAATTATTAAGAGCGAGTTTGCCGAGAGCGCACGCGCCAGCCCTTGTCTTTCCCTGCATGCATACATGTTAGCGTGCGCGTGTGTGTGTATGTGTGTGCTACATCGTGGAATTTAATTAATATTGAAGCTTATGAGTAAGTGGCATTGCAGCCGTTGAGCCTGTGCAAAGTCAAAGTCGAAGTTGCTGGGGCGAACTGCGAGAATGCATATAACGAAGAGCGCGCCTGTAAGGGAAACTTTGGCTTTGCACAACACACGGAGAGTTCTGTAGCGAGTAAGGAAAGGAAAGTTTGGTGTGTGTTTTACCCGGGCACACACACACACACATACATAAGTTGTTGGTTGGTTCGAGAGCGGAATCGTGTACCATGTAATGTTTAATAACAATTTCGTGCACACATCACAAAAAGGGAAATTGACATGGAATTTGCAGGATGGATTTTAAATGTGGTATTATGCATAATCATTTTTGCAAAATCAAACTCCTTTTATCATATCAATTAAAAATTAAAAAAAGGAAACGGAAAGATCTACAAAATATTCTATATCTAATGCTTAAAAACTCACATTGAATATTTGTTTTCATTGAAGAGTCAAATAAACACGATTGACACATCTTTTTTTATGAACAAGCATTTACAAATGTTGCCTTGTTTATTTTTGTCTATCTGTAATATAAAATAAGCAGCATTTTTAGGAACATTTTATGGAGAAAAAAAATCATACAAAATTGTTTCCTTATTTGTTTTGAATGATTTTCATTGTTTAGGTTTTGTAATGATGTTGATTCAATGTAATACTCGTTAAACGAGTTAAACGAGCAATTTGAAAACAAAATGTCTACTGTTTCAAAACTAAATCAAACGAAAACATTTAACATAGTCTGTCTGACAAAACTGTCCAATGCAGCTCCGCACAACAAACACATTTAAAATAACATAGCAAAGCTACTGCCCATCCTTAAACGTCCATTGAAGGGCGAGCTTTTGCGTGGAAGTGAAGCGCAACAATTTATGGTTCATTATTGAAATGGATTCAATCACGACGGTGGGTGCTGGTGATGGTGATGGCAACCACCCAGCCATTCATACATCCATCCTCACACAATCCTTCACGCGGGAAGGGTCGTATATTACCGCAGCAAAGCCGTCACTCGTTTCACAATTAGGACTCGGTCCGAGATGTGTCTGACAGTCTCGGGCAGGTCATTCCATGATGTTGGCGCCAATCAACACACAACACATACACATATCCTGTCCAGGACGAATCTTGATCTACGAGACGAGCGGATTCGCCTCACAAACACACATACACACACATACACAGACCATCAATCAGTCCGGGGAAAACCGACGGTCTCGGGAATGCAGTGATTTAGATTGTCAAACCGGTCAGACCGGTCAGACGGAAGCGTTGCCCGCGGTGTAGGGGAGAACGTCTGCTGATGGAGAAGCAGTGGGGAGAACCAGCTTCCCACAAAACCGGAAGGAAATTCATAACGTGTAAACATAAATCTAGATAGCAATTAAGTTGGCAATAAAATCAAAACGATAACGGGAAGCGGCCTCCAGCGAGCTCGCTTTCTCTGTTATGCTGTGAGAGAGTGTGTGTGAGAGTGTGTGTGTCAAAAACCCATGGAGCAATGGCCAACGGTCTGGGGGCATTGAATCGATCTGCGTGCGTACGGATGAATAAATAAAGACTTTTCATGCTTCACCGGCGCCCGGGCAAGAGAAGCACCAAAGCAGGAAATAGGGAAAACAGTGTAAAGAATAGTGAACAGAGGCAAGAAGCAAAGCGGCGAGGGAAGGGAAGTTCTCAACCGCACGCACACGCTGCCGTGCTGACTGTGGCCCCGTTGCTAAATACCGCTTATGTGCAGCGAAGCACGGGTTGAAGCCGGGCAAAACGCCGGAAACCGAACCCCTTCATGTGCCATAAATTGTGTGCCCGGTTTGGTCGCACCAAGAACCCACCTACCCACCCATCCGAACCCGGAATCGGTAAGCCATTTGCGGTCATGTAGACTAAATCGGTTAATGTTTCAGCTTTACGGCTGCCACGGCCAAACAATGCCACAAACTCGTACACACCGGGGTCGATACCAATCGAGGCGCATGAAGGCGGCGATAAAGGGAGAAACCATTTAGTGGCAGCACATTTCCTTCGCCAGTAACTTTTCCCACCACCCACCACGGGTGGGCGGGTGGGTATGGTGAGAACAACATCCGTTTTCCACAGTTCGATTTATGTGTGTGTGTGTGTGTGACTGTGTGGTTTGTACCTGTCGGTATATGTGGGTGTGTATGTGCACTTACTGTTCACATTTCCCAAGAACCAGAAGGTTGCAGTTTGCAATTGTTATTGTTACGCGCGACCGTCCTCACCACGGTGGCACTCCAGAGCGTGCCGGCGAACGCTTTAACGCATTGCTCCTCCTCGAAGCCTCCCCATCTCAACCCCTTTATTGTTTACCCAAGGCTCTCCCTGTGCGCTGTGCTATTTGACTTGTGTCATAACTCTCGGCCAAAGCGGCCGTGGCTGTGATCGCTTGTTTGGCTTATTTATTGAATTCTAGTGCAATGTTCCGCGCAAGACGCTTGCGGGTGGTATGTGGGACGGAGCAGATTGATCGGTGCTGTTGGTTTGCTGTGCGCTGGCTAGCTATTAATTACCACCGATTGATTTCCTTCGCTCGATGCGCGTTCCAGTACATTTTGTCCAGTTCGAGTGATATCGGATTGACGCACCTGGCTAGGATCGTTTGTATAGGGACTTTGGAAGCCGATCTGCTGATGATTGATTAGATGTTGTGAATTATTACAACATCTATTGTTTTCCGGTATGAAACATGAAGTCTTAGCTATGTGCTTGCTGCTTTGTGCTTCAAATTTCCGACATGAAGGCTGCTCCCAATAACCTGTACCAAGAAATTCAAATACATGGTATACGTAATAGTTAGGATGATCATGTGTCAGTTAGAAGTATATGGTTTTTGGAAGGTTTCAATAGTTCCTTTGTCTCTCTCGATGCCGTGAAGTGTATTACTGATATGTGTAGAATGTGAATAAATCCCATAATTAACCCATGATAGAAAATGTTGCATCTTACAGAAATCAATCCCTGTCAAATATTATAAAATATCCTGCTTTTTTATATCATCTTCAATTTAAAAAGAGTTTTTTAGATGATAAGACAGAGAGTGCTTTAAAACTCCGTAGACTAAACATCAAATTTATTTACAAAATATCGTCATACTCCAGTAGAAGGAAGAAGCTACCGTAATACAACCGTCCGTACCAAATGTGGCCTCAAATTCACTCATGTTTGAACTCCTACACAAGATATTGGAACAGATGTTGGATAACTTAAGTGTCACATTTGAAGAACAACCTTTTTTTCGAGGGAAGAAAATGTTTTTTAAAAACATTGGAGTAATTCAATTACACATTCTGTTCAAATATGGCGGTTGAAACAAAATTATGTCAGCGTCACGAGTTCTACTGTGATGATCAGAGGTGAGACGCAGTTGGTCAGACACAGTTGATCGACAAAACAGAAATATCGTGACTAAGTGAGTGACCAATACTTGGGTTCTAAACGTAATGTCACCAAGCATATGATTGATCCATCAACTGCTTAAGTCTCACCTCATATTATGTTAGTGGGGCCCTTTCCGTTTGAAATTCGTAGGCTGAAATTTCAGCCTGTCAGCTGTTTGCATTGTATAGCAGTTTTCGAGCAGCTATCTAATTGAGTATAATATACAGGTGGGCTTATCCCAAGGTGTATGAATTTAGAAGGCTGATTTTTATCGCTTCTGCTTCTGAATGAAGATTGTAAGAGTATTTTGAGTATTCGTCAAGCCTCCAGAAAGCTCGTTGGAGCAAGAGTTTTCACTCGTTCTGTCGAAAAGTGATGTTCAAAATTAATTATGAAAAAATGCTATGTGACCACCTGGACTACATACACTTTGATTCCAGATTCCACCACCTGATCTCTTTAATGCACCTTGGGATAAATGTAAACAAAACCGTGTTTTCGAGCAGGTACTCGAATCTAATTCTAGCTTTTAAGCTAAAATTTTCTAGACTGAAAATCGCAGGCTAGTTTTTTGTGTGGTTTTGTATGGATTGTTTACATGATTTCAGCCTCCAACTGTCAAACTTCATACAAAAAACTAACTAGAATCGTGAAGGCCCCCAGTGTTAGAGATTGCAGTGCCGTAGGAAAAAGAATAGACAAAAGTACGTGTGGTTCGATTGGAGTGATGATGAAGAAGGAAGTTTTATTTGACACAAAATGGTCCGAGTTCATATAACAGAGGTGTGTAGGTCAGAAAAGGGTTATTCCGTTTAGAGGTATAACAGTTAACTGTCCTGCGTTGCACACAGGGTGGTCCTGTGTCCAACACTTAGTTGTGTACGTGAGCTGATTTGAGCTTCGTTTCAGTCATGAGTGTTGCTGACAATGTGTTGACCGTTATTCGCTATCACTTCCTCACAGCGTAGGGCCATATCGCCGATGAGGTTGCCGCATTCGCTTCTGTCTATGCGTTTCCACATAGCCTTGCAGCGTCTCCATAGCGAATCGGCAGAACGTGCATGCTTGTTCTTAAGCTGACGCTTGAGAGTTGACCACAGATTCTCAATCGGGTTGAGGTCTGGACTCAACGCAGGCCACGGTAGAACTTGCACATCCTCGTTTGCCAAAAAACATTTAACTAATCGCGATGTATGCTTTGAGTCGTTATCGTGCTGAAAGATGTAATGCTCTTCGTCTCCGAATTTTTGTCGGGCGTGTGGCAACATCTTACGACGTAGTATGTTTCTATACCCTTCCGAGTTCAGTGTCCCTTTGATACGGAACAAAGGACCCGGGCCGTGCCAGGAGAAGCCCCACACCATTACGTGGCCGCCTCCGTGCTTTAGGGTTTTTATAGTATTTTTTGGATGATACGCCTGTTTAGGAAGGCGCCAGACGTATTTAGTGCCGTCCGAACCATCCAGATTGATTCTGGACTCATCCGAATAAATTATTTTGCTCCACCAAAAGATGGATGCAGCTAAATGCTCTTCAGCAAACCGAAGAGCATTTCTACGTGGTGCGGCATTAGCTTACGAACCTTTCGTGGTTTCCGGGCACAGAACCCACCGGCGTGTAAACGGCGCGACACCGTTTTCGCCGAAACTTGCAATCTAAGCTCCTGCTTAATACGATTGCAAGTTTTGAAAGGGTCCGCCCTGATTATCTCAACCATCTGCGCGTCAACGTCAGCAGTTGTTTTTCGCGGACGACCTGAGGATTTACCCGTAGCCTCGCTACGAATGGCGTTGTCCACAAACGTCCGCGAACGGCCGAACGCCTTGCAGATGGTTTTGATAGGCACGTTCTCACGATACAAACCCTGAATATGTTTCCGCTCCTCTGGAGTGCAGTGCTTTCCGCGACCCATGATTAACTTGTGGAATTTTCAAATCGCAAACTTTCACCTTTACCACTGAATGAAGAATGAAGCGCAACACGGTTTTGATCTCTTTTTATACTACCGAAAAACGCTGCCGTTACTCAAAACTCAGATAAGTAGCGCACCACAAATGCGAGTATAAAAGGCAAACAAACAGCGATTGCAAATTCAGTACGCCTCGAACGTTAGGCGAAAGTACTCCGCAGGAGCCAAAGCCTCTCTAAACCATACTAACAACAACATACGCCTCGATCTGTTGGCGATAAGAGGCCAACGAACTCCGCAGAAGCCAAAGCCTCTCTAAACCATACTAACAACAACAACAACTGTTGGCGATGACACACCTATTGCACGCAAAAAAACACACAACAAATTTTTTTCCTATCTTTTTGTCCACCGGTGTACTAAATAAGTCTCGGTAGCCTGGAGGAGGCCTATATGAGGCTTGAACGCACGACGGGCATGATGTTATATCGTGCATGCTGACGATTGTACCACGGAACCGCCCGTGGAATGGATTCCAGACAATAATAGCACAGCACATCAAAAACTGCACCATAGAAAGCAGAAATTGGGGAACATAGTTGATATTTGGTACCTCACACGACTTTTACACGACCCCACTACAAATCGGGATCGAAACATAAATCGAGATAAGGAAAGGTAGAATATCATGGCTGATAGCATTGAATCCATTCGTAGCAGTGGCCTACGTCCAGACTCATTTTTACTAATTGTTCTGATATTTTGCAACGTACTGGATGGTTGCTAAAAATTTTTTACTGAAGCGTTGTAGAAACGTTGTAGATGATGATGATGATGATGATGATAAGTCCCAACTCTTACCCCAACACAGGTTTGAGAAGGACGGAAGTGAGTACTGGTACTATATAAGTACTATATAGTCCCAGCTTCGTCCGTCGCGACAGGTTCTTTGAGGTGAACTGCTTTTTCAGGCTGTAGAATGACCGGTTGGCAGCCAGCATCCTTACTTATATGCTATTGTCGTTGCTGACCTTTGACCCAAGATAGGTGAATTCTGGGACGACTTCAAACGTGCGTTCACCTATCTGTACATCACGCCTACGTAAATTCTGATTAACTATTATTTTTAGAAGGACAGAAGTATCTTAACGATAATATTGCCCTGATAGGTATATTGAAATATTTTGTACGAGCAAGTGGTGGCATCGGAAAACTCTCAGAGGAAATGTCCGAGTCATACGCACACCCAAGATGGTCAACATAGTTTCATCAAGAAAAAAATTGGCTGGAATGATACCAGCCAATATGTTGACTATGTACTAAATATATATGTACTAAACTTCGAGACATCTAGAAGCAAAGTGAAACACAAACTTTGAGTGTAACGGGGCTTCATAAATGACAACGACTGTAAAAGACAGATAAAAATAATTTATTCATAAAGGAGACAATTACAGACGTTTTCTGAAACATTTAAGAGCTACAATTTTAAAGTAACTTGATATTTGTTTAAGAAAATTCTTAGTTATTCTTAAGTAAAGCATCTTTTGAGCGCATCCAAGAACAGAAGACTGTTTCATACCAATTACTAAAACTGTCGATATCAAATATAATACCTTAAAGCCTAAATGAATTCAACTCATTTCAAAATGCTATAAATCTCCCGTGTTGTCCTACATCCTTATTGCTTAACGTATCCACCAACAGCACGTGTTAATGTTGCTATATGATCTTTTTTCTTTTTCTACTTTCCGCACTCCACCTCTAGCCTCAACTATCTGACCTTCGGTCTGCGCTCCGTCTGGTTTCATGCGACAAACGTGGCGCTACATGCCGCCGCCACCGTGCTGTTCACGCGCGTCTGCCTCACGATCGCGAGCCTGCGGCAAAACTTTGCCATCCTGGCCGGCGTCCTGTTTGCTGTCCATCCGATCCACACCGAAGCGGTAAGTACGAAATGCTCATCATTGGCACATGGCAAACCTTTGTTTTTTTCCCACTCGCTTCAATTTCTTTGCTCCCCTTCTTCTCGTTTTTGTTCGTTTGCTCTTTTGCATTACCAGGAAAGACAAAAAAAAACAACAACCGCAAAGTGTACAAGCCGACCCGGAAGTGCAAAAACGAACGAAACTTCCGGGAGCGACTGATATTCGTGCACGTTTCGTGCCGGTTTGCTCTGCAGCCAAACCACTAACCCGATCTGTCCGGGTGTACTGGTCAAGCAGAGGGACATGTAGACGACAAGTCCCAAGCCTTTCGTTCTCGTTAGTTTAACCCACGACTAGCCCGGCCCGTGTCGGAAGTAGTACGAATGGGATTTTGCGCGTCCCAAGAAGTGGGCTTGGGTGGGAGAAGAGTTCATTTTCACCAACCCACAAGACCAACTGACATGACTCTCGACCGGAGAGCGCTCGGGAAAAGCGATCCGCAATGGGAAATTGAATCAACAGAATGCGAATGCAAATTGAACCTCGCGACGAATGGAACGGACAACGGCAAAATGGCGGAAAAATGTGCCCCACCGACCGCAAGGGGGAGGGGGGGGGGAGGATATAAAAAACAAGAAACAACTGAAATAACATCCCAACTGATTCATATTTGTGTGCCGCTGTGTATGTGTGTGTTTGATCGTGTGTCGTGCGACAAGAACAGACCATAAGCGTCAACGGGGTTGAAATAAGCTGCAAGAAAAATATTAAACAAAAAAACACGCACACACACACACAACATCGGTACAAATGGATAAAAGAACAAGAGTCCAAATCCTTCCCCACGTGGCCACCCTTCCCTCTTCCACCTCCTGCCCCACAGAATGCGGTAAAATAAAGTTTCACCGTCTCCACCGTGGCAACCCACCGGAGAGGCGAAAATATTTTGCACCAGCGTCGCGAAAGCAAATGAAATATTTCACATCATGGCCCACCCCGGCGTGGTGGTGCGGTGGGGACAAATCCTTTTGCACCGTGCCGGAGTGAGAATGAGAATTTGTTTCACTGGTTTCACCCAGTACCCCGCCGAAACATGTTTTGTTTTGTTTTGCTGGGCGAATGAAAAATTGTCGCTCGCAGCTGTCCATTGCTGTCCGAACAAGCAAGCGGTTGGGGGGGGGGCTTTGTCGCTTGTTCTCAGAATGTTGTTACCACCCTTCTCGTCTTTTCCGGTTCAACTCACCAGGCAATGGTTTGACACCGTCAAACACAGACCCACACACACACTCACAGACGGAGCGACATTTGCAAACGAACAGGTTCGATACAAGCCGTAGGTCTGTACCGGGAATTGGACACGGTCCGTTTTGTGCTGGACAGTGCTAATCAACGAAAGCGCTCCAACCGATGGTCCCACGCCCAAAGAAGGAAGGCAAGGTCGGGTTTTGCTTCGTTAGCAACGTTTGCCTTGTTAGCTCGGTTCCGGTTGGGAAGAATTTTGTTTCGCAGTCGGCATTTTTGACGGTTTTGGGAAATAGTTTTCCCTGCAGTGGTTAGATGGATGTTGTAGTTCTATCGTAAGGCTTTACTTTTTTTTCATTGTGAAGGCGCGATGAAACTGAAAGACGGGAAAAGAAGCGAAAAAGGTTAATTTGCAAGACTGGTATGGCGAACAATATTGTCGCGCAATTATAATTTATGTTTCAAAACAAGCGAGAATACGGTAGCGCTCTCAAGTGCGTTCCGAAAATTATAGTCCATTTAGCAAGCTTCAGCTTGCAAAATGGACAATAATTTGTGCTTATTTGACTATTTGACTATAACAGTGTGCTTGATGCGAATTGGTTTGACTTCTTTTATCAAACAAGATTCATGTCTATTCAAATAAAACCATTCATTGGCTAGCTATCAACAGAAAGTCCACCATTTTATGTTTCTAAAATTATGAATTTAGTTGGAACTTTAATTAGCTTAGCTTGAGATGAATCATTGCTTTCCGTGTTTGATTGTGTGATTCCAAATATATTTGGAAATCACGTGATCACTAGATTTATTACATTGATTGACTTCATTAATTAAATGTAATGGAAATGTAATACATTCGATCGACTCATCTCTTTATATTACACCAACAAAAATCTTCAATTGACATGAGCAAATAAGGAAGCCATTATTTCAAAGGTGTTTGTTTTCTGCCCAGTTAAAATAATTCTAGTATTAAACCTAGACGTTTAGATATTTCTGTTACTCAGTAAGGATAGGAAACAAGAAAAATAAGGTAAAGAGTGTTTAAAAAAACACATTGAAATGATTCCAATTGGCAAGACCTTGAGACTGTTAGATAAGCGAGGCTGCCTCATTACAGAGCTTTAAACTATCTTTGTAGCTTCTAGGAGACAGTCCATTCAGGAATAAAAATTTACTGTTAAAACTTATAATTCGATAGCACATTGCCAATATAGCAGCAAATAATACGAAGGAAACAACAACCGAGAACTACAAGATGACGTAATTGACAATAGTTCAGGTATACAGTGATATAAATGTGTTAAACATAATGGATCGTTCATATGATAATCGTAATAAGTGAAAAAGTAACTTTCCACGGACCGATTGAGTGATGTTCGAATTAATGGTGTTAAAAACAGGTCTTTTTGAAGGTGATCCGGATCATTTGATCGCATCAATCATTCAATCGTTCGTTCTCTGCTAAACCTGTCAGTTAATGCTTTATATGCAGTCAAAAAGAAAGAGAACATCTCAGGGCTCTATTGAAGTTTTTTGGGTTTTCCCAAATTTTTTTGGATGGCTCCCATAGCTTTTTAGCTCGTTCCTACAATTTATTGAACGTTACCTATTTTTTTTTACTTCGATTGTATTGATGTCCAATAGGACGATACCAACACTATGATGAAACTATTCAAAAATATATGGGAAACGGTGAATAAATCGTGAAAGAGACCCAAAAAATTACAGGAATCAAGAGAAATCATGTTTCATGTAATCATAATGTAATCATGTAATCATGTTAATCATGCGAAGAGATGTTAATAAAATACATGGGTGGTCAAATTCAAAACATGAGTCTGAACCGCGGTGTGACGAGGCTTTCTCGTTTTGGCATAAACAAGATATGTCTGATCTGCTATCTGAAGAGAGGAATGTTGATCCGACAATGATACCTGCTAACTTGCTCATTTGGTGCATTCGACCAATCGCCTTTGTTTCTCCCAGGGATACATCGACATCGACATACATCGACAAAAAAAGATTCACAAACCTTTTTGCGTTTCAAAGGCACGATTCTTCTATGAATTAAAAAAATGGAAAATTTCTGAACTCACGCGAAATTATACATGTTTATACCATTTTGAAATCCGCAAAGCGCAAAGATTACAATACCTATAAAGAATACTAATACCAAAATATACAGATTTTTTTAAGGCTCAAAAGATTACAAGTAAAAATTCGTGCCATTCAGCCTACAGTGGATGGCAAAAATGGCACGAAAAAGATTCGTCGAACTTCGCTCGATTTTCCGTTGTCATGATGATTTTGACAGGAGTTTTCAAGCAGAAATCGTTACATGGAAACAAGGCTACAGATTGATTCATTGAAATGAAATTGATTTATCTAATCAGTTGGATGGAGCTTCTTAAATATCTTCTATGGTGTGAAGTAGTATTTGTAGTATCTGCAGGGTTCATATTCTCGTGTCATTGTTTTGGATGATTTTACTGTAAAATTTCAAAAAACTTTAACATATTTTTGATTTATAATGAATACTGTTGAAGGCAGCCCATACATAAGTACCTTTACCTATGTAGCTATACATATACAAAAGTAATGCAAACATATTTAAGTGTGATTTATCCAACACATGAATTCAGATTCCATTATTCATCCATTTTCTATTTCTAGTCGACAAGCTGAATGTCAGCTCATCACTGGAACAATATGTATCATCCTGGTTAGATCCGTTTCACAATCACGTTCCACCATATTAGATTTCAGCAATTGTGTACAAACAAAAATGTATTTTAAAATCATTTTGGTTTATTTCTTACTGTTTGAAATGGTTTTTAGTACTTCAAACAAAAAAAAAAAAACCTTGCTGGACATAATATGTATGCTTCAGCTAAGAATATTCAATCAGTCATGAGCTAACTTGATCGGACCTGCCACGAATCGGCTTTTTAAACTTATTTTGAGACTGAAAATCTGAGCCATTAATTTGGCACGTTGTGCTTGCTTTCAGCCGCTAACTGTCCAACTCCATATTAAAAAGCTGATTAGTATCGTAAAGCCGCCTGGTCGAAAAGCTGCAATCTAGTCGAAAAACTTGCACTCCAGACAAAATTGAATAACTGATTATTTTCTAAGCTCTTAAAATTCATGCTCTTCTAAAAAACAGACAGATCATCTCACATTGCTTCCAGTGGTAATCCCGCCGATCTCATTTGCATCACTAAAACTTCCTTCGAAAGTAAAACAAAACAGCTATCAAAACATGCTAGATTTATCGGCATTCATTTCAGCGGATAAATCCAAAAGCCCTCGGCACGATAGTTTATGCAGTATCTATCGAACGGGAATGCATATTCTAGCAGCCTCTTGCTCTCAAATGGAAACCCTAATTGAACTTTCAACGAGACAAACTACTTTGCATATCTGCATTAAAGAGAGGGACAAACATAAAGAAAAAAAGAAAGAAACTAACAAGCACACTCCAATTGCCCTTGCTTGCTCGGCAGCACTTGAACCTTGCCGACACTAACCTTCACTCCATCCCCGAAAATCTCTCTCTCTCTCTCTCTCGTTCTGCCTCTATTTCCGCTCGCTCGAAAGCCAATAAATAATCGAAACTTTTTCCATCTCTTTGATCCGCTTTGCTGGATTGAACGAGTCGTGCCGGACGGATCGATCCCTGGTGGGATGTTTCCCGCTTCCCAGTGGAACGCCATCGGAAGATTGGGACCAGATTTAGATCGATTTCCGTCAGGAGTAACACGCAACACGGCAGCTTGACGGGCACCGGGTGTGCTCGCTCTCTTAAAACTAGCTTATCAGGCAACATCCCACGCCCCAGACCTTGTTCCCGTACTCGTTCGGTAAAGTGCACACAAGTGAACGCTGCGACACGATGCCATCGCTTTTGCCATGATGTCGAAGTAAATCAAGCGCACACTTTTCCTCGCACACCGACCGTCGGGACCAGGTTTTGAGAAGGTAGAAGAAAATCGATCGAGCGCCTTAAAACTATCCCAACCCATTCAGGGCTCTTTGACACTTACCACACGCTGTTAGACGCCCTTGTCCCTTTGCCGTTCGTCGTGCATCAGCCGTCAAAGATGGTGTGCGATTAGCTCTGCAGCCGTCGCTCTCGATCGATCCAGCCAGACAAGATACAAGAGGGTGTGTGTGTTCTTCTCTTTCTCCCTCTCCCTCTAGACCTATCGTCTATCTGCCTGTCACTGGTGTACTATTGCACCGATGTCTCCAAGCCATTGGGAGTTTGGCTCTGGCTCTGGTTAATAGCTGCAAACAGAGCGTGACCGACCCTGTGGAAGGGCTCTCCGGGCTGCACCACGCTCCCAAAATCGATCGAGCTTAAATTGACAAGTTAAATACCACGGCACGTTTCTTCTCCGCCCGTGGGAAGTGTTTGAAGGCAACGATATCAGGAAGGAATTTGTTTCCCTTCATGTCCCAGGGCTTTAGCCGTTCGCTGTAGCGCCGATGTCGGTGTCTTCCGGTGTCCATGCGCTCCTTTCCCGGTGCAAGGTTCGTGATGCCAACGGGTACAAAAAGTCAATGAGCAACGATTACGATGGTGCGATGATCGTTGGTCGTAGAGGGCGTCATCCACACTGTGGTTAGGAAGAAATCGAATGTTTTTTGTTCAATGCCCGCTGGAACTTATCATTTTAAACATCCAAAGAGAACACTTTATGAAAGGTGCATATTTAAACAAACCATTTGCTATTTAACCTCCTTACCGGGCGCTTTTTAGTTGCTTCTGCGGTCAACCATTTCCGAGACACCTGAGACAATCGAATCAATATTTTATCAACCAACACCATTCTTTCCAATATTTCCCTGCAGAAGTGCTCTATTTACAGCGTCGTTTCGTCTTTTTGTACGACTCACGTGAATCGGCAATTAGTCGGTCAATCGTTGTCATTAGTGATAAAGCCCAACCAAGAGAGAGAGAGGGAGCGAGGGCCTGTCATCCCATTGGGATGGCTATTATTTTGCATCGATTTTCTCGCGCTATTTTGCTCCTGTTGAGCTGTTGCCGCTCCGTAGGTTTAAAAATATGGTTCACGTCTGCTACCGACACGGTATAGTTTTCGGTGAACGCCGGAGCCGCGACTGATCAAAGGCGAATGTAGGCCAAAACGTGGCCTGACGTCTCAAGAAAACTTTTTCCCGCAGCGCAGGAGCGTGCCTATTGAAGCGTGTTCGAGGTTTGGGGCATGCAAAACAGCATAACATGGACAGCGCTGGGAATCACCCGGCGAACATCAAAGGTAGCGCGAAGTTGCCTAGGCTTTTTTTTGCATTAAAAAAAACTGCCAATCAAACGTTATGTTTTCGATTCGATGATTGACGGCGTGATTTCGGAAGGTTGTGGAGCTTGCTGGGAATAAATTCAAGGTTTGCTGTTTCTGTGCGTGTGTGTTTGAGTTTTCGACGCTTTTCGCGGTAATTGAATTGAGCGTGAAGTTTTTCGTTGATCGTTTCCTTGAAATGGGAGGGGGGCCTTTTGATTGATAACTTGCGTTAATGGGAATTTGCGGGAGGCACAGGTATAAATTATTTTAATTGCTCGAAACACTTTTGGCTTGCCGCATTTTAAAAGAATTTTCGTGGAACGAATCTCTTTTTGAGCAAATAATGAGTGTGGCAGAATTGGAATCATCGCTGTTTCAGTTCTGGTTTATTGAAGGTCATTTATTCGTTCCATTTATTTATAATTCGGTACAGGGTTAAGCTCGACAAAGATAGCATCAATGCTGTTCATAATTATGGAATGTTCCTTGATTTCTGATTGATCTTTCTTTATGTAGTTCCCTATTTTTTGGAATTACGTTCATATCACATTACATTTCTACGAATTTAATTTGCACATATTGATTGAATATGCTGCATATTTTTTACACTTTTCTGGACCATTGAGTAAATAAATCATCACATTTTCGTTCAAACTTGATGCTAGAGCTCTTAATCATCAATTTTGATGCAGTGTAACAAAGCAGAAACTGTCAAACAAGATAGCTTTATAAAAGCAGTCGTCAAACTTTTCAGGTGAAGGGACAAATTTATCAATTGATTGATTGAGTCACGGTAAAAGAATATTTGAGGTTTTATTTTTAACCTATTTTATTTTATTTTTTTCATATACAACAAACAAAAGGTAACTAAGAATTGAGAAATCTGAAAAAAAAACATGTTTTCTGCCTATGGGCCCCTTTCAAGATGGAAGGCTGAAATTTTAACCAATCAGCTGTGTTGTATAGCAAAAGCAGCTGGGCTTATCCCAAGGTGTATGTATTTAGAAGGCTGATTTTTGTCGCTTCTACTTCTGAATGAAGATTTTAAGAGTGTTTTGTGTGTTTTGTGCTACCAGAATGCCTGTTTGAGCAAAAGTTTTCACTGGTCCTGTCAAAAAGTCTGGTCTAAATACACTTTGATTCTAAATTCAGGTACGAGTAGGTACTCGAATCTAATTCTGGATTCGAAGCTGAAATAATCTAGACTGCTAATCTAGATCTAGATTAGAGAATAATCTTAATCTTATCTAAACTCCATTCAAAATATCAGGCTATTATCGTGAAAGGCCCCTGTATATGATTATGTTAAACCATTTTAAAAACGAAATGATGTTTTAATGATATTAAGCAATTCTATTTATGATATTTTAAAGAATAACTTTTTGTAATTTTCACTTATGTAATAAAAAGCTTAGCTATCTCTGACTAGTATTGCTGTTAAAGATTCTGACAGAAAAACAAATTAAATTATACATTTCAATATTTAACGGGGACTACAATACACCGAACTAAAAACTTTGAGCGCAATTCAACTTCTATTGTTTCCATCGCCATCAACCCATCAAAAGGTTACAGCGCACAGCATACAATAGTGATTTTGAGGAATGTTTTTTTTGTTTCTGTTGCTCATGCTCTTCTTTTTTGCAATTAAATTCTTCGCTTACTTTCTCTTTCTATTAAAATCAACTTCCCCATTGACCGTTCCAACCTAAACGGCGCCGGTACGTTAGCCATTTTGGCTTCATGACGCAATGATGGCGGTATTTTTAACATCGCCGGCTCACTTTTGCTAGCTTCCTTAGCATTCGCGCTTTATGTTGTTGTTATTTTTTCTAACTTCCCCACTGGCTTTTAAAATTCCTTGCGCCGCCGTTGGCATGCTGAAAACCAATTCCATTTTATGACCAGTGCCAGTACCGCCAGTTGTCCAACGCGCCGAAAAGACACCCGGGTGCTCAGCTTCGCACCAGGCTCGGGGCAAATCTCAAATTTTATGTCTTAACATTTTCAGCCCTCCCACAATCATTGCTTCCTAACTAACTTGAACTTCTTCTTTTTCTTTTGCACACATTTCTTTCTGCAGGTGACGGGCATCGTGGGACGTGCCGATGTGTTGGCGTGTATATTCTTCCTAATTTCGCTGCTAGTCTACCACGGGTAAGTATGACGCTTCCAGTTATGGTGCCCCGGTTCCCCAACGCTTAGCTTCCCGACATTATGCAGTGTGCGTACGGCGGGCTTTAACTACAAAAACAAGAGATGGAAAAAAGCACAAATCCACTCATGAAAAGCCGCTCGCCAGAAAGCGCTTACGATTTACGCCCTAGCACATCCACACCACCGCTCAGCAGGAACGGCAAATCATAAACGTTCAATTTACGAAACGATTCTCGAAGGATAGTTCCCTCATCTTGAGAGAAAGTTTGGTGTGTTGTCTTGTTCTTGTGCTAGCCGCAGCCCGGGGAAACTAATCCCGAACCAACCGGCCCCCTTGGGAAAGTACAAACATGAATCCCACACGGTTACGTCAAAAAGAGGTCAAGCATGCATCTGTATTCTAGCCGAGCAGCGGCGGCTGTCCGTGATCTCTCCCCGGACGGTCGTCATGGCAAAAAGTTGCTCCATTCCGGCGCACATGATCCGACGGTACGGGGCTTCCTCTATGCCTGGATGGATTAACAACACAACCCATCCAGCGTGTCAGTTTGGGAAAAGTGATAGAGCGATCGCTGGTAAAGAAACGGACTTGTTCGTACGCACACGATGAAGAGATAAAGATGTGTTATTTGACCACCGGCGAGGAACTCCTTTTTTTTGGCAGGGGGCATAGAAGGTGTTAAAAGTTTGGCTCGGTGTGTATTCACTAGCTCACTTATTCTCATTTCTTGTTGGAGTAAGTTTTTCGCCCATACTGCCTGGACAGGATTAACAAAGAAAGAGTAATGGCAAAAGAGTTGATGGAGGTACTGGTGGGACAAAAATGGCACAGAAGAATCTACGCACACCAGTGCACAAGGCATTAGCAGCAAATCCGTTTGCTCTCTTCGTGTTGGGGTGATGATTGTAAGAGCATTTCTGTTCCTTAGCTTCTGAAAATGCATAACAGATATTGCTTTCGTTTAGTTACGAGCACTCTTATTTCCCCACAACTCAGACTACAGCTCATCAATGATCAAGCTTTGCAGCATTCGAATGAATATTTAAATACGTTTTTCATGTACGCCAGCAGCACAACAGTCAAATCCTTTCGGCACCTTTTAAAAGGCTTACTCTTTTTTTACTCCTTTGCTCCACCTTTCCAAGAACCATTAGCATTAGTGGATAAAGTTCTATTGCGAATTTCATAAGGAAAAAACTCCACACCGTGCGGTACGGTTGGCGAACGGGGTTTGGCAAGCGGTTGTCGAATTTTAATGCGCCTCGCCCCTGCTTTTGTTCTCCCGAAAGCACCACCCTTTTCAAACCCTTTCCAGCCGAGATGTTAGGCCCCGATCAGAAAGAGAGAGTGAGAGAGAGAGAGACAGTCCAGCAAAAGAGAGGCCTTTCTGTAGTCGAATGGAACTTAAATTCATACGCATTTAGCATAATTGCTCAATTGGCAGCAGTTTGTAGAAGCAAGAAGAAAAAGCCCTAAGAGGCAAAACGTTTTCTCCTACGCCACACAAACGACCGGAGGTCCGGAGTGTTGGTCGGTAAATAATAAAAAAGGGAAATCAGAAAAAAATACAGAGGGAGAGCTCGTAAAAGCACGCGAGGCATGGGCTGTGCTTTGATCTGAACGAAGGAGCAGAGGGTCCACACGTCCGAACGATTTTAGTGCCTTTTGAGGAATGTTTCCATCAACTTTAATTGCGAGTGACGTGTGCTCGGTGGTGCTGGGGGAAGGGAGAAGAGACTAGGCAATGGAAAGGTTGCACCAATCTGTATCCTTCTATATACTCCCTCTTTCTCCCCCGCAGGGAGGAAAAGAAAGCGGGTGAAAAGTTTTACTGATAGGTCATCATAATTCAAGCAATTAGTGTGTTTGACCGTACCAATTGCTCACTAAAACCTCGCCAGCTCCCTACTCACGTCGCGCTAACCCTTTCTCGACTTCCTTGGAATGGAAAAACGATCCCGAGACGGGTGCCGTCACTACCCTTCCTGGAATGAATTATTCACGAAGGGTAAAGCAGATCGACGTTTTAATTTCCTTCTGCCGGCGCCTGTGCGCAGGGCGGTAGGCGAAGCGAATGTCGGATTTCATGCTTGCATACTGTTAGGCGCACTGGCACAATTTTGAGGTGTTGACCTTTTTGAAGCGTTTTTGATCGCTGTGTGTGTGTGCTGTTGATCCTTTCATGCGAATTTTGTTAAAAGACTCGGATAGGGCAAGTGAGCAACAGTCTCTCTGCCTGTTCATGTCAGTGTGTGTGTGTGTGTGTGTTTGGGACTGTTTTTCTAATTAAAATGAACAACGATGACTTTGCGGCCTGGGCAGCTGCTGACAGTAGCGTAAATAGACAGAACAAACGGACAAACAATAGTAAAAACAAAAACGAAACTCAAAAACAACAGCTGCCAATGGGCGGTGAACCGGGCGCTGACCAAAGGAAAAACAATTGTAAAAATACCAGCTGCTGCCCGAAGAAGCGTAGTGTCGTAAGGCACTTCTTTAATGTTTAAACACACTGTGCACCCGTCGCGTTCTCTTCCCTTCCGCCGCATCGTTGGCATCTTGCTGGGACTGTTTTCTTTACTTGTTTTTATTTTTCAGTCCACTCCTCGTTCGCTTGTTCTCTTTCCTATGCCCCGCTGCATCAACTTTAGAAGTTGAATGCTATTACAGCATGACAGAGTTTTCTGTTTGTGCATTGTTTAAGGATATAGCTCTTGTAGCGTAGTTAGCCGTAGATGACGAGAGAGAAAGAAAACAACTCTCAATGAAGAGCGCAAAAAGGACACAACGCGCGCACACACATACACTCACAGGCACAAGTAAAATAACTTTAAAAAAGAAAACTTGACTGGTGAACCAGTATGGTTAGTGTTTTAAGAAAATGAGACAACACCCGACAGAAAACTTACGAACCATGACCGAGGGTTGGGAAATGACGAAGAGTGAACTTTTCCCTTCACACCTCGTCAACCACCGCAATGCCGAAAGCCCGCCTAGAGCGGCAATGTCAATGCAATACGGCAAACGAAGCATTCGAACAAGACAACGATGCAAGCCAAAACCCGGATGAGTGCTACTTACGAAAGAAAATGACAATGCACCACCAACTTCTTTTGCTTCTGCTTGCTGGTGTGGATGATGCAGCAAAGACACAGATGCGCTACTACGCGTGGAGGGCGGGTGAAAACTCATCTCAAATGGGACAAAGACAAAACCTCAATCGGATCGGACCACAACGTTGCGAACGGCATGGAAAGCGTGGCTTCCGTCTTTTTCATGGATTACAAGTTCCCTTTACCGTGTTCCATTTGCTATCGGATGGTTTGCTTGCTGGTTGAGCTCGTTAGTTTAATTTTTGTTGCAGCTTACAGGGCGTACTTTCATTATTTAACATTTTCCCGCCATAGCTTATGTGCCAGTTTTTTAAGGGAGGTTTAAATTTTCGCAATTGAATCAGCCATGATGGTAACAAAATGGAAACAAAATAGTCAACTTCACAATTAAAGAGTAATTTGCTGCGAGATATGACAAAAAAGGTGTGCTGGAAATAAAGTATTGAACAGACAATCGTATTAACCAAACTGCTGGTTTATCTGTCAGTGACAACTGTTGTAAAAGTTGTTTTTAAAATCAATCATAACGACGTTTTAAAGCGAAAGTGTAATTTCATTTCTATTAGGTTTTTGTTCTCTTGTGTTGACTGAAAGCGTTATGTCACTTGCCACTCATACTGTTTTTTTTTTTTCATAATCATACTTGGATGTTAAAATAATTCATAACATACTCTGCCATGTGACATGTTCAAAATGGAAGGAAAGAAAGACTTGACATGTGGCTTGGGGCAGACTGCACAACAAAACTAGTTTGGAAACGGAAATTTGTAGCTTTATTGCATACATTTAGGCAATAAAGTAGTTATCTTTAATTTGCCATAAAATATTTGTGTCATGAAATAACTTGGATCTATGTCGTCATCGAGCTCCGGCTTTTATGCAATATGGTGATACAAAATAACATTTTGGTAAAAATGCATACATTTAGGCGTTGTATGTCCTTTTAGCTTGTCCCATCACAACCCTTAAAATAGTAGTTTAAGATTTATTATTACCCTTCGTTTTAATTCAATAAAAAAGCTGCTGATGTTTTACATTTGACTTACTACTGTCATATTTCCATTAAATTGTATTATTTTACATACAACAGACCAACAAACTTTAAACGACTTTAAACCTTTTTTGATCAGTGACAATTTTTAGGAATTGGTGTGACGTTTCATTTCTCAAGCGCTTTTTTATTCCATTTCTTTCCTTTTCCAGTCGTTCCCATCAGCCCGACATGAACTCGATCTGGCTCAGCATCGTACTCGGGGGGCTGAGCATGCTGGCGAAAGAGACGGGCATCACCGTGTTTCTCCTAAACGTTGCGTACGACACCTATCGCAACTGGCCCGCCCTGAAGCGCACCATGCAGGACATGCGCTGGAGTGAGGAGACGCATCAGTTTGGCCGCCGAGTGTCCCGGGTACTGCTCTCAATGGGCGTCCTGCTAGCGGTCCGATTGGCCCTGCTGCAGGGTTCGCTGCCGCGTTTCTCGCAGCAGGACAATCCGACCGCTTTCCATCCGAATCTTTACGTGCGGTAAGACCAATCCCACCGATTGATTAATACACAGAAATACATTTAATTCTAATCGAATGCGTTTTGTTTTATCCTCGTAGCCTGCTAACGTTCTGCTATCTGGCCGCCTTCAACTGGTGGCTTCTGCTGTGCCCTTCCACGCTCAGTCACGACTGGCAGATGGGTTCGATCCCGCTCGTTACCACGCTCAGCGATCCACGCAATTTGCTCACGTTTATTGCGTTCGGTGCAGCGCTCCTGTTCGTGTTTCGTGGTCTGATGGATTGTGAGGTAATTAAAACATATCGATTATTTATTGTTTCCATTCCCATTCCCGTTCAAAAGATAGACAATTTTACAGCGGCAATCGATACATGGACGGTTGCAAACATAAATGATCATCAAACAAAAATGCAATGATGTTTGAGCTTAGCTCCGGGGACGGACCGCTTCATCTGGATGCCATCGAGGAAAAAATGTTTTTGGATTCATTCCAATCCATTCCTAAAACTGCCATCCGTAAAAGGAAGCAAAAAATGAGATTTTCTACCAGTCAAAAACGATATTCTAACCTATTGCATACTGCTAGGCGCATACTAACCAACACGAACGCTTGACACACGGTGCAATAGGTAGCACGGTCCCCAATCCTGATTCATATTGCATCGGGCCCAGAAATGTATTTGCTCACGGTTTTATGCGTTTTGCATGTTGGCAGCGTTTTCTAGCTGTTTTTTTTTGGGGTTTCCGTTCCCGTTCTCTTACTCGTTATTATTATCCCAAAACCAGCCAAACTGCACGTATTCCTTTCGGTCCGCGTATCCACGTACCCATCCATCATAGCGTTCGCGGTACCTATCCGATAGCGCAAACCGATTGCAATCAACTGTGCAAATATTGTATCATGTGGCCGGGAAAACGCGCTCGGTGCTCAGTTTTCGATTTCCGCTCACGATTGCACCGGCAGCATAAGCTGAAAGTAAAACGAATACACCAACATCAATACTCATAGTGCAGAACAACAACGACGCAAATGAAAAAAAAACAGCAGCAAAAACAGATAGGAGGACTCATTCACATCCCCCAAGGCAAACCTCATCGTGCAGTTCTGTACGCTAAGCGCTACCGGATGGCCGGAAAACTGTGCTAGCTTCCCGGGTTTTTCACAGCAAACGCAGAGGACCAAAAACAAAAAAAAAACAACTGGCAGGATTGATTGATGTAATGCATCGATTATTTATTGATCACTGCAAGCTGCTTATTGACGTTAATTGCCCGGGTATGGGTAGACGTGGCTCTATTTGCAAACGCGTCACGTTCACGTACGGGTGCACCGTGGAGGATTTAGTGTGGGGGATAAAATAAAGTTTGCTTTGCTTTTGATGCGATGCAATCGGTGCATTAGGTCGGCTTTTTGGAGATTGTGTGCCTGTTTGTAAATCAGCGCCGAGATTGTGTTAATGCGCCTGTTGGTATGCAAAACGTTCAGCTTTGTTTTTGCCTGCAATATGCAACTAATGCCTTTGACTTCTGGCGAGCGCCTAAAGATATACAAGATTGGTCTAAGTGTTTATTACCACTGGTGCATGTTACTAAATGCCTGATAGTATGCAATAGAACAATATATTTACATTAATAAAGATAAGTTTTAGAAGCTTTACAAAGTTTTTACCTGTATTTAAAGAAATTTTATTAAAAATAACTCTTTCATGAAAACCTGTTTCAATGATTTGGTTTTTCTGGGATATCTTGAAATATGCATCGTTCAGTTACATAAAATATTATTTTATAAATTACCTTTGTACCAAACATAATAATATCAAACAATGTCACATCTAAAAGTACTTTAGTTTTTCAACAGCCATTTAAAAGGCCATAGTTTGCTGTATTGAATAATGTTGCTTTAAAAGTATCTCCTTCAAGTATTTGTTCTATTTTGCATGTTTCCTTATTTTGAGGCAAGTTGCTTGTCATTCATCGGCGAAAAAAATGTTGACAAGGGATAATACCGAAGCGTTAGGAAAATCAGAATAAACATCGACAACTGATAGCGGCGACAAGCTGGTAACATGGCCTCCACTCAGTCCCACAAAAAGAAAGCTCGAATTTTGAAAGACTTGAGCTCGACTTCAGTTTTCAACAAAATGAAGCGAGATTTTCTTCTGCACTCCGGATCGATTCCTCGCCGCTGGCAATTCAAAATTCAATTCGCAATGCTTGACAAAATACCAGCCCAGCACAAAAGATTACAGCGCTGATTGGGTGAAGCGTTCTTTCGGGTCGTCTAGAAACCGGGACGGACGTGAAGTGCGTGAATGTGCCGTGACGCGATACAGTCAATCTCGGGCATCCACTCAGCTCATTAGAACAAATGGGCTTCATTTCCCAATCGCTCCCCGTCTTAATTTCGACCAGCCGGCAGCATTCGCACCATCGCAAATCCTTATCAAGAGCAGGACGATGCGGGGAAAACCACTCGAAAATGGAATAAAGACCTTGATGATGTAAGTGATGGTGGTGGTTCGCAATGGTGCAGGCATTTCTTGCCAGCTCAGCGCCACCGACTTCCGGCCTGCCAGATCGTTTGTTGATTTATCTCTCGTTTAGGATGAGATTTTTCTTGGCTTCTTCTCTTTCTTCACTGGCATGGTGCGTATCGTGCCGTATCAGTGCCGAGGGTAGACTTGCAGAGACGCGTTCTGGTTCATCTAATTTCCTTGATCCCAACACATGAACACACACACAAACACCACGCTAATGTAGCGAGGGAAGACCGAAGTAGTGTGGTGACGCGTTGGCCATTACCTCGGTGAGACCACTTCACAGGCCCGAAAACCCAAACCCGAAACCGATCACACTTATTCGTCTTTGTCGGCACCTTTTTTTTAGCGAAATGGGAACAACTCGGGTACGCAACTCTCAGAAAGATGGTAACGGATAGGGAGAAGTGGGGATACAGCAACCAGAACCACATCAAATTATTCTGTTTTAATGCCTTCGCCAGAAAACATCAGTTTCATGCCGTCGTCAGCCGTCTTTAACCTCATTTCAGGGCAGCTCGTTTGAGCGGCGCTCGTTGCTGCTGCTACTTTATTGGCAGCACAAACAACCGGAGGCACACAATGGGCAAAAATGTGACTACTTAAGGACAAATCCTTGGTTTTACAAGTTTATCTTTGAATGAAAAATAACAAAAGAACGAAGAACGTTATCATGCCTGAGCTTACTCATGTATCAGATAATCTATTTAAAGATTTTTCTTTATTTTTTTTGGTTTTTCTAGTTTATGTATTCTTTTTTACATGTTGAAGATCAATTGAAAACAAACATCTAGTTTTTTTTTTCAAAATAGTTAAAAATACATTTTAAAGAATTGCATGTTGTTTACCTCGAGGCGCTTAGCAAAGCTGCCGACGGACAATTTGTCATTTTTTGAATGTTTAGTGAAAATGATGGGGTTGAAGTCGTTAGAATAACATGCTTGCCCTGTTTTTTTATTCCTTTGTTTACTGTAAAGTTATAGCATAGCATCATATTGCATACCTCCAGGAGTTTGCTTATTTAGTAGTATTTTTATGGTTTTGCATAACTCTAGGCGTTGAAAAAAGCACAAACATTTATTCCAATGAATTTACATGAATTTACAAAAACTTTTAATTCTTAAATGAAACCCCTTTAAACCCTTTTTATCCACGTCCTACAATCACAGTGTCCAAATGTTACGCAAATTCACCCACCAAACAAGCATCGTATGTATCATTTCTGCCCTTAAGCCACTCGCAGCCCCTTATTGGATGTGCGCTAGGGGTACACGCACGCCAACGCCTGTCATGATGTGCCGCGACCAAATACGCACACACACACACATAAACCCCTCGCATCGTGTTATGTGTTATCAATCAATCAGGACAACTCTCTTCCCTGCATGCGCCTGCGATGGTTTGGCGTTGTTGCTGCGGGTGGTGGATACGCTTCGTCCCAACGCCCCGTTCACTCGACAGCCGCTTGTTATGTATTGTTATGTGCGGCTGTTGATTGATGAGACGCTCTACGATCAACACTTTGATGCGGAACGGGCAACGGCAAGAGGTGCTACCTTCGGACTGGTACCCGCGCCACCTAAACCCATTCTTGTTTTGCAAACGGCACCGGGAACGGTTCAAGCAGCCGCGCAGGAAAGTGATGCGAGCACGGCGAAAGAAATCTGACTCCACGCTGTGGCTTTCGCAGCCGGCAGCAGCAGCAGCCTGGAGTCTCGTGTAGCAGCAGTAAATTGATAAGTGAATTAGATAAATGACATTTTATGTAACTTTTACTTTTTCGGCCTAGCGAGACCTCATTGGACCTGCTGAATACTGAGGGCTTATTGTGAGGAGGACCAGGGTAATCAAAAACGCGCCGGATGGGTAGTCATGTTTTTCGGCAAAAGTGTGCCATAAATTTCGGGCGACAGTATGCCTCAGCATCCCTTAGAAATAGAAAGCGAGAGACTGAGAGCTCTACGGAGTCAAGTTGTTTGCGGGCCTGCTGCGGACTACCTCGACCGAGCTGCTTGATTGACAGGTCTCTGGTCCCGGGGTCTGGGTGGTATTGGTTTTCCGACACCGCGCTTCCGGGCTCCGACAGTTGCAATCGGGATTACGTCAGCTATAAATTGTTGTTCTCGGTGACGACACCGACATATGATCACCGAAATAAACCCAACTAGCGCTGTCGTAGCGGCCCGGGTCGACTCAATGCCGGGATGTTATCGAGTACAATCTAACGACAGGCGAACCGAAATCATGACAGCTTAAGATAAATGATGTACTCCCGAGCCCCAACCAGCGGAGTGGGTAACGGACCGGATACCGCTTTTGGGGTCCTGGGGAGGGTGGTTATACACGGAAAAGATGTCTCGCTTCACGCGCTTCGGTCAAACCGATAAGCTCCGCCGCCGGTTGCGAAATATATTGGCCTTCGCAGGAAATAAATCCGTAGACGAGAAAGAAAGAGTCAATTCCTGGTAAATTGACATCGTTAATAAGCCTTCAATGTATTGTTGATTATGATACGATTCTGGTGTATTTTTGTGAGGATTTAGGTTGACCTTCCTAGAAACAAAAAAAAAACATCCCAGCATTATTGCTGTCACCAAAGCGTGACAAGCATTTACTGTAACAATTGTCAACTCCATTTATGTCCCAACAATTTCTCACACCTTAATATTGTAACAAATTCCACCGAAAATACTTTCTAAAACATTCTGGTGTGATGTTATCTAAACTAACGCTTCGTTGAAGAGATTTAGTACAAACACATGCTGCAAAAGATAGAATTTATTTGCTGAGAAATTACTTCGTTCAAGGAATTTCTAGAGCTGCTTACCGAATCTTACACAGCTTCACCACGGAAGCTTTGCATTGCAAACGTATCCTAGTCGTCCACTTGGTACATCTTAATGGCGTTCAGTTCTGAGAAAGCAACACACACACACAGCCAACACATAAGCAAGAAGCGAGATTGTAAAGTGGTTGCAGCGCAAGATTACTTACTCGGATCGTAATAATCATGCACCAGAACGTAAGCGGGACGCTTGAGTGTAACTTTCTGCCGCCGGTACGCAGTGATCGTAAAACAGTTCCGCTCCGGGCCCATGCTGTTGTAGTACACCACCACCGAGGTTGCCCCGAACCGTACTTCCGTTTTCTGTGTGCCCGGGAAACGGGTAGACGTGTGAGCGATTGAAGCTGACGGCAACTCTTCCGAAGACGCACTTACCTGTATCGGATTATGCTTCGTTGCACCGGTAATCGGTTGCCCGCGCTGCTCCACGGTGTACCCGCTGGGGAAGTTCACCTCCACCAGCACCATGTTCGAGCGGCCGTCCGACAGCTGCGGTGTAAAGCTCGAGCACACCTCAAGCTGCAGATGGTGGTTTGCGTTGGTTACCGATTTCTGTAGCTCCAGTACGAACTGGGCGGTAAAGTTGCGCAAGTCTACCCCGTACTCGTACACTACCTGCAACAGCCCAAAACCGATGCCGGCGACGTGCAGTTCGAGCTGAGCCGTCTCATCCACACCCTGTTGGGCGTGCTGAAGCGTACCGATATCTTGTGAGGTGACGCGAAACTCTTCCTTACGGCCGGCGTGTCTAAGCTGCACCGAGTAATCATTCCTCGACGGGGAGATCTTTTCCGCCAGCTTGGTAAGTGCCTTCAGCCCTACGAACGTGTCCTGCGTGCGCGGGAAGCTGCCGGGGGTGTAGCGTTGCTTCACCAGCCACCGCATTATGGAGGTCCCGTCCACGTACTTCTCCGCGAGCACGAAAGAAAGCAGCCCGTATGCGGTCGTCTCAATACCGTGCGCATCGCGGGCCCAAAAGCGCTCCGTACCGTTCTGCTGCACCGTTGACAGGCCGATGAGCTTCTCCAAGAACCGCTCGCCTGAGCTGTGTTTCTGTAGCAGCAGCGCGTACGTAGCTATGGCAAGATCGTACGAGTCTTCAATACTGCCCAGCGTCTGCGTGACATAGTCGATGCCCTTTTCGATCGCTGCCCGATGCTTGGTCGCGACTTTCGGCTGCTCCAGCAGTGCAATCAACACGAACGAGGTCAGTGCAATGCCTTGCCTTAGGCCACCCTGCATGTCACGATGGAACACGGGCCCAACCTCATCGAACCTTCCAGTGCTGTGCTGGCGAGCGGCAAGCCAATCGAATGCTTGCTCCACCATGCTCGGTTCGATCTCGGATATGTACTTTGCCGCGGTGGCGAGCGTTTTACCCACAAAAGCGGTCAGAAAGACGGCCCCTCCACTTTTCTCCCACAGCCCAAACGATCCGTCCGGCTGGCGGTAACGCATCTGGTTCTGGTAGCCCGCCCTAAGCAGTCCGATCGCTTTGGCCGTGAGCTGCTTGTCGGCGGACCCGATCGACGTTAGGTAGTCGAGCACGAGGACGATGGGGACAAGTCGCATCATGTTCTGCTCGCCGCAACCCGTCGGCACGGACAGCAAACTCTCCAAGTTGTCCATTACCGAGGTGAGGATGTTTGCTGGAAAGAAGACGTTAGGACGCTTTTAGTATGATCTGATTTCTAGCATTGAAGGCTAACTTACGTGTGAGAATGAAGTCAATCTTCCTCGTCCCAGCGTCGGCCTTCCGATCAAAGTCAAGCCCCAGCACGAACGATTGATTCTGGTAGGTGTTGTGGCAGAAGAAGCGAGAAATCATTTCACGCTTTACTAGACTTTCTGGAATCACGCGAATGACGCTTTCGATCGAGTCCTTCGCAGGTTCAATGGAAGCATCCACCCGCACGGTCATCTCACCCAGTTTGCGTGCTTTTATTAGGAACGCCACTGGAACACCAGTGTCTGGAGACGCTTCAATCGATTTGGTGTAGCTTGTTTCTGTTGAGGAAGTGTACGATTTATGCTTTTGGGCCAGTGTAAGCCTCACAAAAGTCCTCTTACCTGTAGCAGGTCGTCCGACAAATTCGGTCTGATTATCCACGCTAAATAGCGTCACGGATGCTTTGTATTTCTTTGGGAAGTTGTTAAAAACGATAAACTGCAACTCGACCAGCTCGCCCCGTTTGATGGAGTACGGCATGTTGGGCACGATGTAAAATGGCTGAACGGTGGTCAATTGAAGCGGCTGCTTGATGATACCCAAACCATACACTGGATCGACGGAAAATCCTGTCAAATGCCATGCTGTGATCGTATCTGGAACGCTCTCCTTGATCGTTGTGCTTCCCGAGGATCCAATTTTGTCCGTTTTCCACAGCCAAGATTCGAGAAAATTGGTTCGAAAAGAGACTTGTGAATTGGAGAGACCGTTTTTGCTCGATGACGATCCATCTCGAGCCGTCTGATCATTTGCTTTAAACAAAATAAAATCAATATTAGAGGCAGAGTACAACGAGCTGGTACGATTCTTACCTTTATCAAAAGTTATATGCTCCATTGTTCGTGCAAACAGTCCTAGACTCTGAAAATGATTGAACAAATGTCGTTTGATTAAACTTGCAACCTTAGAGCCGCACTCAATAGGAGCTACCTCGGAACCAAACACAGGAAAGTTATTCTTATTTGTCGTTGATGCGAATTATTTTTTACAGATTCTCTGATATGATGTATTTTACCCAACAACTACTTGTTTTTACTGAGGATTATATGTGGCAGCTCAGATAACTTATAACTTGCAATACTTACATGAAAAAGATCAAATTCGTTCCGCTCAACGCTGTAGAATTTATCGAACACACCCCAAACATCCTCCCAGAAGATGTCATGGTTGTTGCTGTACTGCAGCAAACTCTTGTCGTAGGCCGCCAGCGCCACAAAAGCGCCCGGAGGACCACGCATATTAAGTTGCAGCTGATCACCGGGTCTGATTTCTGTTCGGTCTATTTGTAGATCAAACTGCGACAAATTGGAAAACTCTCATTAATATCTATACACCATAAGGCATAATAACAAAACACTCTTGACTCACATTATTACGGAGATCTTCAAAGTCTATGTCCACAAAGTCACACAGTACAACGTTTTTAGCAACGGTTACAACGATAACTTTCGACCTGGGTACCATTTGGTCGGCTGCTTTGATTTCAATAAAATGTTCGGTGACTTTCTTGGGCTGCAAGAACGCAGAATCAACGATAGCACCTCTCGACACAACGTAATACATGAAGAAGGATAGCTCCTCGTTGCACGTCACTTTTAGTTTGAACGGTTTTCCAATTTTCACACTAAAATTTTCGAAGAATTAATCACATTTCATTCAAGGGAAACGCCGTCCAAAGTTTACTCAAACTTACTCGGAATCAAGCTTTACTTGCAGAAAGGCTTTGCTCGCTTCACGCTTGCTTATGCGCTCGTAAAGCAGCTCCTCGCTGCCAGCGTTTACCTGTGCGTGAAACAAAATTCATCCCGCCCGTTCTCTTTAATGCACTTTTGTCCAGGAACACTTCTCGCGCAAACAACTCTCACCGTAATATCGATCGATTCGGAAGACGCTTCCGGCTGAAGCGTCAGTTTGATCACACCGGCAGCATCGCTTGTATAGGCCACCCGGCGATCGGTTGTGTAAGCACCCTCCACCTTCACCTCGAAGGCAGCTCCTTTTGCAGGCGTTCCGTCCTGATATCGTACCCGCAGCTGACAGTCGAACGGCACTTTGGCACGAAATTCAGGCTGCTCTTTAACGAGTTCCACCCGATACGGAAGCTTGTAAACAGTGATTCGTTGTTCCTTATAAATTGTCCTATCTAAAGTGTGACAGGCGACATGGAAAGAGATTGAAGAGATTGTTAGCACAACTTGTTTTACGCGCAAAAAGACTATCTGTAACTCGCGCATGAAAGTAAGTTTACTTGTTTCGTCCTGAGTAAATGCAACGTGCACACGCACGTCCTGCGCGTCGTCGTACACGCTCAGGTGCTCGTTGAACGGCAGCTCGAGCTGTATCGCACCGTACACGCCGACCACCCGCCGCTGATCCAATTTATCGTCCTCCAGGTACAGCTCAACCGTGGCGACCCCTCGCACCGGCTGCCCGGTGTAGTACCGCGCGGAGAGTGTCAGATTAAGGCGCTGGTGCTTTTCCAGCGGAACAGCGCGTGCCTTCACTGCCACCTCGAACGCCGGAAGCACGTACTCCCTAACGTCGAACGTTTTCGAGACGATTTCATTCGCTCCCGTGACCGTGACGGTGATTGTGTAGCGGCCCAGCAGCGGAACGGTTCCGATTTGGAGCTGCTCCTCAAACACACCGAGCTGCAGGCTGACCGCGGTCCATCGGCGAATGACATTGCGCTGTGGATCGTGCACGATTACGGTGGCGGTGACGGAGGGTGCCGGTGGCTTTAGATCACCGCCCAGCACGATCACACGGAACTGCAGCACGTCACCGGGCTTGTAGATGGGTTTGCTGAGCTGCACCAGGGCGGTGGTGGTACTCGCAGCGAGCAGCAAATCCGCTTCCCGGTGAAACTTAAATCCGTTCTGTCCATCGATGGTTAATTTATAGCTTCCGGCTGGCAGGCTTTCGGGCAGCTTGATGAGATGTGGAGCAAAGGGATGCAGTCTGATGGTAGAATTAGATGCAATGGTTTGCTAATCGCATTTACTTACCGGAAAGCTAATCACGCTGTTTGAGAGCAGCTGCACGCGGGCGGGTTGACCGAGGTGCAGTAGCTTCTTGCCACCAGCTGACAGTCCATCGAGTTGAAGGAGAAGGTTCCGCTCGTTCGTATTGGACTCAAAACTACTCAAAATGACGGTGTAATTCTGCCCAGCGCGAATATGCTTTGGACCAACAATAAGAATTCTGCAACAGTAAGAAAAAGCAACATTCACTTGCACAAATCAGAGCTAAGAGGACCTAAGAGCTAGGTAGAAGCTCACCCATGAACGAAATTAATCAACAGCGTTATCACTAACAAGCTGGCGCTGGCTAAATGCCTCATCTTAGCTTGCACCCTCTCGGAAATAAATCTGTTCCAGCTGGCTGCCAAAAGTGAACTGAAGCAAGCTATTATTCGAGCACCACCAATGCATAATGACGTGCTAATTATCAGCGGTAAGAGGGGATTCCTCATCCTCATCTGTTCGGACAACAAGGAGATAAGAATATGTGTGAATCCCACCAAAAAAAGGCAGTAATGATCAGCTGCGTTCTGATAATGAGAGTAGTGAGAGGAGAGTCGTTTGATTCTCGTGGAAGGCATCTAATTGAATGTTTGCTAGCGTGAAGTGATATTTACACTGGTTTAATGAGGATTAAAGATCAGTTTTATTGCCGTGAGTTGTAAAAAGTTTTGAGAAATTGATGAAAAATTGATTATGTTTTGACCTTTTTAAACCAAAAAGTTATTTAAATGTAAAAGGTAACATAAACGTATATTAAATGTTACATAGGGGGAAAGGGGGATATACATACAATCATGTACTGAAGCAAGGTGATTATGTGCAATCAAATGATTGTGAAAAACGAAAACTACTGATAACATGATTGGACGTGCATTTGCAAACATAAATATATACATAATTAAGAGCAAGAATTGAAAAAGAGTACCAAAATGGCTAGTTTCAGTTCAATGAGAGTGTACATGCATGAATAAAATATAATTCAGTTTTTTTATTTATTTCGTAATTTAGTCGATTTATTTAGACAATTAATGGGTCTGATAGTACATCTTAAATCTTAGTTTAAAAGCTCTGCGTCGTCAAATGAAAGTGAAATTGTTCTAAATGAGAATAGAACTGTCTGCACATTGTCAATACAGAGTTGTTGTATATGAATTCTAGCTGGTGCGTATATGAGAATATTTTTTTAGCATCTCAGGCGCGTCAATCTCATGTTTCAGCAGCTTAGCTACAACACACACTTTGTGCAAATTTTCGGCGATGCTCGATAGATTGCAGTCCATGCAAAAAACATCGCGTGCGGTAGTCAGGCATATTACAATTTCTTTTCGAAGAGAGGCAACGAACTGCGACTCTAGTAAATCTACGTTGCACAGATTCAAATTTTGCACAGAGCCTTATTGTTTGAAGACACCACACTACACAGCTGAATTCAAGGATGGATCGGACTAGACCAGCGCTCGGCAAATTATGGCTCTTTGCTGCCTAGATGATGGCTCTTTGCCGTACGTATATTACATAGAACTTTTAAAAAGTAATTTTTAGTTATCTAATTGGGCTTTGACGTACAAGTCTACCTTTTTTTTGTAGAATTTGGCTCTTCTAGTCCAAGTTTGCCGAACCCTGGACTAGACAATTATACTTTGACTTTAAACAAAGAGGATCTCTTAATTAAGAAGATTGTAGGATAATAAAACATTTTGTTTGCTCTGTCAATAAATAAATAAATATTGCTCCCGATATGTGTCCTGAGGGTGAGTTCTTCGTCCAGTCCAACACTCAGATTTCTTATTGAAGTACAACGCTGTAGTTCAGTTTTATAAATGGAGTAACTATTGTCAACTGGTCGTTTCAAGGGATGGAAAGACGCAATGCAACACTTATTGATGGAGATTTCCATATTTTTGGTCGAGCACCACACACAGAATAAATTGATAATCTGTAGCATAATACAATCGTCACTATTCCCTACTCTACTATAAAGCCTCTCATCATCCGCGTTTGTCAATCGGCTCAAAGGCTCTATAAAAATAAACAACAAAAATCATCTTTGTATAAAAGATAAGAGTCATCGGGTAACACATACATCAGATCGTTATTATGCAAGGAAAATAGTAAGGGGTCAAGGTTGCTTTCCTATGGTACTCCGGAGTGACAACTGATTAGCGACGAAACTTTTTGGTTACGTTTCACTAGATATGTGCGGCCTAAGAGGTATGATCTGAGCCAAACTATAATGGGATCTGACAGACTTATTTTACTCAATTTTACGAGCATGAATCTAGAAAGGACCCGATCCGCATATTGTTTATGGTCAGTACACTTAAGCCATAAGTTCCTTATGACCATCAGTTTCATAAATTAAAACAGTATTCGTAATGTTAGTATAATAAAAAAAAGTATCAAAGCAAAAGTAACCACAAGCTAAATGTTATCTTCGTTTAAAAACATGTATTTAATTTTAATTTCGCTACACAAACGCATAATACGGAAAGCTTGATTGATGTGATAAGATTTTAGTGCTCTGAATTAAGTTATCCTTAAGTTTCGCTGTCAGTCCAATGCTAAGTGTCGTAGAAAAGTTGTACATTACGTCCAGCTTTTATTACACATATACTTTAAACTATTACGATTTCGAGCGCTGTGTCCTTCAATGCCGTTGATGACGGCCTCATCATTGTTCATGTAAAATGTGCCACGGCCACCGATTACCGTATCGGGAGACTATCATCCCTAGGTATAAACATCCTATCCTGGTCTCGGCACCATATGGAATTTATTTCACGTTAAATTAATGGATTTCGAAAAAGGAAAACCATTAAAAATTTCTTCTCACTAGAATACTAGAAACATATGTACACAACGTCAGTTGGCAAATTCAAACTTATTTTTCTTCAGATTTTCTATAAATTTTAAAAATTTCCTTAAAAAAATTTCAAAAAACACATATTCAGAATTGTAGTGTTTTAAGATCCTATAATTAGCAATACGGCATTTTCGGGCCGTTCCTTCTGAATAAAAAAAAAGATCCTATAATTAATCTAAATGTTGTTCTGGAATGGGTAAAACAGTGCAAAAAACAAGTCGCGTTTTTGGAATATGCTGCCTGTACATCTCCCTTCCAAAGGTCATCTTGAATTGGAATACTTCATTGAATAGATCTTGCTTATTTGATTGCAGCATTGACATTTTACGAACCCACATTCAATGCCGGTGCCGGCCAATTTCATTAAAATGAACAAAGAGCCCTCAAGCAATATCCATCCATTACTTCCGAGTGACCTACAACAACTTCCATCCAGCTCCCGTGAATGCTCAAACAAAACCACACTCACACAAAACACATCACATTGAATGAAACATAACCACCACACTATTGATGTGTGTGCGGCTATACATGCCTGTGCGCGCTTCTTGGTACAACATGCTCACTCAGTTCATTATCCCCCACTGCGGACCGGGTGACTTCGTTAGGAAAGTGTGTGTGTGTGTGTCCCGTACCACGAACGAAAGTTTTCGAAAGCATGTTTACTACAAAACTACCCGGTTTCTGTGCTCCCTGCACTCCCCCCGCGTTTCTTTTGCATTTTGCTTCTCACGGAACGGGTACGGTTCGTTTTATGGTCAATCGAATTCGAACCGTCGTCGTGCAGCTTGCGTAAAAATATCTGTCAGCACTCTTCATCACGTAATTCAATTGGCCTGATAGGACTGTTGGACTCCTCCCCCCCCCCCCCCTCCTTTGGCAGTGGCAGTTCACCCAGACAATAAACGGGCGGGACAAGAGGGTACTGTATAACTGAATAAACACTTTCGGCGAACAAAACCAATGGAACGCCCTAGGTTCGTGTTTTGCTCGAGTCCTAGAAACTTGCCCAATTGTCTTGCCAGGCGTATTTCACCCAAACTGTTTGGCTGCTTTTTGGTCTGAGCCGTTTTGGTGGTGGACAAAGGAAAAAGAATAACATATTGAAGTGTACAGTGTCTTGTTTTGTTGGTAGCCGGCACAACACACTCGGAAGTTTTGGGCTATTCCGTTTAAGACAGCCGCGTGTATGAAGGGGAACGTCCTGCCTGAGAACATTCTCTTTGATCTACCAGCACTGGACAGGGAGGAGAACTTCCTTGCCAATGGGATGACTTTATTACTGCTGCTGGACAGCAGTCTGGGCGAGAGGCGTGCACGAAAGAATGGAACAAAAACAAGCACCAAAATGTCCAAAACAAAACTGGTACAACATGTTCATTTGTGTTTTACGTGGCGTAAAAGCAAAACAAGGCAAAAACGGAAAGCCGCATGGTTGAAAGCAAAAGTGAGCATCTTATCTTTCAATCTCATAAAAACACTCGAAACATTGCTCGGTTATTGCGTCGGTACGCCTTTTGGGTAGGAGAAGGACTCGGTTGGGAGTGCGGAGTGCCGTGACGTGGACGTGTAGCTGTGTTCGGCTAATAAAGTAGATGTGGTACGTTCACTGCACGATAATAAATACCCTCTCAATACGTTATCTTCATCTTGCCATTTAGTTCTGGAGCTGAAAGTGAGTGCTCACATACACATGCATGTCGGTTGGTCTCGTACGCAATTTTATTCAATGAAGTTATTCTGGGGTGGATCGAATAAGACACTTTCGCACACACACACACACATAGACAGAGCCATTGAAGGAAAATGTAGGGCTCGGAAAACCGCAAGCCCGCAAAACGACCGTTCCGTCGGTTGAAGGATGATGGTGCCTGTACGAGACAATGCTCTTGGTTTGGTATGGCCCCGGCAGTGCTTGAGTTCTCGCACAGGGGCCACAGCTAGGGGATGGGTATCGAGCAATACCATAAATAGACGAAATGAAATTAGTCCAGGATAACATCGGTCGAGAGCGAGAATACTTAGTAATTGTGCCGTGCCGTGCCGTGCCGTGCCGTGCCGTGCGAAAGAGATTCGCAACCCTGCAATCAATTCACATTTTATCGTATTGCTACCGAATATGTGTGCTTGTGTATGTGGGTATGTGTATGTGGTTATCTGGTTCGACACGGAAAACTTTTACACCTCCTTTTCTGAACGGTTTCTATATGTTATGGGGCGAGAAAAAGCCTTCAAAGGAGGGCTTGGAGTCCCGAGAGAGAGAAATTAATTTTTCACACTCCTTTCCTCTCACACCACCGGCAGCATAGCCCGTTGCTGAATGATGTGTGTGTTTGTGTGGGAGTGAAAGGTTGCACCTTTTTCACAGGAACTACGGCAATCGTAAAATTTGAGCCCCGTCCCTTTACTTTGGTTTGCAAACGGCCGGTGTGATGTGAAAAGTTTTTTCGTTCAGCTTAGGTACAGAAGGTGACCAATGGCTTGTGATAGGCGCATTTTGGTTGTGGTGTAAGCGGTGCTAACGAAGCGGGTTCAACAAATCGGTTGCAAATAGATCGACTTGAGGGCAGGGTGGTTATGCGGTTCTGAAGAAAGCTGAATGAGCCGGGTGGATTGGAGTGCCGTCGTGCTATTTGGCCGCTTCGCTATGAGATGGGTGTTTTATAAGCTAACGATTGTGGTTTGTTTGGGGGTGGAAAGTTTAAGGTAATTTGCTGGAAACTTTGCACAACTTTGACGAAGATAAACACAAAACGTTACCGTTAATGTTTTACTACTAACCAATATACTTAAATAAGCATCGACAAATTTGTGAAGTGTTTTTCTTAGGCTTTTCTTTCGCTTACTTTTACGGCTGAAGGTAGAAGATCTAAAACTATGGCACGCTTCCATCTTCCTGTGTTTTGACAGCTTTAACTGATACTTTTAAAGAATATGATGATATTTTGCATTCGAACTTCCACGGGAGCACTACTGTTTGTTGTTTTTTTTTTTTTAATATACCCAAAGCATCTTGAATTTTCAAAATCATCACTTTGTTTAGATTCAATGATAAGATGATTTTTTATCCTTACAATATACACAAAAACCAGTAGAATTCAACATTCATAAAAAATATTTTCTCTCTTTATAGTTAAAATGGTAGAAAATGTTTTAGAACGGGCATTTTTTACCTTAACTCACACAAACTGTCAATCCGCGGTTCTACTAGGAGCAAATGCCAACTAATGAGGAAGCTTTTACTGTTAGAGGGAGTTTTGGGAGTTCAGAGAGCTGTCACTTACTGATTTTTACTTTTGTGTCATTTTAGCTTGCTTTCTGACGTTCATCGAACTGCTTTAATATCAACTAGGAGCCTACAATTATAAAGAAAGTGTTGTAATGAAAGAATATTATTAAATTTAAAAAAAAAACATAAATAAAAGGAATTCATTCATAGTTGTCTTGAAGCACTAAGAATAAATTGTATGGATTTTTGACCATCACTCGTTAAATTTATTGATTAAAATGTTGAAGACCACGATTTTCTTCGGTGCTTGTGAAATAGCATTTGGTTATTATAATATTTTTAATAGAATGAAGCTCAGTTAATGTGTTCATTGTGTTCATTGTACTATATGTATTTCTGAGTTGCAAGTCCGCCATTAAATGAGTACATAGGCCGTAGTAATAAAAATAGTAATAAAAATAATAATAAGTAACAACTTAATGTTATACAAATCTTAATCGATCTCTAAATTGTCGTTTCATTTAAATCAAAATGGCCTGCTAGTGCATTGGATTCGCGCGTCATCACCATAATAGGTTCACTCGATCCGTGACGCGTATTTCTGAAATTAGGTCAAATTTTTTTGTAGTTGGTCTGTTAACATATGTTTTTATTTGATCCAATATTTTCGTACAGTCAATATGTCTGCAAAGTACGTCAGCAATAAACAGAATTTGTGTTTTTTTTTTGTCTATTGGCGAGGGTCTCTAATCCTAACAATAATCGACGCGATCGATATGGTGGCAAAGTGTTGCTGTCACTGCATTGAAGTCGTCCTATCGCAAAACGTGCGAATTGGCGTTTTCATTCTTTTTTTCCAAATGTCTGCAAATAAGCACCAGACAATTGGGTAGTACTCCAGTGTTGCCCTAACTCATGCACAGTACAATGTTTTCACGTACGCTTGCTCACTTGATAACATCTTCGTAATGAGTTCTGAAAGTCAGTTTTGAGTGAAGTAGAACACATAGGTCGCATATTTCACTTCTTTTCTTCTTCACTTCTTCTTTTCGCATATCACACTTTTCAATACACAGACATAACATATTACGCTTACACCATTTATCGAACAAGTCCAGAACCAATTGCAAGGTATTACAGTCTTTGGCAAAGGGAGTTATTAATCGTTTTCTTTAAAAAAAAAACTTTTAGTTTTTTTAGTGCCTTTTTGTGATGATATTTATTTCGTATTTCTTGCACCATGAATCATTGGAGGCTCATCATTCATCATTGACTTATGTTATGAACAATCTAATAATTAATGTTTTATTATTGAGAAAAGCATATTAATATCCATGCTCCTTAGAGTTGTGCATTATTGCACTAATCTCACAAAATAAAACAGATATTAAAATAATAAAACAATGTCTTGCTGTAACTCCTCAATCGTCCTTCAAATGAATGACGTTCTGCTAAACTTTAGATTTGACTATCGAGGAATGTATTCCCGATAAGACCTTACGTGTTTTTTTTTTATAAGGAAACCACGATCAACCGAATTGCCCCTTTTCATACATTGCATCGCAAGCTGCTCGCTAACCGTAACATAGCTGTGAAGACACTTAACTGCCACAGAAATGCTAGCAAAAAATTACCCCCTCCCTCCACTCTCCACCCGCCTCTGAAAGCCCAAAGCAATCCAACTAAAGCGCTTTCGAACAATCAATGTAATGAAAAAGACCTCTTAACTGTGCTGAATAATTCAGCAGCGCACCAGCAAAACCCCGGACAGCAGGATGCCCTTTTGCCCGCTATAAAATAGCTCAATAAAGAGTTGCTCACGACGCAGCGGACGGACGGGTAGGGACAGTTCAATGGCTGGCGAGTGTGTGTGTTGGCAACGACGACGGGCACGAAACGGGAACCTCCCGCACACCGCAATTAATTAGGAGAAAACTAGCGGCTGGGTAAACATTTACTCGGGCAGTGGAAAGGGAGGGCTTAAAGGGACGACACTTAATTGAAACTTTCTTGCGGGAGTGAGGTCTGTGGGGAAACAGAGGAAAGGTGAAAATGCGTGCCCAGCACAATAAATAATTGATTGCAAAGGTAGCGCGACGGCGAAATGAAGGGGGAAGGTTTTCCATCTTCGATATTCTTTCCCTTGCGATATGGAGTGAAATGGATTTATTGCAAGCAGGCTGGGTAAAACCAGTGTCCAGTAGACTTGCATTTATTGCACAAAATGTTCGGAAAGCTTCCCCTGTTTGGAAACAACGTCAAGTATACTCTTCATCGGGAAAATCTTCCCAATACAGGCAAGCAGGCCATGCTTTCAGCTCTCGAAACAATGTGGCTGAGCGACGGCTTTACAACCACGAAGCTTGGTGAACAAAATTTTCCTGCTCCATGCACCTACAACGCCAGTCTACTATGTCAGTGCCAGCACCATTCTCCGTAACGTTATGAATAAATTAAATAAACTTTTAGTTAAACTTTTCCTTCGCACGCCTGAGCACTGCTAGTTGCTGCCGGGCTGCGCTTAATATAGTAAGTGAGCGACCTTCATCGCCATCCAAAACCACTAAGTGGGAATGGGGCGGTGGATTTCTGTTTTCCGATTCGCCAACCATCATTACTGTATTATGGTTTTCCTCGAATGACTCTACCTCGCTTGGTGTGTGTGATGTACGTGCGTGTTTGCCCTTATTCTCTCGACTCGGACGGGACTTATTCTTCCATCCGCGCGTGTCCAAGACGACGACCGCTCAGTGCGACGGGCAAAACTTTCGTATCTCATTCGTATTCATTAGGTAATATAGACCGAACACCGCAGCCAGTGGGAAATTGAGCTGTGTGGAGTAGAATGAGCTTTTTTCTTCTCGCGCCCGCCAGTGTCGCTTGCTTGCCGAGCAGGAATGGGAAATTGACATTACCCGAAGCGCTTGTGATCCGCCCAGTATTTCCATGAGCACGCCCAACTAGACAGCTGGCTTGGAAGGAAAAGGAACTGTTTCTACCGCACTCCAAAGCTCCAGCCGCAGCGGGTTTATGGCTCCAGCTCAAAGCCAAACAAAAAATCCACCCAGAACACGTTTCAGTTGATCGGTTTTTTGTTTTGTTTGGACTGGCAATTCCCCTTTTTTTGGGGGGGGAGCTGAAAAAATGGACAGAAGACAGAACTAGACGTGAAAAAGCTGACTCGAGCGCTCTCCCCTTCCGGCAGTCGCAGCTTTGGTGAACGCGCTTCCAGCCAACAGTGTGCGTAAAGGGCAGCGATTTTCCAGACGGAGAAATGGCACTGATTTTCTTCGCTCTCCTGTCTTGGTGGTGGTCGTGGTAGAAAAACTGCAACAGTAAGATTTCCGCTTCCGGTGTTCGACAGTTCTCTCCCCAACCACACCCAACTATTTGATGGCTATTTTTTCACACCCTAGGCACCATTTTCATCCGTTTCCTGCCTGCTGCTTGCTTTTAAAGCTGACTGCGTTTTCAGTTCCCTTCTTTCCATCCGCATTTTACATCCTTTCGTGTGAACGTTTTTGCTCACAACACTTCATTCTCTTTTCTTTCCTTTTTTTCTTCTACAAACAGCATCAGCGTCACGTGCCGGTGGTATTAGGGTTTCTATTATTAGTGCTGCCGTTTCTGCCCGCCACAAATCTCGTCGTAACGGTGGGCTTCGTCGTCGCCGAGCGCGTTCTCTACATTCCAAGGTAAGTGTTTGAGAGGGAGCGGTTTTTGCCTCTTCTTTTTTTTTTTTGCTATTTACAATGGGGAGGATTTTTTTCCTTTTTTATTCTGTTTTTTTCTCTCTCTGTGATACCGTCTGCATCACGCGCTTGAAGAAATAACTCCACAGCGATACGACAACCGCGACCACACAGACATGTCCGGGCACTAGAAAGACCGGCAAACCTTATCAAACAACCCCAGCAGTGCCAGTCGGTGGGGTGTGTGTGTATGTATGTGCTGGGTTGTGGAAAAGGAACAGCAAAGTCTCGTGTGCGCGGTCGCTTCGTGTAATGCTTTTTCCATCTTTTACCCGACCAAAAGACGCGTGATGGAAGAAAAACTACTCACTGCTACACACACACACACACACACACAAACACATTATCTAACCACATTAGGGAAGGTGTTTTTTTTTAGAAAAAAAGGAAACTTTCAAATCGTACCAATTACCCAGCCGGCCGGTAGAACTTTAATTGAGCGCCGGAGCGCAGGTGCTGCTTTAGACTCCTCCGACACGACAGCATTTATAAAGCGTGAGCTCGTGACAAAGAATCAAAGTTTCTCGCTTGTAGGTGGGAGTGTGTGTGTGTTTGCGCTGGGAGTTATTTTTCTAGTCAAATGTTCGACCAGTTGGATGAACTCACAGATCGGGTGATTTATATCGGGTACAACGGGGCGGTAAGGCTCCGGTGAGATGGGTACGGGTAAACTTTTTCTGCAAGCTGAAACTAAAAGGATCACCTGTGAGGGTGTTGTAGAGTTTTGAATATGAATAATGAATTGAAATGAGTTGATGGTTTTTTGGCGAAATGAATGTTTGTGTATGTGTGTATGTGCGTTTGGTGTGCACGTGAATAGTTTTGGGGTGATGGAAAGTACCCTATTTTGCTTTGATGCTCGACAGGTTTTTTAAGAGAAAAAAAATAATAGCATAATAGAGTAATTGAGAAAAAAGGGACTGAATCTTGATGGCCAACGAACACTATTAACCTTATCAGTGTTGATCACATCATTCAAAGAGCTTTTCAGTTTTACAGACACAAAGAGGAAGGTCGAGAATACTGTATTCATGTACAATTCCACATATTTGATGCAATGAGCTTTTATTTTCTTGTTTATAGTTCCTTTTATGATTACTACTGATATTGTAATGAATTAGACAAAACTGTTACTTTTTGCTTTGTCTTTTCTTTTTTGGCTCATCACATATCTATTTATTTTTTATTTAATAACAAAAGACATCGCAAAATCGAGTTATTGAAGTCGGTTGTCGGAGTCATGGTCGGTCAAGACCTGCCTTTATTATTAATATAGTTTGATATCTGTATCTGAGATACGGGCAGGGCATGTTGTTAAGCCGTGCAAGTTGATGACTGTACTACGCGACCGGCCCTATTGCACTCAGTAAAGCATAAATAAAATTTTCAGTTAGTTTTCCTATACCGGGTTTCTAGAAGTTCTCATAGTTATAGGTGTTACAAATATATGATATTGTTAGTAAAATTTTCCAACAACGAATTAATGCATTAAAGTTCAAAATTTATTACGAACTCTTTGTAACTCTTCTACAATTGTTGACCAAAAGAATCTGAGTATTTTTGCGTTCAATACATCGCGATCGACCGGCGACGCTCGCACCATATAGCGTTACACCGCGGAGCTATGGAGCATAACGGGAGATTCATGGTAGCTGGAGCTCAAAATATTTTTGACAATTGGACACTTCCTTTGCTCTTTCCTACGGAAAATGAACTTTTTTTCACTTTGTTGTACCGTTTTTGACAGGCTCATTTGAATTGGATTTATCCAAAAAGGGTACTAGACTCCAATTCATATCACATTAGGTTCATTTTCCGGAAGAAAGAGTCAAGAAAGTATCCCACAACTATTAGAACCCCTGAATACCCTTATATGCTACCACTATCTTCAGGGTTTGGATGTGAAGTAATCGTTGCATCATAATAACCGTATTTTAAATAGTTTACCTTAACAACCTTAACTTAAATAGTTTTAAGTTAACAGCAAAAATATTAACAAATTTGGGAAAACATTATCCTATTCATTTGATGCGTAAAACGTATTATTTAGAAAAATCGTTAAAAATATTTACAGCAAACAAGACGTGCCTGCTTCATCCTTCCACATCTAGCATACATGGTTATACCATTAAAATACCCAATGCGCTAATGTAATTGCTTAACCCATTGAGTGTTTCTCCGAATTTCACTCGGTGTAGCAGATCGCTTTTGTAATGATTTGCCCGAGTGAGACTCTGGCTGATTTATTTCTCCGTTTTGTTTCGTTCTTCGTCGCGCGTCGCTGTGAATCAGCTGTGTGTAGAGTATCGTAAGTTATGTTATCGTAAGTTGATGTTATTTTCTGCACTGAAACTAAAATTCTAAGAAACAATTTTACTCAAGACATGGTTACTGCAGACGTGATGCAAAAAACTTATTACAATCGCAGCGCTACGAAAGCATACAACGCACAAGTCTTGAAAACACCAATGCTTGAATTATTTATTGTCACTACAAGCAATACAACTTTCAAGCATGGATTAATAGAAAATACTTCTTCTTCTTCTTTAGCACAACAACCGCTGTCGGTCTGCCTGTACTCACTAGTGAAGTGAACTTGGGTTTCAGTGACTGATTGTTACCATAGCAGGATAGTCAGTCCTACGTATGGAGGCACGGTCTATTCGGGTTCTATTGAACCCATGATGGGCATGTTGTTAAGTCGTACGAGTTGACGACTGTACCACCAGACCGGCCCTAATAGATAATAAAAAATACTACCAAAAAGAAAAATCGACTCGAACATTTTTTTTAGCATTTATTAAGTGTAAACCTTCAAAATCTGAGTAAAAACTGGTAACAATTTTTTTTATCCATTTTTGCAAAATCACGAGATTGTCAAAGGGTTCATTTTTGAGTGAGAACTAAAAACGTGGTTAGTAACGAAGTCTATGTAGACAGATTTATGGTTTATTTATTAGTTTACTAATTTTTTTGCTACAGATACAACGCGTTGATTTATTATTCGAATGTAGTTCTATTTCAAGTTGTTGTTTTTTATTCATATTGTAATTTGCCAATACTTCAGCTCAAATACATCTTAAATAATTCTTTATCACCTAATCCTAGTGTAATTGAAGAGCTGAAGTCAAATCATAATCATTATTAAGAATTCAATGAAGTTTTGCATCATTACTAACAATGGCTCGTTGTAACTGCATAATCGCCTAAGCAGTTCAGGAGCTAGAAGTCGGTTATTTTCTAATTACTCTTTCAGTAGCTTAAATATTTAATCCTAGCCAACATATCTGGGTCGTCAATTTCTCTTAATAGCAGTCCTTTCAATACAGATTCAGGTACTTCATGTATATGGTCAAAATCTAAAACCTAACAACATGCAACGTGTACGATATTCCAAACGATTATTATTATTAAAAAACTAGACTGATTTTAATTGGCTGAACGACTACCAGCGAATATTAAATTTAAATTAAACCATTTGCATCATTCTCAGTAAATCAGTAAATTCTCAATTTTAAAGCATAAACATATTTTGTGTTTCTTCTACATTATTTTTGTTTTATCTGCTATTTGATCTTCCTGCATCGTTTTCCTTATCAATTGTCAACTCCCAAAAGCTACCAACGGTACCATGAAATAAATACGGCTCATTAAGACAAAAGCCTTCCTTTATCTCTCCTATTTTCTATTCTCCTCTCTCTCTCTACCACTCAGCATGGGCTGCCTAATACTCGTCGTGTACGGTGCACAGCGACTCTGGGAACGCTTGGACGCTCGCCTGCGGAGACCGTTCCTGCTGCTAACCATTGTGCTGCTGGCGGCCGGCTGTCTCAAAACCATCGCCCGTAACCAGGACTGGAGCTCGCGCGAAGCCTTACTGCGGTATGCAACTCAACTGCCTTTCCCACCCCTCCCAGGCGAGCCCAAAAATCAATTAAACGCATCCAACCTGCTTCTCCGCTCTCCTTTTTCCACAGGTCGGGCCTGAAAACGCTACCGCACAACGCCAAAATGCACTACAATTTCGGCAACTTCCTGCGGGACTCGTCCCGGCCCGAGCCGGCGATCGCTCATTATCGGGAGGCGCTGCGGCTGTGGCCGACGTACGCCAGTGCGCACAACAACATCGGCACGCTGATGCCGCAGTTCGCCACGGCCGAGTATCACTTCCGGGAGGCTATCAAATATGCATCCGAGCACATTAACGCACACTACAATCTAGGCCAATTATACAGGTGAGTGATGGTGGTGGCAACGGTAGGTGGTCGTGACGACAACGCCGCCAGGAAGATCACTGGCGCGTGTTCCGGTGATCGATAGGTTCGCTGGACCGCGGTCTGCGGTCTCCGTCCGTCTGTCACACACTGACGTTGGCGTATGGAGTTGGCCGGTTTTCCACCCCCGTGATCCAAAAACCATTTTCCTGTTGTCGTTTTTTATTCCTATGTGTTGTGTGAGTTCTGTCCACTTTTCGCTCGTGTTTGCGTTCCCTGCGGAGGGTGACAGCGGGTGACAACGGCAACGACATCCAATTTGTCTCATTGTCCTCTGTTTGTGATGCATCTTGTCCTCGGTTCCGTTTCCAGCGCGGCCGAGTTGGACGACAACAGAGTACAGGAATTTAATTAGGGAATTGGGATTACGGTACATTAAATGTTATTTCTGCTGCTGCTTCTTTATCATTTGTTTCGGTTCAGTTCTGCAGCGACCGGAAATATTTCGTTCGGTTTGGAAAAGGCTATTTTTTAAAGCATTTCCAACACGGTGAAAGCATTTGGTTCGAATGTTGGCAATGTTCCAGAAAATTATTCTCTTTTGAGGATTCGCGGTAGTTTTCCCGTGTTTATGATGGGCAAAAAACAAACAAATGAAAACATCTGTACAGTGTAAATGTGTTTGTTTGAAAAATAGACAGCATTATGAGAATTTAAAATACGAAAATATTGAGGGTTTGTTAAGCTTTTTCAAAAAGGTTAGTTTATCTAACCCTCATCATTAAGCATGTCAATCAATTATGCTGAAGTATATTGTTTATGTTGAAAGTTTACAAAAAATTAAACATAGACTTTCTGAAAGGTCTTTTTATTCTTTATCTATTAAGCGTTTTAAACCTGTACTTTTATACTGTTATTACGTCTTTTACATTAATATTGTGTGTTATAATTTAAAAATTGAGATTTTGATTTATTCTTACTTTTTAAAGCTTTTTATGGTAACATTTAATCTCCCTTGGTTTTTCAAGATCAATTTAATTCAAGCAGCTGTATTCTCTTGATTCAAGAAGATCATGTAAAGGTTAATCACTTTAGCTGTCGTTTTTATTTCCCTTAAGAATGTGTCTCTTCCTTTTCGTTCAATGAACAACCGATCGAACGGTTCATGAAGAAGCCTCTGAGCGATAATTTTCTGTGTGTATTTTTTACGCGATTTTTCTCTTCAATCCAAATGCTGCCTTTTTCCCTTTCTTTTGCTCTGTCACTGCTTTGCAAGGTCAACTTTTCGTTCAATTTATAAGATTCAATTAATTTTCACCCGCTCAAACCGATTGCGCTCGTCGGATGCACCGTCGTCAGCCGCTCGAACGAGGGAAGAAAGCATTTCACTCTACTTAAACCATCTCCATTCCCATGCAACCGACCCACTCTTGCAGCGCTAACAAAACTGTAGATGGCACTTAAAACCGTGTTTGGCAGCGACACAAGACCGGTGTTGTGTGCGCGCTACGACCCAGCACACAGGCGTGTGCGAAATAATAGTCGCGGCACTGGTGATGGTGGAAGGAACAACACAAGAAGAAGCAACAAAAAAGAAAACCACTAAGAAAGCTCTTTCTCCCCTTCAGACCAGTGCCTGGGGTTGTAATTGTGATGGAGAAAATTAAAAGCACGATCAACGGTGGAACCGGGGAGCGGATGTGAACCCATCTGGGCAGGCTTTTCCGTGCTGATCCACCCTCGGCGCTTGCAACAGGGCACAGCGAGCTACGTTTTTCTCGGCACTCGTTTCTTTAATTATACTTTAATCCTATCGTTTGCTTAAATCTCCTTCCCTTTGGCGCGCGGGTAAACACCGCACACCAAACGCCGTACCTCGTGTTTCTCTCGTGTGTGAGTGCTCGGGGGCCGCCTTGTTCGCTAGAAAATGTTGCGCTTATCCAGCAGTCCCTACTACACTATGGAAGGGAATGGTGGACATATTTTGTGGTTTGTGAAAAATAAAGAAAACTGTATTCTGTATATATGTATAGCAAACTTGCCAATCAATTGTGCAAACTCTTATCGAAAGCTTGTTGACAAAATTTAAACACTTTATGGGAAATTAAACCCATCACTGCGGTTTTCTGTCCCATTCGCGAGACACTGTGCAGCAACCTTTGTTTAGCAGCGTCTTGTAGCGACGCAAGAGTGCTCTAAGTGAAAGAAAATTTCCCCCGTCTCTTGGCTAAGAAACAGCAGCCTCTCTTTGTTGTAGCTATTTTAGTCACGGTGTCACCCATACTTCCAGCAATTCTTCCTTCGGGGATAAACCGCTACTGCACGCGTGACTAGGCTGGCGTAAGGCGAACTCGTTTCTTCAGATGCGGGCGTACTTACCTACACGCGTCTTATCGCGATCACGATGAGCCCACTTGTGAGCTCCGGGCCACACTGTAGCACGAATCGAAAGACGACGAACCCACATCTTACCCGCCCTGCGCCATGGGAGCAGGTGTTCTGCTACTTAAAAGATTAGTACCGGCTTAGAAATTATAATTGCTCCCTGGGCGTGTTTGCATTAACGTGCTCGAAGCCCTTTCGCTGTGCCACTGTTTCACACGTGCCCTTAGATTGTTCTTCGCCGTAACCTAAACGCTATCATTGGATGGTGCGTTCTTGCCCCTTTCTAGGCGTCTGTGTGTGTGTGTATATATTAGCGTCATTGCTTCGATACAAACCGCCCATGCCGACGGGAAACACTCAGTACCGACGCTATTTCCGTGTTCCGTATCCGTCGGCTGTTCCTTCGGCAGTCATTCCCCAGCCGAGGAGGGACATGGCGTGCACATGACTCAAGAAACTGACACTTTTATGCACTCGGTGAAGTGGGTGCTATTTACCACGTCGAAGCGTAATGAAACGGGCTGCCAGCGTGTAATCTTCTGGTGTGTGTGTGACGGTGCCTGCTGCCGTTGCAACCGGAGATGCAACCACTTGTGGGTTGCAAGTTGAGGCCACAGTATCCTGTACCGCAAGGATAAACTCACCGTGGTGAGAGTGAAGTGAGTGCTGTCTTTCACGAAGATTACCACCACTAAAGGATGTGTAAATGTCGAATCTATTATTTTAAGCTTGGTTACACCGGAAGCAAACGACCCGCAAGCATGGTGCAATGAAATGGGTTGAGAAAAAGTGTTTAAAAGTTCCCGGAATGTTTCCAGTCAATGGTCCAATGGTAACGTGATAAGCTGGTGTTTGACCTATCATGAAAGTATTGTTTAACTTTGTTTGATATTGTCTGTTGAGCAACCGCAACAAGACAATTGCAGTATTTAATTTACTTTTATCACTTTACAGTAAGCTATTCCTTTCAAATCATTATTTCTAGAAACTGACAAAAAATAAATAAATAAACATGAAATATTCACTCATGTAAAGCCCAGGTGTACAGCTCCAGTGAAATTAAACTTGAAATTGTGGGCTTTTCTGATATGTTTCATTGAATATTAATCAAAATATGGCTTATCGTAAACAAAAAAATAAAGGATATTCAATTCCCCTACTATTTAGACCCTAAACCATGTTACAATCATGTACTAAATGCATTTCCTTGTGATTCCCCGCTTTTTTCACCTTGGAAAAATAATGGTCATAATTCATTATTTCAATATAGTAATACATAATAATTATGATATAATACGATCGCATTCTCGATCAACTTTTTCTTGTTCGTGCTGATAAGATAGATAATTATCATAGGATAGATTTATTAACACTTTGACCGCCGGCCTGGCCTCACAGTTTTTTTGAGTGAGCACGTAGCGCATTGCAAGAGAGCGATGAGAGCGAAAATTTCGCGTGCCATTGTTATCACTCACTTGTTTCATTGCGATAAGCGGCGTAGCACATGTCGTTCTCGTTGTCTCTTTCCTACCTCATTCGTTCTGAGGAGAATCACTGAGCGTCAGATGCAAAGCTGAACGGTGAGCAAAATCGTTATGCGAATTTATATGACACCGCGCTTAAAGTGTTAATACAGTGCTACAGTTAAATCTCTCTAAGTTTTGGTCCCTTCAAGATGAATTGCTTCTGTAAGATGAACATTCCCGTGATATTCAAGATGAATGTCTCCCTAAGGCGAATATTCACTAGCCTGTCAATGCAATTTAACAGCCTAAATTCTCTAAGATGAATTTTGAAAGATATTTCACAAAAAATTGGTCCAATTGGAATTTGGTTCGATTTTAACGACGAAAATCGGTTCGCCACGACCAAGGTTCATGAAACAGAACAGGTCGATGCGTTTAGAACACATTGACAGAAAGCCATGGCAAATTTCAACAGTTAAATTAATCATTGTTTATGGTCGTTGCTATGGAGCGAATGTGAGTTTTTTTTATTGGTATATTGGAATAATTTTTTGGCCCTGATTGCAAAAATTCTGTGTTCGATAGCCGATTTTATTCAAAGATCTCTTGTATCATTCGTCGCCGGGCTATGAGCAAAAGACGATATGCATATTGTTCCTGTATGTGCCGATTAGATGTTTCCTTTTGCTTCTTCTTCTTCTTCAGTTTGTCGAGGTCGTTTGACGGTTCGGAACTGAAGTCCAGCTTCCTGGGATCTTCAGTACTAGTCCGCTATTGTGTTAAACACAACCTCCTTTTCCTTTTGTTTTTTTTGTTTCCTTTTGCTCTCAGTGTTTAATTGAAAGTAATTAGGACTTCTTTTACCCAGTTGGAAAATGTACTGTGCTGTTTTATTCCTGTTACACTTTCCAGCAGGACCGTTGCAAACGGTAGTGACTCGTGGTCACGGAATGGCAAACAATGGAAAATGTTATCAATGTTTCTCAATACAGAGTAGACTTACTTCTCCTTTATTCTCCAGAAGTGATTGACCACAAGAAATTTAACCAATATAATCTTCTAATACGTCCACATTACCACGTTAACTATTAGCCGTTTGTTTGTAAACACTTTTTCATGAAACTGTTAAAAGCAAGCTGAAAATGGCAACCTAGCATTGGTCTTTGCATCAACCTGTACTCCTCAATAGATCTTAGCCACGACACTCATTTCCCTCAACATCATGGTAGGCAAGATGTTCATCCTACTTGATTGTTGAGAAGATTTTTATACCAAAAGAGCTCACAGACAAAATGAATTGTGCTACACGACAACGTTCGTTTCCATTTGTATCGTGGAAAATCCGCGAGGTTTTGAAATTGTTAGCAGTGAACAACTAAACTGTCAGAAAAAGCAACACTCACTCTTAAAAGAATAATATATTATACACGATTTTTTTTGTAACTTCCACTTCCACTCCAACATGCTGTGGAGCATAATTTTAAAATGAACATTATTGCTAGACTAACAGTGAACTGCAACATTGTCCTGAGTTTTATTAAAAAAAAAAAACAAAATAAATAAAGCAAAACCAAAATGTCCCGTTCACATTAAAGCCAACAACGGCTTACGGATTATGCAAATGGCATGCAAATGCCTTGAATCGTGTAAAATTCATCGAAAATCAAAACAAACCCCCAACCCTGCCTCGTCTCTCTGCTGTATCCACCAAAAACAAAACTTTAAAATTAAAAATTCATGTCAGTCCAACGCAATCGGGCGGGCGCGGTCGCGAGCCGGGCAAGTGTTGTCATCACCAAATTAACCCAACTCGTTCAACTCATGGCCGTGACGGGAAAGCGTCGGCAACAGTTGCAACCCGTCGTCGCATGTAACGGCTGCACCAGAAGAGCAAGAGAGAATGAGAGGGTCTGAAAGAGGAAGGTTAAAAAAACTTCATTTCAAAGCTCGTACCAAAGCAAACCAGCAAGCAAACTGTCTTTCGCGCGAAAACGCGCCCCTGCACGTATAACGGCTGTTTCTGTTGCCAGTGCTGGTCGTCATTTGACATTTCACCAGAGGGAAAGTTTTGGTCGTGCGGCGTGCGCTAGTTTGGACGTGTTGAGGGGGTTGGGAAGGCGGTACACAGTTGTAAGCACTATTGCCCCTGGGTGGAATGCTTCTTGCGCGCATTGCGTGAAACGAACGCCTTCAAACAGCGTCATTCAAACAGCGTGGTGTGAACTTTAGCGAAAGCTCGTCCAGTGTGGTGTAGGGAAATGTCAACCTTCTCTCCTTCTCCTGGTGGGGTGGGTATGTTTTTGTGTGAGTGTGTTCGTGGTGGCGCTTGTCATCAAAATTAACGACAAGATGACAGAGCTGACAAAACAGCACAACTGGCGTAGACAAAACCGTCGCCCGAAGGAAAAGTCAGACGGGGGAAAACACGTCGAACAGCTTACATCATCATTTTCATGATAATGATCGTGACCATTATTGGCTTTCCGACCGAACAAACCAACGCCCGCACACGCGCTGCACGCCGCTCGAAACGTTCGGTTGGTCGGATAAAATCTTCCGTCCACTTTCTCTCCGCCATCCAATTGGAAAACGTTGATTATGGCGAGTTGATTGTAAATAGTGAACTGGTAGCAAAAGGGAAATAAAAGCACGCCACACGGCATGAACGTGCTTTCGGACTCGATTTCCCCGCCGTCTTCTTTTCCCATTTATTTACGTGAAAATTTGTAGCTGTGGTCCAGTGGGTTTGGTTCCGATTTTATCATGCGGCAGCGGCTACACCAGCGTTGGCCAAATGGTGAAGTGAAGCAGTTAAAAGGATACAAACTCGAATATAGCTTCCTACACACACAGACAAACACAGCCATAAAGACTAGTACCTTTAGATGAAAAGGATTATAAAATATTCATCCACTCCAACTCGTCGAACGCGTAAAGATGGAACTTGTTACGACTCTTTGCCTCGCTTTCTGCGCACTGGAAAAGAGCAAAGCAGAAAAGCAGACGGATGTTTTGCTTGTAATTTGGCTCTTTGCCATTAGCGGCACTACCTACCACGACGGTCCTACCATCCGTCCGGTTCGGCGTCGCTCGCTGAAAGGTCTTTCGTTTCCGATTTTTACTACCCGCACACTGTCTAGAGCGAACAACCGATCCAAAACGATACACAGTACTTGCCATTTCTAATCAATTTCGTCTCATCATTCCACTTTCTTTCTCCCTCTCTATCTCTTTCCGCACAGAAAATCGAATCGTACGAGCGACGCGATCCGGATGCTGGAGCGCTGCATTCAGCTGGAACCGCTCTTTACCGCGGCTTACCTGGAGCTGGTGAAGCTGTACGGTGGGCAGCCGGCAGCTGCCGGTCGGCTGCTGGCCCGCGTCGTCCGCCTCAACCCGTACAATGCGGACCTGCGCCGGCAGTACGGCGACTGGCTGATGGAGCAAAGTACGTGTAAATTATTTATCCCTGTTCGGTCTGTCCCCCATCCACCGCGCTCGTTCGTTATTTGTTCGTCCCGTTCCACTGCTGTGGACCCCATTTTTATTGACGGTATTTTTTCCTCCATTTCCCTTTGTTGTGTGCTGTGGTGTGGATGGGACATGATCGATTGCATTAGCACACGACCGAAACCACCCATTCCTTCCCGCTCGGGGCTAGCGCCTTCGTTAGCCTTTCTTTGTTTTTTTTTTCACTTCGGTTTCTAATTTTTGTCTCCTTTTGTTTGTTGCGTTTTCTCACTTTCTCTCTCTCTCTCTCTTTTTATTTCTCTCTTTCTCTCTCTCTCTTTCTCTCTTTCTCTCTCCACCTCTTCACGATGAGACAGACATGTTGCTGGAAGCGTTCAAACAATACCAGGAAGGGATCAAAATAATGGAAACTCATCAATTATCCGTGATTGGTGCCTGTCGCTGTCTACGCAAAATGGGACAACAGTCGCGATTGCATCAAATGGTGCTGAGGTAAGTGTGATATGTTAACAGCCCGCACATCCCTTCCCCCCTGGGAAAACGGTTCACGAATGGGTTCGATGGTGCGATGAAGATATGCTTTCATTGCAAATGCTCGGCCCATGCCGGAACATTAATCAATTCGTTCCGGTCGGGCGACGTTCTTTCCTCGAGCGGAATGTGTCGAGGGCGATCGTTCGATATGGATGGGGTGGGGCCCGGGTCGGGTCGAAGCTCGGTTAAATGGTACGATAATTTTGATTGTTAAACAAATCCCACAGCAAGATGCTAAACAGTGGGTCGTGCGGATTGCATCTCTACGGTGGGAAGGCCTTGTTTGAGCATTGCTAAATAGGCTGGAATATGGTTGGGGTGATAGATATGTTGTACTGATAAGCCCCATTGATAGAATGCTGCTATAAATTGATTTATGGATCTGTTGGAATGAGAAATACATAAGAGCAGTTTAAAGAAACACTTTCAACTGTGATGTTTCAATTGGAATATTCTGACTGAGGTCTCAGATCGATGTTCTGAATCGATTATCTGTGCTTTCAAACGATCTTTCAACACTTAATGGTGAAATACAGGGCATTTCAGGGGTCCTCATAGGTGTGGGACACTTCCTTGACTCTTTCTTATCTGAAGTGAATTTCATCTGTTGGAAATTTGACTATATGGCACTCTTTTTGGACAAGCTTCTTGAAAATTCCTATTGGATTTGTCAAACAATGGTGCTATAGAATCCAATTCTTGTTACATTAAGTTCATTCCACGTAAGAAGGAGCCGATTAAGTGTCCAACGGCTGAGAACTCCTAGAAACCCCTCTAAAGGATTTTTTAGATTCTACTTAACCATTCTGAATCTTTCCAACAAACATCGTTTTGAAAATAAGTTGTTCCGCTCTTCAGCTAATCCACAAGACTTAAGAGTTTTCTAGGAATAATGATTCCATCAGATAATGTAAGATTCTTTTCAATTGATTGTAATCAAACCTTCAGTGTCTTACCATCATACAAAACAACGAGCATACAAAAAAAAATAACAAAAAAATAATAGCAAGGAAAATAATTCTGATTTTGAGTTCAGCTATGATTTTGAGGTTCCAATAGGAAATAAAGTGTGAGTAGTTCATTTGAATATTCTCTTAAGCAGATTTATCCAATAAAATCTTGAAGATCTAACTGAAGCACGCCGGAGACCTTAAATCAAATTTGTACCAGACCTTAAATTTTTTGAGCTTTTTAGTAGTTGACTGTCTATCGTGTCAAAGAAGACAAAAATCAATCATCATTGAATGGGTTCAACAATAGTTACATGTTTTATTGAAAGATCTTTTAATATAAATTCAGGATCTGGATTGAAGAAAAAAGTTTTTTTGTTATTCGACTTTTTTTATTGTTTATTCGGCTCTATGATACTATTCTTTACTGCAAAGCAGTTTTACCAAAACTGTCAAAATATTTTGTTAACAATGATTTAGTTCAATGGTTGTCATGCTCATGATGGATTAATATAAACTCTTCGTTCTAAGCGCTTTTTTTATATGCATAAACGACATCGCCAGCAGAAATTACTTTATGCTGACGATCTCAAGATTTTCACGCTTATTTTCTGTACTGATGACTGCCTGAGAGTTCAGAACTGTATGTACAGCTTCACTACTTGGTGCAAACTAAATCGTTTGAGTGTCAACGTCAACAAATGCTCAGTGGTACGTTCTCGAAAAAAATTTAATCCAATACTGTACAATTATAAAATAGCAGACAATTCAGTTCTTAGCACTTATTCAGTACGTCATTTAGGTGTGTAATTAGACAGCAGGTTAATGTTTCAAGATCATTGCGAGCTCTACATTTCCAAAACGAAACCGCTTATTAAGGCCGGGCAACATTGATCGTACTCGCAAGTGTAATTTTGATTTTCACTAGCGCATCTGGCGGCGGCTGGTGGAAGCTTTTTTTGGTCATCGAGGGAATGGACCTGCCGGATCTCAAAATTTAGTAGTTTTTCCATCGTTTTCCATTGCAAAAATGGATGCAATGCGTGCAAGACATGTGTATCTACGTTTTACAACACTTTTCTCCTCCGATTTAAGTAAAAAACATGGAAAATTAACGTATTTTCTGGAGCGGCTCCAAATTGTTTGGCAAAATGCTTCGGTCAGCCGCCGCCAGATGCGCTAGTGAAAATCAAAATTACGCGTGCGAGTACGATCAATGTAGCCCGGCCTTTAAGTTTCATTTTGCATGTTGGTAAAAATTTCAAAGACCCTTTTAGTCTCAAATCTTTGTATTGTGCTATCGTGCGTCCAATCCTAGAGTTTGTGAGTGTTTTTTGGACTCCTACATAGCAGTTCATTAAAGATAGAATAGAAACAATTGAAAGAATTGCCTGAATCCCCCGATTGTACCTATCCCTCTTACCACCCTATGTGCCTTTTTTTCGTACCGGAGTCTCTCTAACATTAACGAATGACGGCACAGTGTGTATTTATACATCAGATACTTAGTGGATCTATTGACGGTCTATCCATTCTTGCTCATGTTCATTCTTTCGTGCACCTAATCTTATCCTTTTATCAAGACCATTATTTTGTACTACGATTAGATCGACAAAGTTTGCCTCAAATGAACTGAATTCAAAAATGATTATTTTAACTATTAACTATTCAAAAATGAACTGCGCATTGCAATGTGAGCAGTGAATTAATAAAAAATTAGATTATTTGGCTAGGATTTTTAATTTATTTTGTTCTTCTTCATTGGCACAACAACCACTGTCGGTCAAGGCCTGCCTGTACCCACTAGTAAAATGAGCATGGGTTTCAGTGACTTTTGTTACCACAGCAGGATAATCAGTCCTACGTATGGGGGCACGGTCTATTCGGGGCTTGAACCCATGACGGGCATGATGTTAAGTCGTACGAGTTGACGACTGTACCACCAGACCGGCCCAAAAAAAATTATTTTGTTACTAGTTCAAAAAATGTTCCTGGCTTTTATCAAACTTTGAAATGATGTGTTGTTGAACTAGGAGTCGTAGCAATGTGTAAATTTATTTGGCACAGCAACAATCGTTTTAAACCAGTAGTAGCTAGATGTATGATAACTGTGAACAGTAGCGTAATACATAGAATGGTAATAAACTCTAGTCATAAAAAATCGGAATAAGGGTGACCAAATCATTGATGTAGGAGAACTGAAAACGGACACACTGTTTCAATGTTCCAGTGGCCTTTCATTTGAAAAGATATCAAAACATTTCAACCACGTGGTACTCATATGTTGCAGAAACTGTTACATGAAACTTGGTACTAATATGTTGACGATCAACCCTGAATAAGTTCAATAGAACCTCGGTTATCTTTTCATCCCTTTGCTTAAATAACGGATTAAATGACGGAAAGCAAAATGCTTTCAAAATCCAGAAAACCTCTTTTGGTAACACATCATTTATCACAAAGTGCGAACCTTGCCGCGTTCGATATCATCGTAGTTATCATTCATACTGGATAATACTGCTTTCTTCTTCACAAAAGTAATCAAAAAAAGTAGAATGATCCAAACAGGATTCAGTTTGCACCAATCACCTGCATAGCTTGAAGCTGTTTTGAGATTAAATAACGAGGCACGTGGCTGTAAGTTGTGTTGAAAAGACATAAAAAAGAATACTTAAGCCCTCGTTCACAACGCCCTTCACTACAGCATGATTGCACCACTAGCGAACGTACCTGCACCACACAATTGGAAACTTAATTTTAGTTACAGCATCAAGTATCGCTCAGGGCAGCACGGAAGTGGAAAAGAGAGAGTAAGCATGGCCCGCAGGGCAGGTGTAATTTATAATTCATTTTCTTCACTAGCGGAGATGACATTCTTGATCCCAGGGTGACACTACGATATTCTGCAAACGGCGCCGGCAACAACGACGCTGTTGGCGACGATTCGACCGATCCAAAGCTTCCGCACGAGCTAGGCGGTTTTGCCTGTCGGATTCGCACTTCGTCGCATTTCCATTCCGGCTGCGTAACACACTGCTCTGCCGAACAGTCAGCCAGCCAGTCAGCCAGTGCCGAATTTCATTGGACGGGTTGGCACTGGTTTGGCGGTGTGCCGAAAAGCCGAACCCGACAAGGTTTTTGAGGGGGCAAAAAGGGATTTTCAGAAGTGGTTTTGTACTCTTGAGCCAGCGTTCCAAACCAGTGCCACTGCATCTTACTAGGAGGGGGTGGGGGGGAGTAGATCCCGGGACAAAAGGGGTGGAATTTACGAGCCAACCGGTTTTTGTGCGGAAGCAGTGAAAATCCGGTTCCATTCAACTGAGCTTTCTATTCGTATTCCGGGCGGGCTGAGCCTTCAGCAATAGCTACAGAACGATGGATGCAGAATAAATGGGGGGAGAGGGAAAGGGAGACGAAATAGAGTGTGCCATTGCTAACGGGTAGCTGATTTTATGCTTTACCACCCAGCGCCAGCTCCCTCGCGCACTGTGTTCCCTTCGCTTGCCTTCGTCAAACAAATAGAAATAAAGCGTACGAAGATGGGAGAAACGAATCAACTCGTAACTGCAACCTACCCCATTGCACAACCTCTCATCTCTCACAGCCTCTTTCTTTGCTCTTACTAACCAAAAATGCGATCCGCGTGCGTCTATAAATCTTTTTCAGATGGCAATTTATAGTTCGCTTATCGAACGGCGGCATTCCGATACAGAACGATATCTATCTCCGTGATTGGAGCATAAAGCACGAGCTTCGCAACCGGGCGATGATATACGACAGTGGTAGTAGTAGCAGCAGCAGCAGTGGAAGTAGCAGTGGAAGTGGCGGCACCAGCAGCAGCAGCACTAACACCGGCACCGGCAGCACTATTGTGAATGGCGACAGTGGGCCCACCACGACGGAAGACACCGGAAGCATAAAAGATTGCGTAAGTGATTTTCTCAGACCGAACGAAACAGGGAGTAGGAGCGACCGGAGGAGCGTGATTTTGATGGATTCTGTACGATTGCTGGCGTGTTTGTTTCGTCGCGTTGCGTTGCAACTTTACTTCGGATGGAGACGCCTGGTGTTTTGTGTGTTTCTGCCCATGAACAACCAGGCGTCTCCATTAGAAATGTATTTTTGATTGTGTAATAAAAAAAAAGTATTTCAAATCAGATTTTTTTCTTTTTTTCTTTTTTTCACAGTCCAAAATAAACTGCAGAAAACAAACGGACCCACGGCACCCGGCGGAACCGGCCGAAATAAGTATACGAATACTGCGCACGCCACACTGCAACCGGTCGGAGCACATTCCCAGCTCGCTGAAGGCCTGCAAACTGGCAGCAGCATCGGCGCCTCCCACCACCGCCAACAGTGCGGCACCGGAACCGCCATCCACCCACAACGGGAAGGGCAGTGGAAAAACGAAAAAATGGTCCAAATCACGGCACAAACCGAAACGGCAGCAGCCCTCCGGTACGACCGCCCTCGATCCGAACGGTGCCCCACTTGCTGCCCCGCTGCTCGTGTCCAACCTGCTCGACAAGCTGTAACGGACCGTTTGGGCGGTGGATGAAGGGGAGAAATGTAAAGCGACACACGGCGGGTCTAGCCTCGATGTACGATGATCGATAGTGATGATTTTATTTCCCCCGGCCTCGACGAGAGAAAGATGGGGCAAAACCAGGGGGACTGAACTGATTTCGACAAGCAATGGCACAAAATTCGCACCATGCAACAATGAAGATGTGCACGGTGAAGGGTATGATAAATCGTATTACATTACTGGCTCGTAACAAAGGCAGGGAGTTAGAAAGAGAGAGAGAGAGATGGAAAAGAAAAAAAACACAACCCTACTCGCAAAAGTACTATCCCACGATCCCCGTAGCTATCAAATCCGAGACAGCAACAGTATTGTCGGCGATATTTGGTTGGCTGTAAGTTGTAAGTAATCTAACCTTCTAACACGCCTGTGCTTAATGCCGCTCGCGTAGCAGCTGTACATTTTCGGTAGCACTTCGGTGGCGGACGGGAAAGCGAATGATTGAAAGCAACAAAAAAAAACACCCCGTATATCCTCTCTGTGTATGTGTATATAATCGCACCGCCCAACCAACTACTGCAAGAGGTAAGTGAGTGAGATGCTAGTGATTAGTAGAGCAGACAGCAGGAGCAAAACAAAAAAAAAACAAAACGAAACCACACGAAGCGTACAATCGTGTGAAAGCGATAGCGAAACCGAGCTGCAAAGCAGTGGGAAGGCAATAGGACGACGACGTTGATTTTGAACGGTGGCAGCTCCTGTGTTGCCAGCTCACCGTTTGTCGGTGCAGTGTAAAAAGCTTAGAAATAAGACTGTAGTGATGGCCAGAACCAGTACTAGGGGGAGACTTGGAGGGAAAAAATTCTATACAAAGTGTATTTGACTGGAATGGCTTCTTTTTGATATGTGGCTCTCTAACAAGCTCAAATGGTTTCGGACGGTGTGGGATGAGCGACTGAGTGAATTGCATTACGGATAGCGTCAAAAAGTCTCACAAATGCGTTGTTTTTTTTTTACAATTTGACAGCCAAAGAGCTTCGTTTTGACAGTAGGGTTATGTTTAATTCAACATTTTATTTGCATGACTAAGTCCCAAAATTAACGAACTGTAAATAAACCACTCAAACCTTTCATGCAAACGTTCTGTTCAGCAGCGCAGAAAAGGTGTCAACCTATCTGGCTGTCATTTTTTTATGTTTTTGTTTAATGCTTTGCTGTGTGCCTGCATCGCAGCAAACCGTGCAAAAGGGAGTAACGAATTTAAAAAATAACGAACGCGTCGCCTGAAACAACCATACCCACACTGCAACGAACCGCAATAAAGACCAGCCAAGAGATTTATGCAAAAAAACAGAACAAAAAGCGATCCAAACAATGGCCAAATCATACGCTAGCTATCCCATATTTTCCGTTTCAGAGCTTGAGTGAGGGCGAGTGCGAGCTTTTAGGATGTTAGTGCAGCGAGCAGTGAAACAGGTTGAAATCAATTAAAACATGACTCAAGTAGAGTGACGCGAAAAGAACTACAGAAAAGTAATGAGCATGAAAGAGACAACAAATGCAAAAAACGCTCACTGCAATCTGTAACAACTACAGTAGCTGTAAATCAACTCTATTACTGGATGGACTCAATGAAGCGTAGGGAAGTGATGTGTAAATGAAGATAAAACATAATAAAAAACACCCGAGGCCCATCAGGCTTTGATGAGGGACGGTTTTGAAAGCGCAAATAATGAACAACAAAAAAACTTCAAGCGTCCCCATTTCCTAAAAGCCACCACGATGTATCGAACAGAATTGGGAATTGATTGGCAACTGTGAAATTGAACAGAGGAAAAACGCAATGAGGGTATAAACATGAAATAAAAAAGAGGTGACAACACATGGTATGGGAAACAATATTGTAAAACCGCTAACGCGATCAAACGATCAATAATAAAACAGCATTTTTAAATAAAATTTTCACAAAAATCATAAACCCCCTTTTGTGTGTGTGTGTGTGTGTGTGTGTGTATGTGTGTGTGTGTGAGTGTGTGTGTGTTTTATTGAGCAAGGACTTGTTCGAGTGCTCGTTCCGTGAAAGGTTTATTGTCTTTTTTCCTCTTTTTTGTTGCAATTTTACATTGACAGCATGAACACAAAAAAACAGAAAGAAAAAAAAAACAATCATCGTTGATTTCCTGCGGCGTACTGTCACGGTTTATGTGCATTTTTGTATTGTCACTTCACCAGCAGCACTGTATTGATTGACGAATGCACTTTATCGACAGCCTGGTTCGTGGGAAACAAAACCCATCAAGTGACTGTGTGCTGCAGTAAGCGCGATAGAAATAGCTCCAACCAGTGGTCATCTGTACGATGAAGAGCAATCGGGCATGCAGGATATAATTGGAACGTGGTGAAGTATGATTTTCAGTTCGGACCAAAATGTCAAGTATTTTTCTAGGAAGGAATGAAGGGTATGATTATAAATTCCTGGAAGCTTTGGGTATAAATTCCAACATACAGCAGAGAAATGTCACATTTATTTGGAAGGTATGTCACTAACACGAGATCAGAATCATATTTCGAGAAATTCGTGAACATTAAAATGAAAAGTGCTCATGTGTTGATCAAATATTGCCCAAATATTCATTAGACTGCATATGGGTACGACAGGTAAGTGAAAAAGATATCAGTAAATCAGTAAATTTAAAACTTATCAAATCAAATAAATTTTAAGCTCACACCAAACAATTGTAAATCAGAAAAAAATGATTAGGCTGCCGATTATCAGTAAACAAATTGAGCTTAAATTACTTCTTTATTTTCTACGCTGCGCATGTACTGCAGGGTATGGTTGCTCAACAGGCAGAATCAGTCACTCGATCGGAACTGGAGCTGTTTCGGTTCCACACAAAGACCATTAAAATTTGTTCCTAAACATGTACAGGTACGGTTTCAGCAACGCAATAAAATCGGAAGCTATATCAGGAGCGATATGAGTTCATTATCCGAGACCTGTATTAATACATTATTGGTTCCACGACCGGTAGAGGTACCTGATCAAATACAGAACTGGTATAGGTTCAGTATCAGTCCCAGGACCAGAATGTGTTCATGATCATTTCCAGGACCGGTATGGCGGCTTCATGATAGCTTCCAGTAGCAGTATGAGTTCTGTATCAGTACCAGGACTTGTATGGGTTCATGATCGATGCCACGATCGGTTTTGGTACACTATCTGGACCAACATGAGCTCATGATCAGGTTCTGGACTAGTTTAAGAACTGTGTCGGTTCCAGCATCAGTATGAGTTTGGGTTTAGCTTTAGTATTTTCCGGAGCTTTCTATTGCGATAATTCATATCGATGTTTCTTTTTTTTCATTATACAGTTGAATGTATTAGTCTGTATTTGTATTTATTTGAAGCAAATGTGTTCAAACTTTATGCCACGAACATTCGTTGTTGCTTCATTACTTCAATCGTTTTTAGCAGTTCTGTCCATTTATACCATAGAGTCTGTTATTTAATTATGAAATTAAAAAAATTAAGATAACTTTGTCAGTAACAAATTGTTTTACTGCATCATTTCATGAGTATTGAAAATAAATATTATTCATTACTTTTGCATGAAACATAAACTACTCTGAAAGATTATTTCCAAAAATGAATTTATCTACTGTTTCTTCTTCTTTGGCTCAACAACCGTTGTCGGTCAAGGCCTGCCTTTACCTCTTGGGGGTTTGGCTTTCAGTGACTAATTGATTTCCCCCCATAGCAGGATAGTCAATCCTACGTATGGCAGCAGGGTCTGTTTGGGGATTGAACCTATGACGGGCATGTTGTTAAGTCGTACGAGTTGACGACTGTACTACGAAACCGGCCTAAAAATCTACCAAAGTAGTAAAGCTATCTACTGTTTACTGATGTTAAATGCATGTTGTTTAATCGATTAAATAACTCTTGCTTTATTATATCCTTTTTTTCAAACTTACTGTATATTAAAATGTAGTAAAAGCTCATATTTCTTTAACCTCATGCCCGTTCCATTAGTAAGCATTCCATCCTCACGTGCACGGTTCGGGCTAACGATTCACTGTCCACAGCCGTGTCCAGCTGCAAAGTCCATAACTCAATCATACCGCGTAATGACTACCTTCTCCCTCTTCCCCTTCACTCCCCAAAAAAACCTACGCCACGAAGAATAAACAACACAGCAAACGGTTCCCTCCGCTCGAAATATGAGCGAATATAATGAGCTTGCGGTACGTGACTTTCACCCAAATGGTGACAAATTAGAGCGAGAGACAACCGCCCGAGTCCTGAGACAACCGGCTTGCCTCCAGCACACGCAACGATGTGTTGTGAAAACTTTATATAAACTAACGCTGGGCAGTGATGGGCAGAGCACAAAAAGAGCTCTGTGTGTGTATGGTTCTGCACGGAAGCGTCGCTGAAGAAATGATGATAAGAACGGCACCACGGAGCGAAAGCGTGTACCGAAATTATTGAGCAAGTGTGTCCCGGGACTTCATCGGTGTGTGTGTGTATGTTTCGGAATGATGTGAAAAAAGAGGGAGAATGGAAAACTATCTCGTACTGCTGCCGGTGAAGATAACTAACACTATCCACAAGCCCGGCTCTGTATGCTGGCGTTGTGCAATCAGGATGAACCGACCAAGGCAAGTTTTCTCGGCGAAAGAATGGCGAATAAAACCAGTGTCCGGGCTTCCGGACGGATGTGTACACGGGAGTGCGCTCCTGGCCCGGTTCTCCCTACTGTCCCACCCATTCATCCTTTTGAAATCCTCCCAAAACCCCTTCTGCCACGGCGACGAAGGTCTTTTCACAAAACACACCCGAAACAGTTATGAAACAATCTAAAACAACTCGTAAAACCACCCGAATTTTCATGCCCCCTTCCCCCTCCTCTGCATAATGTTTCACCCCAGGGGAAAGTTCGCCAGTTTTTTCGTTTTGCTTTTGCCGCTCCTCGGTTCTTCCTGCTCAGTCACAACACGCTGGCTCTTCCGGGACACGCTTTCGGGTGTGGGAGCGAGCTTCCAGAAAATTGTCTTCTGCCATCAGCACCATCTGCGCTGGCACTTGTACACTTGATGCTGGACAGCTTTTTTCAGAAAGCGACGATCCGTTAGAGGACATCCGAGCTTTCCTTCCCCTTGCCCCCGTCTTACGCTCCCGACAACCCTCCCTTTTAAAGCGATCGGGATCCAGTTTCCGGAGATGAAAGCGATAGAGCACACGGGCATTTGTTTGTCCAGTCGTGCTAAGCTTTCCGGTGCCGAGGTGTTCTTTTTCTTTCATCACGTGACAGCGAGATGGAGTGTGAGTGGCAGTGGGATAAAAAGGGAGTGCAGAGAGTAGTGAAACGGAACGGGGCAAAAAGTGCTTCAAACCGAATTTTAATAATTTTTAATTTTCTTCTCAGCCATTTCGGTACTTGTCCGGGGTGTCTTTTTTTATCTTCTTTTTGTCCACTTGTATCGTTGCTGCCATCTTGTTTTGTACCATGTATGTATGTGTGTGTGTGTTGTTGGTTTTTTCATATTATGCTACCGATACGACACTGAGTGTGGTGTGATGTTGACAACTCATTTCATTTATGGTTGTTGTTTCTGTTTTGCTGTCCCGCACACTGTTGACAGCAAAAGGTAATTGGTGTTGCGCGGGGTTGCACAGGGAAGCAGTTGAGTTTTTTAGTTTCGGAACTGTGGATAGCAGCTTGGATAATGTTTGCTTTTATTTTTGTTTACGGTGGGAGCGTGAAGGTGAAAGAGTGGAGTACCGTTTGTTAATAGAATGCAAGATAATTTTAATATGGTATCTTCAGTGGGTAGTTTTCGCTCTTTTATAAGTCCAAGTATTTAGGTGATTTAATTACACAATTTACACAAGTCTGGCCTTTCATTTAATGTAATTTAATTTAATTCAATAATCGCACACATATTAGGGGCTTTAAAGTGGGAAGAATGGATTGAGACAATTGTTTTCCTTCTTTGTTTGATTTTTTTTAAGATACGAAACACGTACTTTTCAGATTCATATTACAGTCAGTTTCGAATACAACACATTCTTCAAGATTGAATTGATTTGGTATATACCCATACTACGTATATTTTTTTCATTAGAGAATATGATATACATTAGATTAAATGTAGTGGTGAAATTTAAATTGGTACTGATGTGTTTTAATGCATTTAAAGTTTCGATAGTGTTTAATGTTTTTGTTAATTGACCAAGAGACTGCAAAGTCCACTCGAAATTGCCCAAATTTAGTTATAACTCTAAGTTCACATTCAACAAGACTGACAAGGCAAATACAACATTCATATTTAATTAAGATTGAACGCATTTCGAATGTTTATACTTCTCGTCAATTCCGCTGCCGTTGTTCCGGGCTAAGAGCTAAGGTGGATTTATGCAAATTTAAACACCTAATCATTAAATTACATTGTATCTCCCTTAAGCCCTCATTGTTTCCACTAGACACAACAATTCTTTGCAAAAATCCATATTTTACTGACTGCACCGTTGTAACTGTATTTAAATTGAACTAAACAAAGCTTCGAAGCTTATTTCGTATGAAGAGCGTGGATAATTGTCATAATATTAAATGTCGGTGTTATTTAATTTACCGAAACGTATTATTTTCTTCGTTTAAAATTTAACATGTAATATCGATTGCAGCACTGAGGTTAACCGTAGTCAACCAATTCCAGGAGAAGAATGTTTGATTTGTAGTCAATTTTGCACTCCGCTTAAAATACCTTTTTTCCTTCGTTTGATCAAATTTTAACATGATTTTTCTTTGCAGTTAACATTTGCAAAATCAAGTTGTTTGTTTGTACTGATTTTATGGCAACACCTATTTAAGGACCTGTCTTCTGTCCCCATAGTTCAAATTTAGTAAAAAATAAGACCAATTTAGATAAAATGGCCTGTATACAAAAATATTTACTAAATCAATTCCAATACACAGCAGTTATTGTATAAAATCAGCAATTTCGATTTGTATTCATTTGCAGCGTTAAAAAGACACGAGTTTTCTGAGGAAATGCTAATGATTTCGAATCAATGTTGCCACTTTTCACACATTCATTGATGTTTGTTGTTAAGGTTAACGAAATGGTACGATTTATCTTTTAATACTCTTTATAAAAAAGAAACTGTAGAACATTTAGTATCAATAAAGCTTACAAATTTTTAAGTAATCATATCGTACAGTGGTCAGCAAACTTTTGAGGTAAAATTTGGGAATCAAAATAATTTATGTTTAAAAGCTCAAAACAACAAAGCTTCATTATTATTAGATGAGATTCATTCATTAGATCATTATCGGTTCTTGATGAATCACTCCTCCAATACTGCATATATTAGTTGGAATATTATCTAGAAAGTACTAAAGCCCTCAGGGCTGAAGAATTAGCGTGGTTAACGTACATTCAGTAACTATTATAATGATTTACCAGTAATGTCATGTCAGAAAAATTGAAAACCGAAAATTTCTTTTAGAACAAGCCATGCCATTGTCATTTAGGCCCATTGTCATTTAGGAGCAATGTAAGTGCTATGTATGAAAAAATGTACCTCGAGTTCAACCATATTGAGTAGTCCGTCAATCCACATCACGATAATTAAAATTTGAAAGAGTGCGACGTTATAAAATGTCATACTAAAGATGGTCAGCACGTTGTAAAGGTATGCTATTCGCTCTTACTGTCTTTCAATTAAGGCAAATATTTTCGCAGATCAGATTTAATGTTGCGGTGGGCCGAACTTTGCCGACCGCTGATATAGAAAGTATTTAAGTGCAATGTAATCATTATTATACCAGCACCACCCTACTATGAGTTGCTAAAATAAATCTTAAACGTGATGTCTTTTAGGAAATCCTGATATTGCATTAAATAAGTATTGTCTGATTGTCAGTTTACCGCCAATGTCATTCTTATCCATATCGAGCTTGTCAATAGCCTATGAGCAATATCAGTTCAAAAAAAGAGTAAAAAAATAGTAAATTATATGCTCGAACAAAGCAACAACTCCCTGCGCACGTCATTATAAACGTCAAAACCCCTACCATTAACATTTCCTAGATCAATGTGTAGTTTAAAAATAATCTTCTATATGCATTGATGTTGAGGTGAAGTCAATCCTTTTATAAAGCTTACACTGATTATAGCTCACACCAGCTTTGTCAAGTATTAGCTCACTTTCCTGCTCTATTCACCGCCTACAAAACCTTTTTCCCATAAATAAGGATCAGCAACACCGTATCTGCATACAGGAAATCTTTTTCTACTGGCACACAAAAAAATCTCTCTCCACTCCAACAAAGGTAGCGCAGGAAAAATACCGCAAAAAACACATCTATGATATCATCATCTGCAAAAAAAACCTCACTGCAGTAACGACTTTTAAAATTGCTACAAAACAGCACCCGGTGCACCGTGTAATCTTTGCAAAATTATCGGAAATCGGAAACGCTCATCGAAGCTCACGCTGGGTGTGTATGTGTGGGCGCGCTCGCTTCACAAATGCATAAATCAACGTTCGCCACCGATCCGCTGCCCGCAGACGATACCACCACCGGGCCCGGACCGCATAAAAATGGGCTCATTGAAAGGGATTTCCTATCACGTTTCTCACAAAATAATGCTTCACCCTGGTCAGGACGCCGCCCGGCCACGGGCGTTCGTGTTTCGTTATCCGTTCGGCAATGGGCAAAATGGGACCGGATCATAGGTCAACACGTTACGTGAGTTAGTGGCCATTTTTGCTTCCATTTTGTGTTTCTGTGTGCATCGCTTTCACTTCGCATCGATGCAACCGTGTCCACTGGTAATGGGAAAACCGTCCCGACGAGGTTTTATGTGTAACCCTTTAACGTTTATTTTTCTTTTTCTGACCGTGTGTCTGCAACGGCCCTACTGTCTCGCCTCTGTCTATGTGCACATTTCGATGCGGTACAGTCTAAACAACGGACAGCCCAACTCCCCGGAAGAGACTACCGTTGGCCGTGCCCACGACGGTGCGGCAAGTGCGGAAGTGGTTCGAAGGGTTCAGTTCATTCAGGTTCCAGTTCAGGCCCGGTCCAGTTAGACTTCAGCATTTGTTGAAAGATGTCCTAATGCTTGCGCCGAACGTGCCGACCGTGTGTGGATGCAGCGGCACAAGAGCTCGTGTCTGGAGCGAGTTTCCTTGTGCGAAAGTAAACGATCGCAACGGAGAGGAAAGTTTGAAAGCATTTTTTTGTTATTCTTTTTTCCCTTCCTCCATCATTGCAGTGCACTCCGTGTCGACGGCATTATCTGTAGCCGGGTGCTTCCGGTGAAACCACTGGAGTGTCAACTGGATTTTCGTTCCCAGCAGACTGTCTCGGAAGTGCTCGGTGTACGTCCGGGTTCGATCCCGTCCCGCCCGCTCCCGTATGCTGGAATCATAAATCTTAGCGAAATACGTTGGCCAATCTTGCACAATTCTGCACGCGCGGCGTGCAGTAAAACGAACATTTGGGGTTGAAGAAATCTCTCTCTTTTCCGCGTAAAATCACAGCCAAAATGTACGATCTGCCAGGAGAGAAAGAGAGAGAGAGGGTCGATATAAAGAGTGAGACAAGTGACACACCGACTGCAGCTCGATGCAGCCGGACCGTGGTGAAAGAATCTAAAAGCGATCCCTTTCAAATATGGTCGCCGGAGCTTCCGGGCAGCAGACCGAACAGTACCCGGGACGGCGACGTTTGACTGCCGTTAACGAGGATCGGAAGCTGCCACCGACGGTCGGTCGCTCCTGCCGGCGGACAAACTGAAACAGAGTTCGTGGGTCAACTCGAGCTGCCATAAACTCGCCGCGCGTTGAGAGTGTCGTGCGGGTTAAGTAAACGGGTGCCCCGGCATGCCCGATAATACTACCCAGCACTGCCGGCAAAATAACAACGGTTTAGGGGGAGGCGTGCGAGCCAAGTGAAGGGGCGAAAAGAAAAACGTACAAAAACCGTATCCACCGTCCACGACTGGAGATAAAGAAAATGCACGGAAGACCACTTGAGCCGGGCGATGGGAAGAAGTAAAAAGGTACAAATATGCTTCCATTTTATCACGGTGCAATTTAGATTTGTACTGGTCGCGGTGGTCGTTGTGTCTTCTTTTTTATTTCGTATCTAGTTGGAAGGTTTTTTCCCTATCAGCTGATGCTGTGTTTGGAGCCAAAAAACGTGTTTTATTGTTGGAACTTGAGAGGTCGAGGACTGAATTTGCATTTCAAGAAAATTGCATTCAGATAGGTGAAGGATGAAATTCGTAGTAGTTCTTTTCCGCAATTTACAGGGTTTCCCAAAAGTTTTGGTTATTTCTCGAAAAATTTTAAATGCCATAGATCCTTTTAGGATCGTGTACACGATTTATTGAACTTTTTCCTGAATTATTGGATTATTTTTATGCATTTGGAATCGCAATACAATGCAGTTGAAAAAACGTATGAACGAATGGTTTGCGAAACTCACCTAAAAAATTACAGGGACTAACCGCGATAAATTAAAACACAGGAAACCCTGAAAATTCCGGTATAGGAGATGATAGAAAACATACAAAGAATTTTCAACACTGGAATTTTCAGCTGATCAAAGCCCTTGGATATTTTGCGCTTTTGGACAGTTTTCTGTAATTCCAAAGAAATTGCCAACAGAAATTGCCTGTTCCCGTCATACGCGATGTATGCGTTCCCGAGGAATCTGCATTAGTCAAATTTCACGTTTTTCATCTAAAATCCATTTGATTACTGTATAATTTTTGATTAAATTAGGCACTTTTAAACATTTTATTATTTATTTGATACAATTTGTGCAGAAAATTCTGATATATTTGGCTTTGAAACGGTTTTTTTTAAACAAAAAAACAATTTATACTGCATTGGACAATTCTTCAAGCTAATTGTACTGATTTAACATTTTATCTGTCAAATTTAGAATACCGCGTATTTCCGAATCCGCGTAGGTCGAGAACCGCGTAATTTGGGAACAGACTGCATTTGGCTCATCAGAGGCATGAAAAGAACTTTTTACCATGAAACCAGGCACATAGAGACTATGGCACGTCGTGAAGCGTAAAAAAGTAGTTAAATTAAAGTATTCAACATAACTGAAACATTTCACGCCTAAATATATGTATTCAGCTGTCATCCTGTATGGTATGGCAAATTCGATGACATTCGATAATATTCGATGACAGGTCCATATAAAAACAATCATATATAGGAAGACAGCAGGGTACATACATTTAGGCATGAAATGTTTCAGTCATGTTGATTTTGGCTATGTTTTCACGCTTTGTCTCCTATGACTTGTAGCACGGTTAGATGTGTGTAACATTTCGATGTATAGGGAATTTCAAACAGCTTGTACTTTAATAGACAATTTGCTCAAATCTTTTGCGTGTGCTTAATTGACGAGAGTACAGTGTGAAATATTCTAAATTGTTGTAAATAAAAAACTCAATTTTCCACTGTCATAAAAATCCACCCAACAATTTCCAAACATAACATAAAATCAAAAATTGGCATACAATTATTGCAGAAAAAACATGTAATATTTGAAGAGGTTATAAATTGAACAGTTTATTATAAATCAACTGATTTTTTTAATAAACAGAAAAAAGATATAATGAACTCAAAGCTTTTTATATATTCCCAACAATAACTTTTCAGTGGGTTTTGTGATAATTTTTCTATTAATAATAGCTGTTCACGAAAAAAATCATTCCTAGAAATAGCTAAATAGAATTCGAACAATGTTATATATTACAAATATTAAAGAACAATGATGAAAGTCTAAAATGACGGACCCATTATAAATTGTAGGAAAATGCGCTACGCGCAATAATGTAATTATTCAATAAACAAATACTACTACATACTACTACTACACAGACTCCCAACGAAAGATGTTGAAGCACATAAAGTGTGGTTAAAGAATTATCTAATCTCACATAGTTTTTTTTTTAAATTAAACAAAACTTTCTACAAAGCATGAAGCATTGTTTCACAACATATTGACAGTAAATGTAACATCCATCAACGCAATATCCAGGATTGATCGTGCGTGCGTGCGTGCGGGTGTGTGTCTGTGTGTGTGTTTTTTTTTGTTTTACAAGGAGGGGGAATCTTCGAAAGACTCCCGTTGTCGCACGGGTGTTGACATGGGATTCTTACCCAGTAAACCCCCTCCTTGGGCCATATACCCTTCCCCATGGGTTCACCTTTCGGTATGCTTCTTGGGGAAGGGCTTATGCATTAGCATTGCATCCTCGCTATTGCACAATGAACCAGAGTTCGCGAGACAGATCAAAAGTAGCGGAACTTGGGGCAAGTGTGCCACCTTAAGCATTTCAAGTTATAACTCACTAAAACGTGTTTTTCAAAAGCCGATTTAAATCTCATAACCATTTTACATCTATTTCTTCACTTATAAATGAGTTTCGCTTGAAAAAAGTGCAAACAAAACAGTTTTTGAAGCGTTTTAAAAAGGGTCCAAAAAGACGTTGTTTTTTGGGCTATGGGGCAAGAGTACCACTCGTATGGGGCAAGACGGCCACCTGGTTAAAATAACCGTATTTCTTAGATAATAGGAAATAATTACGTTTGTACCACTAGTGTATGTATTCCTACATGTATTTAGTCAACAATGAACCCTTTTTGACCACCAACTGTACCACAATATGGTTTTTTTACTGTTCTGTTTTTCTGGCGTGGAATCCGCTCACAATAGCGCACCATTCCGCAGCACGCTACAACAATGTTTACATTTTTGACAGCTCGCGCCTATGAAAGATGGTGGCACACTTGCCCCAAAAGTTGTTATTTTTTTTTTAATTGAATTTTTCAGTGACAAAAAGAAAGTTTTTTTCAACTAACCCCACAAAAAATTTCACGTTTTCTCACCTATACGGTGGTGTAAATATTTTCTCGGTTGATTGTTCGCATGATTTTTGAGAGCTTATTTGGTTGGATTAAAAAATTAAAATATTCTGCTCAATTTTGAAACTCAACGTAAATCAGTTCAAAACAATGGGAAATATCGATTGGTCTATATGAAATTCGGCTCAGTATACCTAGTCATTGGAAAGCAACAAACTGTATACACAATTGATCATTAAACTAAAGTTTTTAAGGAAAAATGCTTGGTGGCACTCTTGCCCCGTATGGCACACTTGCCCCAAATTCCGCTACTATCAAACACCACACAGCAATAGAGCTCACAATCAATACACCAAGCACTTCACACTTCGCATACTGCTCCATGGGGCACACATACAAAACATTTGTGTGTGTGTGTGTGTGTGTGTGTGTGTGTGTGTGTGTGTGTGTGTGTGTGTGTGTGTGTGTGTGTGTGTGTGTTTGTGTGTGTGTGTGTGTGTGTGTGTGTGTGTGTGTGTGTGTGTGTGTGTGTGTGTGTGTGTGTGTGTGTGTGTGTGTGTGTGTGTGTGTGTGTGTGTGTGTGTGTGTGTGTGTGTGTGTGTGTGTGTGTGTGTGTGTGTGTGTGTGTGTGTGTGTGTGTGTGTGTGTGTGTGTGTGTGTGTGTGTGTGTGTGTGTGTGTGTGTGTGTTTGTGTTTGTGTTTGTGTGTTTATAGCTTCATGTTGTCTACTATCATGTTCTTCTATTATTTATGCCTGCACGTTGATAACTTAACATATATTGGAAAACACTTCGGTTTTTTGTGAAGAATATCTTCGGGGAATGTATTATTCTGCGATGGAATCAAAACTACTTTCATCTACTGTCTCATTCCACTGCTTTGCATAAGTGCTGGAAATGTAGTCTTCATACATATAACGATTCATTCTCTTAATCTTTCGTATTTTTCAGATATTTCATCCCCTGAACCAACTCAGTATGTAATCAAAGAAAAGCATTTCAGGATTTAAAATATTTATTTCAAATTGCTTTTACTTCCCTAAAAAATGCTACTCCAAAGTTTCCGGGCACCTGTTTGCCTGCAACCCGAGTGCTCTTCGATGTGTATTCGGAGACGAAGCAAACCGGCACTGTCAAACTATTCCTCAAACCCCTTCCAAGCTGCTACTAGAACCGTTGCTAAGTAACAGCTGCTTCCATCACTTCCCCCGCCAAGTGCTACTTCATCCGTGGGCCAAAGCATGGCCAAACTGGTGGAGTTTAAAATAAATGCGCAACACTTGACTGGCACAACCTGGCCGGCTCCAGTGCCGGCACGACTCCCAGCTGAAAATGTGCACTCAAGCGTGTGTGCGTGTGTGTGTGTGTGTGGCATGCACAAACCATTTGTCCTGACCACGGCTGGCTGCCGGACTGTGGCCGAACGCACCGAGCACGAAAGCATAAATCTCAGAAGTGTTGTCTTCGCCCCCGGTCCTCCTTTTCGCCATTCCGAACGCTGGCTGACCCCTTGTTGACAGCGGTTGGGTTAGCTAACGGATAACTTCTCGCATTGTTCTTGTGCAGGACGTGAGTGTGTGTGTGTATGTGTGCATCAGAATCGCATAAAAGAAGCCAAGCTGGACGCCGGCTATCCTCGCACGGACAGAGCATTCAAGCTTCTACCAAACCAGCGTGTGACGGGCGCTACGGGCCATTGCATAAAGTTGGTGGCATAACTTTGTTCTTAAATGTGCATTTGCGCCAGCGCCACTTGCTCGCCCAAGCAGCAACTTGCACGGTTGGCGGAGCTGGAGCGAGGATTGAGATTTCAATGGATCAAACAGCTCCGCCGGTGGACAGACATTGCTTCAGTTGCTTTGCGATGCGATTCACACGCCCGGTGTACCCTGATCCGATTAGGGTCGATGGAAAATTTAAGATTGCATCAACGCACGACATCAAACGAAGCGCTGGAGTTAGATTTAGAAGTTTAGTAGCAAAAACTAAAATCAGGAAATGGATGCACTTTGTTCGATTGGCTCACGGGGTTTAAGTAAAAGAGAAAGGATTAATGTTGGAATAAAGTTCAAACAGGAAAAGTTTAAATGTTCACTAAACAAAACTTACAAAAACCAAGGTAAACCTTCCCCCTCAACTCTTCTTCTCACAAAAACCCGCTCTCACTGATGGATGTAATGTTTGATTAAAATGGATTCCGCATTAAACCGGTACGACAAACTTCCATTCGAGGGGGCGTAGTGTTTCATAACTTTGACCCTTTTCTAACCCTACTCCCTCACCACTTCGATGGTGGGCCATCGCTTCAGCAGCAAAGACTTAATCAGGAAAGATGATGATTGTCGCAGCATAATCCATCCAAAAACGCGAAACCGACTGTCAGCTGGCGTGATGGATTGCACTGTTTAACGAAGAGCAGTGCACGCCAGCTGCCATCAGTATGACAGTGTGAGTAGAAGCACCACCACCACTACCACTCCCATCGCCACCATGCCACCATGCTGCTGAATGCAAAATCTGTCAACAAACGCATATCCGCGGAATGAGTGCAGAGCGAAGATACAGATAAGGCATGTCATGGACACCGGTGAAGTTCATTTAGCCGCTGCCGAGAGTTCTTTTCCCCTTCCTCCCATCCTATCCTCGTTCTTGTTTTGCCACGAGCTGGGAGGCTATCAAAACACGAAAAGCAAGCAAAATTATGCACAGCCGTAAGGGAAAGCGAGTGTAGTGGTAAATATTATTGCGGTAAAATGAAAAGTGTTGCAAAATGAAATGGAACTGTTCTGAACGCGCATGATGAGACCAGGAGGGTTGACAACGGAAGACAAAGAACAGTGCACGTGCGAGTGACTGTCTGTTGTTGAGCAGGTGAAATGGAGCTGAGTAGGGTGGAAAAAAATGAAATGTTTATCCTTAGCGTAACGAACAATGAATAAATGTTTGCGAAGTGAGCCGGAGTATAATGAAGCGGAATGAAATCGGAGCTTGTTTGTTGTTTTTAGAAAGGAATGCTTAATAACTAATTATCTTCTAGCTTAATAAGATATAATAACAAAGGCGTAAATATTTCCCCATATCAACAAAGGCAGAGCACCATATACCAGGGACAGCCTTGATAAACCCGTGACTGCATGCGCTGATATATAATTATTTACATATTCTACTAAAAAAGCTTGATTATCATTGCACATTTTTTCCATAAAACATTAGAAATTTTTGATAATGTTTGTCGGCTATGAAGGAATGAATTAAAATATTGTAATAAAAACTTATAACTTAAAAATGACTAATGAAGAAATTCTCGTAAATTGCAGTTATCATGTTTCCAGTTGAAATGAAATGTGTTATCACAACCAATAAATGCACCCTCAGTCGTCTTGCGAAAGAATTGAATTAAAAGACTGAATTAAAACAGAATACCTGAAAGTATGAAAAAAGCATTCTGCAATATAATTTGCATACTTTTAGGCGCTGTAGCTGATGACAGTGCTTGCCATTTTTGCACACACATTCACAAAGCCTACTTATCTAAATTAGCATTTTACCACATTTCATTGCACGGAAGCACCATTTTTTCGTCCAACAATTGTCATGCTAACGATTTCCGATTGGTGAAAGAAAAATCAATTCTACCCCTCCATTCCATATGATGAATCTTATTTAAATAATGCTCATTTCTACCTTACCCTTACGCCAGAAACCATCGCCTCTCCCACCATGCTTACCGTAACACCATTTGTGCCTATTTTCATTAGCACCACATTAATTCCCACCCTCTTCCCATCGTACCCCAGCAACGGGCGGGCAAATGTTTCCAATGTTATTTAATTTAAATTCCTCCCTCCTCCGTCCTCCATTTTGCAACCAACCATGCGGCGGCGAACCCTCTAAATTCAATCTACCTCGATGAATTTCTATGCATTATTTAATTTGCATTAAAAACCAGCAAACTATTGGCACGGATCAAACGACACTCGTGCAAAGAAAGAATGCAACCAAAAGAAATGAAAAATCCCGCATACAGATACTGTACTGAGACGAAAACGAAAATCAGACAGAACTCACAGGCCCAACTGCACTGGGAAAAAATGGTGAACCAACGTTTCGGTCAGAATTTCCATTCAGTGCACGGTGCGCATTCACACAGACAGCATTCGATAGAAACATCAAAAAGTGAGCTGTTCAATATTAATTAACAGTTTCCTGGTTCGTCCATACCTGCTTTTTCCTCTTTTTTTCGTGCTCACATACATACACAGACACACTCCAGGTGAGGTCTTTTGTGTGCTTTCAGGTAGTGAAATTGGTAAGGAAAAGCACTGAATACAAGTTTTCACGGACAATCGAATTCGGTGCTTTCGCTCCCCCTCGCTTCGCTATGTATGCAATTCGTTTCCTTTCATCGGCACAATTTAACTATTTCCGCCGGGCGTAATTGAATGAGGTACGAACACAGAGCAAAATGGTAGAAGTAGGAAAAAAATGGACTTTTCCGTTGCTTTCTTGGGAAAATGTTTCGTTCTCTTGGGAAGCTCTACAAAAAAAAGAAGATAGAAATAGTGCACTCACCGTTGAACAACGTTCCATTCCAATGTTTCCCCCGATCGAACTCCTTTCCCCGCCGTCACCACCAATTCAGCTCGCCATTTGTCTGATCTTCGGTTGATTCGGTTCTTTGACCATTTGCAGTGAAACAATAGCCGCCCTTTCCCAAAGGCTGCTGCCGATGGGAAGGAGAGTTAAAACGCATTTCTATCGCATCGGCGAGTGCCTATTCACCGAACGGAGTTGCTGCAATCGCTTGCGCTTTCGGTTTTAATTGTTCGTGAAGGAATGGGGCATAAGACATGCACAAAAAAAACCATCACACAAAACAACAAAACCCCTACCCATTCGTCGCCGGTCGTAATTCTTGGCAAGGCGAGCACATTCAAACCTTAAAACGTAGTAAGCCTTCCGGCAAATTTGAAATGCAGGAATGGTGAAAGGGTAACGGCGAGTTCGAAGCAAAATTCCCGCTGCATGTGGTTGCACTTTTGTTTTCTTTTTTCCCCATCTCTGCTCGGGACAAAAAGTGTGTGAGTGGCACAGGAGCTCAAACTTTTTCCCAGTCACTAAATTCCGGATCTTGTGTGCTTGTGTCTTTTCTTCGCTTTTCGTTTTCCGTTCAGCCACCGCCAGGGGAGAATGGGTTTTTTGTTTCTGTTCTAAACCGCTCCGGCGATCCGTGGCCACCCATTAGCGCGCGTCTCTTCCACGCGTCGCCGCAAGTCAAATGCACTGGAAAAGTGCATAAATTTCTTTAATTTTCAACTTTATCCGCAAGTTGGGGAAGTGTACGGAGGCAAGAAGAAAACGTGAAATTGTGAAACGGTTTATTTTGAGTTGGAGTTTTTCCCCCGCCCCTTTGCCTTCTTGAACAAAAACCTCGATAATGAGATGAACGATGGCGGGCGCGGGGCTTATGAATAGTGAAATATCACTGTGTCCGGTGCAGATATGAAAAGAAATATGCTGAAATGACTTTTGTCTCCGGGAACGTGCAGTTTTTTCAGCAAATTTCCATTGTTTTTTCTTCTTCTTTTAAACGTTTACAAAACCAGCCCACTGGGTAAATTTTGCTCATTTCATAAGCTTTTAATTTTTTTTCGCATCGTGCACCTCCAAGTCAAGCAAAAGAAGCCAATTTATCGATCGCAGTAATGGAGGAGCAGGATATACAAAAGGAGATTATTATTTAAAGCCATCGTCACGGCTGATAATGCTTGTGTTCCGGTCAGCAAAATTAAAAAGAATCACCCAAAAAACAAGGAGAAGAGTGAACAAAGAAGAGAATATGCTTAATTTACCCAACCCTGACCATGACAAGCGATGACCTTTGAGCTTTAACTTCTACGTCGGGGAGCGGCTAGTTTAACAAGAAAAAAAAACAGCCCCAACCGTTGGGAAAATTATTAATGGACCTTTCGCAAAGGAAATGAGCTCACAAGGGGATTAACCGGCCCGGTGACAGCAGTTTTCAATTTGCTTTTTGAATTGAACGTATCCTTTTCAAGGAAATGAGGCACTTTTTTGTACTTTATATTTAAAGTAATAGTTTTTTTTTCACTTAATTCCCCCAGTCAAACGCACGATGGCCAAACAAATAAAAGCCAACAAAACAAAAACCGCAGACACTTGAGACCTGTGCCTCTAGAAATGGTTCAAAAATACTCCAACCCCTCCCCAGACACAGCTGGGTCGGTAAAATGTTGGGCGGTGGAATTTATTTAGTGCTCATGCCAGTGAATACCAACTGCCAACTCATCGCTCATAATGCTTTGTAGCAAATGATACACTTCCACCATCTTTTTAGCTCCCAAAGGGCACCCAAAAACCCACCATTCTGGAATCCAATTATGTTGCGTTCGATTGGAGCAACCGCTTGGGGTAAAAAGGGAACCAATGGTGGATTTCGTTTGCTACTGTCGTGCAGTACGCAGGCAAAAGAAGCTCGACCCGAGATGACGGTGCCAAATTTGGTGAAGGAAAGGTTCCTAGCGAACCGGAGATAGCGCGATGTCACTTTGGAATCCGTTTGAAGCGCAAGGGGGAAAGGTGAACATGATTATTGATTTAATCGAGACAAGCACACTGAATAAACATGCGGCTAGTGGGGAAAAAGGCAACGGGGAAAAGACAAATAGGCGGCATCATTAGATGTAGTTACTTTGTACGGGCGAATTGTGGCAAGTGTGTGGATTATATATAAATTACTACTAAGTTGCCCTTAGCCCTTTTATGATTTACAGCTTTTGAAGGTATGCAAGCGTGTGAGTAGCTTAGTGCTGTAAAGTGTTATATACGCCGGAAGGTATGCAAAGTGCATTGCTTACTGTTCTAAATTAGAAGCGTCGACGCTTACATTTATCCTATAACAAATTTAAAAAAAACGGTTAACATAATGGGAAAGAATTGTGTGTGACGATACAATAGTGTTATTTTCCATTGTGCGATGCAATCATACGAAGAATAATGATTTGCTCGCAAAACGATTAATTGTCCATAAATTTACATTAATTAATCTGAGGATAGTGTGGCAAGAATTTTCATCACATTATTACGTCATATTGTCATATATATAGTTGCGTAAACATATTCGAGCTAGTTCTACAGTGCTACTTTAAACAAGTGCAGTGTAAGCATTTAGTTATTTAGGCATACTGCCCGATAACTTTGATTTAAATAAATAAACTAATTTCTAAATAATTTAAGCATACATTTTAACACTTTTGCCCAAAAGTTTTTTTTTTTAAAAATGCCCTTTAACGGCAAATTGCGATTAATTTGAGCATGTCAGATGTTCAGGTTGACTGTGATCGTTTGAAGCATAAAAAGCAGATTAAAATAAGACCTTCCAATGTGTCATCAATTTAGGTATTTTTAAGATTCATCAGTACGGTTTGACATTTTACCTTAGTGGAAGGATGTCAATGAGAGGATTTAATTACACAATTGGACATCATTTCAGGAATCACATGTTAAATTGCAAACATGTAAGGTGTAAAATTTAGTCGAATTTTTATTAAAATTTTCAAAGAACAACCTAAACAAATGTTTATATATTCGTGTTTCTTTACGCTCCTAACTTTTCAAGAATAAAAGCTATTAATGTACATTGATAACACATTGATAATGGATGTACATTGTTCAATGTAAAACATTGACAGGAGGTTATATTATAGGAAAAACGTCCCGTGAGACAAGAATTTATTACGTCAAATAACTACGATTAATAAATACAAAAGACAATTCGTTAACCGTATGAGATTTATTTCCATTTATTTAGATTTATTATTCTATTTCCAATTATTTCTGATAGTATTTTTCGTTCAAGGTTTATCAAAAATTCCCGAAAAACGTAAAAAAAATACGGCATATTTAAAGCTTGATCAAACAATGAGTCTTGAGCACGTGTGTCTCAATACGAGAGTGATTCCGAATGAAAAATGACACCAATCAGTGCTGTCACACAAATCATCTTCCACAACAACGCAACCTTTCCAAAGCGGCGCGTGGGCTAAATAGTTTTTGCACACACACACCTGACAGAAAAGACACTTCAAGTAGCTCACCATTACAGCGATGACTCGGTAAAATGCGGGTCCCACAATCCCACGAACGCAAGCGGCATCGAACGGAAAGGGATTTTTCTCCATGACAAATGATTTTCCGAAGCGGTGTGCGGCACAGTTTCACATTTGCAAAATCACAAATCCATTCCGTTTGTCACGTGTACCGTGTACCATGGTGGCGCAGTAAAAGTACGCATTGGAGTCGGCTTACGCTCGGCCGGTGTGTTGTGTTGTGGATTTATCAATAGGAAACATCCGCCTCCGGTCCGTCATCCGCATCGTCGTGCAGAAAGCACTAAAGCGGGCAAAGAGGGAACAGCAAGAAATCAATTTCTTACGGTGCAAGATTCTAACACCCTTTTCATGGATAGACAGTGAGAAAGAAAGAGAAAGCGGATGCTATATGTGGTTGGAATTGGTGTACCAGCTCGCCGTTATCATTACTGTAGTGCTGCGACCCGGGCGTGGTTGCATTCGAAAGGCGCTTGACTTTTGTGCCGTGTCGTGTGCTGGGAGTAGTTTTTCCATTTCCATTTCACTTACACCGGGAAAGGTGACAGTGAGCCTCGGCCCTGTTCGGTCGGGTAGGTAAAAGTGCTTCGTAACGGCCATTCGAGAACCGTAGCATGGAGCTACTTTGCCCTGTCGCTCGAGAGTGTTTCTTGGCTGTCAGTGCCGGCCGCTGGCAGTACAAACAAGCGCTTCGGGACCATGACTTGCCTTGAGCGACCGGAGGGAAAACTTAACCCGCTGCCACAAAGCTACACGGCAACAATCTGTCTCCCGGTTTCCTTTCAGCTGCTGCTTCCAGTTCCACCCTGGCTTCTCGAAGGGGTGCAGAAATCATTCGTACATGGTACAAGGGACTCGTTGTTAGTTCGGGTTTTCTCGCTTCCACCCCACTGCATAGGGTGCGGACGTACTGTGTTGCAGCAAGCGGGGAATGAATAATTTCCTACGCTGCTCTGTAGCGGGCGCGGGGACAACACCATTCTTCGCTGACACGTACATGAAGAGGGAGGCTCACCGTAAGCTAGCAAACAGAACATCGCGCAACTTCCTCTTGCTTCACTGCTTTCTATAGTCTCCTGTATCCCGACGGCAGGGACAGAAAGTTTTGCAAATAGTTTTATTTCTACAAGTGCTTGAAACCCTAAGCATGGAGCCGGCAAGAAGTCTGGAAAGTCACATAATCAAGCTAGTAGATACCTTCCGGCCGTCCAGACGATGAATAGTAATTGAACGTGATGCATTTTTAAACAGTTCATCGAGCGATGGGTAAATTTCTTAGTTGCTCCAAGCTTCCAGGATCTCTGATGTTGTGAGCCAGACAAAGTTCCAAGAAAATGCAATGCATGACAAAGGATGACATTTGAAATGTTCAATATCATCTGAGGAAACGTGTTCGTCCGATGAGCAGAGGTATCTACATATATATGTCTCCTTTGATTGTTATATTGCAAATCCAATTTGCTATGCAGTAAACAAAGACGAAAGGATGCGTTTCAGGAAGTACTTCGAAATACCCTACATTCAATAAGCTTTAATAATTTGTATACCTTCAGGCGCTAATGAGAGAGCAGCATTGCCTTTCCGTTATTACTAAATCAGAAAAAGTGCTTTGAAAAAGTCAACAATTATAGGTTTAATGTTGTGAAATTATCTAATTTTTAATATTTCATGTTCATTCAATGTACTACTTACCGAAACGAGTAAAAACAAAATGCAATAAAACGGTTTAAATTGCTAAACTGGTTAAGATCGGTTTTTAAATTTGGATTAAGGTGTACATATGATAATATTCCTAGTTATTACCATTAGAAATTCCTGTAACTAGTTAATTTTGGCCTAATAGTAATAACTGCTAGGCAATGGCAAGTAAGTGCATTAAAAACTCGAGATTGCATAGTTTTATGCCTTCAGCAAGGACTGCACAATGGAGCGACCTCAAACAAACCGCGGTCATAAGTAATTTACGGTTATAAATAATTACAATATAAAAATAAACTATCTTAAAAGGGTAACATTACTTATTAATCATGATTTTAAGTATTTTAAATCCAGATGGCGCTACTGTACACCGTTTTTACAGGGGTTTTCACTTGTTATAAAGATTTTGACACACAATGTAGAGACCTTCGGCCCAAAAGCAAGGTTGAGCAAAAGGATCATTGCGTCAATTAAAAAGTTTCCATTAAAAATCCAAGGTGTACTAGTAAATAGAAGATGTAAAAAGTATTTTTTTATTCGCAACCAAAATAGAAAATTGTTGTTTTTAAGGCATTTTTTGATGTTTTCCATAAAATTACTGCTACAACAGAAAAAGTTTTTTTTTAATTATTTTTTTATTCAAAATTTTCTTTCCAATCATAAATTAAATATTCAACTACTACAAACATTAACTGCTGAACTCATGTTGCAAAAAGAGCAAAAGTCAGGAAAGTTTTTGTAAATTTTACCAGTCATAACATATAAAGATGAAATAATAGATCTATGAAAATAAAGTTTCATAAACTTAATATTAGACTCTCTAATAAATAAGATAATTCCTGAATACGAGATATTTTTATTATTTTTGAACGCCCTTACCTGGTTGTGGACTGGGAATAGGCGATTCATCATTTTAGTTAACACTAAAACGACCTTTTCGACCATTTTCAGGCAAGTAAAGTAAATCTCGACGACCCAGCCCGTAAAGTCTTTTTAGGCCGTCCACAAGGACAGAGGAGGCGTGGTAGGCCCAAATTGAGGTGGCAAGATGGCGTGGAGGCGTCCGCCATTAAGGCCGGGATAACGGACTGGCAGACGAAGGCGCGAGACCGTGAGCGGTTTCGGACACTCCTGAGGCAGGCCAAGACCGCAAAGCGGTTGTAGCGCCGGATAAGTAAGTAAGTAAGTAAAGTAAATCTCAGCCTCATATAGCTATTATATTGTTTTTATTTGATTTATAACACAGAAGTTTATCAGAGAAATTTAAAGTCCATTTTAATTTGTTGTTATATTGCAACACATTATAACACCGTGCCGTGATTCATACATTTTTATTAGCATTAAAATGCAACTTCAAACGATTTCCAGGAAATTCCTCGGATGAAAACTTTTAGCTGATTGATAGCATAAAACATTCTTAGTCACTTCATTCCGACATTCCCAGGGTGGTTTATTTCTTTGTCGAGCCTGTATGCAGCATCGCTTGATAATTTTATACAAAAATAGCAACATCATTCACGGAACAATCTGAACTGAATTAAAGGTCATGACTGAAGCCCTTGTTCATTCCTCTCTCCTTCTGTGACACGCGCGCTACTGCAGTAAAGTAATTGAAAGTTTCCTGGGAAATGAAAGTGACCCCAAAAATGGAGCGAAACACCCACCCGAAACGGTTTAACCCTCGTTAGCCGTCAACCGTCAAAACTGTCAATCGAACGATGGCTTCCTCGTTGCAGTGATCTCCTCGCTTCCGGTGTACACTCTCATACACTCTCACGGCGAGGAATCAAATTAAATAAAATAACGACCTTTCTCTTTCAGAAAATCAAGAAAAATAGTCCCTTGCGCTCAAATTCAGACCTGAGCAGGATAAGATAGCTCGGAAAAGATAAGGTAAGGATCTCGTAGAGTCTAGTTTCAATTTGATTGTTTTTTTTTTTTATACTCTCCACGCACACACACGCACACGTATAGATCGTCAGAAGTCAGAAAAATGGGTTCGCTCATGCTAAAGCGCTCATTCAAGTGGGGTTCGAAAAATGGTAATAAATCGTTCCCGAAAACAAGCCCACACAAGCGAAGCAGCTTCAGTACAACACGAACGTCGTGTAGTTTTCTGTCTCTCTTCCCAAATCATTCCCCGTTTGTAGCGATCAATTTCCTGTTCCTCGTCCTGTTACTTTCCTTGTGCATATTCCCTTCCCCAGCACGGACAGAGAAGGAAAAAAAAACATCGAGTCACAAAACGATTGCAGTAAAATAAAAGAAAAATCAACGCACCACACTCTCTTCCCATCGTGCAGCGGAACCATCGCGATAGGAAATTGATTGTCTTGCGTTCGCAGCACGATAGCCGGCGGAACGATTTCCGGTCCGATGTGTTTTTTCTCCTGTTCTTTCGTTCTCCATGTCACAGTGAAAGTCCTGCAGCGCAAGAAGACGTTTAGCTCGTGGTGGCACTGTTCTACAGTCGTTTGAATACGTTTGCAGCACCAGCAGCAGCAGAAGATCCTGTGTTGTGTGTGTGTGTGACACGGTGGTGGTGTCTTTCAATTTTCCGAATGAAACACCATCAGCTAATGTAAATATTGCGGGACCAATCTTTGGTGGTGGCGGAGTTTGCTCCAGGTCCGGGAGGTCCGAGTTCGTCCGGGTTAGGAAGCAAGGCAATACACACACACACACCAAATAACATTTAGCTTCGTCGGAATATTCCGGTGTGCGCACCAGACACCGACCATCCCACAAGACAAACAAAGCGAAACCAAGGATCCACGGAAAGAGTTTGCACACACTCGAGGCAGCCGGGCGGAGGCTTTTCCCATGTTCGTTTGTTCGAAGAGCTTTTTGGGGAAGAGTTTTTAGGCAGTTTTGCGGTTCATCGGGTGTTTGCGATCGACTCGCTTTCCCTGTGTAAAAAAGGAGCCCCAAAAATTCAACACTCACACAGCGACGACCGACGGATGAAGATAAAACGTCCTTATCTTTCATTCCAGTCTTGTCACATCATTATCATCTTGTGGCTTCCCTTCCTGCCTACGACGCCGCCTCACTGAAACTGTGTGCCGAACTTCCGGGAATCGCTCACGCATCCTCCTCTCAACTGTGTGTGTGTGTGGGCTTTTGTGCTCCACTTTCACTGCGCCATTATTTTACTCCAACGGTGGCCATTAATCCAGAACCGCTGCCACAATATCGCTGTCAACGTTCTGTGTTTTTTTTCTCTCGTCCCTCTTTTTGTTCGCTTCTCTCCAATGTGTGCGCGTGAGAGTCTGAGTGGGTAGATAATAAAACACCAACAGCCCCTCACTCCACACCGATAGACATTAAATGCATGGCCCGTATGTCACGAACCGGAAGTTGATCCCTTCCCCCCGGTTTTGCCCTTACCTTCTTCGAAGCATCTGTTGGCTTTTTTTTTGGAATTGGAAAGAAAAACACGTGACCGCACCCAGGAAGGCAATGAAGCTGAGGCCGAATATTATGCATTGGATTGGACGGTGCACGAACAAACATAACTTGAGATGTGTGCGCTTTTATTTTATTTCGGAGCGGAACATCTATCACAAGGTTCTGGCTGCTTTCTTTCAGCAAATAACTCTCTTTTCCGCTTCTAGGAATCACTTTCACATGCAGGCCTCAAGTAGGATGCGACGTTCGGAAGGTTCGTCATCTCATCGCGGGAAAGCGAGTGACAGTGTTCGGGGTCGTTTCGTTCGAATGTCGTCTTGCGCTTTCGCCGGTGCTGATGACAAAATCCGAGGAAGCGAAGGCACATCGCAAGCTCGTCTTCGTTTGATTTTAGGAATTTTAATTAAACAGATAAATATGAAAATGGAAATTCATCTACACGCCGCTAGAATACGGAACGAGCGGTTTTCGGGTGGGATTTTCTTTAATTGCGGCAGGGCATGCGTTTGTTTGCGTTCGAGGTTTGCCCTTCTGATAACACCCGACATAACACGGAAAACCAAGAAGCATCTTAAGAGGGAAGCTTCGTTTTGCTTCCGCTTATGCACAACGAAGACGTGGGATGGGATGATAAAGCATGCTGGACATTCCGGCTGCTGGACATGATGTTGGACGTATTAGAACTACAACCGCATGGACAGTCAAATGGAATGTGTAAACCATCATATTAGGGTCAGTGAATAAAGCTACCAGAGAAAGACTGAGAGAGAGAAAGAAACAGAGAGCACAGAGATGGATAAATCAACAACCGCTTTTTGTAAAGTGGGCAAATTCTTCGCATTGTTCCGGAAGGTCTACCCGCAGCGGCTACAAATTACCCGTAAGATGGGCACATTCTTATGGCTACTTATTGGGCGAAAAATGCGTCCGGTTCAGTGGATTTTTGGACTGGTTGGGTGATATTGTCCTATGTTTAGTTTTTTGGTTTGCTTCATCTCCATTTCAGTTGTTAAAATATCTAATATCGTCTTTATTTCTTTTCCTCGTCTTCCCATAAAACGAACACCGAAGTGGAGGTAACACAATCTTCCGTAAGGCTTTGGTTATTTTAAGACAAACGGGATTAAGGCTTTGCTCCTTTCGTACATAACCACTTCAGCAAACAAAATTGAGATGAAATTCATCAAATCGTTTAAAAGCGTTCCCCACCGAGCCAACCCGTCCGATCGTTCTTGCGACTCTTCCCGGAAAAGCTTACCCACTCGATGGCACTAAGCTGCAAGGTACGCTGCTACACTCCGTCAAAGCCCGCAACCGGATTCGAAAACGCTCTCGAGAAAGGATCGTCCATGGCGTTCTTCGTCGGTTCATCGTCAAGGCATTGCCAAACAGAGCCCGGTCACAACGAAAAGAAAGCAAACGAAAGTAATTAATCCAATTAATCTTCGGCCCCTGGAAAATGAAGCACTTGTTCATTCCAGCGCCTTCCATCGTGAGGCGTTCAGTTGGGAAGCTGTTTTACATTCACCCATCCCATTGAGACTTTCGAGACAAATGATGTGCGTGTGTGCTTGTGCTAGAGCTGCCAGCTAGAAAAGGTTCCATTTCTTCAGCACCGGTTGCCCTGTTCGTCTAAGCGGGAAGATTGTGTTTAGATGTGCTTTTGTGTGGAAAGTGAAGCTTCGCAATGGCTGGTTGGTGCGTAGTGCATCCACTTCACTTGGTACCAGCTTCAAGCTACTTAATTTCATCTGTCAGTACAAAAAGTGGCTTCTAGCTGGCAGAATGAAATCAACCAATTGTTGGTATGCGTTTAACGAGACTTGTGTGCTACGGTTTTGGTTGTGCCAAAAATGCACATTTGCCCGAAGAACCATCCATTTGCATCCATACCGAATCCCACCATCGTTTCGGTGTCGTTTAGTTGGAAAAATACCAGAAGGAACAGCACACATATACTCGGGGTAATTTGTACGCTTTTGCATTTATTTATGGATGCCAGATAGCTCAGTTGCACACCCGGGCGATGCTACAACATTCCGACAATAGAAATGAATCTTTCCAAGGAATGGTAAATGTTGCGTATTTTAATGGTTTCAGTGGGAATTGGTGTGATTAGTTTTTATCAAAGACTAGTTAATTTAGCTCAGTTATTACATTGGGCAAACGCAATTTCGAGGAGCTCATGACATACAAAGTACACTTTCAAATGCTTCTAAAAGCATGCCGATCCTGAAACTAATTTTGAAGTCCTACTTGTCCAGGGAGTAGCTCTGAACCTTTCTAGAATATATCCTACGTTCATGCTTATTCTGAAATTAGAACAAAATTCAAATTCTTTCATTCATGCTGTATCTGGAACAGAATCTGATCTACATTCCTGAAACTGATTCCAAACTTGTACTGTTTCTGAAGCAGAGATTCCGCTCGCGTAACTGTTCCTAAATCCACACTTGTCCAGAAATTGATCCAAAACCTGTCCCAGTCGTTGAAGGACTCAGTAGTCTTCTATGTTTCAGAACAACTGTCATAAAACTTTTGGTTTATAATTAGATCCCGTAACAATTGCAACACTTGAAGTGAATTTGAACTCGTATGATTGATCCAAAACCTGTCCCAGTCGTTGAAGGACTTAGTAGTATTCTATGTTTCAGAACTACTGTCATAAACCTTCCCGGAACAATTCCAACACTTTCAACTGAATCTTTACTCGTATAATTTCTGCAACATCTTACGAACCATAGCTGACACAGATCCTGAAAATGGCCTAGCAAGCATACTATTTTTTAAATTGAACGCTAACCAGTACAGTTAGCAGAGCTGTTATGTCATCAATACTGTTTTTGGAACCATTCCCAACTGCAGTATGTCTCTTGCAGAAGTTAACCTCAAAATGCTGCATTTACACGTTTTTAACCCATTCAACAATAAGAACACAGCAAAAAAACGTGCAAGCAATATTAAATGCACATTTCCACTAATCGTCACCAATTTACACTCACTAAGCGCGGGCAATGCGGTAACGCTCGGAACCCATTTGCGTGATGGGCTCTGCCTCTGAATGAATCGAGAAGCATCCTCCTGCACAAATCACTCTTTTATTCGTTGGAAATTTCCAAGCACCGATGTCCGCGACCGGTCGAACGAGGAAAAACAAAATGTACAAAACATGATGCTACTGCTGCTGCTGCACTGTGTTCCATTTCGGTCAGTGCTCATTTCCGCATTTTCCACGTGCTTCAGATGTTTTTTTTTTCCTGCCTCCTGTATTTGCAACTGCAAAAACAAGCAGACAAAAGTGAACAGGAGGATGCGAACGAACACATCTCGTTGGCAGTAGTTTCTAATTGAAAATACGAACACTCTATTCCCCGTTCCATCGCTTTGCCCCATCGTTTCATAATGTCCCTCAGAGTCGGTGCTTTTCGTTTTGGTTTGAAAATAAGCATCACAACATGCGCAAGCACCAGCGCATCCGTATGGCTACGTGCCAAAAAACGTGCTAGACGTAAATGTGGACGGCTATTCCAAAGAGGGCGGAAAGGGAGGTGAAGGGTAAGCCGGCAGCAAAGGCCTGACCTTGTCCCATGGGGCAAGCCTTGCTGCATTAGTTTTACACCACCAGGTCTTGTAGTTGTTGTCGTTTGCTGATGGGAAGCTTTTTCTTCGTTGCTTTTACCCGCTCGTTCGTGCACCAGTACCAGTGCAGCCATTGTTAATGCAATGGTCGCCAAAGGTTTGCCGTTAAACATGGTATTTCACTCGAATGGTGGTGATGATGTCGTCGACACTGGCTGACCCGACCACCCGACCGCCAGGTCAGGTCCTGGTGCAGTAGGACATGTCGGAAGCTTCCGTTTGTTTTCTTTTTTTGTTGTGGTGCCATGACCAGGATCCAGGCACGGAATGCCATTTCTCCGAACGGTACGGCGCAAAAATCAAACAGCTCGCGCTCACCTTCACAATCAACCTCTGACCCGTCGGCACTTGATGTGGCTGTGTGCCGATGAAAAGACTCCTGCCGGCTGGCAGTGTAAGAGGAATCGGGCACCGTTCAAATGGCCGAGCAAATAATCAATGAGAAATATTGTATTCATAAAAACTTCATTAGCAACTACGTGATAAGAATCCTCGACACGAAAAGCTGTCCGTTCACTGTCCTTCTGTGTGTGTGCTAGCTTCTCTTTTAAGCATCATTCTCCCACGTCCCACGTTTGCTATCCTCGTTTTTTCAACGCTCCAATGCAAAAGGTGCATTGCTGCATGGGACTGGCCTTTCCCGTGACTGTCATCTTTCTCGGTACCCGCTCTTTTGTGTCTTTACAGCGCCGAACTTTTAAATAAATTTTTATGAGGTCTGGCCAAACGCTTCACCCACTATCATACGCGGGTGAAGCGAAAGAATCAAAATTGCCTGTCCGTTGTGTCTGATGTCCACTGTCCGCTAGCGATCCGTCGATAGAAACGTGTCGACCTTTTTGCTGCTGCTGCTGCTGATGCCGCCTGCTCGAAGTCATCGTTCCATAATCGACCGACGTAGTTAACTGCACGTAACGGAGCCGTCGGTCGGCCCGGCACTTGATCGTTCCGCAGTTTTTCGACTCCGGCGTGCACGTGCTCCGGCGTGTCCTGTCGAACGCGCACCGCCGAGATCCAGTTTGCTAAAGACAAAATGGGATGATAGTCGTGCGACTCGTGCCGGCTTTGCATAATGTTACGAACGGAGACGGTTCGGAGAATTTTAAACAGTGCGAGCCAGAGGCCTCAAGTGACATGTCAAGTTTCGGTATGCATTTGACGTACTGTAATGGATGCGGTTTTATTATTCCCGAACGTCGTTTATGAGCTGGTGCAGTCATATCGTAAACCATTTCTGGGCGGCGTTGGGAAAAATGCGGCAGAAATGATATAGCTTTATTGGCAATAAGCGTTAATGTGGTGCCAATTTAATTGGATTGGATGTAGTTCCCTTGAAAGGATTTAGCACTCACAGACAGACACACAAGACTATTCTTGTTCCATGTTCCATGTAAAATGTCGAAGTATGCTCTGCTCCTCTTCTCTAGTTAAATGTACTCTCTATTTTTAAGCGTTAACGACTTGCACGAACTTTTGAACGTCCGAAAGGTGTCTGGTAATGTATATTATTATTATTATTATTATTATTATTATTATTATTATTATTATTTATTTATTTACGTTATCGGGCAATAAGCCTAAATAACAGATACAAATTCTTAATTAGTAAACAACTTAAACATAATTAACACTAGCCCTTTACAACTGTCGAAGGTGAGAAACAGGGATATGAAAATCTGCAGATGATTCAAGTCTATTGTAGCTGACACACATTTTAATAAAAGGGTCGTTAGCGCCAAATAAAGAAGATCGAAATGGGATCCTGATTAAAGACCTGCTTCTAAGATCCCTAGTAGGTGCAGCAAAACTGATCAGATTTAAAATTTCAGGTGCATCAATAAGCCCATTTAATAATTTATGCATGAAAATACATTGAGCATTCTTTCTCCTGTGTTCTAAAGTTTCGAGACCAAATAACTGACATCTAACATGGTACGAGGGGCGTGGCATTTGGTTTGACCAAGGAAGATAATAAACCATAGCGCGTGTCACCTTTTTCTGAACTGTTTCTATCATGTCTATATAGGTCACTTGGTTTGGACACCAAACAACGCAAGCAAATTCTAGTATAGGACGGACTAGGGCACAGTATAACGATTTAAGACAGAAAGGATCTTTAAAGTCGGAAGAAGCACGTAGAATAAAACCTAACATATTTAATGCTTTTGAGACGATTGTGTGGAAATGGCACGATAGTATAAGTTTACTGTCTAACATTATTCCTAAATCACGAACTACAGATGACCGCGTCACACTGTCTTGACCTATTTTGTAATTAAAAGTTATTGGAATCCTTTTCTTAGAGAAAGTAATGCAGTTACATTTTTGTACATTCACAAACATTTCGTTATCATGGCACCACGTCAAAAAACGGTTTATGGAATCTTGAAGTATTTCGCAGTGATTTGAATTTTCAACAGCAAGGAACATCTTAAGATCGTCTGCATATAGTAAAACATTGACGTTGGGAACAGCAAACACAATATCGTTAATAAATATAATAAATAATAATGGCCCTAATATGCTTCCTTGTGGAACACCAGAAAAGTTACAGAAAGGGTCAGAAAAAGTTTTTCCAATTTTTACATTAATGCAACGGTTCATTAGGTAGCTTTCTAACCATGCTAAAAAATTTGAGTGTACATCATATTTTAATAATTTAGCAAGCAATAAGTAGTGGTTGACCTTGTCAAATGCAGCGCAGAAGTCGGTATAAATGACATCAACCTGGAGGCCCTTGTCAATATTGGAGTAGCAAAATTGAAGCAAATGAAGCAGGTTTGTTTCTATCGAACGTTTAGGCATGAAGCCGTGTTGCATAACAGATATAACAGGCAGGAAAGCGTAGGACATGTGGCGGAACATAACTTTTTCAAACAGCTTACTACAAGCACATAACATAGAGATTCCGCGATAATTACATATATCAGATTTGTCACCTTTTTTAAAGACAGGAAACATGTAAGAAGATTTCCATATTTGCGGGAAGCATTATGTACATGTAAGAAGACTGTAAGGATTTGTTGAAAAGTTGAGTCAGAATAGGCAAAAGAGCAGCCTTACAGTAAATAAGAATTGCCCAGAATAATAAGAATAAGAATTGCATTAAAATTGCATTAAGAACAGTGTAGTATAGTAAAATAAAAAATCTCTAAGTCAAAGTCTTTTTACAACATTATAAACTTTCAGATCACTTATGGTTAGCGATAAAACACCGAATCAACACATGGTTAGTAAATTTTTACTGAATCAAATTCATATCGATGCTATCTGCTGTCGTTCATTTTGAGAATATTTAAATATTAAATTCCACCTTTCTCTCTCACATTGTGTAACAATCAGAGTTGATTGGGAAATGCTAAATAAAATCCAAACCGGCATTACCTAGAATATTCTTTAAAGAAATGCTAAATGGTAGATACCAAAATCATTGTTATATCTACACCGATGGATCCGTCAAAGAAAATTGGATAGGATATGGAATTATACCACCAAATGATACATGTACCATTAAACTACCGAACTAGCGCTTGTCATAACTATATCAACAGAACAAACAACAATTTCCACCAAACCTAACGTTATTTGTACAAATAATGCTAGTGTATTGGCAGCGTCATACATGAAAAGACATGATAAATTGAGCAGAGACAACCATCTATTAGGTCCGGCAAAATAAATGGTTTAGTTTAAAAGAAAACAAACTTAGATTGGTAAAAAAGTTCAGTAACATCATATAAATTTAAAAATAAAAACCAACATGAGCAAGCGATTCTGTCTTGAATTCGGATAGGACACACACGTCTTATTCACAGCCACCTGCTAACGAAACGTGATCCCGAAATATGCAACTTTTGTGGAATAGATCTAACAATAAGACATATATTAACAGAATGTAGAGGATTCGATAGAGAAAGATACATTTTTAATTTAGGAGTCAATATCGATGAAATTTTACCAACAAATAGAAGAAACTGAAAATATTGTACTGAAGCGAATAACATTTATAAATATATTTTAAAGAACTTTAAATATAGTCATAATCCACAATTAGCGAATACGAAAAAAGCAAAGAGACGAATGTCTGCCAAAAGGTTCAAAGCCTCTTAAAAACAAATTAAAAAAAGTGTTATAACCAAGATGAACTGATTTCTATTGCATTTTAGGTAGAGAATAAAGACAAAAAATTGTGATTATCTTTGCTTATATTGTAATGATAAATGTTATTTTGAAGTTTTACATTTATTTTGCAGTCCATTCTTTCCACAAGATGGGAGGATATATTTGATGTGTGTTGCATGAAATGATAGTCAACCATGATTTGAAGAACACTCCTTTTTAAAGCATATATTATTAAAAACATCTTTTTAATCATGAAAATAAATTGGAATTCTATCTCATTTAAATGCTATAATAATTGTACCTAAAGATCTTTCAATTTTCATTACGTCGTCAAGTTGTACCACTTAAACTCGTTTCCAATTCACCATTAACCAGGCCTACCACCACAACACACAGCTCATTTCCCAAGCCATGGGCTGGTGGAAAATGATTTAGTCCGGTGCCGGGGCCCAAGAGCGCATCGATGCAGATAGTTGGGCAAATAGTTATGGCTAGATGAACATAATTAAAATGAAAATTCTTAGCTCACCTCTCCTCTCTCTCAGTGCCTCTCTAATCTCCGTCCCACCGGGACGATCCAGTGCCGTGTAAAACCTGTCCGTGTACCAAGCCCAAGTTGCGAGTTTGAGGACGAAACGCTTCGCTCACCGACACACCGACGATCCTGCACGTTCTCGATCAACGCTCAACGGCTTGGCTTGGCCCAGAGACCCATACACAGCCGGATGTGGACAACCGTGCAAAGTTGGGCTAAGGGCAGTTTGCCGTGTTCTGCAAACGTCGGTTGCCCAGCCCCAGCCTCCTCGGGGACCTCGGGGCCCGGCTTATTGAGCAGTAGCATCACGTGGAAATAGTTTTCGGCTGCAGAGTCGGGAAATAACTTTTCCACCATTCTTCGACGTGCCGTTCTGCGCTCCTGGCTGCGCTTCATCGCAGCGGCGACCACTCGGTCGAGGTGAACCATAATCGCTGGCCAACGGTGCCAACCGAACCGCCCGGGTTGTTTCAGGCGCCGGCATGTTTTCATATTGCACCCCCGGGACCCGCCCGTGCCATGTCGCTGCCTCTAGCTCAGCAGCGCGTGTAGATCGTGTCGTACAACAGCGGACCGCAACATCGGCACCGACCAACTGTGCTCAATGTATGTCTGTACCTCTCCGTGGGTGAGTGTGGGTGTATGTGTGTGTAGATGAACTGTTTGTTCGTTCGTTTGGCGGAGTTTCATCTCAAGCAGTACAGACTACTCGAAACTTTTTTTTCTTCCTCCCATCCAAACTCCATCGGGGAAGGCAAATGTGTCGATCTGTTTTACCTACCGGAACCGACGGGCTAGCATCAGTTTGCTCTACACTCAACGCCTCATGCACATACTACACTCATTCTCTCTCTTACTCTTTACTTTCCTAGTCCACCTTTTGCTGCATGGACGGAAAATGAAGGATTTTTCGAGTGGTGGAGTGTTTCTGGGATCGGGTTTTTTAATCAAAATCTATCGTTATTCGAAACAGCGCTTCAGGAATTTGAATCCATTCATCCGTTTCAGTTGATTTTTTTTTGCTCTCGGTGGACCCACACAAACGAGAAAGAGGGAGGGGGGGGGGGGGGGGAGAGAAGAAGAAAGTTGATAGAAAAAAAAAAACATTCCATCTGCTCTACCAGCTCCACCACGCAAACCACTTCTTTTGCATGTTTGAGCGATTCGGTTCGTTCGCTTCAATCTCCCAGAACGGATTTGAAGCGGTTTCGAATTTTTCGGTTGATTCAAAACCGTCCCATCTCCCACACCCCAAAAAGGGACTGGCTATCTTGTCAACTCCCGCGGCCTCTGGTACTGCTCGATTGAAGTGGAGAAGAAGCTGGTAGGTTAGTGTTCTCATCATCAAATAATTTCTGCTTTTGGTTTTAAATTAATGCTTCCTCTGCTCCTCTGTACACAACGGTGCCGGGAAGATCAGGCAGATCGGAACAGGATAAGCTGCTTGTAGTTCCGATTGTATCTTGTGTTTTCTTTTTTCAGTGTGTGTGTGTTTCCTATTCGTTTCGGTTCACTGTTGCTGTTCAGCCCATCTGTTTCGTCGGCGGGACCCTATATCCTTTATCATCTTGGTTTTGTTTTCCCTTTTTTCAAGAGAGGGAGGGTGATCCATCGGGTACCAGCATCCGGGTGCTGTGCGAACCCGGGAACCGAGAGACACCCCGAAGATCAACAGAATAAATTAAAAGTGTCCCTTTTTTGCAGTGCCAGTTGGGACAGCCGGGTGGCACAAGGTCGTCGGTCGTTTTCGGTTTTCGGCATGTACCACCCGGCTGCCCCTCCTTCCGTTGCTACCAGTATCTTTCGGATTAGCAAACATTGCGACAACTTCTGGAATTTATAATTAAAATTAATAATTTAACCAGTCAGCCGGTATTCCGTGCACAAAGCTGCTTTGTTTTTGCTTGTGAGGGGGAAGTAAACCTTTGCTTTATTAAAAAAAAAATGTCTTTAGTTTTTCTCTACGTTTAGTGCATTTTTTATTCTTAGTTTTTCGCTACTCTGTTGCTTCAATCATTTATTTGTTTATTTACTTTCGAAACAAAAGCGGGACTAAGGCGCATTTCCCCAAATCCCCTGGACGCAAGTGCCGTTGCCGTTTCCGCGAGAACAGCGGGAACTGTTGCAAATCCGAAACAATTGTTAAAGCTTGTGCTAAGATCCGTGCAACCCCTTAGCCTGACCTGACTTGCTCTTGGCTATCCTTGGAGGATTCGTAATTTGCTCGCACAGCATGGACACAACCCCGCCCAGCGGGCGACCGTGAGAACTCCGTGCGGGTCTGTTAAAATATTTACAAATCGCGCAAAAACACACCCACCCCGTAGAGGGCGGAAAATGGTTGTTTGGCTATACGACGATACCAGTGCGTTACCAGAGTTTTCCACAGGGCCCAGGTGAAAGGTGTGAACTTAAATGGTTAATTTTGCATGCTCAGGTTTGCATGGCCAGCCTCACGGGATGAGCGTGATTGTTTGCGTTTTCGGGGGATTTCGCACAAAAGTCGGAGTAAGTTTTTCCTTGTTGTTGCTTGTCGCTTAGATGCTGTTTATCCGATCGTATGCGAAAAACTCAACGCAGTAAAACGATAAAAAACGATTCAGTAAACTGTGCTGGTATTGTAGTATTGTATAATCAGAGATAACAACTGGTACAGCTTTGGTTGGAAACTGTAATTACGCGTGCACAGTTGCTTGTTCAAATATTTATTTTTACAAATATACACATACACACACTTTGGTATTTTGGTAGTAGTACATAAGTAATGATCAAAACCATTGAAAGGTGTTATAATGCCTACTTCCGTTTCTGGGTTTAAACGGAACCACCAGCAACACCCGGAGTCGGAGTCATCCGGAATTGAAGCCGGCTTCAGTCGAATCCGACCCATTTCGGTGTCATCCGGAAATGAAAGCATCAGGATTCAGAGTGGTCCGTAGTTGGATCAAGACGCAATCGTTCATATTACACCGACCATCTCAGGCTCCATCTCCCTCTGACTTTGGATGAAATTAATTCAATCCGAGTCCAACTGATCTCTTCCGACCGATTCCGCACGACTTTGAATGGCTCCAGATGGTTCAGACCATTTCCGAGTAATGCTGGTCGAACCTACCTCGTTCCAAAATTAAAAAAAAGCAGATCGAAATTGTCTCGAATTTTCCCTTAATTTGCTCAACACTGGCTTGGCTTGGCTTTACTTCCAGTAATTTGCAGTAAAAGTAGTAGAACAATTGTTGCTTTGAAATTAAATTTGACGATAAATTGAGCAATCTCCATGCATTAGTGGAACTCATTGTTCATTAGCATTAGCATTAGCAGAACTCATTAGCAGAACTCATAAGGAATTAGTGGAACTCATTGTCTTGTCACATAGCCAGTCAAACCAGAATGCTTAAGGTACACGAAGCGCTAACCGATCAGAACCCGAAGTGAAGAGGGAAAAAGATATAAAAATGCGCAGGATATTTGCAACGATTACGATTACGATACGATTTGCGCCCATTTTCAAATCACTCGCGGAATCGAGACAATTTTTTAGGCTAACTAAAAAATATCGTTTTGGCAAGCAATTATTACGTTTCATTTTCCAACACTCCAACAATGTTTTGTCCTTCGAACCGGATGGTGGCGCCCATGATGCCGAACCTCCTGCTGTGATCGCGTTCGTCTGGAGTCCTAAGACGGAAGAAAGCCGCTGGTTCTGGAAGAAATGGCAAGCAGAATACTTACCGACTCTTACTCATCGAACCAAGTGGTTCCAACCGGTACGATTGCTCGAGGTAGGAGATTTATCTTTACTTACTTACTTATCCAGCCCTACAACCGATATATGGTCTTGGCCTATCTCAGGAGCATGGGCCTACCATGCCTCCTCTGTCCTTGTGGACTGCCTAAAAAGACTTTACGGGCTCGGTCGTCTGTTTCTATGCGTACAACATGGCCAGCCCACCGGAGCCTGGCGAGCTTGATACGCTGCACGACAGTGAGGTCGCCGTACATCTCGTAAAGCTCGTCATTATAGCGGCTCCTCCATTGCCCTTCCACACATACGGGGCCAAGTATCCTACTGAGCATCTTCCTCCCAAACGCGAATAAGAGGGTTTCGTCAGATTTGGACAGTGTCCATGTCGCAGGGGCGTATGTGAGTACCGGAACTATATAGGTCCTATACAGTCCCAGCTTCGTCCGTCGCGACAGGTTCTTTGAGGTGAATTGCTATCTCAGGCTGTAGAATGACCGGTTGGCAGCCAGCATCCTTGCGCGCAACTCATCTTCCATGCTGTTGTCGTTGCTGACCCTTGACCCAAGATAGGTGAATTGTGGAACGACTTCAAAAGTGCGTTCCCCTATCTGTGCATCACGCATAAGTAGATTCTGATTATTTATTGGTAGGCCCGCTGATGTTGCCACCATCAGTTTGGTCTATGCCTCGTTTATTTGCAATCCGAGGTTCTCTGCCAACTGCGCCTGATTTATCTGTAATTACAAATAATAATATCCCCAGAAACTGCTGGCCAAAGGTTTACGTTGTATAGGGAGTAACGCCTAAAGACAGTCAAGTTAGACAAGCCACTGTACAAACCACAAACAGTACATAGCGCAACGAGGTATCAAACGATCAGTATCAAACTAGAACGGTTAAGGTACACGAAGGGCAAACCGATTAGGGCCCTGAAAATCATATATCAGTTCTGTTGCTTTTATATCCTTTCATGTTGCAATAGGTCTTCCGTCAAACAGTCAATTTGTCATTTGTTTTGACACGTGTTGTTGCCAAAGCAGTTGTGACAGCCGAACTAGACCACCACGATCAGCCAGGTTTAAGCCGCTCCCGAATATTGAGCGAATGAGAGCGAGTGGCACTGCAAGAAGAAGTGGCCAGTTGCGATCAATAATCGGGAGAAAGAGCACGGGATTTTTTTAACGCGCGTGTGCGCTAGAGTAAAATAAATACTTTTGCCGGATTAAGGCAAGGAGCGAGATTAACGCGAGTCTTTTATTTATCACTAGTGCGTTGTTAAAGAAACCGTCAATATTAGGTCGCAAATTTCTACATTAAAAAAATCCCCTGTGTTTATTGTGTTGAGCATAAGCTCGGATTAAGAGCAACACAACGTATCTAAACTCGGATCAAGAGTAGCAGTACAATTAGTCTACAATCCAGGAAGATGACGTGGCATACGTGTGAGCTGTTAGAGGATAGAGCAAAACCATCATCGTCTCCAAACCCAACGAAGACAACCAGCAGCTTCCCGATGAGTATAGCTCGTCAAAATATGTTGCTAAATCTGTTAGCTATAGAAGAAACAATGGAACTGGCCGAGCTAGAAAGACGAAAACAGGCAACAAGACGTAAATATGAGGTCCTGCTGGCTGAATTGGACAAAATGGAGTCGCTGGTAGATTTGCCTGTCACCACGGATCACGCTATTTCGGCGTGGATTGAACCTGAACAGGCAAGGCACGTTAGGCGGCAACCGGGAGAGCCAAGGTTAGTCGCTGTGTGTGTGTTCAGCGTGATCGGATGTGTTCGTGTAGCTCCAAGCCCGGATCGGTCATAAAATAGTTGATATTGACAAAGTTTACGGAATTCAGATGCACACATCGAGAGGAGTAGGTGATTTGCACAAGGATTTAGTGAAGTTTTTGCGAATACCACAGGAACCACAGCGGAAATAAGCGAAAATTATTGTCGTCGGCTCACAGTCTCGCACACAATCGCAATTCGCACAAGCAGAGGGAAGCGTGAAAACAAACAAAAAAGGGGGGATATAGGGTACGATTCAAGGATTGAAAACAGCTAAAACTCGTGTCGGCGCGGTTAGACGGCCGGATCCGAGGATCCAGACGGCGGAGCGGCACGCAGCAGCAGTACAGCGGCTCAGAAAGTTTACAGCGGTACGTACCAAAAAAAAGACGATATGATAGCGGCAACAGCATGAATGGAACCGCGAAGACGCTCCGAACGAGAACAATCCCAATGGATTGTAGCAGCGGGGCGATTCCAAAAAAGCCAAATGCTATGGCTGTAGCTACAAAGGCTCGCATTGACACGGGCCTCACGAAACGCTCAAGCGATGTGAGCGAATTGCGCTTGCTGCTCGAAGAATCGCGCAGGGAAAAAGCGGAACTGCTTGAGGAGTCACGCAGAGAGAAAACGGAGCTGCAGGCTGTGATTACCCAGCTCCAAGTCGAGCTCGGGCTTATGCGGCAGCAGCTTGCAGAAAGCTCTGAACGGGTAGAACGCGCAGCACAGGAGGCGCGGGAAGATGCCAGGCGTCGCGAGGACACCCTCAGAGAGGAAGCCGAAAAACGCACGAAGGCGTTATGCGAAGAGGCCCAGCGCGATCGGGAGCTGATCTCATTGCTTATGGGAAACAGTTCCAAACCCAGCCATTCAAGACCAGCAACCAGCAGCAGCAGCAGCAGCAGCAGCGAAAACAACACCGACAACCATCACGGCAGTCACTAACTGTGCGACAGTCGCAAGAGTTGCAACCGTCACTACGTCAGCTCCAACGACAGCACCAGGAAAGTGAATTGATAGAAGAAGCCTCATCGTCAGCGGAGACACTCGAGGATTCCTTCGCAGAAGTTGTCCAGCGAAGTCGCGTCGTTGGCAGGAGCTGCGGACGGAGCGGCGGAAACAACAACAACACCAGCAGGAGCAGCCGAGGGCGGGTCTGCAGACAACAGACGCAGCTGGTCAGCAACATCAACGGTGCGAAAACCTGCAGAGACGCTCTGCTCGGAAGAGGCCAGATGAAATATTCGTGGCACCGGGTACGGGTCAAACCTATCAAATGCTGTACGAAAAAGTTCGTTTGAACCCGAATCTGGCTGAGGAAAATCGCCAGATTCGAAGGGGACATCGAACGGCGCGCGACCACCTGCGCCTTAAACTGGAGCGCAACGCTGACACTGTAGCCCTCATGAGAAAAATACAGGAAGAGTTAGGTGAGATGGGTACTGCGCGGGTTGTCACTGAGATGGCGGAGATAATTATCACCAATATTGACATGTTGGCCACGGAGGAGGACATCCGCAAGACATTCCAGACAGTGTTAGAGAAGGAGGCGACGCTGGCCACTATCAACATCTGGGAGCGGCGCGATGGTTCACAGCGTGCCCGAGTGCGATTGCCACGCAGCGACGCCAACCATCTGATAGATAAGCGGCTCCTAATTGGCTACTCTTGCTGCATGGTACGAGAAGCACCAAAACCGTCGCCAAATTCGCGCCGTTGTTTCCGGTGCCTGGAACGCGGCCACATGTCCAGGGACTGCCAGGGGATCGACAGATCCGGCATGTGCCTGCGCTGTGGAGCGATTGACCACAAGGCAGCCAACTGCAATAACGACCTAAAATGCATGATCTGCGGCGGCCCGCATCGTATCGCCGCCGCCTCCTGTGCGATAACAACACGGACTTGTTCATGGATATTTTACAAATAAATCTCAACAAGAGCAGGACTGCGCAAGATCTTGCGCTCAATACGATGCGGGTAGAAAAAGTGGACGTTATGCTGTTGTCGGAAATCTACGGAGTTCCCCAAAATAACGGCAACTGGGTGGTTGACTGCGACAAAAAGGTGGCCATAGTAACCAGCGGAGTGCGATACCCTATCCAGCGCATCCGAAGTGTCCGAGTTCCGGGCGTCGTGGTAGCAGACGTCAATGGGGTAACGATTGTGAACTGCTACGTTCAACCTCACATCGGAGTGGCGGAGTTTGAGGGGATCTTAGACCGGATCTTCGTATTGGCCCAAGGCCATCCACGGGTGCTGCTGGCAGGCGATTTCAATGCCTGGCATAACGCTTGGGGGAGCGAGCGTACCAACCAGAAAGGTGAGGCTCTTCTCCAGCTGGCCAACAGTCTCCAGCTCGAAGTCCTTAACGTCGGAACCGAACCCACTTTCCGGGGCTGTGGAGTAGCGCGGCCCAGCAGAATTGACGTGGCGTTTGCTAGCCCGTCTATCTGCCGTCCGGACCTGGCGACAAACCCGGCCACTTGCTGGCGGATCTTGCGGAGCTACTCTTACTCCGACCATGTGTACATCCGCTACACAATCGGCGAGCTTCCAACGACGGATCGACGAGGGATACCACGGGGACAACGCTCAGCATCAGCGCGTTTGGCTGGGACACGATGGAATACGCGACAGTTCAACTCCCAGTTATTCGAGTCATCGCTGCGGGCTTCCCAGTTTGAGGAGCGAGGCACGAGTGCAGAAAGCTTGGTGGAGGCATTGACACGGGCCTGTGACGAGACTATGTCACGCGTGTTTCCTTCGCAGGAATATACAGGCCGGCCAGCATACTGGTGGACCCCGGAAATCGCGAACCTGGTAGAGGCTTGCCGCGAGGCAGATCAGCTGCGCAACGTATCACCCAACCATCTGGGAGTGGCAGCCGAGGTCCAGCAGACGAGAAATGCATTAAAGACTGCAATTAAAGCTAGCAAAAAGCAATTCTTCGAATGTATGGTGCTAGCGATGCACAACGATGAGACGGGGCAACTTTTCCGTAAGGTCCTTTATCGTATGAAACCCACACGTACGGCACAGGAGCGCGATCCAGCGGTGTTGGAGAGAGTGGTCTCCACGTTGTTCCCGGAGCATCCCCCAGCAGAGTGGCCCACTATAGACGGAAACGAAGCTGGCAACATGGTGCCGCTTCGTGAGATCACCGATCCGGAGTTGCAAACCATCGCTAGTAGCATGCATCCTAAGAAGGCCCCAGGTCTTGATGGGATGCCAAATGCCGCTCTTGCAGTGGCCATAACGTAATACCCTGGCCCATTCCGACAGGTGTACCAGGAGTGCCTGAACACGTCCTGCTTCCCACAACAGTGGAAAAAGCAGCGATTGGTACTCCTGCCTAAGCCGGGCAAACCACCGGGCGACCCATCATCCTTCCGTCCGCTTTGCCTTCTGGACAACGCGGGCAAGGCGTTCGAGAGGTTGCTGCTGAACCGCTTGAACGAGCACCTGGAGAATCCGGAGAACCCAAAACTGTCTGAGCATCAGTACGGATTTCGGCGCGGACGATCAACATTGCTGGCTATCCAACAGGTGGTGAACGCGGGTCGACGAGCCATGTCGTTTGGGCGCACAAACAACCGCGACAGGCGATGTCTCATGGTTGTTGCACTCGACGTACGCAACGCGTTCAACACTGGCAACTGGCAATGCATCGCGGAGGCGCTGAGAGAGAAAGGAGTTCCTCTGCAGCTGCGCAGCATTCTGCAGGACTATTTCACCAACAGGGAATTGACTTACGACACTGCAGAAGGTCCCGTGACGCGTCGAGTCTCGGCCGGCTGTCCGCAAGGATCTATTCTGGGTCCCACACTATGGAACGTCGGATACGACGGCGTGCTGCGGTTGGACTTCCCTGAAGGGGCTCAGATAGTTGGGTTCGCCGATGACTTGGCGATTCTAGCGGCAGGAACAACGCCAGAACACGCGGCGAGAATTGCAGAGGAAGCAGTGGAATTAGTGCACGCGTGGATGAGGCAACACCATCTGCAGCTGGCTCCAGAAAAGACGGAATGCGTTATGATATCCAGCCTCCGCCGAGGGCATCCTGAGATACCAATGCGAGTGGGTGGAGTTGAGATTCGCTCCAAGCAGGCGATTCGCTACCTGGGGGTGATGATTCATGACCACCTTTTGTGGCGACCGCACGTGAAAATGGTCGTGGACAAGGCCAGTCGCGTGGTGAGGGTAGTGACCAACGTCATGAGAAATCACAGCGGGCCCCAGGTAGCCAAGCGGAGATTGCTCGCCGGGGTGTCGGAGTCAATCATCCGCTACGGTGCACCCATCTGGGCTGAGGCCACGGAACGCCAGTGGTGCCGGCGGATGTTAGCAAGTGCCCAACGACACCTGGCGCAGCGAGTGGTGAGCGGATTTCGCTCCATGAGCTACAGCGTTGCTGTACTTATGGCCGGGCTCATTCCACATCACCATCTGATAAGGGAGGATGCTCGATGCCACCAGCGATACCTCGCCGACACAGAGGCGAGTCGAGTGGTCATCCGACGCGAGGAACGTGCCGTGACACTTGCGGCATGGCAACGGGAGTGGGACGCGAACGCTGCAAATCCAGGAGCCAGCCGCTATGCACGTTGGGCACACCGCCAGATTCCCGATGTGCATTCATGGATGGTACAGAAGCGGGGTGAGGTGGATTTTCATCTTGCCCAGATACTCTCGGGACATGGATTTTTCCGAGAGTTTCTGCACGTCTGCGGCTTCGCTCCATCTCCAGAATGCCCGGAATGCACAGGCTCGGTCGAGTCAGTGGCTCACGTGCTGTTCCACTGTCCGAGATTTGTAGAAGTCCGGCGCGACCTACTGGATCTGGGAACGGACGGTCCCATTACCGAGGAGAACATCGGGCGGAGGTTTCTGCAAAGTTCAGATTCTTGGACCCGAATCAAGGAAGCGGCACAACGCATAACCACAGTTCTGCAGCTGCGCTGGAGAGAGGATGAGGCAGCGATGAACGCGCTTATCAGTTCCGCCTCCGAAGAGGCGACAGTCAACGCAGAGCAGGCGCAGGACGAGGCTGCAGTACGACGAGCGGCCCGAAACCGCCAAACAAGGGCCCGTAGAGCTCGGCTACGCGCGGAGCAGCTTGGCGACATGGAACTGGCGTCCGCGTTACGACTTTTGTACATGCCAGCAGCCAGTGATGCAACACCAGCCGAAGCCACACCAGCACCAGTAACAGCAGCAGTAGCACCTCCAACACCACAACGCAACCGGAGGCGAACGCAGAGACGGGTCGGACAACAACAACTATCCGACAGTCGGCTGCAGGGTCACACAGCGCAACTTACTGTGGAAATGGACCAGCGCCAAGCTACGGTGACACCATCATCACCGCCACCATCGGGCGAGAGACAGGAGAGGCGTACTGGCCTAACACCAGAAGAAGAAGCAACCGTTACCGCTCGAGTAACATCAGGGCGCTAAGAGAGCTGCTCAAGGCACAGAGGATGACTCCCACGCGAGTAACGGAAGGGCTTAAGCTAGGTCACAAGGTTTTTTTCTCATAAAGGATGAAGGCACAATAGTGTATAAATGCGTAATAATTATAATAATAATAATAAAAAGGAAGGTCCAATCGGACGGTCTTATCCGGTGGGTAAATCCCTAACGGGTAACCCCCATCGGAAGGTGCGCGCAGTTGTATGTTAATTATAAATTTTTTTTTGACAAATAAACTGCGGATACATTAAAAAAAAGAGCCAAGGTTCATTCGGTGCAAAAAACCCGAGCTATCGGTCGAGGTAGTGTGCTAGGTGCTCTCTGAGGAGCCAATAAAGTTGATCGTGTCGAGAGAGAAAACGTTCTCTTCATCTGCATACGGTGATTTAAACGAAATAGAGTGTTCTGAAAACGAAGTAAAAGAGAGTGCATCTGATATAGGCGTAATTACTGAGATAAATTACAGAGAGAGTGAAAGTGAACGAAATGAAACAGGTACAATTGGCGTTAGGAAATCTAAAGCATACGGCGAATATTGCGAAGATGAGCGCGATTATTTCGACTCGTTGAGCGATACGCAAATTGACATTCGTGACATCGAGATCGTAAAGGAAACCAGTTTGAATAGGTCACATACAATGCTGATTCTAGACGACACCAATTACTTTTTTAAAAAGCGAGTTGCTAGTAGCGGTTGTTTAAGGGGACCGAAAACCATCACGTCATCGTGGATATTTTCAAATCGCGATAGATATTCTCTACCGTTTGAGAACAACAGAAGAAAGTTACAGCAAAGAAACTGCTTTGGTCTTTGTTCTTTTAGTAAACAAACCGTACGCAACGGCTTGTGTACTGGGGGGGAGTGTTGCCAAAGCAGTTGTGACAGCCGAACTAGACCACCACGATCAGCCAGGTTTAAGCCGCTCCAGAATATTGAGCGAATGAGAGCGAGTGGCAAGAAGAAGTGGCCAGTTGCGATCAATAATCGGGAGAAAGAGCACGGGATTTTTTTAACGCGCGTGTGCGCTAGAGTAAAATAAATACTTTTGCCGGATTAGGCAAGGAGCGAGATTAACGCGAGTCTTTTATTTATCACTAGTGCGTTGTTAACACTTTAAGCGCCGCGTCATATGAAATCGCACGACGGCTTTGTTCACCGCTCAGCTCTGTATCTGACGCTCACCAATTCTCTTGATAACGAATGAGGTAGGAAAGAGAGAACGAGAACGAAATGTGCTTCGCCGCTTATCGAAATGAAACAAAAGAGTGATAATAGTCGCACGAACAATTGTCGCTCTCATCGCTCTCTTGTCATGCGCTACGTGCTCACTCGCAAACTGTGACGTCAGGCCGGCGGTCAAAGTGTTAAAGAAACCGTCAATATCAGGTCGCAAATTTCTACACGTGTAGTTCTGAACAGAATTAGGCGCAGAAATGAGCTCTTGTGAAACATAATAACATTTTTGATACAGAAAACCATCTTCATATGTGGTTTGGAATGATGACTGACTAACGTTTATATTTTCCACGATTTACATCACTTGCTGTTCAGGCTTAGGCACGGAAGCCCTGCCAGTTGATTCGTGTTTAACGAAACACGAAGATCATTCGTTGAGTTCGGAGCGTTCGGGCACGATCGATTAGTTTATAAGTATAAGTGAATTGCGTGAAATAAACCTCTTCTAATTGTGCAATACAAGGAACAACACCCGGTAATTATAAATCGCTAGAAAAGTTACACCGAAACACGAAAGAAAACATAATCCGAAATCGTAAGATTGAACACTTGCTTTTTGGAACGTTGTTAACTGGCTCATGGTTACAGAATTAACTCAAACCTTTCCTAAAATAAACCATCAAAACCGGTACCCTTCTCGGATAAAAAGTCTATTCGCGGAATCCACCGGCCGAATACAGTTTACGCTTTTTGCTTCCAACTCCAAAACAACACATCTACCTGCTAACTCTTTTCAGGACAAAAGAGCTCACATACTACATTGAACCCGTTCGATACAGTTTTTTTAACTGTTGTTGCTTTTTGCGACATCATCAAAGCGAACGCGCCATCACCACTTCAAAGCGCTTCTCGGGCTACGCTAGGCCCATCGGTCATCGGTTACAGCCGGTTACCGCCGAAAACATAATCACCTTTCGGTGGTTTCACCCCCGCCACTCTGGAGCGTCACGCACAATCTCGGAGCGGTACAATATTGACACGCCAGCTAACACAGTACAGTGCCGCGGACCGACCGACGTGTTGAGATCGTTTCGTCAACCGATGGGTGGCTTTTTGATGCGTTTTCCTCTTAGCCACAACAGCACATCAATTGCCAGGGCTGTTGGGGTTTAGTTTCGTAAAAAAGGAAACGCGGTGGTCTCATTTTAGGGAAACTACCGGATTTTGGCTGGACCCCATTTTGTCAACTAACTAAACGTGCAATAACCAATCGATCGCTCCAACCGATGGAACCGCGCACGTCGGCATCGCGTTAATGAAAGTGCTCTCCGAACACTCCGAACACAGGAAGTTTTCAGAGACAGTTAGAACATCTAAAATCCGCAAAATGAAAGTGCAAGGGATAGTGAAAAAATTCAAAAATAGTCATCACATCGGCCATCTATTCGGACGCTTTCGGAGGTTCGACCACAAATCGAACGTGAAGAGGAGTTTAAAAAAAGCTGCTGCTAACCGCACCGATGACTGCGCAAAGGCCATCCAAATTTCGACCACTTGTGCTGTGAGGTTTGTTTTCCCCCTCAATGACGCTCGCTTTCGTAAAACAAACCCGAAAGGGGGCGACCGAACGAGCCTAAGCGCTTGGACGAGTGATAATCGAGCGCAAAAAAGCAGATGAAAAAGGCACACAGCAGCAGCAGCATCATCGGACCGAGCCAAACACACACAAAAAAGGGGGAGCAAACAATATTTTGCATGACATGATTTTCGAACCAAACACAAACATCCACACATGAGGGAGCATCGAAACCGAACAGGGAAAAAAGCAACACAACATGACATTAACCAGATAAAATATGGAAATCTGACCAGCGGTCTGTTGTTTTTTTTGTGTGTGAGCAGTTTGAGCATCAACAGAACATGCGAATCCCGCGTGAAAGGCCCGAGCCCGGGCCCGACACATTTTCCCCGCCGTTTTGCACTCCAAACACTAAAACCACACCGGTGTGAAAACAGGTTTTCGAAGGGGGTGCAGGGACAGGCCTGTGCCTAAAATCCGTTTTTTAAGGCCGTATTTTTCTCAAAGCTGCCGCCTTTCTCCCGTGTTCGTGTGTCGATGTTTGTGGTTGAGTATGTTTTTGGCTTTGAAGAGGAGGCGAGATAAAGGTTATGCCCACAAAAAGGGCCCCAACAAATGGGTATGTCAAACAACTGGGAGTGCTACCCGGTTCTGGGCCTCCCCTCCCCTCCGAAAATGACCAAGCCTCGTTAAGCCCTCGCTCGCTCGGAAGCTGCCTTTAACTCATTGTGGTTTTTGTCTTTGTCGCCAGTTAGGAAGTCAGGAAAACCAACGCTATCGATGACACTAAATGTTGATCCGTGCGCCTGTCAGTGTGCCGTGTTGCAGTGCCGCTCGCTGTCCACCAATTTCCACCACCTACTGCACAAAACCTCACTCACCCCAACAAACACGATTGTCGGTTTATGTTTTGCATGGACTTATTTTTTGGGTAAGGTGGGCCTTCCCCCGAAAATCCCCGATTTCTGATAAACCTCACAGTATACAAATACCGCATACACCCACACACACACACACACGGTCCCATTGGCTATGGCGGATCTAATGATCGATGCTGTAGCAAGGGTGTGATGGCGGCAAAGTGGTAAGGCTGATAATGTCACTGAAAAACGAACGAAACGTGAGCCGCTTGTTAACCGATGAGCTGTTTGTTGCTTGTATTGTTTTTTTCTCCAGTTCCTTTCCCCCCTCTTCACGCAGAATCCTCGGACAATGATCCGACAGTGAGAAGTGTGGACATTTCGGGGCGAGCCGGAAAAACTCGCTCAAATCCGGTTCCAGCCGAGCGCCTTTGATCAAACGGCCGTGGTGTTTGGTGGTGTTGGTTGTGCTTGGTGAAAACAGTTTTCCACTGGAATATAATGATGAGCGAATGATATTTTACTTCGCTCCTCTCTTCCCTCTGCCCCTTCGCCCCGCTCCAAAAACAAACAATTCAAAAGTTCCATTGAAAAACAACGCGCTCACCGCTTAGAGTGCGGGAACGGAAAAGCCCTACCCTGCCCAGCGTATTTCCGGCTCACTGATCATTGTTTATGGTGGCGTTGGTACGCGGTAAAAGCAAACTTTTACCCCCTTGCGCAACTGGGCAACTGGGTTTTCGCACCGTTGTTCTTCCGCGTGCGATGTTTATTATATGTTTGACCGGTCTTTTGTTTTTTTTTGCTAGCTTGTTGGTTTTGTTTGCCTTGCTTTTTCGCTCACCGCCCCATATGATGCTGCACAGCTTTGTGCTGTCTGCTGTGTGTTGCACAATCGACTGCTTTACGTTTGCTTCAAATAATCAATCTCTCTGCCCGGGGGTCGTTCGTTTTTTTGCAACTGTAACTATTTTGTGAAGCATTATCGGCATTACGAAATTGTACTATGGGGAACACGCACATACACACACACGAGGGTTGCGAACCGAAAAACCGGTGTGGACAGGACATAATCTGCCCCATAGTGACATAACTCGGGGTGGCTGTATTTTGTTTTTTGTGAATTTGTGTGCACAACGTAATTAGTTTTAACCGTGCAGCCCGTGATGTGATGCATAATTGTATAATCGGTTTTTGTGGTTAATAAAACTGGGGTTGAATTGATATTTTATCGCTTGGAAGCGTGGTATGGAGGCGCTGTGCGGCGCTGATGTGATTTGTTGGGACAGTTTTTTTGTTATGTTTTTTTTTGTTTTTGCGTCAAACATTATGGGTGATAAATTAATCGTGTGAAATAAAGTGTTTTCAATTGAGTCGTTGGATGCGGTGTGGGGTTTTTACCGGGTAACCTCAAATGATTGAAGGGAAAGAGAATGGTTTGAACCATTTTGTTTAGGAAGTGAGTTGAAAATCCATTATGTAGTACAAACCATTGTTTAATTTAATGTATTGAGCAATATCGTAAGCAGTTGAAAATTAACAAGATCAGTTAACATATAAATAAAAAGTGAAATAATTGGTTCCGGGACCACAAATATGCTGATAAAAAGGGCATAGGGTCTGAAAAAACAAATGGATAATGTTTTTATAATAATAATTACTAATTAGAAATATATTTGTAGTTTACTACTGCTTTGACTTCGCTTTGTGCCTACACTAAGGATCCGACCTCCTGGTATACGAACCTCTTCTCATAGCTGCCTCGAATTACATCAGCATTGCTCAACATGGAACATGCTCTACCCATACAGTTACTTTGCTAGCCTTCATACTGAGTGAAAATGGGTTCAATCTAGTGTTGGCCGTTCCGGTCCGAACCTAATAAAAAAGTTCCGTTCTTTATGTAGGCCGTTCCGTTCCGATCCTTTATACAAAATCGTTCCGTTCCGTTCATTCCGTTCTTTCCGTTCTTTCCGTTCTTTCCGTTCATTCCGTTCCGTTCCGTTCATTCCGTTCTTTCCGTTCATTCCGTTCTGTTCCGTTCATTCCGTTCATTCCATTCCGTTCCGTTCATTTCGTTCTTTCCGTTCATTCCGTTCTTTCCGTTCATTCCGTTCCGTTCAATTCGTTCTTTCCGTTCACTCCGTTCCGTTCCGGTCTTTGCCGCTTCAATATTGTTAGCAAGGTGCTATCGTTCGTGCCTTCCGTTCTTTGAAAAAACCGGCTTGGCCGGCTGTTGCTTGCTGCATGCAAGATAACTGTTAACTCTTTCTCGCATACAGTATGTGTTGCCTGTGCACTCTCCCATGCTCACAGGAATATTCATCGCACTTCGTCGCGTATCGTTTATGAAAATCGTGATAAGCGAAACCAAAAATGGTGTTGCATTTGGTATTATGGTGCAATTTGTAACATCTATTATACTTTGTGTTATAGTTTAGCTTGTCTTATCTAGACAAATAACTATTATAAAATTAAAATTTGTACTAATATGGTAGAACGGGTTGGAAAAGATGTATTATAATATGCGAGTTTGAACAACGAAAAAAAAGGCCCCCCTCCCCTCCCCGGAAGACAGTTTGGCTTCTAAGCTCTGGGTCGGTTCTTTTGCACCCCAGGTTCACGTTCCGTTCTTTTTGAAAAATGAACTAGTTCCGTTCCGTTCCTTTTTTTACGAAATTCTCAACACTAGTTCAATCACATCACGCTGTATTGATTGATGCACACCTGAAGAGGTGTGCTGTAATGGAGTAACCTTTGATCGCTTCTATCTGTCATTTTTCTAACTGGCATAACTCGGTTGCTCCTCCTGATGTCACCTACTATACGCGGACGACGCGAAGCTGGTCCTGCCTCTCTGCAAACGGGCAGACCAACTCCGTCAATCTAAGTGACTTCCAGCCCTGGTCCAGTTCCTCTTTGAATGATCTTGAGTTGTGCGTCGATAAGTGTGTTTTCGTTACGTTTGCGAGAATACGGTGCCCCTTAGTGTATGATTATGCGTTGAATGGATCTACCATTGAGCGCAAATGCTGTGTCAGGGATCTAAGAATACTCCTTGACGAAAAGTTGAGCTTCCACAACCAGCTTGAACAGGGTTTCACCAAGGGTAATGAATTGATTGATTGGGCGAGTCTGGTGGTACAGTCGTCAACTCGTACGACTTAACAACATGCCCGTCATGGGTTTAAGCCCCGAATAGATCGTGCCCCCATACGTAGGACTGACTATCCTGCTATGGTGACAAAAGTCACTGAAAGCCAAGCTCACTTCACTAGGGGGTACAGGCAGGCCTTGACCGACAACGGTTGTCGTGCCAATGAAGAAGAAGAAGAATCAATTGATCGGCTTGCTAAAATAAATAGCAGGCGACATCACTGACCCAGTCTGCATCAAGACGTTGTACTGCGCTTTGGTGCGGCCAGTCTAGACCGGTGGAATACGCTTCGATAGTGTGGTGGCCTTCAGCTACTCGCCCCCTGGTCCGTTTAGAGTCGATCCAGCGCAAGTTCAAGCTGTTCGCTTTACGCTCTTGAAGTGTCCAATTCAACTTTGTGCGTTGCTTGGCATCGAGACATTGAAGCAGCGGAACTGCAACGCTCAGAGGCTGTTTGTCACAAATGGCTTGCAAAGAAGAATGTTAGATTTTAAGTGAAGAATTAATCTACCGATTGAAAGAGACGAATGAGGTCAATTGGCTGAAAGTCTATATAAAAAATAAATAAAAAAGAGGCTGTTTATTGCTGGACTTTTTGGCAATCGAATCGAATCGACTCGCTGGCGCTTCTTTCGACGTCCCGACGAGATCGCTACTTGACGTGGAGGAACACCGCATTCGCTTTGGCTCCTCTGATCCGTTTATCCGTTTGTGCCGCTAGTTTGATGTCATTTGGGATCGTCATCAACCTGACATGTCGCGCACCGCATTGTTAAATAGTATTCGTGCCGTGCGACCTTTTACGTGTTAACTATTGTAACTGAAGACTAAACGTGACAAAACGATGACAAAAACATGACTTAAATGCTGTTTTGATTTTTTATTAAAAAAAAACACGTTTTACATCGGCTTGTGTCGATATGTTCCAATATTGCTAGCTAGCCTTTTTTAAATAAGCCATCTTCATCACAATTAAAAAATTGTTATGGTAGACATTCTTCGGAGCAAATAAGGTCACTAAAGATATTTGTTAGAATTAGGTGAATTAGTTTCAAAGATCAATTTGAATTTGCATGAACTAAACAATATGAAACTAAGATTAGGGTATAAACTGCTTGGCGTGAAGAACTGCTCAAATACGAATTATAACAAATATGACAAACCACCACACTACACAAAATCATAATATTTGAAAAGAATTGATTTTAAGACAAGTGCAAAAACACAGAATTATTAAAACGCTAATTTTTATTTTGAAAGACAACCAAGTTATCAGTACTATTTGCATAAATTAATAAATTAATAAATTAATTAAATTAAAATTAATAAATTAATTGCGCTTTTTGCAAGAATTGGTCGTTCTACTAGTCATAAATCGTATTACTTATTGCCGTACTTTAGACGCACAAAGAAGAGGTACGTTAAAAGACGTTAAAAACCAATTGCTACGAGAATAAAATATACTTATAATGTTTCCCCTCGTTCTTTATCACGTCTAAAAACTCGTAGACAACGTACGTACAATAAGTTTAAAGCATAAACCTAGCAAACTTTCCGGAACATCATCTACATCAAAGCTCGTGGTAAGTTTATTTGCGTTTCACTGCTAATAACTTCTGAAAACGCAATGTCACTTAACACCATCATCGTAAAGCTTTTTTCGACACCTTATTTTATTGCACACATCGATCGCATACATCGGTCGAAACTAGTTCCGCTCGTAGAGCCCTTTTGCCTTGGTCCAAGATGAAACTTTTACCCAAAGCTTATTTCCACTTTTCCAACACGCTGCCAAACGTTCGGGGAAGTGAGCCAAACAAAAAAAAGAGAAACAACGCTGTGCGATAAATCTTTAAAACAAACTACGCTGATTTAATACCTTGCTGAGAACAAGCAAAGAGAATGGAAAGTGGACCGATAATAATACGATGCGGGGAGCGAAAAAAAAACGCGAGGCAAAGTAAACCGAAAACAACCACGAATCGTTTGTAGTAGAAGAGAGAAAAAATAAATCCACCCCCTTCAGTAAAATAGCTTTCGGTGGAAGCGGTAGAGCTGGGCCAACAGTCTTCCCCAAGTTACGTGGAAATCGACCGCCGTGAAAAAACTTCAATCGACGGATGCCCGGTTGCGCCACCAACCGGCAAACCAACCCACCCATCACGACGGCCCCAGCAACGAGCTGATGCGACACCGGCCAAAGATAAGACCTCGGGCCGGGAAGGTGTCCCTTCCCTCTGTTGCCGGTGCCGCTGTGTATGTGTATGTGCTTGTCTAGCTGTAAGTGCAGGAGCGAGTTTCAATAAGCCGCTTTTCTCCGACGATCCGACAGGCGGTAAGTTCCCGTGTGCCAATGGGTGAGGGGATTGTTGGAGAACAGCATCGTCGCAGTATCGGTGCATCGGACGCCTTTAAAGTAAAAACTTTTAATGGATTTAGAAAGTTTGCATCATTTTAGCTCTATCATCATTATCGCCATCCTTTCGCGTTTGACACGATGCGGCGGGAGCAGGGATGATTTTTTTTTTATTTCTGGCATTTTCTATGTGTGTCTTTGCTCGTTTCTAAGCTTATCATCTGACACGTAACGTTAGAAGTGGGAGCGAGCGAAAGAGAGAGCTGTTGTCACAAGACGATGGTGGTGCGAGATAAAATCAGAAGGACCGTTCCGTGAGGACGGGGCGAAGCGTTTTATGCTTCGTACACACACATCCACATGCATGCATATTGGTGGATCATTACGCGAGCTCCGCCGTGGTGGGGAAACTCAAACGTCCTGTTAAAGAGTAGATGTTGCCATTTTCGGGAAAAGTTGCGCGGTAAAGTGGAATTCGAAAAATCAACTGCACAAGATCACTATCACAGCGTGGTATGCGGAGGAGTTGGAGGTTCACAGAGCGAGCTCTCCGTATGATGTTATGATAGTGCTCCGTTCAAAACATGCTGGCAGTCGTGTTAGGATGGGCAGGGATGTTCCTGTTGGACGACGAGATGCTAAACCCAAACGGTTACGAGTTCTTTAGCCCCGGATCCGTGCCTCTAAGTTGGTCCAGCGCAGACCGGGACCAAACGCGCAAAGGAAGGAAGACTCCAACCGCCTCCTCCAAAAGCAAGGATAAGCATACGGAATGAGGAACATCTGCTTAGTGCCTTTTGTTTACTCTTCGCCCCAGTACCAGAAAGAAGCCAGCAAATTTTCAACTATTTATGCAGGAATTACAGCACAAACTTATTCCGGCTGCAATTTCCACCATTCCGTGCTGCTGCTGCTAAGACGGTAAGACTTGTAGACGGAGGAAGCAGAAGTCGGTGGGGCACTGCGCTGGCTGAGATAGCTGAGTGTTTTGCTATGTTTTCTTCGACCGTACCGTTGGCAGGTTCAATTTTCCACATCCTCTAGGAATGACGGAGTGGAAGGGATGGTAAAATGCAAAGTTAAGTTCGTCCGAAAACTCCCAAAGTTATTTGGTTTCCTTTCCCTCTGTCCGGGATGGGGCCGGACTGGCGTTCTCGATAGCGCCGTGAACAAAAGACCGGACACTGGGCACAAAAGGAAAACCAGCGAGGTGGAGAACTGTTCGGCCAAATGCGAAAGATGCTGTTGCCAGTGGAAAACTATAGGAAATATTCAGCTGCGCTTGATTATTCCGCCTCAGGAGAGAAAGAGGGAGCGAGCTACCGAAGCTAGTGCTGCTACTATTTTTGGCGAACCGGCGCACTGTACGGGTGCCGGTGCAAACTGCTTGCACTTTAAATATTTATTCATTCTTCATGCATCATTCAGCGCGGTACAGGTCGGACAGCGTGTAGTGTAGTTTGTAGCAGCTATTACAGAAAATTGAAAGGAAGGAAGTGAAAAAAACACGGAGGAACGTAGAGCCAAAACATGCACTCATCTCGCACCTGGTTATGGTTTTGTAGCGGAATGTTTGCGCGCGGTAAGGTTGAAAACTTTGATTTTTGCTTTGCACGGGTGGATAACATGGGATTTTTTTTTTTTTTTGTAGTTGGATTTTTGAGGTCATGTTTACTTGGCAACTGTTTAAATCGTACCGAGGCAATGGTAATGAATTTATGCTTGAACGGATTAGTGCAATACAACGAAGCAAGCTTTTAAATGATGTTAAGTGACGAGCAAGGTCGATTTGAAGTGTTTGGCAAACACATTGAAGTTTTTTTTACGCAAAATTATTGGTCGCAAAATTTTCTTATTTATACAATAAGTCTTTATGAAATTAACAATAAATAATATTTCTAATACCTCTTCTATATATTTAATCCGCATACATTCTACTAATAGGTCATACAAAAAAGAAATTAAAAGGTAAAAAAATATATGAGTATCACCTTGATTGTATAAAGCCATCATTTTTGTTTATTAACACAAACTGACAATGCTCCGCACGGTATGTTTCACGAACCATCCTTCTTGTGTATGCCATGCCATTAAAATTTGTTGCAGGCCATGTCTGACTATCGCTGTTCTCATAGACTCCATTCAAATATGAATGGCCACAATCGTGGTACCAACATGCTCCCGTCCAATTGATGGCACAATTCGCACCAGGCAAGGCATCATTATCTCGATCCCTCGCGGTAAATTGGTTGCTCTCCTGCCCTTGAAATGCATCCTCTGCCGTCCCATTGAACGACCCAAGCTTCTTCAACGCATATTGTTCATTCTCGCTGCCGATCGCGAAATCACTATACCGTGCGTACACATACTTTCGAGTGAAATCTTTCAGCTTCACTAGCAGCTTGTGGTAAAAGTCCACCGTTCAATCGTAGCGGTATAGGATCACCCGCGTGCCTCCTCCGAAGCTGCTCGGTTCGCAATATCCCAGAAACGGTTCATCATATACGCCTGCAGCTTACATGATGTACATGCCGGATTGCTTCGTTAGTTCCTCGAAGCACGATCGAAGCAAGAATTTTCGTAGACATAAGCCGGAATTGATCTTAAACCATGCAAGATTTTCCTTCGTCGTTATGCTTTGAATAGTGTGGGAAGCCACATTGAAGGTTCATATTGTCCGTTAATTTCTTTTCTATCTGCTTCATTGTACCATCCATTTCGGTCAGCTTATGCTGGAAATGTTTTATCTTGCACAACAAACCACGACACTCCTTCATCAACCAACATACCGCACCAGTCACTTTGCTTCTATAGAATGTAACTGAGCAACAGCGGTAAATGCTGCCTCCTATTAAAATGGCCCCAGCATAGTAGAAAGAATGCATTGAAGATTAAACAAACAAAGCTTATCAGAAATTTTGCTAGACAAGTAAATTTATTAATAATTTCTTAAAATATAGCTCATATTTGAAAAGAAACTATTAACTACAAGGTTTATCCCATATCAAAACAATTCCAACAATATTAAATAAAAAATAAAAAATAAGTCTTTATTTCAGCGGATGGATTTGGTATTGAATATACTTAAATGCTCGTATTATACACAAGTTGCAGTAATCTCTAATCACAATGGTAATGCGGGTAAATGAGGTTGGCAATTCTCGTGAGAGTGCTGACATGCTGATACGCACTCCAATATATCTCGCTCATTAACCCTCAATGGGTGTGCAAATAATACAGTCGTTGCCACCTAATTTTAGCTCTCAGCCATCAATAATAGGCAGTGCGCGTCAATTTTTGCCTCTAAGGCATCAATTTGTGACAGTCCGCATCAATTTTTGACTCTAACGCATCTATTTTGTCTAGAACTCATCACTTTTCAACTCTTGTAGGAATAATGACAAATTTACAAGGTATTTGAGCAGATTTTTGACAATTGTAATTTAAAATCATCTCAACAATACAAAACCCGTTTAATCTGTTTGCTTTAAGAGAAAAAATATATTTTTTTTAGTTCTATAGTCATTATTTAGTCGAAAATAGGTGGGTTAGAGTCAAAATTTTGCGGCAACGACTGTAGTTTTACATTCTCCAACAAGATCGAGAAGCAGCTACAGTGTGCACATCCGACGGTTATCTCCCCAAGGAATGAATTTCTTATCTTCCGTTTGTAGCGCGATCCCATTGCAATATTATTGTCTTTCATTTTTTGTTCGATCATTCCACACAAATGCAACTTATGTACGATCCAAATCAAACAATCTGGAATATAAAATTAACCATGCGATAGGATATATCTATATGATTATCCTTAACTTAACTATCTGCCTGCTTCTTTTTTCAAGCTATATAACTCAAAATAAAAACGATCCATCACTGATACTTTATCCATTTCTTTTATTGATCTGTTGTCTTTCACGAATCATCAGTCTTGAGTAAGCTAAACCAAATCTAGATAATCTGTAGTGGTACCAGCTCATTGCTTTGGCTCCGTTTTCTCTCATATAAACGCCATTAAGGTTGGAATCGGCACAGTTCTTGTACCACCATGCTCCGCTGCACCGGGAAGCACAGTTTCCCCCCTGATTGTCATCGTTGTCTCGATCCCTCGTCGAAAACTTCGCGTCTTTGTGATAAATTAATGAGTCTCCTGCCGTACCGCTGTACGATCCCAGCTTCGTTAGCTGATATTGCTGCGCCTCACTTCCGATCGCGAATTCATCGTAACGTGCATACATGTAGTTTCCAGAAAAATCTTTCAACTCCACCAAGAGCTCGTACACTCGTGCCGACGTCAAACGGTGCAACTGCTCCAACCCGAGCCAGAACTCCCCATCAATGCTTCCAAACCCGTCCCGATACTCGGTCCAGTTGCGGTAAAAGCCGACCGATCCATCGTAACGATGCTGAAACACCAACCAACCTCCTGCAAATGCAGTCTGTTCGCAATATCCCAGGAACGGTTCATCGGCTTCGGTAGACTGAATGATGTACTTGCCGGACAGCTGCGATGGATTTTCCTTGCACGATCGAAACGTTACAGCTTGAGGATGTTCACCGGAATCGATCTTAGATCGTGGTACATCGTTTTTCGATACAAGCATTCTAATCTCATTCCACATCAGTTCGTTTATCGACCAGCTATGATTCGAAAACATGTGATTGAAATGGTTCTGCATTGTGGTAAGATTGTTCACCATTGTCTGGCTTTGCTGATTGATGACTGTTAATAAGCCTTGCGTCAGGTTTTCCTGATGTGACAGCTTCTGGTCAAGTGTTTGACCTATCTGATTTATTGCCTGAAATAGTGTCTTTTCGGTATGCTTCATCACGGCATCCATCTCGCTTAGTGTGTGCTGAAGATATTCTAGCTTAGTCACTAACATTTCAAATGCAAATCCACCGCAATTCTTATCTGTTACATTTGGCTCAGTACTGTACACCTTCGATGTTAAAATCAAAACCAACACAAAGCCCAATATTATGTTTGCCACAAACATGATGAGCTAGAAACGATCACTTTGCTTCTTTACTATGAGCACTGAGCAGCAATGACCAATGCTGCCTCATTTTATAGTGGCACCAGTGGACTAAAAAAACTGCAATGTAAATAATCGAAGAAGAACTTATCAGACATCCAGAAATGCAAAATAAAACATCAATGAAAATAACATACAACCTTACATTAATCTAGAGTCAGTTATTAAGCGGCTAGTTATTTAATCACTACGATTAAAATGGTTGATAAGATTAGGACCAAAGGAGAAGAATGCTGTGAGGTTTCACATGACTAATTTTGATACGCTCTCAATGCTAACATGCACGTCGCAATGTATCATTCAAAGTTCAGCCAAATTATCAACAAGAAAAAAATGAATTCCCGTATTTGCATGAAGATGAGGTCAGTGGTTCATGGAAACAACAACGCATGGGCGATGAAACTAGCAAATAAACAAAAACATCCAGTGGCTCTCGCTACCAATCAAGAAATCTCTGATAATTTAGGCATCTTTAATCGTATGTTGCCTTGGTGAAGGCAGAATGTTTTAAATAGCATTATGCAAGCTTCGAAGATAACCCTATGCTGGCAGATTAATTTCTTATTTTTATATTGATTTAATTAAGTCTTCTGGCTACAACAAGCCAACATGACCTTAATACTTTTTTGACCCGAATTAATACTTTTTTCTTATTCCTGTCACATTTTAAAAATAGTCTATTGTATACAGCAGTGTAAAGCCAAATCATACTGGACAGTGAGTCCTATGACAGAAGCTCATACAGTAGAAAACATGCTAGCAGAGGGTAGGTCAGGAAATACATCGATAACCTTTACAGTCTGTTCCTGCGATACGCGGTTTATGCATTCCCGAGGGATCTGCGTACGTCGAATTTCACGTGATTTGGCTATAAAAACATTTGATTTGTCGGTATTTCATATTAAATTTAGTACTTCATACAATTTATAATTTATTTGAAACGATTCGTGCAAAAACTTCTGATGTTTGTGGTTTAAAGTGGATTAAATTTTTTAGCATAAACAATAATTTATACTGGATCGACATTTCTCATAGCAAATTGTACTGATTTGACATTCAACCTGTCATATTTAGACAAATGCGTATGTCCGACTCCGCGTAAATCGGGAATTGCGTAACTCGAGAACAGACTGTACTTCTATGTTTATTGAAAATCAAAACAGAAATAAGATCAGCAAAGATGCAAGGATTAGTGAGTCATTCTACTAATGTTGATTCTGACTAGTGAATGTTAAACAATATTCATAAAAAGGTGACATTTTGTGTTGTTTTTGTATACGGTAAACGTACCTATAGTGGTGGTAGTACCAATAGTGGTGGTATTGCACTAAAATGCGTTGCATACGATAAATTAAAAGTAATTAAGTTATTTATGTAAGAGTGAGATGTTCTCTGGCTTTAAACAAAGGGTTTAAAACTTAAATGGGGCCATTCCGTTACTTAATGACATAAAAATCCATTATTTTGTTAAATGTGTCAATATTTTTTTCAAAATCCTTAGGATTCAATAACGATATTCATATTTTTGTTCACTGTATAAATGACCACATAACAACGTAATTATTAGTTATTCGACAAAAATGTTATGAAATGTTATTGTTTTACTAACATTATTTACCTTTTGACCATATTTACTTATTTTTAAGTGTTTTTTACGATAATGCCATTATAGGTACGAAAAAAAAGTTCCTATTGTTGTTTTAGTTATAAAATCAATAAAAACATGATTTTTTAGATTTTTTCGGCGATATTTTTGACATGTCGTACTGTTTTCATAAAAATAAGCAACAAAAATGAGTTTGCTGTAAGTAATTTACCAAACAAAGGCCAAAATTCGCTTATCTGGCTGGGTGAAAAATTGACTTCAAATCATGTTTTCTCTACCGAGTGTGGGTTGACGACAGGTGTTATACAGTACTTTGGTGAATATTTTCATCAATCAAATTCATTCATTCGAAATGAAGAAATTTCGTTATTTAATTTAAAAAAAATAAAAAAAATTATATTTAAAAAAATTATGGCAGTAATACTTGCTATTCATACGAAACCAGCTTCAAAATTAAGTTCCTTTAATATTATACACTGTTTTTTTAGGCATCTTTGTTTACCACCGCTATAGGAACACAATAAGACGCCTATAGAAACCATACCACCATTATAGGTACAACGAAGCAGTCACAAAAATATGATTTTTTTCGTAAAATTGATCTGTTTCATGGTAAAAATGGCTGTGATTGCGAAGATAAATAATATTCCAATTGCCATGTATTAAAATATTCATGAATTTACCTTCCTTAACACTTTAAATCCATTAAAACATATTTGTCCCACTAAAAATTGTACCACTATTTTTACATTTACCCTACATATGATTAGTGCTATAATTTTCTGCGTCTTTACCGTCATTTGGGAAACTTTAAGACCTGCGACTGCATAATTTCTTGTTTTGTTTTGTTTTCCCACCCAGCATAAAAAAAAACCCACTTAAACAAACAGTACCAACCAAACCGAACCCAACCAAACTGACCAGCTGGAATCCCGAATCACGAAACGACCAAAAGACATTAAATACAGACGATACCGAGGAGCGCATGTGTTTCGGTCGTCCGCAGCCACTCACCCTCAGAGAAGTGGAAAATCCGTAACTACCCACCACCGTAACTAATTTATAATCGCCTCCCTCCCTATCTCTATGTGCTTCTGCTTCCAACAAGTTCAGGTTTCACTTTACCCTAAAACTCTCGTCCTTACCCCTAAAAAAAGGATCACGCCCGTCACGGTGGGGTCCCTAATCACATCCGTGTGTAGAGTACGGAAACTGCAGGTACGCTTGTGTTGCTTTTTTTTGGGACCGGCCATTGCATAACATTCTGCATGCGCTCAACATAACGAGAGAGAAAGAGAGCGAGCAGAAACAAACTACACGCGCACAAGCAAAAACAAACACCGTCAAAACACAGCAGCATGCAGAGGAAGCTGAAGCCCGGCCGGAAACAACATTAAATCCAGATGATAACATCTTAGCACATCATAATATTTGCACAAAACGTTGATACCCCCCTTTCCGCCTGGCTCTCGGCACTCGGAGTCGAGCAGTAGGGGGGGTTTGTCTTTCGTGTCTGCGGTGAGGTTTTTCCGTTGTTTTCATCCTCCGCCTTTTGTTCATCCTTTACCTCCTCCCGCAAACTCAGGGTGAAAATGCAGAGAAGGTGTGGCGCGCAGTTTTCATCATAAATTCTACAACGTGGGCCAACCATGCAGCTCACGGGTTTCTGGGGTGGGCGAAGCAAAAACCCTTTTTTCGTTGCGATGCTCTGGTACACAGATCAAAGAATGTATGGGGAAATGAGATAGAGAGTGAAACAGAGAGAGAGAGAGACAGACAGACAAACAATGTATGTGTGCGAGTTTCTGGGAGTAAAAACAGGCAAAAGTGCGTATATGCGCATATTACAGGACCATCAATTTTCCAGCGATGCTATCCGGGTAAGAGTAACCACACGGCAAAACTCCCCCTTGTCTCCACACTGTGATGCTGATGCCTTTCCCTTGAGTTTGACGCACTTTCTTCAACCCCTTCGAAGGGTTGTCGGGAAAAAGAGGGACGAAGAGGGGTAATGTTCTTCATAATGTTTCTCTCGCTTCGCTCGCTAAAGGACTGCCGGATTCTGTTGACATTTCCGCCCTGTTCCCGCCTGAAAAATACCCCAAAAAGGTCCCCGGGAAAAATGGAAAGGGCATCCATGGACACGCCACGCAGTTTGCTAAATTACACGAACATCACCGCCTCCACCAACACCGCCACATGGAACACGGAATGGATCTTTTCGTTCCCCCCAGGACCTGTTTTTCGCGTTGAACGGGAGCGACACAGGAACGGGGGCGACCGTTTTTCATATTGATGGCTTTGCTGTTTTCTGGGCTCTAGTAAAGATAGAGAGGGGAAAACGGGTAGAGGAAAAGTATGTGGTGTGGAAACTTACTCTCGCGGGTTTGTTGCATTCGAGGCACGTTCGGCTATTGTCGTTGAGGTAAGCCTTTCGACTGTAATTTATAAAGTCAACAACGGTGCCCGCGTCCATCCAGCTAACATCACGTGCGGCCACCCGTGTGCGGTTTAGCACGCGGTGGATGGTGGCAAAAGGTGTGAGACCAGTGTGTATGCAAACGCTCACGTAGTCACAGGTAGCAGACCCCACCGACTTTTCCCGTCTGCTCAGCATCTTTCCCTGCAGGGTTGGATGGATGGATCTTTCGAACGCCGAAAGCTAAAGTTAAACATCAAAAACACACAACTTATATCCAAACCGGAGTTTATCAGTGGGTTTAGATGCGTGTGTGTGTGCGAGGGGTGAAACTGTACGCGATCTGCGGTGCCCGTAAAACTTTGCCATAGTGCCCCACCAGAACGTACCAAGCGCACGGCGGCACGGCGAACGGAACATTTTCCCAGTCCTTCTAAATACACTTATCGCCATCGGATATGTTTTTCCAGTTACTGGCGGGCGTATGCTAGAAAGTTGGAGGAAACGTATACCGTGTTTTCACCCATGAGCCAAGACAGCCAAGACAGAATATCGGTGGAAATGGATCGGTTTTTGCGTTGGGCGCCCACACACGCGTCGTTGGTGTCTCGACAGGGAAAAGTGTCAAAGGCGAAGGGGACAGAATATATTGTTCCCGACCCGAAATGAATTCATCGCATAGCGTTTAGTTTGGATGTTTTTAAGCTCACTTAGTTTTTCGTTTTTGTAAAGGAATGATGTGGCTTTTGTTTAGCAAGATCAGGTAAATAGTTTTTGAAACAAGTTTTGTAGATTAATTCATGAAGGATGGTACATAAATATACCTCAATAATGTGTGAAGTTTGGTTTTATCCAATTGATGGCACTAAATTAAACAACTATAAAAAAAATTAATATGCTAAGGAACTTATTAGCAAGGTACTACGTCCTTACTAAGGTTGTTCAGTGGTTGAGCTTTCCGTCATTTATATTTTAGTGTGTCTATACGTCTGATCATCAAAGGGTTTTTTAGATACCGATCTAATGAAATCAGTATCACAAGCAATATGCTATGCCAAGCTGGAACGTTTGGGTTTCTCACCTTTGTTATTGGTTTGGCTGAACTCTTTGTTGAAAATCTAAAATACTTTGTTAAGACAAAAGATGTCAACTCAAAAGCACTCTGCAACCCATCAGGAATCCCACATGGGAGCAATATAGGACCGTAGCTATTATGTATTAATGATATTTTGTTCATACTTCCAGGTAATAATTTTTTTATGGATGCTGACGCCATAAGGATTTTTTATGTAATTCGTATGATATCTGACTGCACTGAGCTCCAGAAGCCAATAGATGGGTTTTGTGAATGGTGTGAAACCAATTGGCTGTCTATCTTCGTGAACAAATGCACATCGATGTCCTTCAGTCGTTTGAAAAACCTCATGCATTATAACTATAAGTAATTAGTTGCTGACCTGGAACGATCATCCGTAATCTAGAAGTTACGCTTGACACTAAACTCGATATCCACGTGCATTACCAGACTATTATTAGTAAATCATTTTGTTCGCTAGGCTAGGCTTTGTTAATCGCCATTCAAAAGTTATGACGCATATTCATAGTCTTATGTGTACTTGTCACGCGGTGCTTGTTATAAGGTATTCAATCTATCAAACATAGCCGTATGGTTGCTAGGAGTGTATTTGTGGCGAAAATTCTATCGCATAACATTGACACGATCCAGATCCGTTCGCAAGATTAAGTATAAATACTTGAGATAGGATTCTTCGACAATATGAACACTTAAGTACCGATCGTAGTAGGCGACTTTATAGCTTTTTCGTATGAGTCTCACAGTTTTAACTTGTTATATTCATACTTTGATTATAATATTTTGATAGATACGTTTGAAATCGCCTTTTGGCTTTATATAACTCTCTTGACCCCGATCAACGTAATATCGTTAAGTAGTGCATAATGTTAGGACAATTGATTTAAGTTGCTTATGCTTGTACAAAGGTCATGCATATATTACACTAAATAAATATTGACTAAAGCATAATTTATGATTAATGCTTTTAGTGAATTTGGAATGAATTTGAATAATTTGGATTCATCGACGATTCGTTTGATCGCTTATATGAACATCAATCTAATAATCAGTAAAGTTTCTATATAATTTTAGAGTTTCCAAAGAAAGGACACCTATGCTTTTAAGGCTATAATATGGGTAAATTTACCAAGAATAATAATAAAATAGTTTGAAGCATGTAAGCTAACTAATAAAAACGCCGCTAGCTTTCTTTTAGGCCTGTTGGGCCTATGACATTATTGTAGCTAAGCCTCTGTCAGGACAGCTTGTGAAAGTCATTTTATATTTAGAGCTTGTACAAAGAAAATGAATCTGACTCGTACTTCAGCAATCGCCACAAAATTTCGAAGAGTAAGTAAGTCCTCCGCTTTATTGGTCAAATATTCATGCTCTCATCAAACTCGAAGAGTGGATTAAAAGACAAAATTAAATTTCATAATCAGTTTCTCGGCAACAGTGAGTCAAAATTCACACCAAAAATGTCTTTTTTAATGTGTGATGCAATTTTTATATCGTGTGTGTTATTCGTGTCATAAGGCCATCATAAGGTTATACGATGTAACAGATACTTCTAGCGATTGATGTTTGATTTAAAATATAATATTTTCTTCGCCCATCTTAATTGCTTATCAATTTTCAAAACAAGACAACAGCCTTTCTTGTACTCTCGTGCATTTAACAAGTTGAATTTTGTTTTTGTACTATTCCTTTTCCCCGTGTTTGAAATGCGAATGATAATCTTTAACCAGCGTAACCCCATCCTGGGTTAACCTTCTTTTTCCCCTTTTTTCTGTCTTTCCTTGCGTACTACCATTTCATTCACCTGCCACCGGCAAATTTGTCTGAAAATACTTCCGCCATGGTTCTGCGTTTTTGCGTTTTTTTTTTGTTTTTTTTTGTTGCTACATTTTCCATCACAAACTGACTGACATTCCATGCATCTCCCCAAGGTGGTAGGGCAAAAAGGAAATAAAAAAAACCACTGCTAAGCCCCCTCCACCCCTAACGTACGAGGTGAATGTAAAAAGGCGGAAAACTTTTGACTCCGTCTGTCATCTCAATCGGTGCAGGTGAAGTTTTCGCAAGAGACGTGGAACGTATAAGATGGTCGCCTCTCGAACCAAGAAGCGCTCGAGATTCCCCGAGTGGAATTTGTGATACAGAACATAGTACCCCTCGTTGCTCAGTATTCCAAGGCTAAAGTGCCAGGCACGCACCGTGTCACTGTGGCCACAAAGGGCCCCTGTTTCCCATACGCATCATCCCCCCAAGGTCGGTTTGTTTGTTTGCATGTGCACACGCCACCTCCCGAGGACGCCATATCACCGTCATCATCATCATCATCATCATCATCATCATCGTTGTCGTCATGGACGTCACTGTCGTGGCAGAGCGGTGGCAGTGCGCACGTATTTACCCTCGAGGGCGGTACTTTTTATGCCACTCAAACTATACTTATTGTGATGTCTTCCAGCTCGACAAACGGATAAAATGTAGTGCATGAAAGGGCGGACATTTCTGAGTCCGAGGGGGGTTTTCTTTATCCCGAGACATCCCCGCGGCCACTGCATTGGCAGGAACTAAAAACACCCCGGCCAAGACCTGTTGGTCGGTAGATGCATCGTTGTGGGGGGGGGGAGGGCCTTTTTTTGCACCCCGCCATCACCGTACACACGAAAAGGGAGTGAACGTGAACAAGCTGGCCTGGTGGGAAGTGGGAAGCAGCTGCAGCTGGATGGTGCAGAAGTGTACTTAAATATATTTCAACCGATTCGGAAGATTACCGCCGCAAAATAATGTCTATGCTAATGAGATGCACGACGCGACGTGAACGATATGCTGAGCATGTTCCCGGGCAGGAAGTTATCACACTTTTGTGGGAAGCCGAAGAGACTGGGGAGCGGGAACAGGAGACGGCTACGTGGGAGAAACTAAACCCGGGAAGACTGTAAATTTTGTTCTTAGTGCATCGCACGAAACAGGAACGTTTAAGAGCATGCTCACCAAATGCGGTCGTATGCTTGTTGAAGCTGCCTTAAAGCCACAGCATAAAATGACAGCTTAGTTTCGAGAAAAATAAATCGGGATTGAGCACAACACGACCATAAAATTTCACAATCAAGGGTTTAAAGATTTCAGGAATTAAATTTTCTGAGACTGAGCTTAAAGGGTGTTTGTTGGCATGTACAGGTGGCATAATCTTTTTGTATCTTGGTTACGTTCTTTTCTATGTGATCGTTCCTATAGTGTTAAATTTAATGATATGTTTTCGACTCCCTTTTCATGTAGTGCAGGCGTACCACAAGTTAGTGTTCTAAGTCCTTTGCTGTTCATAATTTTTATTAATGATGTCCGTACCACCCTCCCTCCTGAGTGTTTCCTCTGCTACGCAGACGACCTCAAAATCTTTCTCCCAGTTTCGTCTCCTAGAGATTGTATTTCCCTACAAAATATTCTTGATCGTTTTTCGTCTTGGTGTTCTAGTAATTCCCTCACATTATGTCCTGATAAGTGTAACGTCATTTCGTTTAGTCGTTCGCAGTCTCCAATCACTTACTCGTACGTCCTAAGTTCTGTACAAGTCAATCGTGTTTGTGTCGTAAAAGACATCGGTGTCTTGCTTGACAGAGGCCTCACCTTCAGCCACCACATTGACTCAGTTGTCAATCAGGCGCGGAAAACATTGGGTCTCCTAAAGAAAATTGCGTGCGATTTCTCCGACCCAATGTGCCTGAAGACTCTGTTCTGCTCTCTGGGCAGATCGATTTTGGAGTACTGCTCAGTAGTCTGGTCCCCTACAGCTCGAACCCACGTGGAACGTATCGAGCGGGTGCAGCGATCGTTCACCAGGTTTGCTATATGTAAAATCCTGGGTAGATTGTCCTCCCCCATACCTCCTTAGGAGGGCAGGTGTCGGCAGCTTGGCCTGGAACTATTGGAAAACCGCCGTTCCCATGCCCAGTCCACCTTTATTGCCGCATTACTCCTTGGAAATATTGATTCTCCTTCCCTTCTTTCTTCTATCCCTTTCTACGCCCCTAACCATGTTCTTCGAAACCGCCCTCCCCGCCGAACTGCAGTGGGCCGTAATGACCCCCTTCTTCGTGCAATTCGTCGATTTAACTGTGTATATTCTATGTTTGATTTCAACCTTCCCTTATCCTCTTTCCGATCCCGCATCAGAACCCTCCATAATCCCGTGCTGCCTTAATTTTTAATTTTTAAATTTTAGATTCTAATTTTCTAAAAAAAAAATTTTTCTCAAATTTTTGATAATTTGTGTTAATTTTTGTTAGGTTAGGAACATAGGTAATAAGTATTATTTAAGCATTTGTGTAACCAAAAGGTAGACAAATAAATATGAATATGAATATGAATATGTACGAAATACAGATAAGCGAAGAGACGTCTATTTCACGCATTGGAACAAACATTCGTGTGTGAGAAATTATATACACTCCAATGTATGGGAAACAAGTATAGCTTTAGTTTAATGTTCAGCTAAATTTATGGACCTTAAATGTTATTCATTTGATTTCCTAACAAAAATACTATGTCGCACGTTACACAAATTTCCAATTAACAAATTTCCAATTTAATTAATTAATTAAATATTCAATTATGTTACAAATAAATTGATCGGTAGTTTATCGAAGAGCTTTTGCGAGGTTAAATAAAAAAATGCTCGAGTAAGAAGAAAAGTTGTAAAACTATAAACATGAATATAAATAAATATAAACTGGAATCTATAAACCAATACTGGGGCCCTTTCCGTTTTAAGTTTGCAGGCTGAAATTTCAGCCTGTCAGCTGTTTGCACCAGTGCTACAAAATGTTATGAGTATCACGAGATTTTCATCAACGAAAACAATAAACATATCCGTAGTAGCTTGATGCTCATTGCTGATAGTCAATAAAAGTGCGTCATGACATACTGAACACGACATGTGAATTTTTGAGTCCAACGCGATACTCTGACTAACAAGCTTAGCTTAATGCCGACGCAAGCATAATCATGATTTTTTCTGGCTGTGAACAGTGCTGCCAAATGCCACTGTTACAGTCACCAACACTCAAGACTGAAACGAAGCTCAAATCAGCTCACGTACACAACTGAGATGATCAGTGACTATACTCAAACAGCTGAAGAATCAATCACACGCTTGGTGATATTTAGTTTAGCACCCAACTTTTGGTCATTCACTTGGTCACGACATTGTTGTCGGCGATAATCGCTACATTCTTGGGATATACTTGGTGCGTGGGCTCTAGCAACAAAATTAGCATGCTTTCTCCCTCTATCTGTTATGCTTATCTGTCGGGTTTAACAGAGCGAGAAAATATGCTCATTTTGTTTCTTGGAACCACTCGCACGCACCGCATATCTCCCGTGACCATCACGATGATCACCGACTGAACATGTCGCGACCAAGTGATTGACCAAGAGTTGGTTGCACACAATGTCACCAAGCATGCGATGGTCGCACCAACTGTTTGAGGCTCGCCTCTGATCATTACAGTAGAGATGGTCAGCTGAGATGTCAGTGATATTTTGCAAAATTGATCACAGCAAAAAAAAAAAGTCGTGATATAGTGACTGACCAAGCGATGGTCGCAAACATGTCATGAGCATGTATTAGTCACACCAATCGTTCTGAGTATCACCTCTGATTATTACAATTGAGTAGGTGACGCTGCCGGTCTCGTAGTAGCCGGTCTCGTAGTACAGTCGTCAACTCGTACGACTTAACAACATGCCCGTCATGGGTTCAATCCCCAAATAGATCGCGCCGCCATACGTAGGACTGACTATCCTGCTATGGGGGGGAATCAATTAGTCACTGAAAGCCAAGCCCACAAGAGGGTACAGGCAGGCCTTGACCGACATCGGTTGTTGAGCCAAAGAAGAAGAAGAAGGTGACGCTGATATGGATTTTGTTTAAGCCAGATTTTTTTATGACATTGATAGTGACATTTTGCAGCACTGGTTTGCATTGCATAGCAGTTTTCGAGCAGCTATCTAAATCGGTTTAATATACAGGTGGGCTTATCCCGAAGTGTATGTATTTAAAAGGGTGATTTTGTTGCTTCTGCCTCTGAATGAAGATTTAAAGAGTATTTTTTGTATTGGTCAAGCCTCCTGAAAGCATATTTGAACAAAAGGTTTCACCCGTCCAGTCAAAAAGTGATATTCAAATTTGGTCAAATTTGGTTATAAAAAACAAGACCACCTGGACTACATACACTTTGATTCTAGATTCCATCATCTGATCTCTTTAATGCACCTTGCGATAAATGTAAACACCCCCTTGTTTTGCCATTTTTTGACCAGGTACTCGAATCTAATTCTAGCTTTGATGCTAGAATAATCTAGACTGAAAATTGCAGGCTAGTTTTTTGTGTGGTTTTGCATGGAGTGTTTACATGATTTAAGCCTCCAACTATCAAACTTCACACTAAAAACTAAATAGAATCGTGAAGGGCCCCACTATCAGAAAGTTTATGAAAAATAATCTTCGATGTTGTTATGAAAAGAGATCATCCATGAATTATGAAAGGCCAAAACATGCAGATTCAACCCTCTCAGTCTAACAATTTGTACAATCTGTACAATCGTACAAAAAATTTAGGAGCAATCGATTAAAATCAACATAGGCGATAGAAAATGCATGTTTTTTTCCAACATCATAAAAAATCCGGATAACTGACGAAAGGAAGCTTGGAGAATCATAGATTTATTTTTGCAAGTAAGCTTCTTCTTATTCTTAAAATTCATGTTTTTTTTGTATATTTACATTACTGACAGTCTCTGATAGGGTCCACGAGTTACAGTAGTTTTGATTTTCAATGCTTAATCTATTATAGTTAATCCTGAGATCGTTCCGTTTTTGCGTGTGCGATTTGTATCAATTCAGTAATATTATGTTTTATTTCATCTAATTCTAACTCATACTTATGTTTGTGTTTATTCTAAAGATCAAATTAATCAAATATAGTTAGTTATAGTTGTAATCAATTAAATCACAAACTAACCTAAGCTGATACAGAAATATTTCTGATATTATCATTAGGTGAGTTCATGCGTGCATGCATTATTTCTCTATTCTTCTTTTTCTTCATTCGCAAAACAACCGTTGTCGGTCGTTGTTGGCTTTCAGTGATTTATTGTTACCATAGCAGGATAGTCAGTCCTACGTACGGCGGCACGGTCTATTTGGGGCTTGAACCCATGACGGGCATGTTGTTAAGTCGTACGAGTTGAGGACTGTACCACCTCAAATTTCTCTATAAGCTATCCTAATATCTTCGAGCAACTAAGCTTAAATAATTACTTTTCAAAAGAAGTACATGGAAAAAAAATATAATTTAGTTTTTTTTATACTGCCAGCAAAAAAAAATCCATTTTTTAATGCACACGTTATTACAAATATTCATCCTGAAAAGGATAAAAACAGGATTATTGGACTAATTTCTTTTTAAAAATCCAAATAAATCCCTACTCCGTCATGCATCTCATTTGCATGTGGTGCACACATTTCTTAAGATTATAATTAACACTAAACAAACAGCACGCGTCTTTACCGTTCCTTAAACCAGGAAGAATGAACGCTTCAACACTTCTCACAACGCAAGTCGTGCGCGGTTCCAGGAATTTGGAAACACCCGTTTTCAATTCAATTGCAGGCAACATTTTACAGCCACCCGGGCCACAGGCCCAGGCGCGTTGGGAAATTGGAAAACACACCATAATTGCATCCGTGGCGTGAACAACTTTTAATTAATTTATGAAACCCATGTTATCCTTGGCGATAACTTTCTTCTTCCCTCCCCCGATTTCGGCACGTTCACACGGCATTCACGGGCAAGCAGCAACACCATTCGCTCAATCCACCGGCTTCGCTTTTGTTTCGATTGCTATTAAAGCCTTTTAATAATAGAGCAGCATTAAACCGCCCATTCTGTATGTGTTTGTGTGTGTTTGTTTCGATAGGAGCTGTGGCAAAAGGCAGGAACGAAAAGCGCGCAACACCGAAATGTACCGAAAAGCATCGGTTATTTATCGCAGGCACACAAATCTACACGAAAAGAAGATTAATTATGCCCCGAACCTGGTTCGCTTCGTTCTTCATTCCCTTGTCTCGGTTCTCAGTCGCAATCAATGAAGTGCCACTACCCCAAACCCTCTCCCCGAGCTAGTTCGTTTCTTTCGCAGTCGCTAATGAATTCTTACGGTGAAGAGTTTTTCCGGAAGCGGCGCTTTTTTCCTTCTTTCGCGCTGGTTTGGAGATGGTGAGCATGCTACTCATCGAATTAAGTTCGTCTCGTCATTGGTTTTGCTTCATTACGATTCGACTGCAGGGGAGTGATAGAATGGAACGGAGGAAGATCCGGTTTACTACAGCGGATGGACAATTATTTCCGCACAGGAGGGATGGAGGGAATGAGGAAAATATTTGTATTACTTTCGTTAGCGCTTGGAGGATGATTATTGCTTCCCTCATCGGTAGGCAAACAGGCAGACAGGCTTAGGTGTTGAAAATCGCCTTACATCGCCTTACAATTAGCCGTCCTGACCCGCGTGGGAAGACAAACCGTTGGCACTTTCTTCCCTCTTTTCTTTAATTTTTCCTTAAAAACACAAAAAAGTTGAACCCCACAGTTTGATGATTTATGGAAAATTTAAATCCCATCCATCCAAAAAGCACAGGACGTATGTCTGACGCGAGGTGCTGCTGCTTACCCGAAATCGAATGACCGTTCTGCACTGAATTCCCTCGTCAGGCCAAGTTTCGTCACTTGGCCACCACCGTTGAAGCAGGTTAAATCATTCTTAATTAATTTCGCTCCTACAAAACGGGCCAATCATCCCCGAGGGCCCAGGGCTTACCGGGCACCCGCGGAAAACTTCGCCACCTGATGGGGCCGCCACGCTTTTGGGTGCCCGGGTGTTGTTGGGATTATCTGATTAAGCTGTAATCAAATCATTCACGTTTGCGCAAAATTTGTTGCCCTTTTCGCGGAAAATCAGCATCTGCCCCCGCCCAGCGCAAAACGGTGGCGGTGCGTGCTAACGGGTACGACGATTAAACTTTTCCACCCGCCCCACAAGCAACAAGGGATGAGCTGCGGGTTTAATAAGATGAAGCAAGTGATTCGATCGATCGATGCGAGGGTTGAAAGGGAGGGGTCGGCTCTGGTGAGTGTTTTAAATAAATTACGACATCCGATCGTTTGTGTTAATTTGTTCAAACTTTGTGCTGACGCAAAGCGGGAACGGTGCAAAGCCTCTTTGCTCTGTTGGGGTGGGTTTTAGGGCGCATTAAAGGATGGTACGGGGGGAACGAGCCACGACCAGGCGCAGGTTCAATCATCAATTCGAATTAGCGTTTGATCGACTGCGAGATACATTGTGCGAGGACAAGCTAGATGTGGATGGTGGCTGCTGCGGGAAATAAAAATTAGCATTCAAGATTAAGCGGTGTGGAAGGATAGAGAAATGCTGTTTGTTTCAAATGCTTCATTAAAGAATCTCTTGAGCAGGCACTACAAACGGCTCGATTGATAGTACGTGATCTGTCTGTTCTAGTATAGTTTGCTGTTCCCTGTGCTATTCACTGGCTATTCCATTGAGTCGATCACGTCTAGTAGATTTTCATCAAATTGTGACAACCACTTGGACATAAAACAAAGTAAAATAAACAAACAAATGATTACAAAGGAAACTCTCTCTCTAAAATCCAACCAGCATGTATAAAAATCACCCTTTTAAATAAAATGTATTTAAAATAGCCTGATTATCAGTATTGCCATTTAATTAGAGACACGATTGTTCCCAATCGTCTTTGAATTTTTCAATAGAAATTGTTAAATTTGCGTTTAGCGTAAACGCTACCTATAGTGGTGGTAGGGTAAACGTACCTATGGTGGTGCTGGTACCAATAGTGGTGGTATTGCACTAAAAAAGGTATCAATAGGTGAAAGGTATCAACATTTTTTTCCAAAATTCCTAGGATTTCATAACAATACTCATATTTTTGTTAAAGATCTAAATGACCACATAACAACGCAATTATTAGTTTTTTAACATAATTTTTGTCAAATGATATTTTTTAATTCAAATTCATTGCCTTTTGACCATATTTTCGTATTTTTAAGTGTTTTTTACGATACTGTCATTATACGTACACCAAACAGTCATGTTCCTATAGTGGTCTTAGTTCTAAAATCAATAAAAACAGCTAATTTTAGATTTTTTTCAACAACAATTTCCACGTGTCGTATTGTTTTCATTAAAATAAGCAACAGAAATGAGTTTTCTGTAAGTAATTTACCAAAGAAAGGCCAAAATTCGCTAGTCTGGCTGAGTGCAAAATCGACTTCAAATCAAGCAAACTTTTTTGGGTATGGGTTGACGATAGGTGTTATTCAGTACTTTAGTCAATAGTTACGCTAGAAATCAATCTAATGGCAGTAATCCTTGCTATTCATACAAAAACAGCTTCAAAACTAAGTTACATTGATATTATACACTGTTTTGGAGGCATCTTTGTTTACCATCACTATAGGAACATAATACGACGACTATAGAAACCATAACACCATTATAGGTACAACGAAGCAGTCACAAAAATATGTATTTTTTCTTAAATTTGACGTGTTTTATGGTAAAAATGATTGGGATTGCGAAGATAAAACATATTCCAATTGCTATGTGTTAAAATATTCAGAAATTGTCCTTCCTGACACTTTAAATCCATTAAAACACATCTGTACCTCTACAAATTGCACCACTATTGTTACATTTACTCTACATATCTTTCCTTTTCCTTGAATAATGTTATTTGAATTTATTAACATTAAAATAATTTTTTTTTAAGATTAACATCCCTAATACATTGGCGTAATTTCAATATCCGAATGATAAAGTTGGCATGACGTTACGAAATTAATGCAGATAGAAAATCTCATTTTAGTGATCTTTACCTATCAACAAGATGTTCGTTTCATTTGAAGGTTTATCTATATTTCACTATCTAATATCAAACTTGGCAAATCAAATGTGAAATTGTTAAATCTTGAGATAAGAACTGTCAAATTTGGAATGCCGTGTGTTTCCAATTCGATGTATAAGGAAAAGCTCATAGTTACTCAATACATTGATGGTACACTCAAATTTTGTACATGCATTTGCCAGGTTTTGATGCTAGATATTCAAATTTCATATCATTGCATCGATAATTTTGATTTTTGACGAAAAAGGTCATCATAATTTTTCTGGAATATTTTAGATAAATTGCTCAAAAACACCATAATTCGTAGTCAAACAATTGATACATCTAAGACAAAATGGACAAAACTAACACAGTTTGGCGCGTGGCCACCGAGGTGGTAAAATGTTGAAAAAAATTTCAACTTTGTCAAATTTGCTTGTTAACTGCAAAAATGAGCTTTTCTCACGGCCGCATCAAAAATATACACAAGAACGACAAAAAGCTCAAGCATCTGAACATCATCGATATTTTGTTTAAGAAGTACTAAATAGGTACAAAATTCAAATAGAAACATGCATTTTAGCATTATTACCATCGCAATGGGTCACAACTCCGCCAAATAGCTGTTTGTTTACGCTGCTTCGCGAACGTCAAATTTTGTCGCATTTTGTCAACTTTTGTCCACTTTATTTCCTGGCTGCTCCAGGTTACGCCGTTCCTTGTGCATAAAAAAAAACTTTTTGTTAGCAGTAGTATATATCGATTTTGGTCGACCTTAGTATAAATATGAAATATGATCAGTGTTTTCGGGTTCGATGTTATTTATCTCTATTCCAGATATAACTTAAAATCCTTGCATGATTTACTTCACACAAATTACTGTACCGTGCAAACGCAAGAAGTCATACTGGGTGCTCAAAAGCAAAGTAATTTGCCTTTGCCAAACAAGCCACCTTTGATTACAGCAAAACTACTACCATGATCGTCTCAAGTGAAATCAAGCACCAAAAACACAAAAACGTAAATAAAAAAAACACGACGCCTCTCCATCTCTTTGCAACCGTTTGATGAAGTAACAACGTTACAGCGCGACAGCGGTAGAAAAACAGCGAACGCAATGGACGCGAGCTGCAAAACAGTGCCGTTGCAAATGCGAACGCAAATTGCAAATGCGTCCAAATCATAGCCACCGGCAAGCACACGGTGCAATTGCACCGTAACTGAAGCCGAGCCGGAACGGATGCACCCAACCCGGACGCTGAGGGGGACAAATTTGACGACGCATCCTCGGGACAGAACGACCGACCGACCGACCGACCGGTGTGCGGTGGTCCGTCTGCTTTTCCATCCGCTGCTTACGATCGGTAAATTGATTTATACCGGCGCTTGTGTTTCCATCGTTAGAGATGACGTCCTGCGTCGTCGGGAAAGTTTTTGCTTCCTTCCTTTCCGTTGTTCCCAAGAGTCGGGTTTACGCTCCTCCTTTTTTCCCAACGGGCCAGACAGAGTGGTTTTTCTTCGTAGGGCATTTCTTCCTCGCCCTTCACCCAGAAACGTCCCCTTTCCGGTGTTCTTTTCTGTGGCTCATACACCAGACTCGTCGCTGCAGTTTTCGTGCATGAATTAAATTGAAAGGAAAGAGCAACTTTATTAGATTATCTTCATAAAATGGTACTTTCTTCGACAGACTGCTGACTTGCGATGTTGCGTTGCGGGTATTGCTGGGAACGGTGGGCCAGGCAAACGTTGAGGTATCGTGCCAACACCAGCAAACAGCAACAAACACGCTTCCGCCTGGGTAGGAGAGAAGCGTCGCCTGTAAGCACGCTCGGGCCCGAGCGACGGTGAGAGCGTGTAAGCCCCCGGGGCATAACGCGGTGCAGTGCGCGTGCTTCGTGCTTTGCATCCTTCTGCTTTTGCGTTGCCGATCATACCCGCTGCTCTGCGAAAAGGACGACGGTCAATGCAAGTGCTGCCCTCGCCAGCCTCCATGCACCGTTCGTCTGTATGGTTCCGGCACCCGTGCAACACGCGGAAGTATCTATCACAATTGAAGCCGGTGATTTCATTATCGTGCAAGAGAAAAGGATCGAAATTGAATTTGCTGAAATTTTGATGTACACAGATGATGCAAACGTGGTGGTGCAAACGCTCCCGAATACGGCCTGTTGGGGTGAGAGAGCGAAACGATCCAGTGACATACTATTTCATGTCATTGTTGGGAGATTTCGCTTCAAAAAGTTCATGGACAATTGTTAATAAAATCAATTTGCTTCTTTGTCTGGCTAGTGTTTGGATCAGAGATTGACAGATAATCGTTATTATCATCTAATTTAGAAACATCTTATCCAGCTTAACATGCCTTTTGTATCTCATCACAGCCAGTGCCATTCCACTTCTATCGAACGTCATGCAGCCTCTGAGGCACAGGGAAACTGTTTGCCAAATACTTTCAGAACACGGTGCACGCCCAGACAGTTCCAATCACCATGCGAAAGACCTCGAGTCTACTTTGCGAAGCTGTCGCGCGGAACAAATCGGATCACGACGAGATACTCTCAGTAATGGTCGACCATCGTGGACTTTCTATCCTTTTCAGCTTGCCTCACGCCGTGGTGTTCTGTCCTTTCTTTCCACGATGCGCTTAAATCACTCCACCCAAGGTCCGTGGTTGATGTTGGACCTGCTCGAGAATGACGTTGCGGGTAGTCATCGGTTCCACTCTTCACGTCAGCTCAGGCAGACGGAAATGCAGTGGCCAAGCGGTTGGCTGTGTGGTTCATAATGGTGGCATCTGAGCGTACAAGGTACCACCAGGCGTCCTCTAGCTACATCATCGCGCAAAACCGGCTACACAAGTCGCCGTGTTTCTCACGCGCTCACGGCAAACGTGAAGCGCATTGCCGGGACCGGGATGTATCTCGTTTGCACTTCCATCGCATTGCTGCTAGCCGGGTTGGCGAAAATTAAACGAACTGTACCACACCGGTACACTCTGGCAGCTCCGGAGTGCAATGTCAGCAATGTGTCGGCTTTACAAAAGCATCCTGCTCGTGTCTAGGCGCCGCCGTGTGTCTATCACCGGCGTCGTGTCCAAGGAACGCTCATTGCCAATCTTCTTTGCTTCTTGCCATCCGTCATATTAGCTTTGGCTGTGGTGGCAGAATCTGTGCTGTACACAATTTATGTATATTCAATTCAACCGCACAGGAAATTATGCTGCTAAGAACAATCGTTCCCAACCCCTCCCCAACCGTGCCCAACAATAAAAAGACAAAGGCGCCGGGAAAAGTGCACGCTGGACGGACCAACATGCACCGACCTTGCATTCCGGCCGGCTGGTGCTACGGGGTTGATTAAATTAAATGAAACTGGCGAGAATAAATTAAAGCAGTTTTGCCGGGGAGCATTCGCAGCTCCCCGTCGAGCGTACGGCAGTGCTGGTGCTTTTGATATGCCGTTAGTAACATTGTTGCATTTTCCATTCACTCAAGGTGGCGTTCCTGTCATAACTATGGAGCTGCTAGAGCTGCATTGGTGATTCAACATTTTAAAATCCTGAGAGTGTTAATATAAAACAAGACCTTTAAAAGAAGTAAAAATAACTAAATGTATGCAATTGTTATGACAAAAATCGCATTATACACTTGTAAATCAGGTTTCAGCAACCAGCTATCAATTTTGTCATAATAAAATGCTCAAAAATGGTATATCATGTTCATTTCAATCACTATCCTTATTTTCAAAACACTGTTCTCTATTTTATTACACTTTAAAAGAAATAATCAATCCCTAGAGTAGTAACAGCCCCTAAATGTATGCAATAGTCGAAATAAATGACATTTTATAAATAATTAATGCGTATGACTGCAAGCAGATATCAGTTTTGTCATAATAAAATGCTTAAATATATAACAGTAGTTGCATTAACGTTAAGAGAGAGTACCAACTCTGCCAACCAACGGTGCTCTAGGGCCGTTGTGTCTTTGGCACATCAACCGTTATCGGTCGGCATTTTGTTAAGTCGTACGTGTTGACGACTATACCACGAGACCGGCCCCAATACAGTTTTTTTTTCTATGAATTAAAAAACAATAGATTAGCTTTTCAATAGACTTGAGACATTTGGAATTGCCAAAGATAGCTAATGAACTCTTGCCTGCTTCTCTATGTCTAATCTGTTAAAGATAATTTAACTCATTACAAAAACTTTAAAAAAGATCATTACACTTATAAATATAATAATAGATATTGATTGGTCCGCTTTAATTTACATCACTACGCTGTATCAAGTAAACACAACCCTCCCTTTTCATTTGGTTACATGATTTATTAAGCAATTATTCAAGCCTCATTTAAACAAAAATGATTTGTTCACGATTGAATACATCTATTGCACTCTCTATCTTAATCTCGATTAGGTCAGCATTCTCGCCCTCGACCAATCGAGTTAATGATCAATTGAGCACAAGTAAGGAATTGATGAACCATAAGTTATGCTTTTCTTTTAGTTCATACCACCCTTCTGGATCCCATTATGGAGTGCACTTTTGCAATGCAAAAAATAATGCCCCTCTCAATGCAATCGAAACCGCAGTTCGCATTCCAATCAGGCGATGGGAGAAAAAAGAATAGTTTAACTTCTCGCCGGATAGCTCAACGGATCCAGTGCGCGAATATTCAATGATACCACGATGTTCCGTATAGTTCGATTCGGATGGCAAAAGTTGCGTCGAAAAGTGTGCGATATTTTCCCGTCAACCTCCACATACCACGCATTACGCTGCTTTTATTTCCCCCGGAAGTTATGCGCCACGGGGTTGCGGCTCTAGCATTGCAGATCATCGGGACGGGATAGGGCCGAAATCGTCCCACACTTGATAAGATGTCGTGAAATAAAAATAAAAAGGCATCCGGACCCCAGTATCGATCATGCGGCAGAGCGGAATAAATCTTACCCAGCAGCCGAGCAGCTTCTTCCTGCTGTTTTTTAGGGGGATCTATATTTTATTTTTATTTCTCGACGTTCTGAAGAAGCAGACGATGCTGCTGCTGCTGCTGCTTAGGCACACTACATACATATACGGCGCACCACTCAGTCCCGAGAGCTTTTGCCGGTGCCATTCCCGTGGACGTGCATCGGTGTGTCCCTAAGGGATAGAGAGCTTCTTTCCTTTGCCCCGCATACACACACACACAAGCACACACTACCGGAATTTGGTTTCATCGTTACCGTTCAGTTTGTTCGTTATTTTGCGGTGCTTTTCTCCTCGTTCGCTCCCTTTTTCTATGGCCCGTGCGGGTGAAAAGTGAATATTTATCAATTTAGCTACAGCAAAAGCCAATCCCGATGACGGACCACGGCAACTGCGGTGGAAGGAGGCGAGGCAAACAACACCGAAAAAGCTTAACGATGAAGTATCATTCGGCACCCGCCCGCAGCCTGACATTCATGAGAGACGAAATTGAAATTTATGATTTTTGATACACTTCATGCGGAGAATGTAAATTATGCTGGCGGCAGCCAGAGTGGCAGCGCTTTGGAGGCGCTTTTGCGGAGCCCAGCGCAATTGAGCAGCTCGAGATGAGCAACAACAACAAAAAAGCAAGATAAATAATAAAACCGCTTGCTTAGCACACTCAAACTCTGCTTCCTTTTTGCCGTGGTAAGCTTTGCGGCGGGAAGCGGAAAAGAATTAGACCTCCAAAACGAAGGGCTCGGGTGAGTGAGCGCTGTTCGCGTATCGATCATGCGTCGTTAGTGGATTTCCTCGCTGTCGCTTGCGGCCTCCTGGGGCGGGAATAGAACACATCACGCCATCACAAAAGCCCACCACGATCGAGCAAGAAAAAAAAGAAGCACGACGAATCCCAAAACATCCACTCACCAGTGCGCTAACAGGCAACCAGGAAAGCACTCACACTGAAGTTTGTGCTACCGCCACCGGGCTGTCAACTCGGGCCGGTCGCGGAGTGGTTCGCGGAACAAAAAAGGCCCCTCCGAGCACGAAATGGATCTGACGTACATGTCGTACGTAATGCGATCAGACAAATGACGAGTGACGTGACAAAGCGACATCTCACCGGGGTCGACATGCACATCCACACACACACACGGCAAAGCCAGCCAGTCGTCGTTTCCATCTTGTACGGTTCCCGTGGGGCTCGACCTTCACGTGGATCGATGTTTTGCGCCCAGTTTCCGAAACTTTTGCCCGAAAGTGTTGCCAGAGTGGCGGGTTCGTGATAATAGTTGGTTTTTTTTTCGCGTGCTCTTGGTTTTCGTTTTCTTGTATATCTTGGAGCTGGCCAAAAAGTCGACACTATTCATTAGCGTCCGTTTTCCCCCGTTGGCAATGTGCTGCTCGTCGCGTTGTACGTGATGTCAATTTAAGAACGGGCAGGGAATTTAAGACACGGAACAGCATTCGTTCGTACACACTTTCTCTTTTGACACATGAGCTTTCGTTGCTTTCGAAGTGCGACGAGGGAGGTTTTGGGTGGGGATGGAGTGTTTATTGATTTCTATGAAATTTACATTAAGATTGGTTGTTCTTTTCTTATCATGACATGGATGAACTTTGTGAAAAACAGTGCTTTATGTGGAATGACTCAAAGTATGCACACAAACTGTGGAAAGATTATGTTGATTAATATCTCAAGTCAATCTTAGTTCCTTATACCAACTAAACCATGAGCGATTGACGTCGAGGAGGTTTTATACAGCATGAAGATGATTATATAAAGAGTCATTGGATCTACTGTGGTCAAAATATGAAAAAAGCTACCTAATTCTTGAAGACATGTTCAGGAAATGATTAATAATGGTACACTGCACCTTCCTTAGATCATATTTTAAGAGCTTATTACGTTGAACTGAAGTCTTTGAAGTCTAAATATATTAGTTATATTAAGTTCTATAGCTACCGATTTTTGGAATAAGTGACTTTTATGCATCGTTTGTTGAATATGTATAATTATTTATGAACAAATTCAACCAAATGAAAAACCAAAAAAGACCAATAAAATAAACCAACCAAAAAAAACCAAAAAACCAACCAAAAAAGAAAACAAATTCAACCCAATGTTTGCCTTCAATTTGCCAAAAAATCAAAAATTAAACAAATGAAGATAAACATTTTTATGCAGTCAGCAATCAATAATTAGGAAAGGATCCACAAATATTATCGATGAAAAAATTTATCTACCAGTGGTTTTCAAATCAATTTCCCGGGAGGCAGCGGTGGATCTAACGGTGGGCGGACTAGGTGATCGCCAGAGGCCACATCCATTTGGGAAGCGAAGATACAATAGATTCGGAAAGGTATTGGAAATGAAAAAAGTCGCTGATTTCACAACATGTTGCTAAACATAATTGTTAATAGCGGTGCGGTTTTCAAACCCAATGCATGATGATTCCCCTTCTCGAGTGACAAATATACACTAGGATTCCTTGTGTTCCACACCGTTTTATCCTTGTTCTTTTACATCATTCCCAAAGTAATCCACTTCAAATACCATGCATATTACATTCCATGTAGAAAAATGGCTCAAAGGTAGGTACACATCTATAACAAAACCTCAGCGTTTTTGTACAATGAGCACGAGTACAAGATTGCACGATTGCTGCCATGTCATCAAGACCATGCTGCACATTCAATAAACATTTGTTGTGAAGGTTGTTTTTTTACTTCATCATGAATCCAACCCTTTTCATGTGTACGTGAAAATATGTATTGTATGCGCCACAAACATGTCGTCCCGTTGACGGCTGTACCACTGTAATGGGCGGAAGTAAGCACGACGACAGTGGGTTTGCGCCAGAAAGGGCTACAATGGAAGCGGCACAGATAAGCCGCTAGAAGGTAGACAAATATCTTCAAGTGGCTGGATAAAACCAAGATCCGCAATCATCATTTCAAACGGTTGGCCTCTGACCCATCATCATCCACCCGAACGCGCTCCCCCCCCATCACAGTATGGTGCAATATTGTTTATCTCGCAGGGATCCGACCTACCCATCCGACACGGCCCGTCGAACGTGGCTGGGAAGCAGGACAGCTTAAACAACGCTCCGGAAGAGCGTTATAAAAAGGCAGAGGGCGGAGGCCACCGGATGCGCAAGCACACCTCCCCGATCACGGCTCTTCATTATTCATACACGTTCCTCGGCACGGTGTTGGATGGAAGATGGATCGCATACAAAACACATCGCCGGCTATCCAATCCTAGACACTATCGGGCGTTATCTACCATGCAACATCCTGTATGGCAGTTTATGAAACGGCAACTGCCTACCGCTACAGCGTAAGACCGCATCTCCGCAGTGCGGGGGTTCGCACGATATGGAAGGGTCGCTGTCGGAATAGACGTCAGCTGACAAAATAATCACGCTTCATCCAGTGGGTGGAGAGCATCACGGACCGGCTTCGGGATAAGGTTGCTCTCCCTTCGGTACAAGAAGTGATGACATAATATTTACATTATCTTTATGAAGTCGGGCCAACCCACTCACACGAAACGCCATGCCGTGTATGTGGGGTTCTGTCAAGTGTTTTCCCCCAAACACACACTGCTCAAACTGTCCTGCCGCCTGGACACGGAAACGATTTGCTCGCCTCAGTCTTGCCTCAGTTTCGGTGCCTTAAGCGATCGTTCGATATGATTTTCACCTCCTCTACAATATGAGTTTCGTTTTTTTTTAGTAGATTGTAGTGGGGTAAATTGAGCGAGATGAGCCACAAGAAAAAGGAAGCAAAAAACAGCGACAGTAAAGAGTTACTAGCCATGAAAGACTGTCTTGACTGCAAAGGAGGCAGCCGAAAAAAATACAAAATAGACACAAGACATGAAACCTATATGCCCCAATGAAGGCTGATGTTGGTCGGCGCTAAACCGAAATTCAGTATTGATTAGGTTTTGTGATCACTTTGTCAAAGTCCATCCCAGCTCGTTTGTTGGGTGTTCTCGGTTGGTGGGTTGGGGATGGGTTTCGGGGGAAAAGCTACACGACCACACTACAAAGTCAATCGCCGATGGGGTGATGGGGTAAAGAAAACCGTTGGAGTAGATGCTGCAGCGGAGTGGATTCGGTAATGATATTTATCTTGGCCAGAGCACGATTCCATTTGTTTGACTACGTCGTCTAGTGCGCTGGGCAGTGTACCATGCGTTTGGTTTGGGCTTCCCCTTTGGGTGAGCTCCTTAGAGAGCTAGAGAGGGCAACGTTCGAGAGCTGTCGTGGCAAATGTCGTCCGGTGCAGGGAATGCCAACCAGGATGAATCTGCCGAAGGGTTAAAAGGGAATGTTTAATTAGAAGGTTAGTTTAAATTTTATAAGTAAGGTATCGTACACATGCTTATTGTGGTAATGTTTTGATAGAACATACCTATGTGACTGTGGAAATGTTTGCTTTTCCATCATTTGTTTGGTTTTGTTGAATTCTATTGGATTTGCACCGACTAGTTCTGCGTGGTGCATAATGGTCAATTGATGTTGAGTTTTAACGACCTTCTTAGGGAGACGACGTCTACTGGTGTGACAAAGTGCTCGTTCTGAAACAAAGTAAGCCTGGAGTTCAAGCCCTAGTCACAGCAATTTTCAAGAAACAAGGTTTTATTTTTCAGTTTATAATTTACAAAGGAAACATTTATAAAATGAACGGATTTCATTCAAAAACCACATCAGATCAGATCAGAATTTATTTATTTATTTACATCAACAAAATTTAACATCATCAATGTTGAATTAACATCAACAAAAATGATTTCCTTATTCAAAGAGCCCCATTTTCTAACGTTACAGCTTTAATACTCCTGTTGTTATGCACCACCGTCGGATATTGCTTGCCTTGCTGGCACTAATATCTTCTCCACTGTTGTTCAACCCTGCCGAAGCGAAATATTCTAAGCTAACCAACTTGCAAACACTTTCCACTGCCCTTACTCACCCTCATTACGCTCTCTCCCTTTCCTCAACCCAAAACTGGTGCGCGCGCTGTGCCCTATGTCTTACAGTTGACACACAGCATCACATCGATACAATTACTTTTGCCACCGGTGCTGCACTGGAACCGACCGGAAACCCATTCCCAAACACAACAAACTTTCATCCTTCCTTAGGACCACCACAACCACCACCATCACCTCCGACGCTTTTGTCATTGATGGCGCCAGTCAACCCTTTCTCCCGTTCTTGGGTTGACGGTGGCGGTGAGGAGAGATAAACATTTTCCTTCCCTCGCATGCTTTCAATTGTGAACCGTAAGCGACTAACCAGCCAAAGGGATATCAAAATTCGCTCAGTCGACAGTCGGCGCTGCTTCGATTCGACTCTCCTCCGCCCACGGGCCACGGGAGGAAACATATTACAGCGCCCGGTGTACGGTTTTGTAGACGACGCCAGCACAGTCGTGCCAGCACCTTTTACACTTTCACTCTACCGATAGACACACACAAACACATTCTTACTCACGCCCAAAGACATGAGCTCCCATTGGGAGCGGACGCCCTGTTTAGTTTCTGCGTTTCTTCTTCAACGAAAAGGGGATTGAGCGTGAAGCGTCCGTCGGTGCTTGTGATTGCCTTTGCCCAACTGATTTGCTGAGATTCTCATCCGGCTGTACACGGTCACACGCAAAGGGGTTCATATGGCAAAGTGTTTATGCTTTCCGGACGTACGTATGGTACCGTACGGTATCCGTCGGTTTAAGCCGGACCAAGGACCTGGGTCTGTGTCTGCCTGCTCACTGATGATATCTTTCCCTTCGCTTCTCGTAACAGCGGCCTTGGTAACTGGTAAAGGTTTGATAGTTTAGTTATCCCTGTACCCTGTACTGTTTCCTGCACATACTCACCATCACCCCATTGAATGCTCCAAATTTGTTTGAACTGCAAGTAGCCCGGCGGGGTTCCGGTGTGTCCATTCGATCCAAAAACAGAATGCAATCCACACCCTTTCGGAGTTAGTTGTGTGTTTGTACGTGTGGGGAGAAGTAATTCTTCTAGTCATTTGCTGCACTGTAATCTCTCATTCTCTCTCTCTCTCTCTCTCTCTCGTGTTTTCTGTAGTCGTCACCGTCGCAATCACGCCGGCTGCGGTGCGGCTGATCGAACGCTTTTTAAAGTGCATTGCAAACATTCCGCTGGCAGCAGCTGTTAGAGTAGAATGTGGTAAACCCCAACAACAACAACAGCAGCAGCAGCAACAGCAAACAGCCAAAACAGACCAAATCGTTTCACCCGAAAAACCTCACCTCATCGATCCATCGCCGGTGTGGTGGTGCTATTTGTTTTGAGGAATGGTATGCTATCTAAATCCTAACTGTAACTAGGAGCTGAATGGTTTTGTGTTCTGTCTGGTTTCTAATACGGTTCGATCGATTATTGCGTTCGATCAGGCGAACGATATGTGCATCATTCTCCGGGGCTATAGTTACTCCTTTCACTTAGTGTGCGTCGGTGCTTGAATATGTTTTAATCGAATGGGTAATAGAAGCGAGCGAGCGCAATTGTGAGGATTTGAAATAAATTTTCGGGAAGACCTCGAATAGGGAACGTTTGCTGCCTTTTTGTTTGATGCGCTCATGTAGGTCATTTTTAAGCGCATTGTAAACTGGAGGAAGATAGAAGAAATGGAAAATACAGGGTTTTACAAGTCAGAATCTAATGTCAACAAATCAATTTCAGAAGCTCAAGATGCAGTTTAGCTGTCAAAAGTTGATGTATCACCGCACCGATGCTATTTTCAAAAGCGCAATATGATTTTTAAATCGCTCAAGTTGTTTTTAGAGGCCCTTTGCATCGTTTTGCAAATTCAATCACGTTTTTTGAGATTATTTGTATACAATTCAATTATTTAGAGCGTTTCTAGCGTTATATTTATGAAATATTACATATTTAATATAAAATAATAATATTTTCTGTGCAAAAAAACTACGAGCACTTGCGTATGTAAACATGTACAATGTTGATGTAGCTTTTTGCACAGAAATTCGCCGTTTTTACCACAAATACGTAATATTTCATAAATATACTGCTTAAACGCATAAAAGCATTGATCTCAATCATCTAATCTCAAAATGCGAGTATGAATTTGCAAAACGATGCGAAAGGCCTCTAAAAAAACAACTTGAGCGATTTAAAAATCACACTGCGCTTGTGAAACATAGCATCGGTCAAACAACAGCGGTCAAACAACAGCTTTTGACAGCTAAACTGAATCAGCTTCTGAAATTGTTTTGCTGACATTCGATTCTGACTTGTAAAACCCTGTAATGATTTCTATTTTCATTTGATGATGAGTGTCTATAAATCAATCTTGTCAAATCACAATTCTATCCTACTGATTGTTCATCCAGGGCCGCTGTGTTTATTTTGATGGGTACAATCGGAAGGATTTTTACGTTTCACTATCACTATCGTTTGTTGTAGGACATTTACTCTAGATGCTGACATTCTGATTCTGAATAACGTCTCTGGCTGAAAACAATCCTTGTAACATGAAGTAAAATATAAGAACTGTATTTGATGAAGTTGCCAGTGTGTGTGCAATTGGCCATTCATATCAGAGTCCCTTGTATTGGTATTTATACCTCTCTTGGACCCTTCTATTGCTTTAGAAACTACTGTAATCCGGTAGAAGGTCTACATAACGCGTTTCAAGGAACTCCACACACGCATTTCAATTCAGGAACTAATGCTATACCTTTATAGTGTGATTTCAACTGATAATTTTGTAATTTGTAATAATCTCTTTGCTGATATTTCTATATATTTTGTGATATCAATCAAAAAACATTTGTGTTTTCTCGTGTGTGTTTTATATTTGTAAAGCTTCTCAAGTTCAAATGAAGTAGCATTAAATTTTTAAATAGTCCATTCAAATCTTGAAAATTTAATCACAATCATATACAATAACATCAAGTTCCATTACATTCCAATGTTTTACTCTGATAATTTAATATTTTATTTATATTGTTTAATACTTACGTATAAAGCATATTGAATTGCAAAACTATTTAAAATACTTGTTAATTAAAACCATTCTGTCAAATGAGCCTTTTAATCACAATTGATTATTTTAATCTTACAATTATTCTCTATTACTGTATGTTGATGACATCAATGATAATAAAATACTCCTTTATAAATGAATGTGATGCGATGTGAATGTGATAAACTACCAAAGAAACGAAATCGAAACGACGTTATTGAGCAAATGGAACTAAATTGTCTTTAACCCAAGCTGTTTATTCTCATCCCGCTTTTTGTTGCATTAATCCTTCTAAACCGTTCAAAACCCATCTAATCTAGCTGTTCAGCTAGCTCGCCCTTCCCACTACCAGGCTATGCCACTAATGATCACCACTTGTAACGCACGAACGACAAAAAGCATTATCGTTTAGCTGCCATTTACCAGCGACCAATGGGGTTTGCCGTTTGGCTCTTTAATTTCCGCAGCGATTCCATTTTCAATTATCACCGCTTCCGATCAGTGTAATTAAAAGGACGGTTTTGTTTCGCTGGCTTTTTTTTTCAATGACAAGCAACCGGGTATGGTAGCTTTGCGGTGTAGAAACTAGCGTATAATTTTTTAATTTTTTTTCATGTAAAGCACGTAATTGCTTTTCGTCATGGTTATTGGAAGTTAATTTCCCTAAGCTAATAGTCTGCTGTTAAATTAGCGTGGAATGAATGGTTGTGATATAAGAGTAATATTTACACTTTTCTTAGTACATCTTGGTATACGAGTGGTTTACATTGAGTGCAAGCTTTCATATTTATTCACAAAACCATTTGCTACACGATCGATTTTCATTTAAGCTCAGCTCGTTTCGATCGCTTTTTGCAAAACGAAAAAATGGCCCCTAATCAATGCAAGAACTTTTTCCGCCTCACTCAAAACTATCGAACATTTCAACCCATTGTGGTTGTTGGCCAGGGAAACTGTGGAGCCCTTTTCCAGAGCAAGGAAGAATGAAAAAGTTTAAACCCTCGCCGGTGCTGTGGCCGCCGGCTGACCATTGCAGTCAAATGTATTGTGAAAACTTTCCTTCGAGCGAAAAAAAAATCGCTCCTATTTTTTCCCGTGCTTAACGATATCCCCCATGCCTGTGCAGGCGGTCAGCTAAGGGGCACGATTTCAGTGCCGTCCCGAAAACCTTCCGGAGTGGCCAGGAACTTTTGAACCGACCCGGCAATCGAACTGCAAATTGCTATCAGTGGCGTTCGATTGTGCCGAAGTTTTTGAAGGAGTTTTGTGCCAAAGTCGAATAAAATTGAAATTAATCGGTCGAAAAATTACATAGAGAGGGCCAAAAGGCCCGGAGGCGAAGCGGAAATGAACCGAGCGAAAATTCGTGCATCAACCACAGGGAGTCGGGGTTTGGGTGTGTAGGGTGTGTAACACAATTGACGCTGAGGTCAAGTGTTGGCATAATGTCCGATGGTGAAATCGGACCAAACAATTCCGGTGGTACTTTGCTGGCAAGCGGGTAAAGTTTAATTGAAAATATGTAGCCCAGCATTATTCGGGCAGCGAAAGGCAAAACGGTACAAGAGCCCAAAAGTGAAGGCAAAATATTTGCCTTCGGGCGTACCATTTTTGTGTTTGAACTATTTTCAAACAGATTTTCACGTCGTTCATCGTTTGTAGAGAGGAAAAAGTCTCTTGTCGAATTTTCATTCCGTTTGATTGTTGATGGAGAAAATATTGAATTTGATTTCAAAGAATTAAAATATTATAATTGCTCCAACAATGAAACAAATACAAACATCTACCGAGTATATTAAAAATCAGAAATTTTACTGGTAACTTCAAAACCACAACTTCTTCTTCTTTTTTGGCTCAACAACCGATGTCGGTCAAGGCCTGCCTGTACCCACTTGTGGGCTTGGCTTTCAGTGACTAATTGATTCTCCTCCTTAGCAGGATAGTCAGTCCTACGTATGGCATACGTATGGTCAAAACCACAACACAAGCACAATCATTGTTAAAACGCATTTCTTAAGAACAATCTCAGTTGGGAGTTAAATATTGTTGAGGATGGCTTGAAATGATTTAAATCTAATTTTCCAGTCCTTTTTGTCCCATTGTAATTGCTTGCTAGCACCACCGCACTAACTTTCAACTAGCTTAAATTATAACGTCTAAAGAATCCATTCTCCGCCGTTTACCATTCGACTCAGACACGCTGCTGAGCTCCTCATCTCATCGCTCTGACATGACTTTTATCGAAAACTTTATCATAGTACCAGCTCTGCAGCTCCGTTGTTTACGCAAACGGAGTAATATGCATGAGTTACAAGACGCCACTTTACAATTTGGCATTCAACTCGAGCCAACCAAATGCACCGAAACCCGTCATTCTAGCTTCTTCCACGCCCACCCCCCGACAAGAATGCACAGACGATGAGTTGGTGCTTAAAATTTTATTTCAAACATTTATTCATCTGAGTGCCATTTTCATCATCTCATCTTCACGTTGGCTCGTTACCGGCAACGCAGCGGGATGTACAGCCCAGCGTAGGGAGTGGAGAGCAGGGCCTGCAAAACTTTGAATGTTGTTAAAATTTTTGCATTCATGATTACGGTAAACAATTTGCTCTTATCTGTGTGGGCAAGTGTCGGTACCGTAATAAGTACCACTCGGGCTACCTCAACCATGGCTGGGTGCTGGTGTCAAGCGTTGGACGAGGATCCCGAGGCCCCACCCGAAAACTCATTGACCAAGCAGGAAGAATAAACACTCCGGCAACGGCCTGGCACCGGTTCGGTTAAACGACCGTCGCCGACTTCCTGGGCATTCCTGGGACTCAGGGCCTGTCCGAAACTAATTGCTCTCACTGGCAAGACAAAGTTGTTGACCGGTTGTCCACCCAAAACCCGGCCCAGTATGGCTGCTCCCACCCATTTGCATCAGATCCTTTCTGTCTGTGCATCTTTATGCAATCAGCAGGGGTGAAGATATCATTAAAAAAGCGACCAAGCTCATGCACACTCAGAGCGAAGGATCTTCCCTGGGAAGGGTATGTAGACCGAGACCGTGCAACATAGGGGCATTCGGAGGGGTGGTTAAGAGCAACTCAAATTTACATCGCAAACACTTGGGTTTAAAATTTGCTCCCCACAGCACGAGCACGTCCGTGTGTGCATGCCGGTAAGATACGTTTTCCAAGTCCAGGCAGTTCCGAAAGGTATGAACGACAATCAGCAGGGTGATTTGCATCCAGCAGGCACTCGATTACGAAGGCCGCTCATGAAAATGGAAACGAACTGTTCATGATTCAGAGTTGATTTAGGACATGGCGGTTAAAATCCATGACGCATCAGTATGGCGTAATGTTTGGGGTCCAAATTTTGGTTCAACAATGGAAGGAAGGTTTTTTAGCACATAAAATGACATATAGCTTTGTTTGCGTCGTAAAGCGCTGTGTCTCTAAGAAGAACCTGAATGAACTGACATTGTAGCTGATTAACATAGCTTGTCGTATTTAGTACTTAGAAATGGACACAAGATTCTGAAGAAGAATGTACTCAATTTAATTTAAAAGTATTGCTTACAGGTAACAAATTTGGAACAATGTGCATAACCAGAGGTGTAAAACAATGACCCTATGCAGTTTCAACTTCAACATTCACCAACTCTATGTAATGAGTTCTGTGAATGACATTGTTTCGTTCTGTCTATGATCTTCGAATTACAGGCTTCTCTCGAGATTCGACCCACTCGAGATACGACGATACTCAGATACGACGATTTTAATTTTGAAAGTTCGCAATTGGCATTTAACTGAAATTGATAGATTTTTTTTACATTTTTCAATGATAACCGTTACATACACGTTTATGAAGATTTACTTACTACCCGTACTTAAAAATTTATGTTGTTTAAACGATTTTTATGTTAAAATTATGGCCTTTTTATTTTTAATGTTCAGTTAAAATACACGATACCATAAATTTCGACTCTTCAGTTTCAGCTATAAACTATGAATTGACAGATATTCGAAATATGTCGACTTACTCGATATGTTTTTCGACTTATTCTTTGTTTAGGGACTTATTTTTTGATCCCAAATATATTCGTACTTTGAGGGTGTCCTGTATAGAATAAATAATTGCTCTGTCTCAGAGCTCGAAAGAACATAATCTTGTGTCAGATAGTTCCTAAAATCTCAATTTTTAATTCCAAATGTTACCCTGTACGACAAAAAAAAATTCCAGCTCATATATCTGCAAAGCATAGAAAACCAAGTTTACAGAAAATAATCTTTATTATAGCAAATCAAATATTTTGTAATGGGTTCGGAGGATAGCTACGGTCGTCATGTATCGAGATAGAATAAAACTTCGTTCGAGCGGACTTTTCGACACTTGATCGTCCAGGCGATCATAGAAACCCTAAAGGGGTTTCCCTAACTGGAATCGTTGGAGTTTAGAGGCCTTACCTTGGGAAGGGGGACATAACTAAACTCTTTAAATGAGAAGTCGATAGATGTTGGCTGGGCATAGTCCTATCCTGACAGACCGAACGAATCTGACCTGTCATGATCGGAGTTGGTTTTATTTATACTCAAAAGAAGTTAAGGGTTTCGCACCTTTGGTTCCGGGTTGTATGTTGGAAAGTTATTGTTTTCACTCAGCTAGTTACGTTTGTTTTTTGTTGACAAGAACGATGGTTCTTGTCACTAAGCTCCTGTTTTGGGTTTAATGCATATACTGTTCCTGCTTTGGGTTATAATGCATAAACTGTTCCTGCTTATGATGTACGTTTCGGTTGGTTCTGATAAGTGTGTCACAATTGTTTTTATATGAACGGCGTGGACTTAGCTCTTCCGGGTGTGTATGACATGATCTGATTTACTGAATGTGTTATAATGAATGTGTTACAATGGTATGGCTTGGCTTTCCAAAGTGTGTTACAATGTGTCTATGGCTGATAGTGTGTATTATAATATGTTATGTATTGCAGATATGCTACAATTTTATATTCATCAAAAATCATTAAACATCCTCTTTTCCTAAATAAAATCTACTACCTGCGACAAAAGTAACTATTTATTTCATTAGATGCAATTTAAAATAAGCATAATATTAAGTCTAGATTTCATATGTTTTCAAAAGCGTGGAATCATCAAAAGCTCTTGGAAGCGTCACCTTTTTTCAATATAAACAACAACAAAATTACACTAAAAAAAGTACAATTTCCGACAGAAGCTCCAATTTGCTCGATGAAAGAAATTCGTCATACATCACACCACTAAAATACATCACACCAATACTAAAATTGCAAAATTGTGCTTCCTATTTCCTTCGTAAAAAATCATCATCATGTAAAGCAAACACCTAAATTTGCATAATGCACGGCACGTGTCACGTGTTCATTAAATATTTTGTACCAACCATCCGGTCACGGCAAACCCATGCACCCTATGAACCAACACCCCCAGAGCTGCACCATTACGGTGCATTGCAAACTACACTTTTCGGTTCTCATATTCGTTAGATGCTCTGCACTTTGCCTGTACGAAATTTGCATTCATTTCAAGATGGATTATGTGTGGCACAGTCCGGCGCGCGGTAAAGTAACACGGCTTGCATGAGCTTTTCGCTCCCAAAAATCACGACCACAATATGGGTAGCAAAAGGAAGGGAAAAAATAACACCACCACACACACACACCGCATGTTAAAACACGTCAAAAACGGGGTGGCATCGCGTATCGCGCCCGCCCTACGCTAAAGATTATGTGCGATGTGTGATAAATCCTTTGCCATGGTAAATTCCGAGATATTTTTATTCCCTGCATCAACACACGATCCGCACGTTTGCCCACTGTGGGGTTCGCGGCATCTTTTTGGCTTCTATTTTGTGAGTGTAGGTGTATGTGTGCGCGCGCGCCGGTGCTTGTTACCACGGTTCAGTGAGCAGAATTCAAACGTTTTAAGGAAAGAGTGGTGACGGAGTTTCATGGAACGACCCCGTTCCGCAGTGCTGTCAGTTCCCCGTTCTTCTTCTATTATTTCACTCTTCTTTAGCTTGTAACATCTTCTCTGGCAAAGGTTTTTCCCGCACCCACGCCATGATAAAGCCCTACGTGGGATGAAGGCAGTCTGAGCCGTGGGTCCTTAATTCCGTGTGAGCTAGCATATGAGCTCGCCGTGATGCCGAAATTAACTCCAAAACGCCCACGGTCGTCCGGCACCGTCTGCTGCCGAAAAAACTTGCTCCATCTCCATCCCTGTCACCACCACCATCACCACCACTGTGACGGCTTTTAAATGACTTGAAAGACCGGAATCACCGGTTTGCTGCTGCTGCAAAACCACCGACAGCGTCTGATGATCTTCGGATTTTTGCCACGGAGCGAGAAAGAAAGAGGGTCACAGGGCGGGAAAACCATGAAGCGCGGTGGCGCTCGTTTCCATTTTTACACCGGGCGGGTCCCATTTCCGGCAGGGATGAAATTAGCGTAGCCCCTTCGAGCTGATAATGGTTATGTGACTGCGACGGGAGGTAGTGGATCGGGTGCAAACGTTCCACACAAAGTGCGCTCTGCGCTCTGCCATAAAGACTTTAGCTTGGGCGACCTCCCTTTTCATTCCCGCCAGAGGGAGTGAGGCGTCTTTTAGTGCGACAGTGAAGCTAAAATTTAAATTGTCTCTAATGTTCGCTGACACGGGAAGGAAAAAGTTCCCGGGCCCCCGGTTTTTGCATCATGTGTTGAAAGTTTTACCCCACCCGGGAAGAAAGCTGACAGGCAAATTCTAATCGGTTGCTGAAGAAATTGGTGGCTTTAATAAATTGCTGTACCTGTTTTAAAGGCTGCTGATACGAATTTAGGTTGGAAAGCATACGAATTTAGCCATCAAGAAATAAATGCATTTGTATTATTATTATTTTCAGTTTTGTAGCATAAACTAAAGCGAAAGCCAAAAAATTCGTTACATAATGTTAACCTTAAAGCATATCCTATCATCTTTAAGGGATTTTCGAAACAAAATTCCACTCACAAATATGAGGTCATTACCTTTAAATAACGTAGGATTATAAAGTATAAAAAAGACATACGCTAATCATTTTGAATAAAATTTCATCTATGAAAAATAACATTTGAAAAAAAATTTCATTAAAACTCTTCATCATTTCGCTGTCACATTCCCTTTACAGCTCATCCCATAATTGATGTTAGTACATTTGTTAGAGCACCTTAATAGTGGTTCAAAGCCATAATAGTGAACTAACTATAGCCTAACTTTAGGCGAAATGACTCATCAAATGATAATGAGACGTTAGGCCACATGAAAGGATTGTTCGATATGTGTAATGTTTATACTTTAAAGTTTTTTTACCCCTTAATATTTGAAAATATCACTACAACACCTTTCACAATAAATAAAAGGAACGCATTTTTCCTCCCACAGCGATCGTGAATGTATCAAGCACTACGCGGAACACAATCTTCACAGCACGTTAGCATCTTCACACCACCTAACACGCTGCTCATATTGCTTTTCTTAATCTGCATCTAATATGCAACTCCCTTACCAACCTGCCTGGGGTGTCCTACCCATCCCCAATAGTGCTAATTTCAAAACTTTATAGTCCTCTTTCTTTCCCTTCTCTCTCTCTCTCTCTCTCTCTCTCTCTCCTGCTCTCTAGCTGGTTAGAATGGCATAAAACACGACATGCCTTCTTGACGTTGAACCATAAATCACGCACAAACACACCCATACGAGAGACACGGATACCTTCCATCTGCTGAAGCAATCATCAAAAGCAGCGCGAGAACGCGCCCTGCTCTCTTGTGCTGCAAAATTAAATCCCATGTCGTCGGCACAGTGAAGTGCGCGAATACGTATAAATTTAGCAGCACCCGGTTTTCTCAACCGTAAAGTGCTTATCGTGTCTTATTAGTTGGGCTTGAAGCACGGCAAACACACGCGAAGCGCGCAAAAGTGCATTCCGGTGTGTTGTGCCTGACGGGGTTTGTGGCAGCAAGTGGCACCAACGATGCTGTGCCGCTACCTGTGCTGTTCTTCTAAATATTTGCCATGAAAAGACAGTGGCATAAGAATTCATACCTTCCAAAACGGAGCAAGTTCTTTCTGGCGGAAGGGAGGCGAACAAACTGGTTCGAGTGTCGAGTTATCAACGGGAACAGTTGGGCAGGCAGCCAGGCAGGCAGGAGTTGATTGCAAGCTTTTGCCCAGAACTTTTGCCCCCAAAAACAGGTCGGCATTATTACTATTATTATCATCCTTGCTTGAATTTCTGGAAGCAATGTAGCCAAATATTTTCCGTGCTTGCGCCTACGTGTGTGAACAAACTGCACACAGGTGCACTCAACGGCATCGCACCCCCATTTGCAGTATGCAGTTTGCGCTACTGAAACAGAGCCACTGCCAGTCGGTGTACGAGATAAAAGTCAAACGCAGCAAATAAAACGGAAGGCACTTTGCCCACAAAAGGTGAGGGTGGGAGTGGGAGGAAGTAAAGTGAAAGAAAAATGAACATGAAAACTCGGAACAGTTGAACCCCCCTTTACCCCCCACGAAGACAAGTTGCTGCGCGCTCGGCAGACCGAATTTGTCGGAGAAATTATTTTTCCGTCCGCTCCTCGAGATAAACGCTTCCGTGTGTTTGTTGGCATGCAAGGAGGAGAGTGGAAGCGACACGGGAATGCTTTCGGCCATAGTTTCTCCCTTCACAGTGCTCCTTCCATTGCCCTTCCCACCATGATGCTTGCAATTAGTTATTTCATTTCGTAGAATTTAACTTTCACGGAACGGAAGTGTCTTAGCGAGAGTGTTGACTAACGCAGTCGAGTCAATTCTCGAGCACGGAAAACTTCTCCACTGCCTTCCAATAACTACCCAAGCCAGTGTGGGTGTGTGTGTTTGTATGTTTGAGCCGTCCTGTTGAGCTAAGCTTAGGTTATTTTTGCGGTTTTTGAGCTTCCCCGACCAGAGAAGCTGAATGCTTTGAGTGGAGCGGGTATGGGGACTTTCGCTTCGCTTATTTACACTTCGTTACAGTGCTTAGCCATCGAGCGAGAACTTCTTTTCTATTTTCCACTGCGCTAGAAGCATCCTCTTGCCCGAGCATTCGCCGCGCTACCGCTGAGTGGTTGTGTTTTATTCAAATGTCAAAAGTGGCACCGACGATAGGAAACTTGACAATGTTTAAGTGTGGTAGTGTCGCAACAACACGCACCTTTTGAAGAAGCACAGGAGGAAGGGGAAGGATGACGATGAGGAACTTTGAGTGGTTGGCCAATTTCTGCACTTGAAAGCATCTTTGGCCATTCTGCATCACTCCACAAACCATTGATTGAGCACGATAATCAACGTCCCTGGAGTGGTGTGCTTCGGGGATGATGATGATGACAGTTGACGGAATGGGGCCCGGTCCTGAAATGGAGCAATCGTGGAAGCTTTCGCGCTTAATGACGGCCGGTGAGCATGTTTAAGCTGTCTTAGGCAATGAGAGTGTTTTCGGTCAGTTACTTAGAGAAGATGGATGGGGCTGGGACATCACAAACGAAACTTGCAAAGATGAAAGGCTTTACCTTGATGTAAAGTGATGTCTTTGTTAAGCCTTTTTGAAGTAGAGCTTGATAGTTGGGCTATTTGTTATACTTATTAACGTGTTCTCAACCTAAAGCTTTACATTTTGATGCCTTTTTGTTAATGTATGTTTTTCTTCAAGTGATTCTAAAAGATAATTTCCCTTCTTTTTAGGTTCAAAGCAGCAAAGATCGCCCTGTTTAGACATTATTCTAGCTTAGACGTTCGACAGTAGTTCGAACTTCAACGAAGACGCATTGTCTGTTAGATGAAGGACTAAGATGTAAGATAAAGAGGAGATATTTATTAAACTAAACAGCTTTAGATTAACTTTAAAGATCAGAAACAGCCTATTGCTATCCGTTTCTTACATGATCTTTGAACTTTTTTAACTAATGATTGCCAGAAAGGACATATACTCAATTATACACTTTGCACCCATGTTTTTTTATTGACGGTTAGGCTCCCGCACAGGCCATTCGTCCATTTCAATGCGATCACCCACTAGAAAACATACTATTAGTTTTGTTGATATACTAGTTGATGATTTCTACTTAAAAATGCGTGAAGAAGACTCGGGGTTTAGGGGTAAAAAGTTTGAAGAGTCGGTTCACTTTAAAATTGGTTCCGTTGTTTGTTTAAGTTTTTTTTGTTATTTAGATAATAGTTTTCGACGATCGCAACCGAAAACAATTAACACATCCGTGGTAGCTAGATGTTCATTGCTGATACTCAATGAAAGTGCGTCATGACAAGCCAAACGCGACGTGTGATTGCTTGATTCATCCACTATACTCTGACTGACAAGGTGGGCTTCATGTCGTCGCTTGCATAATTATGACCAGTCACATGCTTGGTGACATTTTTGTAGCACCCAACTCTAGGTCACTCACTTGGTCATGACATTTTCTCCTGGGGCATACTTGGCGAATGGTTTCATTAAACAAAACATGCTTTCTCACTCTGTCCGCTTTGGTGGTCTGTTGGGTAGAATGATAGAGCATTTCAGCGAAAAAGCATGCTTATTTTGTTGCTTGGGACCACTTGCATATCTCCCATGATTATCGTGATGATCACCGACAGTACATGTCGCTGATCAAGTGACTGACCAAGAGTTGGTTGCAAAAATATTACCAAGCATGTGATTGTGACGTTGAATAACAAGAGTTTTGTTTCTGTCAGATTTTTTTATGACATTGACAGTGACATTCTGCTAGGCTACATGAGGCTTTTTTATCGTTTTTGTTTTTGTAGTTCCACGCCCCCTCTGTCCTTGAGGATGGTCTAAAATGACTTTACAGACTCTTTCAGATCCATGTATATGTCATGGGTAGCCCACATCCTGGAACGATCTAATATATCGAGCTGAAGGAAAAAAGAGCATTTAATAAGATCCATGTCTCAAAAATGCGAAAGCATACTTAATCTTACCTTATTCCGCACTATTCGCTTCTACTTACTCGTATTGCTGTTCTATGCGTAAAGTAGCTGTCTACGATATACAGTGAAAATTTCCAATGCAATCATGTTACACGATACATAAACAGTAGACCAATATAGCTATTATAGTTACCGCCAGATTATAGTATGTTAGGTATTATGCGTTCAACAGTCTAGTTATATATTTTTATTGTCCTCTCGTGCACCCATTATCCTGGCAATGCACAGGCTGTCGAAGTTAAGAAAAAAGAGACACATCATTTAATACCTGGTAGCTAAAGACTGATTATGTTCTCAAAGAACAATCAAAAACCTTTCTCCATCTCCTACGAAAGAATTGCAACAAATTCGATTCAATCAAACTCAATTGTCATGCACACTTACCGCACGCTTAATGCTAATTACGATGTAATTTCTAATAATTCATCCAATCCAACCACAAACAGATATTGATTGCCTATTAATTTTATCTCATCGCCCTTCCGGGTCACTGGCGGAGGCCCACCTGTCCAACCTTCAACCACGCAATGTCATGCTATCCAATCTCAATCACTGTTCCAACACCGGTTGTACAATAATCTCGGACAACATCATTAAGATTGACGCAAACCGGAATAGGTCAGAGGCTTCCGGGTTGGTTCCCACCGTGGCGGGGTGCGCGACCGCAGACAAAACGCCAACCCGTAGGATAATTAACAAATCTCTGACCCACCTCCAGGGACCAAGACCGTCTTCAGATGGTCTCGCTCCGCTTCGCCCTGATCGTGCTAATGAAACGTCACCGGTGCAGCGGTGACGCTACCGGTGCGCGAAAATCATTACGTCCACTCAATCAATCATCCAATCAATCGTTCGATCAATCCGCTGCCAACTTACCGGGTGGGCCAACTGGCTAGTCCTACACACACACACACACACACACACACATACACTATTGCATATCGATCGTGGCCGCTCACAGCGCTTTCTCTGGGGAGAGGTGCTGGAAGATGGAAAATCTCTTGCCATAATTTACTAATCCCACCACACAACCATCCAACCCACCCACTGAGCTGACTTTACATTCGTGTCGCTCCCCGAAGTGTCGAGCAATCGATTGCAAAATCCATCTACCGGCCTGTTACACCGTCTCGCTCCGCTCGCACGTCTCACACAATATGCATCAAATCATCCATCGCCAAATATCGCCATCCAGACGTTTACTCTCCCCCCCCCCCCCCCCCCCCCCTAGCTTCACTCGGTTTCTTCCCGACCGATTCATACAAAACGGTTCATCCCGTGACCAATTCAACCGTGGCAACCATTTGACGGGCGATAAATTGGGTCTATATTTCAGCTGGGCAGAGCATAAAAGGTAAGGAAATTAATAAGCTATAAATTGTACGCCCCACCGTCCCGCCGGTTCGGGGCGACAATGATTATGTTTGCTTGCCAAAACCCAGCGAGTGGTGGTGGTGGCGTACGGTGAAGTACGCCCTTGTCACCAGAAAGTCGGCAAGTCGGCCTTCCAAGACGGAAAACCGGATTTTGTCCTATGTTACCACACTCCCTCAGCCTGAGATGGCTGCAGCAGTTTACGCCGAACCTCCAGCAAGCGAGTAATCAGAAATGATTGAATGATTCCATAAATTACACCGCATTTCGCAGACGTGAACTAGCGGGCTTAGCGGAGCGTTCGGGAAAGGGCCCTTGGAAGGGAGTCATCCAGCGAAAACTCCACTTCATTTTGGTGGTAGGAAAAAAAAAGACTCAGAAGGTTTCTTTTGCTACTTTTCCCTTACCTCCTGCACCTCATTTGACGTCGCAAGTGACAAGCCTCGTGCTTTCTTTTTTATGCCTTCCACTTTTATTGTGATCTTTTTGCAAACATTATGCTTTTTTCTGCGCCTTCTTTTCATCTCTGCGCCGTTTTTTTACTGTTTTCTATTTGTAACTCCAACACTTGATCTTTGCTTTTCTTCAATCTCCCCCCGTCGAACATCAGGTTTTTAGAGGACTGTTTTTGTCCGTCTATTCTTACAGGTTTTCGTCCGTCTTTTCCCTTCACTTGTGGGGTTTCCTTCCGCATGAATGGGTTTGATGGTTTGCAGATTTGTTTCACCCTCGTACGTAGGGGTTTATGCGTCACGTGCTTTCTTTTTTGTACGGCTGCTTCTTTCATCCCATTTCGGGATAACCTTTTGCCGCACCATTGAGAAAAGATGCGAAAACAAATACATTCAGGCAGTCTTACCCCCAGCTGGGAGTTGTTTTTTGTTTGTATGTGTTGAGATTCTATTTCACTTTCCCCTAGTGTTTTTTTGTCTGGCGGAGTGGTTTCGTGAAAGATGAAAACATCCAACACAATCCTTTTGGGGCAATATGCGACACTAGACGGACCAGATGATGATCGCTTTTTATTTCTGGATTACATGCTGAGGGAGGAAGAAAAATTGATCCGCAGTGTTCCTATGTGTGTGTGCGTGTTTGTGTGTGGCCGTATGCTAAGAATTTTCAGGATTGATAGAGGGTTATGATTTCCCTGACAAGGGGTGGTTGATTTTTATGAAACCGAAGATATCGTTACCGCAGGGGTAGAACACTGAGTACAAATCACGCTGATACATTTAGGCCGAGGGACTGTGGTTAGGATGTTTGTGGTTCGTTTTTCACATTTCTATTAGATTTTCCGTGTATTTGTTTTATCCTTTCAATACCTTTTCCACAAGTGTTTGGCTCGCATCGCTCTAGTTCGATTGATTTATTATGGAAATATTTGCCGTATGCGTCACTGTTGCGTTTATCATTGGAGCAATTGACAGTGAATGCTCTGCAGTAATTGAATAATATAATATTTTACATACTGCACACATAGAGCTCACACGAAATGATAACATAGGATACATATAGGAGTAATCTGATATTTTCTAACACTTTTCAATGTATATAACGTTTGCTCTAAAAAATGGACTTTGGTCGGATAACCATAGATTAAAAAGTTAAAATTCAAGCTAGCTTGTAAAAATTAGTCTACGAACTTGCTAATTTCGATTTCTAACAATTCCTCTTCAGTTTCACGACAAGATTGTTGGAGATGGAATGGGCAGATGGGCTGCTGGGAGATGTTGGACCGGTTCTCTGAATAGGGTGTCATGTCGAAATTCATCCGAAACTCACTTAAAATGATCACATTGAGTTTTGGCGTCATTGCTTGCCACTGCGAAGCCAGTGGACGCAATTTCTGCTTCCACTATGTATGTTTGTTCATGTTCCCCATGTACTATTTTACTGTTTGGCGGGTTGCATCAACCTACTTACCAAGCAAACGCAGCAATATAGCCACACGTAGACGCTACGGGATGCCGTTGTTTTATCACGTATGCTCCTGCACAAAGTTGCTTCACTTTTTTGGTCATCACGGATAGTGTTTGAATGAGGTACTTTTGTTGAAAGTGAAATCAACGTTTTGTTAGTTTTGATCACGGGAAATCAGTGTAAAAGCGGTAATTGTTATCCATTCATTTTCATCATCCAATTAAAATAGGAAATATTTTATTTAATGTATTATATAAAAAAATATTTAAAACTATAAAATAAGCAAACTTAAGACTTCAAGAGATATTTGTGCTTCGTTACTGCATCGAAAAATATTCTAAGCTTTTATTTTCCTTTATGTCCGCGTAAAACCCTAAACCAAATATATGTGTAGCAACTTATTCCATCACCAACCCTATCGTGCAGCATATTAGAACTTTTGCCATAAAAACAAAACACAAACATTTAATTCGAACAAACTATATTCCAAATGAAAGCTAAAAAGTTCTCAGATAAGCTCAAATATTAGCATAGAATGAATGGATATTTCCTTATTTACAAACCCTTACGCATTACACGAAATTCTCCATCTGCAAGGAATGAGGAATCTGCGATAGTGATAGAATATATCTATGTTATCGGTGATAAAAATTGTTAGTGAGTATTTTCAAGTGCAAACCAATTGCGAGACATCAATCTATGAAGGGGTATCAATAATTCATTTTTTTTAATTGCGATCACGATAATAATGTTACCAAAAAATTAATGAATAACATCGTGACCGTACAAACTAGGCATGTGTAAAATGAACGAGAACCGCACCGTTCGAACAGTTCGGTAAAGTGCACGAACGAACGAGATTCTTAAAAAAAAAATGAACGATCAGAACCTTTGGAAGAGACTGACTACACCGTACGCGTTTGAACGTTCCGTTCAGTGTTCGACGGCACACATAAATGGCACAATGAAACGTTCGTATTGCTTTCTCGCTCTTTCTCGCACCGTGCGAACGGGTCGTCAGAGATCAAAATGTACTCTGTTGGTGTTGAAATCGCACCCATACAAATCAATTCCTCGAACGCCGTTGAATTTGTCCAGCAGTGTTCGATACGTGTGCTGTTGGTGTGTAAATCGTATCTATACGACCATTCGAACTGGTCCATCAGTGTTCGATCTGTGTTCTATTGGTGTGTAAATCGTACCTACACAACTCAATTCCTCGAACGCGATCGATCTGATCCGTTAGTGTTCGTTATGTGTTCTGTTGGTGTGTAAATCGTACCTATACAACTGAATTCATCGAACGCACGTCGTGTAAATCGTACCTATACAACTGAATTCATCGAACGCGTTCGAACTGACTCATTTGTGTTCGATCTGTGTTCTGTTGGTGTGTAAATCGTACCTACACAACTGAATTCATCGAACGCGTTCGAACTGGCTCAATTGTGTTCGATCTGTGTTCGGTTGGTGTAAAAATTATACCTATGCAATTCTATAGATCGAGCCCGTTCAAACGGATTCGTCATTGTTCGCGAAAGAACTGAACTGAATGGATTGTGCTCATCATGTTGATCCATATTTAAGTAGGTTTTTTTTATAGAATCTTTGAGTGTGTACTAGGCATAGGGTACAATAAATGCTGGATACATTTTTGCTCGTATTAGTTTTTTACATGCTAGTTTTTGGTCGGATTTGCGATAACTTGTGTTGACCAGATGTTGAGCAGATGGGCCGAGTGTTTAATATTTTTATATTATTGGTTTCAACCGCAGAATGCGTACTTCTTTAGCTACAGTATGCGTATATGGTGGGTAAATGAAAAAGATAACAAGCGTTCTTTGTGAATAAATACCCCATGAAAAAAAGAACGAAAGAATCGTCGTTCACGTTCGGTTCTTTTTGGTGAGCGAACTAATTCGTTCGCGTTCGGTGAAAAGAATCGTTTTGCCCATGCCTAGTACAAACGTTAATAACAAAAAAAGAGTCGATTTTATTTACGCGTGATTCCAAAATTTTCTCTACTCCGTGCGGATACAGTCAATACAACACAACGAACTATTTAGAAAGGAGTCTGGAAGCATAGATGAAGAGTTTTGACTCGGACTGGAATACTCACATTGTCGGACAGCAACACAACCCACCCCAATAATAACACTCATTTAACACTGACAGGGCCATCTGCAAATATATGCTAAGAATACTAGTTAAAACCATTTCTAGCCCTTTAAGATATGATGCGCAGATTAACAATCAACATTTAATTTTATTGTTTTTCATATGCTCTTGAGACGGCAATGAAGTAGTGTTTATGAAGTCATTTTAGGGCATACGGCCTACTCCGTCTCGTGGACTGTATCTTCTTCTTCTTCTTTGGCACAACAACCGCTGTCGGTCAAGGCCTGCCTGTACCCCCTAGCGAAGTGAGCTTGGCTTTCAGTGACTTATTGTTACCTATGGATAGTCAGTCCTATGTAAGGGGGCACGGTCAATTCGGGGCTTAAACCCATGACGGGCATGTTGTTAAGTCGTAAAAGTTGACGACTGTACCACTAGACCGGCCTTATAGTGGACTATATAGTGGGAGAATAAACTGCTGATCAAAAGCCTTGAAAAAGGTTGGCACCCCGATTCGAACCTCCGCCTTGCTAACTGCGGAATTCTTATTCAGGTCTTGCCAATAAGGTAACAGGTTGGCTGATAAGTCCCCGGTCTGATAAGTCCCACCCACCGTATTCTCCAGATCTGGCCCCCAGCGACTTTTTCTTGTTCTCAGACCTCAAAAGGATGCTCGCAGGGAAAAAATTTGGCTGCAATGAAGAGGTGGTCGCCGAAACTGAGGCCTATTTTGAGGCAAAACCGAAGGAGTACTACCAAAATGGTATCAAAAAATTGGAAGGTCGTTATAATCGTTGTATCGCTCTTGAAGGGAACTATGTTGAATAATAAAAACGAATTTTGACAAAAAAAATGTGTTTTTCTTTGTTAGACCGGGGACTTATCAGCCAACCTGTTAATTGCCATCTTAAAATCCAACAGCCATAATGGTCATGCCATGACCATTTCACTGTTAAAATACTTCATATTTATTTGAAAAATATCAAAGCGCCTCAATTTACACCAAAAACTATTTCAAAGCTGTGACATGATAACCATAACGTGAAACACGTTTTGTAAATTGCCATTTTCTTTATTCGTCATGTAAACTATGAATTTGTTTGTGAAAATATCAACATGGCTGACATATATTAAATACACAAAAACATAAGATCAGAAGGACTTTCCTTGTCATATGTTTTTTTGATATGTGACTAGACGATTTGACACTATTCAAACTCAGGCTATTTGAAATGCAATATATATGGCTAAGTAGTGGCGCTGGTATACTAGCGGGGCACCAGTGGCAATAGTAATAGCGTATCTCAGGTACAGCCTGTATAGTCTGTTCCAAGTTCGCTTCATCCAAGACTGAATATGCATTTAATAAGATCAATTGATATTGATGCCGTAGTCGCAAATAATATGTTCTGAACTGTGCTTTGACGTATATTTGGACAGACAGTCTTATAAGCGTCTTTTAAGAACAATTTTAAGGTTTTACAACTTTAGAGACTATTGAGCATTTACAAAAGACATGTTAAAACTTGGCTTAGTACACTCATAATAAAGCATTCTTTAGGCATGTTTAAGTGTAAAAGGCAAAGTAAATTTTTCTTGAGCTACGAACAGTAGGATGCAGCTAGAAGATGGTAAGATACACATAAGAGACAGACTTTCTATCGACTTTAGATCGGGACAAACTGAAATATTTTTTTAAACGAAAAAGGAGTTGGGTGGTTCTTCGGTTGCTAACGTTCAAATTTCCTTAAAAAAGAAAATAAACTTAAAATTGTTCTTCAAAATGCCCAATATGTTTTATTTATAAATCTTTTATGATTGGATTGCCCAACACAGCGGCTGATTTGAGTGAAAATAATAAAAAAATCCTTGATATCCTGGATAAAGAGTAATGCTTCTCGCATAAGCCTGTGTGGATGAGCTCGTTAAATGCATCAACCTACCGAGAAACGCTTCATGAATTAAAACAGTTTTAAAAAGGGTCTCACCTTTCCAAAAACTATTGAAAAGCCCTTCTGAGCTTTACGCTGAGCTCAACCCAGGGTAAACATCTGTGCCACTCTACCGATAGGATTATAATTACGCATATAAAAGCAACACTCACACACAGTTCCACAGCTATCCATCGTCCTTGTCGATGGAACCAACCCGGTCCAACCTTGCTGGGCGGAAAGCGTAGCCAAATTATGGCAACGATCGGTAAGTGGCGAACGCTCAAACTCTCGGAAGGGTGCTTAATTAGAGGGCTCCCGGGGACGAGCGGGCATTGACGATAGACCTGTACACCCTCTACATTTTAGTGTCCGTATCTGTACTCATCGTTATTATATCGATGTATTGCAGTACAAGTATAAGTCCTTTCTAACGAACTAACGATGGGATGATTTGATCCAATATCTACAACAAAAAACGGAGTGAGCGAATCTATTGGTTTTTCATTGAGTACGGCATGTAATTGAATCTTCCAATCATAATGCGCTCAACCGTGATGGTGCCCATACACACACATACTGGTAGAGTGTCGATTGGAGTGGTCCCATCATCGCATCAGGGCCATTTCCTGACTCCTTCTTTTCGGTACCCTCGTTTCCTTTATCGCTCATGGTCGTATTTTATCCATGTTTTTATTCGTTTCCCTGTTTCTCTCTCTCCTTCCATCAGGCATCATCTAGCAACCTTCTTTTCAACGCCCCATAACGAATCAATCTGCTGTGCCAGTCCGGGAGCCCACTTTTTATCCAGGTACGTTCAATCACTTCCTCTTCCTTGCAATCGTTTTTTTGTTATTTGCTACTCTTTTTTCCCCAAAAACCAGAACCAGAAAACGATTACGGCTTTTCTTCATTTCATCCCTTTAACGAAGCCTCAAATTGATTCCCTGTCGAATGTAGCACATTCCGACGAAATTAAGTTCGGTAGTAAGACGAAAAAAAGGAAACCCCTTCCATCCCGATCCGATTGTTTTTTTTCGCACCTTTTCCAGCGCTTCTTGTTTCAGCCGAACCGAAACCTTCCCGTGAAAATTCCGTTCGTCTTCGACGAGAGTAGGTTACAAGTGTTGCAAGAAGAAATGGAAGGGAGGAGACGTTAGGGTTGCATCGTACTTTTCATGTTCGGGACCGGCCCAGCCATTCTTTTATCGACAAAAGCTCAACCAGCTGTGAAGAGGCAACGAAGAAGCAAGTGGTCGGCCTCGGGACCGCTTCATCAGGTAGAAAACAGGCGCACACACCAGCCAATAATGGACTCGTACAAGCTGGGAGGCCTGTTTCCTGTTTCCTGTTCCCCTGTTCGGCCCCTTCGTCCCACACAGCTGACATATGGGATCACGAGTAAGCTAAGGTGTTTTTTTTTTCTTTTTTGCACATTTCCATCCTCTTCTGTAGTAGCAGCGTGGCTGATGGTCTGATCCGAGTCCAAAGGAATGAAAAGACAGCTCGGATAACGGAATATGAAATTGTAGTCTTAGCGGCAAAAACTCGACAAAGGCGACGGAGGGAGTTGGAGCACAAAGACAAAGGAAAGAGATACAGGGAAGCAAAAAAAGGCACAGACACCCGAGCCCCCTTTGCCCAAAATGGAAGATGTTATTATGATCCTTATGTTCATTTCTTTACATTCTTACTGCTCTGCGTCTTGCTGTGTCATTGCTCTTCCCGTGTCTTTTGAGTCTCAGGCCGGATCCGAAAAAACAACACTGATCCTCTGCCACAGACAACCGGACTGAGTGAAAATGCCCCAGCCCCGGCCCAGGTTCAACGGAGGTTTGGGGGGGATAGTTGGTGTTTCCAGCTCCGTTTTCGGATTAGACTCCGAGCAGGCCATAAAAACCGAAGCTCGAAAATTGATGACTCGTCCAAAAACATGGGTTTAAAACCGACGAGGAGGCTCCGTCGTTGTTGTTTGAAACACCCGAGATCTTCACATTTGTGCCACATCATGCCGGTTAGCCGGTTTGGCAAAGCTCACCGAATCGTATCCACGCCCGGCATGCGGGAGCTAGCCGTTGCTTACCCTGGCACACCTTGACAGATGAACGCTGACGGATCAAATTTTATGTGACAATGTTTGCTCGGTGACGCGGGTAGGGCAAAGGAAGAGAGTGATGGAGAAGATTAAGAAGTTGTAATAAAAGATTTCATAATATGTTTAGACAACGCATTCGGTTGAGCGAAGAATAGCTACGGCCCGGATCGTTCACCTTCCCATACCCGTAGCTCGTTTTGACTGACTTCGTTTGTCATCTGGTTTTTCTTTCTTTTCTTTGTAAAGGCCGGTGCTTTGAATTGGGCACTATTCAAGCAGGGGCACACTAAAGCATGGGTCAAGCAGGGATGAAGATATCATCCGTATTTTCTTGTCCGTTTCACAAAACAGAGACGGAAGGGCGACGAATCATTGCACCGCAAACAAGATGTGTGTGGACGCTTTTACAACACGTGTTTATCATCTTTCTTGGAGGATGAAGATGTGGCTTAGTGCTTCCTTAGTGCTGACCAAACGGATCGGGGTTTTGAGGGTGGGTCGAGCCTATTACTTTCGAAATGGCGAATGGGATATTCTGACACGTTCATCACAGCTAACATCGCTAGCTTATGTGGTTTATGTGGGTGTGTGTTTAAATTTAGAAATAAAAGATTCTATTTTTGATGGACTCTATTTTGTGAATGCTACAAACCGTATCCTTTTTGACGAATTGTATTCTATGCGAACAGGACGGTCTATTGCTCAAAAGCGGTTTTATGTAGATTTAAATAACATGTTTTATCAAAGACTGTCAGTGCGGTGAGTTAATGCTTTCTAAACAATGTGAGCAAGGTTAAAAACTCCTCTTAACTAACAACGAAAACAAAATACATTCTGTAGGATCAAATATCCTTGAGAAATGTTTCAATAAGCAATAAACACGTTATTTTGATTGCTACGAACTAAGGATTCATATAATTCAATGATAAATTTAAAATAATGCTTAAATTAAACAGACATTACAAGCATACAGGGATGTACCAAATGAGATATTTTCAATTTCTTGAAAAATGTCAGCCTGTCAGCTGTTTGCTTTGTATAGCAGTTTTCGAACAGCTATCAAAGTGGGTATAATATACAGATGGGCTTATCCCAAGATGTATGTATTTAAAAGGGTGATTTATATTGCTTCTGCCTCTGAATGAAGATTTCAAGGGTATTTTTTGTATTGGTCAAGCCTCCGGAAAGTAGATTCCATCACCTGATCTCTTTAATGCACCTTGGGATAAATGTAAACACCACCTTGTTTTGCCATTTTTTTTGGCCAGGTACTCGAATCTTATTCTATCTTTGATGCTAAAATAGTCTAGACTGATAATTGCTGGCTAGTTTTATGTGTGGTTTTGGAATGAGTGTTGACATGATTTCAGCCTCCATCTGTCAAACTCCATACAAAAAAACTGACTAGAATCGTGAAGGACCCCAATGTCAGTTTTTTTCCTGTTGTATGTAATTGCTATATATGACATGGCTGCGATGAAACGGTATCTAAAGAAAATTTGAAATGAGAAAAGACATGTTAACAAGTATGGATGCACGACGTTCAAGTAATTCCAGTAAAACATATCTTAAATGTAAAACATAGACAACTTTTATGAACATCAGTGCTACAACTTCTAACTGAAAGCGTTTAAGCACTTGCATGATCATTCGTGCAAAGCGTCAGCAGAGGTTGAGATTTATGTTGCAAGATCATCATTGCATCGTGCTGAGAATCATATTCATGTAGCCATGTTCATGGAAAATGTTGTTTTACTTGTTGAAAAAGGCATCCTTGTTTTACACAAGCAATATTAGGCCGTTGTAAAGGAAAAAAGTATAAACGTATCTTTAGTATGCATTTAGTATTTATTTGTTAATCCACTCAAACTTACTAAACAATCTTTCCACAGTACTCAATTCTTCTTTAAGGCCCGTTAAGGCTATTAGATTTGATTTGAGAAATGCCAAATGTACCGGGCAAAATGTTTTAATTAATCGCGTTCATCTTATTAATTCATTAAAGAAATCAATCATAATCCTAGAATTCTCAATTTGAGCGAAAAGTATTTACAATGATTAAAGATGTTGCAATTTTATGAATAAGCGACAAAAAATGCATTAAAAATTCAAGCAAAAATACCATATATTACCCGTATAAAAACAAAACACCCGAGTAAAAATCCGTTTCAAAACCCAAACACTAAATATTGGGTAAAAAGAAAGCTACCCCACGGTACAGGACAGCATGTATATATATCTTACATGTGTTTAATTTAATAATTTGATTTTACAGTACATTAATGCCAAATTTATAAGTTATCTGCCAAAAACTAATGTTTCAAAATGGACGGTTTGCTACAGTGATGGGCACCCTAAATCGGGCACCTAGTTATTCGCAAGCTTTACACCAGATATGTGCTGATACTTAGGCTGCATCGAAAGCTACATAACCTGGGTATCGGCATACCCACGAGAAGGTTACGGGAAGGTTTTCCAATAGGTATGCTAAGGAACTGTTCAGAAAGCCTCATAGTCCGTTAAAAAAGGAGATGTTCGAGTTTAGGTGGCCCTCGCTGTATGTTTGATCATACTAAAAACTTTTTTTTTGTTCATGACAACGTGTAAAGGGTAAAATGGGCTTATTTAGATTATCATGTAGAACTGAAAAAAGTTTATAAGTTATTGAAGCTAGAAATTATCAAACTCAATTAGTAAAAAAAAACAAAAAAAGTGAGTCTGTCCTGTAATTGGACTTTCCTTGGGAACATAGAAAGTATTGCAGTGCAGTATTTTTATTAAATAATATACTTCTTATTCACAGGTAGTAGGGATATTTGGTTTTGCCGCTGCTATCTTACTTACTTACTTATCCGACGCTACAACTGCTTTGCGGTCTTGCTCTTCCTCAGGAGTGCCCGAAACCGCTCGCGGTCTCGCGCCTTCGTCTGCCAGTCCGTTATCCCGGCCTTAATGTCAGACCATCTTGCCACCACAATTTGAGCCTACTACGCCTCCTTTGTCTTTTTGGACGACCGAAAAAGACTTTACAGGCTGGGTCGTCCGTTTCCATGCGTACAACATGGTCAGCCCTGCCGGAGTCACTGCTAGTTGGTTCGGAAAAAATACTTGAAACATCTATCATCAACTCATGAATTAAACGACAAATTCGGTAAAACTGAAATTATAAGTAAAACTTCAACACAAACCATTAAATTGATTTAAATCCTTCATTCCACCACTTGCTTTGAATACACCTGTTTGAACAGCATGAAACTGACACTGCCGAGAATCATTAACGTTCATGTTCACTAAACAGAATGTTATCACAGTTGGCCAGTTTTCACATCAAAGCTTTTATCGTTCCTGCTTTTATCGAGTGTGACACACGCTACATAAATCATCACTGAACTCATGCTCATTTTTAAACCATTCTTTCACCCCCAGTGTTTGTGCATTCATCATTATGCTAAATTGATAGTTTTGCTCTGAACAACGGTGGTTGTTTGAGGGTGAATAATGCAGCCCTTATTGAATGTTTAGTTGAACGAGGGCATGCAGGGAGACGAACACATTGGCAGCTGTTTAATTGATAATCTTTACTCGTGCGTTAAAATCGTTGAAACGTTGCAACGGAATTTTAAAACAATGTTTTTTTTGTTAAATCTCCCGCACGAACTGTAAATTTTTTACAATAAAATCCAATAAACATTCCATTATGCAAGACTGAAATATTCTCAACCACATTACACAGCACGTTCCCGAAATCGTCATGCATCACGAGGCCCTTTCACAGCAGGACGACTTTTCACTCGTCCGAAATTATGATATGTTTGCATTAATTTCGCTTAATTACAGCGTACAGTGTGCGCGCGCGGGACCGTGTGCGATGCGTATGCGTCTATTCCACGTATCTCAGCACGGGCGTACACAAACTTTATCATCAGAGCACCAGCTAATGTGACACATGTTCCGACCATTTTCGGCTTGCTTTAGCTGTGTGTTTGTGTGTCTTTACCCCTTGCCGGTATATCATACGTGTGGTGATACGTACGCAACAATGACACGTTGAGTTTGGGCCGCTGATAGGCGGCTGGCTGGCGTTTGCTGTCGAAACGTGCCATTCGCAAATGTATGTACAGCACGGCGAATCTTTGACCCGGTGGAAGGTAGGATGAAAGTGGAACCACTCTTCGAGGAACCGGCGACGATACGCAGAACGACGGAGAGAGCGGGAAGCGGAATGCCGTTGTGTTTGTGTTTGATTTGAAATTCATTTGCGGCGTGCAGATCTATTTGCACACCCATTATCAGGCCCAGCCTTACAGATGAAGCCGCTCGTAAGCCTCTCTCTCTCTCTCACCCTTAACATTACTTCCCACCGCCCTGGTTCAGCCTGTTTAACTTTGGCTTGCTGGTTTCTGATTCGATTGTCGGTTGCGGAAGCGGATCAATTGCTCACTTTGTTGTTTTCTCCCGAGGCAGCCAGTTTGTGTGTCGTTCCGTTGCGATGGCAGAGGTAAATATTTTTCCAACAGCAAACCACCACAATTATTTATTCAATTGCACTTTGCCATTTGATGGGTGTATGTGCATGCGCTAGTATGCTGCTGCTCCGGACGGATTGCGTTTGATTGCAGCAATCCGCCGGGAATCCATTCACTTCCGGTATCATGAAAGCTTCATTTCCTGACCAATGTTTGGTGGCGAAATGTTTGAAAATAATTACGAATTTATTTTTCACTCTTCGTCTAAAATAAAACATTACATTCATTTCCATTCAAACGATGCCCTAAATGTATGCACTCAATTTATATGCGTTTATGTGTATTTAATATGCATTTTATATTAAATTTTAACTTGAAACAACCATCCTTGTTTGAGTATCATTTCTTCCCACTCCACTGCCCGTTTTCAAATGAGCTTCCATGGTGAAAAAGCAACGTAGAATGCAACCAAACGAAGCTTCCAGCGGCATTTTTAAACCATTCGAAAACTCTTTCGCTCGCAATTGAAGAATGTAATTTTCATTCACAATGCCGCCCAAATAACGACTCGCACTGTGCTAATGCAAGCATAAAAACACAATGCCTTCCTCAGTGATGGAGGAAAAATTTAAATTAAATTGTAAAATGTGCACACACACACACACACTCTCAGCCGCATATGCAAGTCCAAATTATCGCTCGCGCTTCAGCGGTGCTTAATATTTTATCGCAGCCCAGGTTCAACGCATCCATCGTGCGGGTGCATGCGTGGGTGTATGTGTGTGCATTTCGCATTCGAATTGCCTTTTGACGAAGCGGCTCTTGCAATTTGCCGGCACGTTTCGTGGGGCCTGATTTTTTCCAACGCACTGGCAAACAACAATGTAACTGCATACACGTAATTAAAATTTCGATTCGAGCCGTTCGCTTGCTTGCACTCCCTCTCCTGCAATTGTAAAAGTGGTTTGTTTTTGTTCACAGCCCAAGCCAGGAATGCATGGTGGACATGGATGTGTCAACGTTTGGCGAGGAATCACATTTGTAAGGAACGCCTGGGCACACGATTTGCGTTCGTTTGGTCACCGGAAACGTCGCGCGGACAATTGCTGTGCACGCTCCAGCACCTTCGTGCTGGCGTTCGTGTGTGTGTTTCCATTGGGTGATAATGAATTATAGCTGTGTACTAATTAAAATAATTAAGCCAAAGCCAAACGAATGGCCCCACAGGGATGTAACGGTTTTGCACACATGACAGCGCTTCACAGCGCTATTTGCCTTGCACACTTTACTTTCCAGTGCCCCGCGTGCACGTCGCACCAAACCCTCGCCGCACCGTGCTGCAGGGTACAAAATGCAAACTGATGACACCCTCGGGAGCACAGGTGTGTTCAACACTTGTGTGAGTGCGGGTTTGTGAGTAAAAAGGAAGAAAAATTGAATTTTCTCCTACCCTGACCGCAAAGTGCCCGAGTGTTCGATGAAAAATAACCTTTGCCAGCTATCGCTAGCTTCATGCCATTAGTTTGCATGAAAAATATCGAACCAACCTCTCGGGTTCCTGTCTCGGGAGATCTAAACTTTATCTTTTCGTTGCTGGGACGCAACTCGTTGCGCAGAGAATTAAATTACTACAATCGAAATGGGTAAAGGTTTGCTCCCGGTGGTGTAATTTTCAACCACGGAAAGTGGTTCAATCTGATCTATGATACCCTTTTTTTCTTTTTCTTTCGCCCGTAATCGGTCAGTAATAGGTAACTTTTGAGCAATATTTCTCAATTAATACCTGCTGCTATTGATCAAACGTAAAATTTCCCATGAGTATCTCGCGTTCAGTGCATGTTGCAAACAGTGGAATTGTTATTGAAATGACGCTGTGCAGCTGCTGAGGATGAAATAAATTCATATTTTTTAACTTCGTCTACAAACCCGTACAAAAAACCAGGCTGCTCCATCAAGGTAAATTTTATTTTGTAAAAACAAACGCAAACGCGATGAAATATTAAAACACGTTATAAGCATTTCAAAATCAATCTTCAAAATTAAATTATCAATCTTGTTAAATAAGAAACGCACGAACTATAACATTTTATAAATTCTTAAAATAAGTAAAAAACACCAGGCTGCTCCATCGTTTACATTTAATGTTATTTTTGTTTGATGAGCTGTCACATGATCTTGAAAAGTTACCTTGAAATTTTCAGTTCTCATTATGCATACAATTATGCAAGCGACATGCCAAGTTTAATAAAAAAGAGTATTTTAATTAATCCTCTAACAGGTCTAACAGGTCCGTCTCGGATAAGTTCTGAAGCTGTCCCTATTTCCTACGCTTGGATGTGTCAGGGATGCATTCTGGAAACTGCTGACGGTGTCCAGTGTCGCATTGATTAACAAGTGTATCGGCAACTCTCACGGTTGCTCGCTATCACGCAAAATCAGCGAATTCCTGACTCGCCACGTCGCCATGGTCGACACGTGCGGGTGTCTCATTACATGTGTGGCCACATTACTATATGATAAAAAATTCCCAGATGTTTATGGTAAAAAAATTAACTTTGTAACAAATTCCACCATATTTTCGAAACATTTTTCACTGTCCAATCTCATCCTTTACTAAACGAAATACAAGTTGACTATGACTGTCGTCTTGGAGGTGAGTATGACTCGATGAGTTCTTTCTTCATACAATGCCACTATTTGCTCGTATTGCAGTTCTTTACATTAGTGCATAGAGAAAGCAGAGTAGCTTTGCTTTGATGTATTAATAAATAATAATAAAGTAAAAAAGTGAAGACTTAGACTTCTAAACCTAGTGGATGGCAAGATAAAAAAAATCAAGCTTGACAAATGTACAATCAACGCCTGAAAGTAAAAAAAACTGCTTTGATTTTTAAAGTTGTTACTGTTTCAGAGAGGTTTTAAATAACCTTTAAATTTATGCTTTATTTACTTTAATTTTTAAATTATCATGAAAGTTATGGGAACAACTATAACAAAAAACTTAAAATAAATAAAAGGTTTGTTTTCAACGTGGTTAAAAATCATTCAATTTAGTTTATTCATGTTTTCCCTAGTACTGCACATTGTAGAATGATTTATTATAAAGCTTGCGTCCAAAACTCAAAATGCACTTTTTAAACCTTTGGAAGTTACATCATAATTTGTAATTATCAGTTTGTAAGATTTCTAGGCTATATTACATTTTCTAAAAGTTATATTTCGGAAAAGATGATAAAGAATAAAGTTAATTTTAATGACAGGCATTTGAATAATAGGTTTTTAGAATTGCAATCATATTATAAAAACGATGAAGATGCATTTAAGCAAATTTTGAAGAATAAATCATGGCTCGGATCATATATGTAAAGATTAAAACAATAATATAGTTTATTCCTGAATGTCTTTGCAGCATTGTACGAATAATTTAATTTATGCTATTTGTTATAATATTCAAACAATGACAACGTCGAAAAACTTATATACGATTTGTTAAGACAAAATACAAACTTTGGACGCTTTGCATTCCAAAATTGAATATCACTATTTTATAACAAACCTTTTATTTACTAAAAAAACAGCAAAAATCTCCAAAATCAATTCTGATCATTCACATGCCATTAATTAAACTCATGTTAATAGGAAATAAAAATGACAACCTTCTTCTGTCATTGCCTTTACAACTAAGACCATGACTGGAACTATCCATCTGTATCGTTTGCTCGACTGCGATTCCCCCTACCATCCAGTGCGTTCCGAAACGCAAATAAGCATGAGATGGATGGGAATCGTTTACCGTTTGGCCCAGGCTTGTAGGTCGATTCAAAAGTACCACTTTTTACCGGGTGCCAGGTACCGTGCGAACGTGATTGGCATATCATATTTCGCCCTAAAGGACCATCATGGGACGCTCCTTAAGAATGAAAAACGGCACACAAACGACTCGTCCACGCAAACACCCTCCCTCCCAACTTCCGCGAAAGGTCACACAGCGAATGACAGCGAGTCGAGGTCCAGCAGCAACGGCACCACAAGCACTGTGCAGCAAAATAACTTCAAATAGTGCTGTCCCCATCAACGCAAAACACAACAACAACACCACACACAACCAGTAGAATAAACTGAACACAAGCTGCTTGTTCATGTGCTGGAATGGAGGAAAAGAAAAAGAAGGAAGAAAAACAGCAGCACCAGCAGCAGCAGCTTCTGCTTCCAATAAAGGTGCACACCATTTGTTACTCGCACGCGGCTATTTTACATCCGGCAAACGGAAATGTTTGCCAGACAGACGGCAACGCTGTTCTTCTTCCCTTTCCCACTAGGGTCTTCTCCACTCTCCCGCACACTCTTCGAGTTGCTGCGATGTCCCTTTTTTTTCTTTCGATGTGAGAAGATTTGAATTCATTCATGCACAGTCAGCGCCAACCCACTCCCACTTCCATTCAGCGTGCGGGGCAGTGTGCTGTGCTTACTGGTGCCAGCTGGGAAAGCGGTCGCTTGCGCGCACAAAAGAAAGGAACCACTTTCCTATCAAGCGTGGCATATGCATCTGAAGGAGCTGTAAAGCAGCAGCAGCAGCAGCAGCATCTTACAGTTTGCTTGCCTCAACAAACTGCCGCCCGTTCCGCATTGGGTTTGCTATCTTGCCACGCGCGCGCTGCACCAGTGAGTTGGGGTGGCAATAAAAAAGTTTAAGATGTATATAAAATGTCGGCTTTTGTGATGCCAAATGTGAATTGCTTCCCTTTACAACAACAAAAAACCGTTCCCAAAGCACCTATATTGGTGCTTCGATATCGTTTCTTTTTCCTCTTTCTTTTTTGGGACACGTTACGGACATTGAAAATACTCCCTCGGAGTCTCCTTCCTGCTTACTACAGCAACACAGCCGTAAACACTTGAGCTTGTTGTCCCCGTGAGCTGTAACTGTGAAGGCAAAATTTGCTGGAAAAAACAGCCTTCAGCATGAGAAGATCTAAGTATGCATCCGATAGAGTGAGTCATGGCTGGTGAAAGGCACGGGAATTTAGTAGGAAGAGGAAGTTTATTTCTTTTTGGTCAATACGATGGAAAGCGTAATATTGTGTTTCGTTGAATTTATTGACGAGTGGCAAGAGGGTGTTACTGCGTGGCGTATGACGCGCAATGAGCAACATGTTTTGCGTAAGAATGGATTCCAAAGCACCGGGTAGCGCTCGGCGCGATGAAAATGCCAATAACAGAGCGGGTTTTGCAGGCTCCCGCCGTCAAATAGGGCGCCCTCTTCAAAGCTCAACGCACACCGCCAGACGAACCGCAGTGAAATCGTAAATATTTTGACACTTTCAGCTGCGCGTTCGATTCGGGGAAATCGCAACCATAAAACCCCACGCGGAACCGTGGGGAGCAAATACAAGACGATGTACAAGTGCTGCTGACATTGCTGAGAACGATTTGGTTCATAACAGCTGGCTGATGAAAAGTCAAATAAAGGTAAGGAATGGTTACGGAAACATTTACGACGGTGAAGTGCGATGTACAACCGGGAAAGAACATCCCAATTCTAGATTAATAGGCTCAAGGGAATATTTTTTGCAAACCGAGGAACGTGAAGCACCTTAAGATCTTGCAAAAGCTTACGATACACCAATGAGAAATGCTCTTAGGTTACAAATCCTGAATATAGGATGTGTTTTCTGTAAAGCACTTTAGATAGACTACGACGTACAAAAACCTTAGTAATTCCAGGATTCCAATAGCTTGTTTATTGTATGCATCTTACTGGAATGCGTGATTAATCTTTTTGTATGTGAAGGTGTTGTATTGGATTCAAGTTAATCCTTGTCTTAATTCTGTGGAAAAATCCTTTGGAACGGATATGAAAACCCTTTACACTGGAGCACTAACGATCATCGTTTTCAATTGAAACCTTGGCTGCAGTAAGGGAGAGCGGGCCAAAACGGACCTGTTAAGGATTTTGATCTGTATCTTATTGGCTAAACCACTTTTCACTGTTATTTTGACGGCAATCGATACTTCAACGTCTTATTTATGAAAAACAATCAAAAATTTAAGCATTAATAACAAATATATCTGTTTAAACTGAATTTTAAAAAAGAACGTCATTATTCTAGAAAATGTATTGTGCGGTGTAAAATGGTCTTGGTATGAGGCAAAATGGTCTTACACGAAATGTTAAAGCAAATCAAAACAAAGGGGCAATAATTCACATGTTGTCTGTAATTTTTCTTGTCGATATATTATACATACAGCAGAGTTTTATTCAAGCAAAGCTAGTATATTGTAGCGACCTTAGCTTATACTACAGCCTCATCATGTTGCTCGTGTCAAAACATACCAGCTATTTTGCCCCGAGCTGAAACGACCATTTTGCCTCAAGTGAAATATTTTGCATACTTTAACTTTAAAAACTTTACATCAAATAAAAATGGTTACTTTTTTTCTCGCAAATCATAGATAAATATCATGTACGTGGATATAATTTTTATTTCTAATTATATATTAAATTCTTATGAAAACTTATTATTGAGACGGTGAAAACTACATCATTTTGAGCAAACATTTTATTTGCTAATTTATTCAATTATTTTGGAATCTTAGGTTATTAAACGTTCATGGGGGCTTTAAACATTGTATTTGATGTTTTTCAATCATTAGAAATCATTATATACGTGTTAATTTTCCAATAGTGGAGATGACCATTTCGCTCCACCCAACATTTTGCCCCAGGTTCCCCTAAAACCGGTTGGTGTGTTTAACACTCTTAGCACTGACATTCTTCTCTGGCTTTCTGCAAAGAGCACAGTACATAATAAGAGACCGGATAGAGCGTTTCGTTGGCTTACGATCGTTCACTCTCTTTCTGATCCCAAGAGATAATACCGCTTCTGCAATATGCGTTCTTTTTTTCTTTCCGCTGCAATACTTTCTGCTAGGAGAACAATCGCAGAAAAAGATAATGAAAAAGACGTGGATCGAAAACGATCCACGCAGCGCCCACACTGTTATTTTCTACTCATCTGAGAAATGTAGCAGGCTCTGCTTTGTTGTTTTGTTGTAGCTGAATTGTTCCGCTCCATCCACTTGCCACTTCAGTTGCATATTATTCTTAAAACTTCTCAGATTATAGTTGATCTCAAGGATATTGAAGTTAAAAGCAAAAGAGCTGAGGAACTATCACATTGATTGTTCAATACCGAACCTTAGGTGGTGTGATTATAGTTGTGAAGACTAATGCAATTGATAAAAATAGAATGCTGGAACAACTATATCAGCAGTGTCAAACTCATTTGACTCCACAGGCCAAAATGCTACCAATGATGATGATGATAATTATACTGAAAATAGTAGCACGGGCCGCAGCCTAGTTTTTTATGATATTATATGATACAAAACTCAGATCTTTAGCAGTTCTTTTCATTTTATTTTGGAAAAGGCACAACTTTGATGTCAAATAAAGTAAGAAATTTATAGACTTCTCATATTTCCGAAATTTCCATAGTTTTGTGCCAACTAACCACGCAAAGATAATGATAAAAACTGGCCATGACTAATTGCGTTGGTATATCTAATACAGAATTGTATTTTTTATCTTGATATTATAGTCATTTTGATTAACAATTTGTTTGGGCTGATTTTGATTGTGAACAGCATTTACGTACGTTAAAAACAGTGAATTTTTCCTTTTGATACTGCCCAAGCTCGATAAATTACTGCAAGTCGGTTCGTCCAGTTCAGCCCAGACTTGGACAGTCGGGGAGTGCAAGGTGTCATACAAGTCCTTCGTAACCGTTACTCTCGTCTTGCCAATGTCATCTAATCGTTTTGCAGCATTATAAACTTCTGAGCTGCAACTATACCTAAAGAGGGGTTCGACCTTTCCCAAAACAATATGCCTAAAAAGGCTAGCTCAGCCCATAGCCATGGGCTGCAGCTTACGATTTGATTGATATTTATTGTACAAATATCAGCAAAATATTGTTTTCCTAACCTCAAGTAATGTACTAAAAATCATATACTGGAATGGCAACGGTATTTCAAACAAAAAAGACGAATTTTTTAACTACCTTTTGAAAAAAGATATACACATCGCAGCCATAAGTGAGACATTTCTTAAGAATGGTACTCGTTTTTCGCACCCCAATTATCATACTTACAGACTATACAGAACTCAGGGAGAAAAAGGTGGAGTAGCTTTAGTAATATCTAAAGCTATCAACCACGAAGTAAATAGTGACTACAAATTAAAAGTAATTGAAGCAATAGGAATTACCATCAAGACCCAAAACAGTAAAGTGACCATTATTTCCATATATAATCCAGGTTCAAACAATGATCACAGTAGTTTCAGGAAGGACATCACAAAACTAAGCAAGATATCAAATCACTTTATTATCTGTGGTGGTTTTAACGCACGTCACCGTTTCTGGAATTGTAGCAAAGCAAATCAGATGGGAAAACCCTTTTCGAGGAAAATCAAAGAGGAAAATTTTCTATTGTTCATCCTGAAGAGCACACCTATTTTCCAAATGACTCAAACCGTCTCTCCTCAACCATAGACCTACTATTAACTAACAATTCCGAAAAAAATTGCAACATTCTTACCATACAAAAATTTACCTCAGATCACTTACCTGTCTATTTTGAATATAATATTGGCCTAATACAAAACAAACATATTTCTGGAATAACGAACTACTTAGAAGCAAACTGGACTTTATTCAAAGAAATTTTAAATAATCGCCTTGATACAAATAATCTAAATCTCCAAAATATTAACACATGAATCCAAATAAATCAAATGATAAAATATTTCTCAAAATTAATTAACTACGCCCTTACTAAGTCTGTCCCATTCATAATACCAGATAAATTTAAAATAATTTTACCTCCTAATATACTTCAAAAAATTAAACATCGAAATGCTGGAAGGAAGCAATGGCAGAAAGATAAAAATAACACTATACTTAAAACAACTTATAACACATAATATTAGAAATTATAGATATAATATTAGATATAAAAAACTTACGAAAGCAGAGTTGGACAGGCAACCTTGAAAAAATTTATAACGACCCAAGCAAATTTAGACTATGGAAATTTGTTAGAATTATAAAAGGTAATTCTGCCTTCATTCCTCCCTTAAAAGCTAATGGAAAGTGTTATATTACAAATAATGAAAAATGTGAAATTCTGAGAGACCATTTTGAAAAAGCTTACAGAACCAAAATCAGAGCGCAATTGAACATCACATTCAAGAGACAAATAGTAGATTCTTTTCCTACCATCAAACACAACCAAGCAACAACTTCGATCACATAAACTTTATTAAACCAAAACACATTACAAACTTCATTTATAAGTTGAGATCAAAAAAATCTCAAGGGCCAGATCAAATCAATAACCATTCCCTAAAACAGTTGCCTAAAAAAGCCATCGTATATTTAGCGTTTATTTTAAAAGCTTGTACCAAAATCCACTATTTTCCTCTTGAATGAAAAATTGGCAAAGTTATCCCAATTCCAAAACCCAAAAAAGACCATAAAGATCCTAAAAGCTATAGACCAATAAGTTTACTCAGTTGTCTGGGTAAAATTTTTGAAAAAAAATTACACAAAAAAATATTAAGCATCTTAATCAACACACCATCATACCTTCTTACCAATACGGTTTTCAACCAGGGCATTCAACTACTAAACAAATTGATAGATTAACCACAAACATCAAAACACAGCGAAATATTAAAAAATCCACTGGTTTTGTGATACTAGATCTAGAAAAAGCGTTTGATACGGTATGGCACCAAGGGCTTTAGTACAAACTAATTTCTTTCAATTTTCCTCCGAACGTCATTCAACTGATTCAGTCATTTTAACCGATAGAAGCTGTTTCGTGCAAATAACCTCTTCGAAATCAAATGACATTCACCCACCTGCCGTATTACCCCAAGGCAGCGTGCTGTCACCCGTTCTTTTCAACATATTTACAAGCGACTTGCCTAAAACAAAATCTGTAAAAAAATATTGTTTTGCAGATGACTTTGCTATGAGTAGTTCGGATTCCAATCCAAAATCTATTATTAAAAACCTCAACAATGGGATTAAAAAATATGTGACATTTTGTAAAACTTGGAAATTAAAAATCAACGATGAAAAATCTGAGGCCATATTTTTTTCACGTTGCACTAGCGCATATAAATTACCAGATCTTAATCTAAAAATAAGTGACTGGGATATTGCTTGGAAAGATCATGTAAAGTATTTGGGATTGTTTTTGGATAAAAGGCTCACCTTCAGGAAACATATAGAGGAAAGAGTTATAAGTGAATCAAGACTTATAAAAAGTTTGTATAGCTTCATAAACAAGAATTCTTAATTGAACTTAAAAAAACAAATTGTTACTTTATAAAACCGTAATTAGGACAACAATTCTTTACTCACCTAAAATATGGGAAAATTGTGCAAATGTTCATATAAATAAGTTACAAGTATTTCAGAATAAGTTCTTGAAAAGAGTCCTAAACCTTCCCCCCATGGCATAGCACATTTGATATACATAGAATTACTGGTTTTGAACTAGTAAAAAAATTTGTTCGTAACACATAAGTTTTGTAATGCTAGTGAAGGCACAATTGTAAATAGCTAGATTATAATGTAGATGTAAAAATAGGAGTAAGGACTAGTACGTAGGATTATCTTAAGGTAAAACAATTGGAGGGTTTTATTTCTAATTTTTCCCGATCTACTTCAATTCAAGTAAAGATGTACAATCCAAATACGCAAAGCGTTATAACAATCAGGTTATTGAGTAGAGGTCAATCGATCGGAACCAATGTATAATTCGTGGAATATTTTTACAAAACAAATCAATAAATTACTTACTTACTAACTTACTATTTGTATTCTGGTTTGAAAGCTAGTTTTTTCTCATCCAAATGAGTTTTTTTCAGCTATGAACATAGCTGTTTGCGTTTAATTTAACTTCGACTGTTTAATTTAAATGTAACCACTCTGAATCATAAAAACTTTCTTTTTAATACTTCATATTTCCTATTAAAGCTTCTTCCTACAAATCGATGGATCGATGTGCAGTGTAATCTAAAACACCTTCCCCCTCGCATAAATCAAACGATGACAACGTAAATGCTCCCTGTGATCGGTACGCTTCAATAGAACCTGTGTTTTCCCTCTCCGTGTATCGTGCAATCGAAAAACCTGTACCTGAGTTCACTCTGCAGGATGGAAATCATATGTTTTTCCGATTAAAATACAGCTATCATGCAAACATAATCACCCCTAATACACGGCAGCATCAACATTTCTACGCACGTAACATTATTGCGTGCCGATCGGTAAAGAATCACCATACCTGTAATCCTACATTTTTATTGCGTACACACACACACACACGACCGCACACAAAATACACACAAAAAGAGAACAATCATAATTGCTCCCTCGCTGACACACCCAGCAGCCCGGAAAACATGCCTAATCCCTCCCAACTCCCCAGGCCACATAAAATCTAAATAACGAGATTTAAATGATGTGCTGCCCTCGGGAGCGGTGCGCCGCGCGTACGTGAACAGCACACGTAGAACAAACATCTCATCACGATAAGCCTCGGCCCGATCTCACGCACAATCGGTGCGAGCGGGGTGTAAGTGAGTTTGAGTATAAGACACGTAATAGCACAATCGGCATTAGAATAAAAATGATCGGTACATGGTGCGTCTTTCCGCCATGGGTCGCTTTCCTAGCATCGTTTGAATTGGTTTTATTGGAGAAAAAGAGAGAGAGAGAGGCAAGAAGCCCACGCAGTATGGTCTAATGCGTGTTCGTGTCTTCACACCTGTGGTGTGGCTAAACTCTCACCCTACAATACCATATTTTCTTCCCGTGTTTTTGTGTGTTGTTCTATTCTTCACCTTTACCCTTGCGTAAATCCACTTATGTCGGAGCCTTGTTTACGGCGAGGGAGGCCCGATACGACCTTATTTGCGAAATCACGATCCCTCCAAGAAAAAAAAAATCCGGAAAGATATTTACTTTCGATGGTAACGTGGGCACAGCCCACAAAAGAAAAAAAAAGTTTCCCCTTTCAAGCAGTTTTGTGCTGTCCCGTGCAAAAGTACCCTAAATTCGTCCCCACTTTCCATGCTCGAACAATGGATTGTGAGACGTTTGTTGAAGTTGGTTTTCGAAGGGCAGGGGACAAAAATTTATAGCCACAAATAAAATCGATCCACAATCGCATCGGGTTGCGGTTTAGAGGGCGTTTAGTACTCGAACTCGGGTACCCGGCAACCTTTATTGCTGGGGCGTCGCATCATTCGTCTTAATGTAAACAATACCACGCAGCGCCTCTCCATCCCAGCACAACAACAACAGAGGAAAATGTGTAGAAAATTGATACCTTACACGATACTTACATCAAAGATCTTTGTGCTTTTGTGTATGTAACTGGGCCTGGACTGGGTGAGGAAAATTTACCTTTTTTCCTCCACCGACCCTGATGACCGATGACGAGCGGATGAATTTCGATCACAAACTGCCAAGGGAAGGGCTTCATGTCCCCCTCCTGGAGCGATTTTCCACCCGTTTACCCTTCCCCATAATGGATGTGTGCTCTATTTTAACATCTCCTTTTAACCGGGCGGATCTCTTCACGAATCACACGTTTTATTCCACGCACGACACATCGGAAGCGTAAGTAAGGATGGATAAATCTTCCGTGCGCCCTTTTTTCACCCTTCGTTCATCGTTGTCCGGCACGGCAACAAAAATGGTGTACGGTAATATATTCGATCATTTGGTGCGACCCCGAAGGAAGAAAAAGCTAAAAATACTCATATCCCAAAACACATGGAAACCGTGTTCGGGAGCAAAACAAACCGGATGGGACCTTTTTTCCTACGCACGCACGCACGCACGCAAGGGTTGGGAGAGACAGGGCCGTAGAAATCGTAAATCCTGCCAGAAAGTACTTTCGTTTCATTTTAAAAACATGATTTGCATACAGATGATGCGGTATAAATTTCGCCATCGACTGGTTTTTGGGGATGGTAGCTTAGTGGGAGATGAATGAGGCGGGAGAGGGGGAGTGAAAAACAAATTGATTGTCTATTTTACCCAGCACGAAACCAATTTCACTGCCTGCCCGCTCAAGATGTACGCACACATAAACAGGAGGGGGATACACATTAGGCACACACCGGCTGGTGGCTAAACGAACGACTTTGCCACTGTGGGTTTTGTGGGTGTGTTAGTGGGTTCTTTTTTTGCATTTCGTGACAGCTTAAAATACGCAACAGTATGTACCGCAGCTCCACAGCAAGACAAATTATTCTTCTCCGAAAAAAGGCAACCAAAATAGAATGAGCAATCGATACCGGTTTGCGAAATAATTGACAGTTGGGTTTTGTTTTGTTTTCTACGTACGTGGCGAGGGACTGCTGTACACGATGTAAATTGTAGCAGTTTAGCATTCAAAGCAGGCAAACATTGACGGTGACAGTTTAAGAAAGTGATTGTTGGCGAGGCAATTTATGGGCTGCAATTAGTTGCTGCGGTTGTTGCAATCATTCAAGCCGGCTTGTTTGCAATTTGCATAAAGGCGAAAATATTGACTTGTTCGGGGACGATTGCTATCAGATTTACAATAGTTGATGGATGACGCAAGCGTTACTGATGATTGACGAAGCCATTATATTGGTATGTCATATTCAAAATCACTTATATTAATTGATACTCGCAGTATACGGCACGTTTAGCCGTCATTTTGATGGATATTTTAGATCAAGAAACTAATTCAATAAAATGTTTCATTACTTTCTCACACTATATGAAATTGGTTTGTTTTATTACAGTAAGTATCATTAGTTAACAAGCAATAATTTTACATTTTCAGTAAGCATTTATTTAACAAAATCATCATCACTATACACATTCTACTAAATTTCCTATGCTAAATTCCTACGCTAATTCCTACGCTATTTAGTACGCTAATTCCTACGCTGCACATTTACCGCCGAGTATAGGTTGTCGACTGGAACTGGAATTATATCGGTTCCATACCCGCACCAGGACCAAGTATCGTTCCGAATCCAAATCAGGAACAGTTCGAGGTACGATTCATGAAAATAAATGAAATCGGCAGCTATTTCAGGATCAGCATGGTCTCATGATTAGTTCCAGGACCGGTATGGTGTCAGTATCAATTCCAGGTCCTTTATGGGTTTACTTTCAGTTCCACGACTGATATTGATTCATAGGTAATTCCAGGACTGGTATGGGTTCATGATAGATTCCAGGACCGATACCGGTTCATGACAGGTTCTAGGGCCAGTAAGGTGTCATGATTGACTACAGGACAAGTATGGGTTCATGATTAGTCTCAGGACCAGTAGTGGCTTCATGCTCAGTCTCAGGACCGGTATGAATTCATGCTAGGTTCCAGGACCAGTATGGTTTCATGATAGGTCCCAGGACCAGTATATGAATTAAACATACAATTTATATTACTTGTAATGTTACTCTGTTGGTTTTGTCCAACTTTTATTCACGCACTCGTATAATACCGCACCGTACAAGTATATTCTCCCGCACTCGCACC